>NC_064642.1:246030079-246655079 GCF_023864345.2 Schistocerca serialis cubense
AAAAACATTTCCTATTGTTCCACAAAATTATATCTATTTGGTGACAACTGAATATCACAAACACAGATGAAAATGATGTGCAAATTCCACTAATACTATTTGTAAAGACGACACAAAAATGTCAGAGTGTTTAAATAGGAAATCAGAACATTTTTGACCACATAGAAATAATTGCATTAACTAAAAAAAGAGGGATAAATGAAGCATTTATGTGGAGATACATTTAACAATTAATGAGAAATAAGAAGAATTTACAGCCTGAATCTAGTATTTGTAATGAAAACTCAATTTAACAAAAGAGAATATGGGAACTGAGTGTGATCATTTAATACTAGGATGGCATTTGTGTCTTGTGTTTGTTCATTTGCAGTAAGGTCACTTTCTTCTTTTCTTAATCTCCCACTTCCCTCATGTTCACATAGCATAACAGCAAAGTTCTGCCTAAATGACCAATATACAGTTTCTCATACTGCTTGCAAGTACCAATGGTTGCAATCTGTCTTTACTAATGAACAAAAATTTTTATGTGCTACTGGTATTATAAAATGCAAGTCTGTAGTAGCATGACTTTAACTCTTTTGCAAGGCTGCCTAAAATGTTGCCAATATGAGATTTTGCACCAGGCTTGGTAGCTACTGAGTGACTGCTGTTGGCCAGCATACAGAAGTGGTGTAATTTTATGCCTTTTCTTTTTTTTAGTAGTGTATTACCAATCACAGCAGAGCTATAGCCATTGCTGGATAAAGGAACAGATAAGAGGCAATGCACCAGTGAATGGAAAGCTACATGTCTGCGGCTGTGTGGATGCTGGGAGCTTACAGGGATTACCATATAAGTAGCTATGTTTTTTCTGTAAATGCTAAACAAATGACTTCTTGCATTAATATCTATATTAAGGTCCAATAATGTGGCCTCAGTTGCCTGAGACTGCAGTCATGTGTGTGCGAGCTGTGTTGGCGGGAGTGTGAATGGGTATGTTTGTCATTTAATTTTGACGAAGGCCTTACTAGCCGAAAGCTATATTTGTGACAGTCTTTTTGTTGTGCCTCTGTTATATGGTGAGTAGCAAATTCCTTTTCACAATATTGTTACATTCCATCCTGGATTTTCCGCCATTTCATTAAGATCCAAGAAAGTTATGGAAGAGCCACCCAGCTCTACTGTAAACTGAATTTGCTTATGTTGTGAGTTTAAACGCTGTAGTAATCTATCTAATTGTCAAATAGTACCAGTCCACAAACACAGCAAATTGTCAACATATCTGAATCAGTACTTAATTTTGCAATTCAATGAATTTAATGACTCTTTCTGTAAGAAAATTTGTTCAAAATTGTCCAGAAAAGTTTTTAGTTAATGTAACTATTTCTATGTGACAAAAATATAATATTTTCCTACGAAGACTCTCTGCCATTTTTGTATCTTTTAGACAAAAATATCTGTGTATGTGGCACATCATGTTTATCTGTGCTTGCGACATTCAGTTGCCTCCTGAAGATGGTCTGAGAAGCCAAAAGCCCATTCATGACCAAATAGATACAATTTTGCAAAACATTAAGCAGCATTTTTTTCTTTTTTCATTTTTAATATTACAATCAATAACCTGCCACAAAAAGCTGAGTAACAAGAAAATTACACAGTCTTTCAAAGACTGTACTCAATACAGTGTGCAGAGATACCAATAGCAGGACTTTGGAATCTAAACAAGCTAGTGCATACAGCCACAGAGACCCTACCAAATAAAACTTCCAAGATAAATATCACAGGCCAGGTCTCTTGTCCCTTCAAAATTAAGACTAGAATGAGACAAAGTGATAGCCTTCCTCATTCCTATTAAAAAAACACACTAGTGCAATTTGGAATTCAGATCTGGAGATTGACGGAAAATCTAACCTGCCAGTGGAAAAATTGTCAATTGCCTGGCATTTGCTGATGACCTTGCAGTGTTATAAGAAAACCCAGAAGAAGCAAACATACAAATTAACTTCTTGGGAAAGACTGCAAAGCAAAGAGTACACAATATCTCAGTTAAAAAGACCAAATTTATGACAAATTACTGACATCGTGCAAAATTTATATTCCTGGAAACAAAGATAGGGCATACAGAAGTGGTCAACAAGTTCCAGTACCTCACAGAGTCTATACAGGAGAATGAATTAAAAAACAGCTACTGGGGACTCAAAGCAAGAGCAGAAGTATATTAGGAACAAAGCCCAGATTTGGAAGGGTTTCAAGTAGATCTAAGAGAAGTGGATGAAATGGGACAGAAGAACAAATGAGGCATTATTAGTACACATGAGACAGTATGTGATAACAATGTTATGAAATGCCGTGCATAAAAATGGGATTTTTCTACAGCTCATCTCGGGTTCTGTTGGTGATAGAAAGATAGGGTCAAGGGTTTTGGATAGCCCTTGGGCTAGGGATCATATGCCTACCCAACAGAAGGTTAGTCTTACAGTAACTACCCTACAGTACAGCGTCAAAGTTTGAACGTTACACACTTTCTGCAGCTTAGTCAAACGGAGCACATCAGCTGCATTAGATGTGGCCTATAATGTACCTAAATGGGCTTATGGGGCCACAGCAAACCACAGAAAATTGCTCAAATTTTAGTGGTATGTTCTCTGGGCATTTATTTAGAAGTGTCATCTTCCCGTTTTCAAAAATCTTTATCCATTATTGAGTAACATCCCTAAAACATGGTTTGTAGGTACCAACACTAAGCTGCGGTTTCCAAAACGGCTATACGCAGCAAATGGCTGTCAATTTTGCTATATATTTCTATGACACCAATCTCCAACAACTTTGAAAATTTTCTTTACATCTTTATATGTTTCTGTGATAAAGAAATTCAAAGTTAACCTACTTGTACATGTAACATACACACATAAAACCCGACGTGAGAAGAAAATATAGTTTATTAAGAGACATAGCACAGAGAAATATGCTGTAAATTGTCTCTGTTATCATGAGAAAGTTCTGGGAACCCCATGTTGTAGTAATGAAGCACACACAAAATTTTTGTAGTGTAAAATTCAGTCGGAGGTGTAACGTTATTTGTATTTCACATAAGTACTCTATCAAAATTTTACAGCCTCATAAAGTTCTTTTCATATGAGTGCTGTAGCAGGGAAAAGAAGGTATAAGTGGAAAAATCCTCCTAATGGAGCCCAAAAAAGGTGAATATAGTACCCATCCACTCCTACTTGCTCATTCTCACTCACTCATAGTCCTAAACTCGTTACTGTTATCTCATTGTGTCTCTCGAACTGCCACTGTCTCCTGT
Source organism: Schistocerca serialis cubense (assembly GCF_023864345.2). Classification (NCBI taxonomy): domain Eukaryota; kingdom Metazoa; phylum Arthropoda; class Insecta; order Orthoptera; family Acrididae; genus Schistocerca; species Schistocerca serialis. The sequence goes on from NC_064642.1 coordinate 246,033,366, forward strand.
CTCACAGCCACAGTCTCCTTCAATCTGTCCAACTACTATTGTCTCCTCTCACCCTGACTGTCTTCCACTTACTTCTACTATCTCATTCATTCATTCCTACTGCTGCTGTCTCTTCTCAGTGACACTAACTCTCTCTTCCATGTCAACAGCATCATATACTCTGTCTCTCATTATCACTGACTCTCACCAACTTCTATTATCTCCTTCTCTTTAGTCCTTTCCATTGATGCTGCCTCCTTTACTCTTTTCCTAGCACTGTTCTGTCACTGTCAACAATGATTCACTGCCATTGTGTTCCTCTCTTCCTCTCACACTACCACTGTCTTCTCCACTCTTTCTATACTACCCATAAACACTGTCTATTATCTTCCGGTAATTATTATTTTTCCATCTCTTTCCCAGTGCCACTGTCTCCTTCTCTCTCAACATTAAAAAGCATGTACACATATGCATCCCAAAATTTTTGGGAAAATTTTTTAAGGTGCTAAGGAAGGTAGAATGAGGTAGCTGGTAACCCACTTTTTGGCCAGAGTCTTTTAAACAGGAGCATACTGGCTTTTTTGTGCTCCAATAGGAGTATTTTTCCGCTGGTAAAGTTATTTCAGTCAACAGTCATAAAATGCTCAGAAAAAGAAATAACACTTAAGGTCTTAAATCAAAAGATAAAAAAACCAAAAACCAAGAAGACAGAAGTCATGGTTATAGACAAGAAGGGAGGTGGAGGTAAGACTGGCATAAAAATAGACAGAGAACAACTTGAGGAAGTAACCAAATTTTGCTATTTCAGTAGCACTGTGGAGGAAAACAACAGATGTTTCAAGGAATTCAAGAGAAAAATGTCAGTGGCCAAGAGTACCTTCTAAAATAAGAACAACCTTCTATTGGACAAGCACATCAGCTTCCAAACTAATAAAATATTTGTAAAGACCTTCATGTGGTATATCCTGACACACAAATGAGCAACGTGGAAACTAGAATTGCAGGAGAAAGCTCACCTCGAAGCTACGGAAATGTGGTTTTGGAGGAGAACTATAAGAACTATCTGGACTGACAGAAAAATGAAAAATATGATCAGTGAGGTGGGATGTTCTTCCCACATGGAGATGAAGAGTACCACTGAAGAGAGGAATCTGTGGATGCAGAGGTATGGCTCACCCTTCTAAAAATAAAAAAGAAGAAGAATACCAACTTTGACTGTCTAGTCATTATCAATAGCCCATAAATACTGCTTGGCTGATGGCTGCATCAGAACATGCTGAGAGTCAACATTTCATTGAGGCTCCTATTAGAAACTCACTTTGCTTGCAATAATAATGAAGTAATATGACGATTCTCAAGAATATAAAATTTATCTCATCATTTTCTACCAAAACTTTTTTATTTAATCAAAAGTCAGTGAGTAGTAATCCAGGTAAACAATGCTGAACTCAGCACATTGAAATTTTTAATTCTATAATCTCATAGCCAGTGTTGTTCGTCTTTACTCTTCTCATACTGTCGCATCCCACAAGATATTTCAAACTGCTTACGTAGAAAATGTAACCTTATTTACACAGGTTAGGCAGAATTTGCAAATATTTGTAATAATGGCTCAGCAGATGCCGAACTCCCACCACTTGCAGATATTTCTGATGAGCTAATCACTAATGAAAGGAACTGCAGTTCAACATGTCAATGCTGACATTATTATTTATAACTGTTATAAAGGCACATCATAAATTATTTTTCTACATATACTCTATGCTAGTACACAATAGCAAGGAAAAGCTATAACCAAAAAGAGAACAATGATGCAGTCTTTTCCATTTTTTAGTTAGAGTGAAAGTATGGAACACTAAAACAATAAGTTCAATTAATTCTGAGTAATTGACACTATATTTAAAAAATGAAACTTACGGATGGAAACACTACAGAAAAAAAAAACTGAGGTGAATGTTAAAGGTCATGCAGAATTTGGTAAACACATATCACCTTGATTTTTTTCATGAGGAGATTCACACAGTTTTTTGAGTTCCTTCACTGTAGCCAAGCTGTTTTTGCTCATTACCAGTCCGAACACAGCCATCCAGTGCTGCATCAGACAGGTAAAAATATCACTGAGAGAAAAAGGTGGCTTCACACAAATAACATCAATCCACTTGTCACCATATGCACTTCCCATTTCTTGCACAATAATCTGTAAAAAATTTATACATAAAAATACAAAAATAGTTTCGGTGCTAATGAGAACAAGAGAAGGAAACAGTGTAAATCTCAAATTCTCTGATCTATACATTTAATGTAGTCAGTCATCATCAAAGGAAGCCATCATTCCTACATTAGCATACATGAATATATAAACAGAGTTTCACAATACCACCAAAAATCTTCCGCTGTTATGCTTAGATGTCATTGGATCATTACAGATGAAAAACCAGTACTTCATTAACTAACATACTCCCTTTGCCATCAGAACAGGCAGGTCTTCTCATTCTGGGGTCTGAGTGACCTGGCCTTCCTCGTTAAGCTTACCCAATGTATCCCTCTCTCCTCCCTATGGAAGGAGCTAATTACTTCTGAAAGCTATGACAGTGTTATGTATTTTCACATGTGCCTGTCAGCAATAATGATATTTCACCTACTGAAGGTAAGTGATGGCTAGCAATTTTGTCTCTATTTTTATTCTTCTCAAGTGAGATTTCCCTCTGATACACTTTATATCATCTCATATTTCTTAAAACAAAATATTCCAATATTATATTTATTCTGTAAAAACATTAACTGTTTCTAACCCCCCCCTTTTTCAAAACTTTACAAGGAGAGGCTCCAGTAGTGGGACTGACTATCTGAAACCAAAAATATGGTTATGTAGGTTAACATCCCAGATACCACATCCTGCAGCCATTCACCCTCGGAGGCCCTTGTTTATGAGTAACTGATGAAAAACATTTCAGAATTTTGCATAACGCTCAGTAGCATTAAATAATTGGTTTCATACATAAGAGGTTGTGGGTTCCAGTCTCGGCAGGTAAATTATTGTTGTTGTTGTGGTCTTCGGTCCTGAGACTGGTTTGACGCAGCTCTCCATGGTACCCTATCCTGTGCAAGCCTTTTCATCTCCCAGTACTTATTGCAACCTACATCCTTCTGAATCTGTTTAGTGTATTCATCTCTTGGTCTCCCTCTACGATTTTTACCCTCCACGCTGCCCTCCAATGCTAAATTTGTGATCCCTTGATGCCTCAGAACATGTCCTACCAATCGGTAGCTTCTTCGTGTCAAGTTGTGCCACAAACTCCTCTTCTTCTCAATTCTATTCAATACCTCCTCATTAGTTATGTGATCTATCCATCTAATCTTCAGCATTCTTCTGTAGCACCACATTTCGAAAGCTTCTATTCTCTTCTTGTCCAAACTATTTATCGTCCATGTTTCACTTCCATACATGGCTACACTCCATACAAATACTTTCAGAAATGACTTCCTGACACTTACATCTACACTCGATGTTAACAAAATTCTCTTCTTCAGAAATACTTTCCTTGCCAATGCCAGTCTACATTTTATATCTTCTCTACTTTGACCATCATCAGTTATTTTGCTCCCCAAATAGCAAAACTCCTTTACTACTTGAAATGTCTCATTTCCTAATCTAATTCCCTCAGCATCAACCAACTTAATTCGACTACATTCCATTACCCTTGTTTTGCTTTTGTTTACGTTCATCTTATATCCTCCTTTCAAGACACTGTCCATTTCGTTCAACTGCTCTTCCAAGTCCTTTGCTGTCTCTGACAGAATTACGATGTCATCGGCGAACCTCAAAGTTTTCATTTCTTCTCCATGGATTTTAATACCTACTTTGAATTTTTCTTTTGTTTCCTTTACTGCTTGCTCAATATACAGATTGAATGACATCAGGGACAGGCTACAACCCTGTCTCACTTCCTTCCCAACCACTGCTTCCCTTTTATGCCCCTCGGCTCTTATAATTGCCATCTGCTTTCTGTACAAATTGTAAATAGCCTTTCCTTCCCTGTATTTTACCCCTGCCACCTTCAGAATTTGAAAGAGAGTATTCCAGTCAACATTGTCAAAAGCTTTTTCTATGTCTACAAATGCTAGAAATGTAGGTTTGCCTTTCCTTAATCTTTCTTCTAAGATAAGTAATAAGGTAAGTATTGTCTCACATGTTCCAATATTTCTATGGAATCCAAACTGATCTTCCCCGAGGTCAGCTTCTACCAGTTTTTCCATTCATCTGTAAAGAACTCGTGTTAGTAATTTGCAGCTGTGAGTTATTACACTGATAGTTCGGTAATTTTCACATCTGTCAACACCTGCTTTCTTTGGGATTGGAATCTGAAGGTATTTCACCTGTCTCATACATCTTGCTCACCAGATGGTAGAGCTTCGTCAGGACTGGCTCTCCCAAGGCCGTCAGTAGTCCTAACGGAATGTTGTCTACTCCCGGGGCCTTGTTTCGACTCAGGTCTTTCAGAGCACTGTCAAACTCTTCACGCAGTATTGTATCTCGCACTTCATCTTCATCTACCTCTTCTTCCATTTCCATAATATTGCCCTAAAGTACACCGCGCTTGTAGAGACCATCTATATGCTACTTCCACCTTTCTGCTTAGAACTGGGTTTCCATCTGAGCTCTTGATATTCATACAAGTCATTCTCTTTTCTCCAAAGGTCTCTGTAATTTTCCTGTAGACAGTATCTATCTTACCCCTGGTGAGATAAGCATCTACATCCTTACATTTGTCCTCTAGCCATCCCTGCTTAGCCATTTTGCACTTCCTGTCGATCTCATTTTTGAGACGTTTGTGTTCCTTTTTGCCAGCTTCGTTTACTGCATTTTTATATTTTCTGCTTTCATCAATTACATTCAATATTTCTTCTGTTACCCAAGGATTTCTACTAGCCCTTGTCTTTTTACCTACTTGATCCTCTGCTGCCTTCACTACTTCATGCCTCAGAGCTACCTATTCTTCTTCTACTGTACTTCTTTCCCCCATCCCTGTCAGTTGTTCCCTTATGCTCTTCCTGAAACTCTGTACAACCTCTGGTTTAGTCAGTTTATCCAGGTCCCATCTCCTTAAATTTCCACCTTTTTGCAGTTTCTACAGTTTTAATCTACAGTTCATAACCAATAGATTGTGGTCAGAGTCCACATCTGCCCCTGGAAATGTCTTAAAATTTCAAACCTGGTTACTAAATCTCTGTCTTATCATTATATAATCTATCTGATACCTTCTAGTATCTCCAGGATTCTTCCATGTATACAACCTTCTTTTATGATTCTTGAACCAAGTGTTAGCTATGATTAAGTTATGCTCTGTGCAAAATTCTACCAGACGGCTTCCTCTTTCATTCCTTACTCCAATTCCATATTCACTTAGTACTTTTCCTTCTCTTCCTTTTCCTACTATCATATTCCAGTCCCGCATGACTATTAAATTTTCATCTCCCTTGACTACCTGAATAATTTCTTTTATCTCATCATCATACATTTCATCAATTCCTTCATCATTTGCAGAGCTAGTTGGCATATAAACTTGTACTACTGTGGTAGGCGTGGGCTTCGTGTCTATCTTGGCCACAATAATGCATTCACTATGCTGTTTGTAGTTGCTTACCCACACTCCTATTTTTTTTATTCATTATTAAACCTACTCCTGCATTACCCCTATTTGGTTTTGTATTTATAACCCTGTATTCACCTGACCAAAAATCTTGTTCCTCCTGCCACCAAACTTGCACTAATTCCCACTATATGTAACTTTAACCTATCCATTTCCCTTTTTAAATTTTCTAACCTACCTGCTCGATTAAGGGATCTGACATTCCACGCTCCACTCCATAGAACGCCAGTTTACTTTCTCCTGATAACGATGTCCCCCTGAGTAGTCCCCACCTGGAGATCTGAATGGGGGACTATTTTACCTCCAGAATATTTTACCCATGAGGACGCCATCATCATTTAACCATAGAGTAAAGCTGCATGCCCTCGGGAAAGTCTATGTAATATACCTATTTGAATGCTATTGAGTGCCACACAAAAGTTCGAAACTTCTCACCCCACAAATGATGCCCCGCCACGGTGAATGGCTGCAGCTTGTGATGCCTGGGATCTTAACCTACATTACTGTACAGATGGTTTCAAAATGTTGATCCCACCACTAAGGACCTCTCCTTGTTACTTATCTTAGATGATCATTCAAGTAAAACTACATTTACAGCAATTGTAGAGTTAATGGTGACTTTTGAAAATTTTGACTGGAACACACTCTTTGACATTCTGAAGGTAGCAGTGACAAAATACAGCAAACAAAGGATTACCTCCTATTTTGTACAGAGACCAAACAGCAGTTATATGAACTGAATCACATGAATAAAAAGCAATAGTTGAGAAGGTACTGAAACAAGATTGCAGGCTATGCCCAATGTTATTCAATCCGTACATTGACCACCTCCTAATGGAAACCAAAGAAAAATTTGAAAAGGGAATTGAAGTTCAAGGAGAAGAAATAAAAATTTAAAAGTTCGACTATGTCACTGTAATTCCATCTAGGACAACAAAGGACTTGAAAGACGTGTTTAATGGAATGGATAGTAAAGTGGGAAGAAAAAAAAAAAAAGTACAGTCTGCTCACCAGAAGAAGAATGAATTCTGAGGGTCAAGAGGGGAATGGAGGAAGCTCCCTCCCTCCACCGACTCCCTTCACATAGGCTGCTGAGGGGTGAGCTGGGAACAAGGCTCGCTCACATCAAGCAATGCTGGCACTATACTTGTGCTCACTTGTATATTTATGTTCGCAGAGGCATTAACAATGGCATCTATTGGCTGCCATACCAGCTCTCAGCTGCTATGTATTCATGGCTAGGAAAGTAACAAAAGCTTTCAGCATTCATAATTGTAATTGATAGTTTCATGTTGAATAATGGTGCTTGCTGCAACTTATCCCATCAGTTCTTATAGACAATTCAAAATTAAAAACCACCAGAAGTAAAACTCATATCATGACAATAACCACTGTTGTTGTTGTTGTTGTGGCTTTAGTCATGTACTGGATCATAGGAAATTCTTTCTTGTTTATCACTCATAAATGGCTGCCCACTAAGGTACAGGGTGACAATTATTGAACTATATGAAATAAAACCGTCATAACTTCTGAAGAGTTTGCTTAAGGATGTTCAAACTGTGTGATTGGCTGCAAGGCATAATGGGAATTAGTATGTGCGTATGGTTTGGTTTAGTGAAGAAGCCCACTTTCATTTGGATAGATTAAACAATAATCAAAATTGGCATATTTGGGGGAATGAGAATCCGCATTCCATAACTGAGAAGTCTCTTCACCCTCAACAGGTGACTGTGTGGTGTGCAGTGTGCAGTCACGGAACAATCAGTGCGATAATCCTTGATGGCACGGTGACTACCAAGCAGTAGGTGGAGGTTTCAGACGATGATTTCATCCCCATTATCCAAAGTGAGCCTGATTTTGAAAAGATGTGGTTCATGCAAAACAGAGCTCGACCCCAACCAAGCAGGAGAGTGTATGATGTCCTGGAGGAGCACTTTGGGGACCACATTCTGGCTCCGGGGTACCCGGAGACCACTTACAGGGGCCTCGATTGGCCGCCATATTTTCCGGATCTGAAAACATGCGCCTCCTTTCTGTGGGGCTACATTAAAGACAAGGTGTAGTACAGCAATAACCCAAAACCATTGCTGATCTGAAAACAGCCATTCAGGAGGTTATCAACAACATTGATGTTCTGACACTTCAGCAGGTCATGCAGAATTCTGCTATTCGTCTGCACCACATCATTGCCAATGATGGCATGCATATCGAACATCTCATAACCTGAATCTGAATATCTGTAGTGATGTTTACATGTTGAATAAAATGTTTGCATGCCTAGTTTGTAATTAATTCACTTTTTCATATAGTTCAATAACTGTCACCCTGTAAATGACTGCAGGATCTGTATTATCTGGGACCATAACATATACAACCATGTAATTGGTTTCAAAATGTCTCCTTGTAAGGGGAACAATACCAGGACAGCTTCAAAGCCTTGTTGAAGTGAATAGTTATAATTGAAATTTACCTCTGTTTGCTGGGAGTTTATGGTGATTTTCTAGGATTATATTGGCAAAATTTCCGAATTCTTCTCGCAATGCTGAAGCTTGCTTTGTATATGTCACTGCTTGTCTCATTGTGCTCTCCTGCTTGTAACATTCACTGGCATTATTAATTATTTTCATTGCTCCACTCTGTAAAGTACTAACATTTGCCCACATCTGACAAGTGGAAAGTGTACCTGGCTCTGCCCTTGATGCACCAGAAACCTTTTCGTCCTTATCAGTAAATATATTAATGCACACTGCAATACAATACAGCACAACAATCACTTCACAAAGGCTACATAAACAAGGTTTTAGATGAGACTGATGATGTTGGCAGTGGACGAATACAAAACATGAGTGGCTGTAGGAGAGAGAATATAAAATGCACACAGGTATTAGCAAGAAAAGTCCTTCTGAAAAGGCAAATCTTTAACACACAGAGTAAATTTAAGTGATAGGAAATGTATTCTGAAAGTATTTGTGTGGAATATAGCTTTGTATGGGAGTGAAATGTGGAAGATCAGTACACACAAGAAGAGCAAAAAAGCTTTCAATATGTGGAGCTACAGAATGATGCTGAAGATTAGATGGAGAACTCAGATAACTAACAAAGAGGTACACAACGGAACTAACAGGGAAAGAAATTCATGGTACAACATGACTAAAATAAGAAATCGGTTGACAGGACACATCTTGAGGCATAAAGGAATAGTCAATTTGGTAATGGAAGGAAGTGTGTTGAGGTAAAAATTGCAGAGGGAGAACAAGCCTTGACAACAGTGTGTAGGTTTAAGCTGATGCAGAGTGCAGTAGTAATGCAGAGATAAAGAAGCTTGTGCAGTATATACTAGTGCAAGAGCGCATATTCCACTTGTCCTCAACCCCCCCCCCCCCCCCCTCCTCCTCCTCCTCCCACCACAGAAAGGAAGAAAGATAGTGTAGTTAGCTGCTTTTCTTTCAAGAAAATGATTTAAAAGTTAGTATTCTGTAGTTTCTTAACAGATTCGGAACTAGTACTTTCTCATGGCTATCTATTTACAAGTTGCCACTTGTCTTCTAATCTGCACAAACCAGTTTTCAGACTGAAGACCACAACAAACAATCAGTTACAATGTAGTTCTATTGAACCACTGGTAAAATTACCTTTCCATTCATACCTCATTTATTTTGAACTAGCTGGGGGTCCCTGGCTTCACTCAGGGACTTGATATGAGATAGTGTGGTAGTTGGAATAAAATGATAAACATGAGGTAAAAAATTTTTGTTGAAAACATATACTTTAACAAGTATTGTAAGTAGTTAGAATAAGACATAAAATTTTATTTTTATTGAAAACATATTCTAACTATTTACGATACTTGTCTATAAACAACATTTTTTATTTTGTCATCTGTGGTATATAAGTACAAATTTTTCGAATTTCCTATTTGAGAGCAATGTGCGTATAGTTGACCCCAAGAGAAGCAGGAGTCTTTGAGGCTGATGCTGGAATATTTTAAAGTTTTTCCTTGAGCTTTGTCAATTCTAAAACTGTAGGCTAATTTTATTGGAAATTTCAGTCTTTTAAATTGGAATGGAAGTTCAGTGGAGATCAGTGGTATTCTGGGGATAAATAGTGTGTGTCCTTTATACTTTCCAGTCATAAGTTAAGCTTTAATGATGTTATTTGATGGCTGTTTCATGATCATCCTTGCTCCATTACATAGTATTGGTGAGTCGAGACTTTTGAGTAGTATGATCAGAGAGCCAATTTTAAGTCAAAGGCAATGTGATGGCATTCATGGTACTTGCAAAGAGTTTAGAAATTCTGTATGGAAATTCACAGTTTCTTCAACATTTGCCATCAATCAATTTGAATATTCTCGCTTCATCGGGAATTTTCTTTTTAAAATTAAAGTTGATTTTGTCGACAATATTGTTTTAGTAGCCAAAATTGCCCATCAAATAGCCAGTCCGGATTGGTATAGTTGTGAATAATCTTTGGATAAATTTGGTCGATGAGTTCGTTTTCAGCAGTGGGTATGCTGCAGAAATCACCGTTGAGTTTAATGAGAAGGGTTTTCTGGTCAGTAGAACATGTGCCTTTGCCTATTTGTAAAAGTTGTTTAGCAAAATGTGCTGCTGTTTTGTTTTATGATAGTTCAATTCTCGTATTTTTTGTTACTCGCAGTGACTGTTTGAGTGGCCTGAGACGTGATTTTTTTAAAGCTTACATTGAACTCGTCTGCTGGTGTTGATTTGGGGATAACTGGAAGTGTTTCTCAAAAAACCCCTGCAATGTGAATAAAGCTTCTCCCATCAGTTCAGCGTTTCCTCGTAAGTCTTGTAATATTCTGTCCATGGCTACCAGTGATTTTTTATGTGCCATTGTGCATTTGTCCCAGAAGATAATTTTAGCTTGCTTTACAAGTTCACGCTATCCAGATTCCTTTGAGATTTTACATACCGGGAATTATTCTTTTGGTATATCCAACAGTAGTAGTGGGGCAGATGGACATTTTGTCCTCCTTCCATAAGTGTGGCTGCAATACCGGATGACGCCAGTGCAAGGGTGATGTGTTGTTTAGCACGTATTTCCACTCACAATAGATTTATTAGAAATGTTTTCCCGGTGCCACCTGGTGCATCCGAGCAAATAACTCTGCCAGTGTTTTGTCGATCCAGTCCAAGATAATGTTGTAAATTTCCTTTTGTTTGTCATTGTGGAGTGGTTTGTTGTGAGCAATCTATTGAAGTCATTTGTTGACATTGTAGATTTTTTCCTTCGCAATTTCAAAGTTTAGCACACTGATAGCATCTTTTCACGACACTTGTGTCCCAAGTTGTACTAAGGTGTGGTTGTTTATTGCTAAATATTTATCTTCTAGGTAAATAAATATATCACTGAGGATGTCTTCAGTGAATTCAATGGTCAGTTCACGATGTGCTTATCAAATTTGGTACAGTACGTCATCACCCATACTCTGTTTGAAGGAGTCCCATAGATGTTTTGGATTCGATGGGTTGCATGTTGTTAGAATTATGGCAAATAAGCCTCTCATTTGTTCAGCTGAGGCTGTGAGTGAGGCTTCTTGTAGTGTTAATTCCCTTGGCTGTCATTCTTCAGTAGTACTAAGCATTGGCATGCTCCTCTGTATGGCTGGTGCAGGTAACCATCAACAGTCTTGTGATCTGTGAAACTTGTTGGTCCCCGCATTTCAAGTAGCAACATCCAGAGATAGAAACATTCAGCGATGTTCGGACGTACGGTGTATACTTGGCCTAGTGCGCCAGTCTTCTTGATTCCTTGATGATCTTCAATTGGAATTCTTTGTTTTCATCATTGAAAGATTTTGCTTGTTTTGTTCCGAATTTAATAGATAGGAATGTCGACATATGGTCATGTTTTCGTGGATGGGTCCATTTGGCACAGTTGGTAAAAAGCTGTTAATGTTGCATTCTGAGGTGGTTCGCTTGCAGTTTTTCTGGCAGTATCTTTTGTGAAGTAAACTCTCTGTCAACCCTCCAAATGTACTGCTAGATGTTGCACAGTTGGTTCACGTTTGTGTATGAGAAAACCAAAAATCCACCATGCTGCTCCTTTAGTGTTGATGTATCTTCCCATATGGTACATGAGGATTTCGTCATTTCTGTTTTGTTCTTTGCTGTCTCTGGTAATTTGAAATACTGCCATGTCACTGCCTTTGCTCACATATTTGCAAACACGTTTGATGGATTTCACTGAACTGCAATATTCTATGTTTATGTGTGCTTGGAACATTTTGGAAAGTGTGTTATATGGTACTACCCATTGATTGTCTATATCCAGTTGCTGCCTTGTATCCGTATTTTAGCTGTGAAGCCTTCGCGTTTGGGTGATCATGATCTATATTTGGGACAGCCATCAACTTGTGTAATCCAAGTATGGTTTCGGGTATTTTTTGTACAATTTCCTTGACACATACATGGTGTATTTGGGTTTAATGGCCCACTAGGTCCATGAATCACATTTTTCACAACTATGTCTTACAGTTCTGGGTCTTCCTGTGAATTGGGAAATTCAGCTTGAACGATTTTGTCGATAACCATGGGATGAATTCTGTCTTGTAGCCACACGAGATTGTGTGAGTGAGGCAGTCCTCATTTTTGCCATTCGGTTGTGTACATTGAGCATCTAACGGTTCCAGAGATGTGGTATTTTGTGATGAATTCAATAAATCTCATTTGGTTTTGTCAGAAAACTCGGGCTATTATGTCATGCTAATGCATAGGGGCTTGTCCTTATCTTAGCTAGTTTTGATTTACGTCCAAGACAAGTTGCATGTGAATGTTTCGAAGAGGTCAGGTTGTCCATATTTTCTGATGTAGGTCACGGCTTCTTCAGTCTCTTTGTGCATGTGTTTCAGACTTCCTATGTATGATGAGGGTAAGATTAACATTGTTCTGAAGTCCTCAATGTTTCCATCATTTTGGATTGTCTCAAAGGTGGATGTATTCTTCCATGTGTAGTTTCTCCTCATTCAGTCTTGTGTAAAGCATCCATTCTACTTCTATTTTTGCATACATATCTACAAGCAATAGTCAGAATAAATGGTGAGTGTTGAGAATGTGATTCTATGTTTCATTGTCTCTGATCATTAAGCGGTAACCAAAGACTCCTTGGAAGTGACTTTTTTTGTTTGTTTCTACACCTGATTCAGGTTGGATTTGTTCCACATTAAAATTATATCCATCCTTTGCGTGCAGAAATATTAATTCGTATTGGAGGGCATCATATTAATGGTGCATCTCTGCAACACATTGTAGCCTTCTCTTCTTCATTGTACAATTATGTCTGGGCTCGTGTTTTCATTGTCCACAATCACAATGGCAACTTCGTCTATATGAAGTGCATTAAACTGATGTTTGTGTTCTCCAGGCGGTCTTTTGTCAACTAAAATTATAACTTTATAGTCATCAGGAATCATTCAGTCTAGTGCTGTTTTGAATACGTGAATCAGCTGATTGTATTTGTGCAAGTTCCTCTGTACATCTTTGACTACTTCTCATCTCAATCTATTGATGTTTGTGCATCACTGATCAATTTATGTTTCTTTATTTCCAATGAAATATACAAGCAGAAATTTATGGTCTTCAATTGGTAGTGGTAGTAATGATGCCCTGTTGTGACAGATATGTCCTTGGATGGAAAAAATGTAATTGATTTTATTTCTGTTAGCACTGATCGAAGTGCGCCGTAATATGTCATTGGAAGCAGGCACTGTACACTTTTCTATTTGATTCTGGAGTTCCCCGGGTCATTAATGGAAAAATTCCTGCAGAGGTGCTTCCAGTGGTGGTAATCAAATTTTTTCATTCATACAACAGATTCCTTGTATTTCTCTACTGAATTTTTTCAGGTTGCAAAACTGGCAGGTGTTACCCATTTTTCCGATTATGATATGTTTGTGTTTGTAACATTCTTTCGTTGGGTCATAATGGAATGCTTCATTTGTTAGGCTGTACTGTTTACTTGTGCTCGTCTGCACTTCTCGTAGGATGATAATTTCAGAGCTGGCTTGACATTTCATTGTTCTTACGTTTCTCTGCTTCTCATGGTGCTCATTGTCGTTCACTAGGAACTTAAACATGCTTTGTGCTCTTTATCTTATTCGTTTTTTGTGTTCTTTTTGTTTTCACCATTTTGCTTCAGAACGAACAAGATCTGCTCCACTTTTATGTTTGAGCAGTGTCTAAAATGAAAATAAAATCAACTTTTTACTAAGAAATACGCTAAGTACACTTTACACACTTTTCGTACTTTATTTTCAATTTATATTCAGTCACTGTACACTTCAACTACTCACACTTCACTGTTTGTTTCTATTAACTCACTGCGCTACTTTTTAGGTTCCTGCCTTCATCACTGATAAGAAACTGATGTCGGAACCTATGACGAGTCTTGTTTTACGTACTCCTACCAATGGGTAGCCCCACCAATGGTGAATTCCAGAACATATAAAAAAGGCTTTAAATGGTCCACAATGTTTCAGAACATTCAACAGTGTTCTGGAATGTTCCACAATGATCTGGAATATTCCGGGATGCTCCCGAACATTCTAGAATCTTCCCATATGTTCCAGACTATTCCCGAACATTCCAAAACATCCTGGATGAATGTGGAACATTCCAGAACATTCTGGAACATTGTGAGTTCCTCTTGAATGTTCTGGAATGTTCTAGAAATTTCTAGAGGGCGAAACTTCCCACCTCTTATATCTTCAAATGCATGCCATTCAGGTAAAAATGGGAATCTTCTTCATGGATGGGAGATAGAGGTCTACCACAGCATATAACTCCCTTGATCATACCTGGCCTTGTTTCTGAGTTTCAGCAGCACGCACACTATACACTTACTTTTATAATAAAATATTGATTTTGATGGCTATTAGTAGACAACATACAAAAAAAGAAGTCTGTAAGAGCTCATTACTAATGGTCTGGAAAAACTGCAAACAAGACCAGCATTCAAACTCAGATATCTGCATTTTGTGTCTGACTGACATACAGCAATGTCATTCCAGCAGGCCTCATTAGTTCTCAATTTCAACCTGCCTCTGAGTTTCTGAGTCCTTTCCAAATTCCAACCCCCTCACAGGATTTCAGCTGACCATGTAGGTGTCTGCATTGTAAAGGAATGCTAAAGAAAATGACTTAACAACAGCCTGAGAAATGTTTCATGACTTAAATGTCCAGAGTGAAAGAGTATTCCATTAATGAGCACTCATAACAATTCAAAACAATATAGGTGGAGGAAAAAATTGCAACACAGTAAATAAATTTGTATTTTGATAAAAAGTTCTTTCACAATGTATAATTGTCAATGAAAGAGGCATATTTTTGCTGGCCATCATGTGTAGCAACGTGCTGAATTTAATTCCATATCTCTCCACGGCAACATGTAAGACAGCTTTGCTGGGTAGGAATGTTAAGGTCATTGATTCCAATGGTGTTTAATCAAAAAGAGATCATCTACTGGCAATGAGTTTTATACCCGCCCTTCTGTCAGCATCATAACTACTATCAATAACAGCGCAGAAACAAAATTGAGCTGTTGAAGTACACATATTAGCTACTGACACAGTACCACCACAAGTGTGACAGGCTAAAATAGAGTATGTAATGTAAGATAACGTGTAGAGCGCTAATAATTTCTCTGGAAGAGGTTCATGCAGACAATCTTATTGCATCCTGTGTGTTATCAAACATGGTACAATGATTTCGATCACTAACTGCCAAATGCAGGTATTAAGTTTGTTTCTAACATCTGTTGAAACTTTAAATTTAATATTTTTGAATTCTAAAAGATCCAAAATCTTAGGGCTTTTTAAAAAAAGAAAAACATGTCATTATCTATACTACTATATGAGGACAAGTCGTCGTTCAACGTTCTCACCAAAAATTTCAAAAAATTCTTTAACCAATTTACTTCAAGCTTTTAAACGGTACTGTAATGAGAGAGAAACCACCACACACACACACACACACACACACACACACACACACACATTTAAACCATTAGACAAATTGCTTCTCTCATACATAATTTTAGACAAACCTTGCATAGTACATCCCCATTATTTTGAAATCAGATAAACCGAAAGCTGACTTAATTCATAATTTCTGTTCAGCCCTAACTAATTACACTGAAAAATCTACTGCTTAAACTGAATTTCAGATAATTCGTTCTGCAAACTAAAATTTGGTCACCACATTAAATGTTCCATATCTTATTCTTCATCTAAACTGGATTCGTGCTGCGTGCTACGGTATTTTCCGTAATGCATTCTACATGATTTTTCACAATAATGTACTGTACTGTAGTTTTGCAACCATGGTCCAATTGCTTGCTTGCTACTCACGTATTACTTTTAAAGGACAGGAAACAAGGGTGGAGGAAAATAGGGGTTGGCCACAGATTGCACACGGCACATGAAACACAACAATCCAGAGAGCTTCCTTTCCCTGTTTGTATGTGAACAGTGAATGTGTCCCCCCCCCCCCCCCCCCCGCCCCCTTCAATTCATGCTGCCGAAACAGAAACGAGCTCATCATGCTCTGACACAAAAAAAAAAGCAGCAAATTCTACATATGGTTGACAGTGGAAAGAAGACTAAAACATAGGTTGCAGAACACCTCCAGATCCCGAAGTCTACTGTCTCAATTATAAGTAGTACAAGACAGAAAATAGTGGCAAGTCTGGCAAGCTGTACATTCAATGGAAATAGAAAACGCACAAGGACAGCCAAAGATGAAAAAGTGGAGGATTCGCTGTTTGAATGATTCCAACACATACGCTCGTAGTAAATTCTGTTGACCGGCTCCACGTTTCAAAAAAAGGCTTGTGAAATTTCCCATAAAGAGCCAATTTCAAGGCTTTGAGTGTTCTAAAGGCTGGCTATGGCATTTGCAGAAGAGGCATAAAATCGTTGCTGTCAGTGTCTGTGGGAGAGCACATAGAGTAAACAACGAAGATGCCAATGAGTGGGCACATGAATTTCAATCCAAGATCTTTCATTTGTATCACCCAAGAGATGTGCTGAATATGGATGAAGCTTGCATTTTCTATAACTTCATGCCTGAAAAAATGCAACATGTTAAGGGCGAAAAATGTCATGGAGAAAAATGCAGCATGGAGAGACTGATGGTGGACTTGAGTTGTAATTCAGATGGTTCTAAGTAGCTCAAACAGTAAGGGTTTGTAAAATACCAAAATTCATGTTGTTTTAAAAATGTTAGTCTATTCAACCTGCCATGTCATTGCGAGAATAACAAAAAAGCTCAGGTGACCAAATCAATCTTCTGTAGCTGGCTCTTGAAAGTTCAACAACAAATGGCAGTGAAGAAGCAAAATATTTTGCTAACTTTGGACTGCAGCTCGACACATCAGTTCAATGACATGCAACTTGTGAACATCAAAATTATCTTCTTACCAGTTAACACCACAAGCCATCTGCAGCTACTGAATGAAGGAATAAACACCTCAATGAAGTGTTATTAGAGACGTCAACTTGTTAAGGCTGCCATCAGTACACTTAAACTACAAGAAACAGTTCCACATAGGAATCTACTATGAGCTATCCGCAACACATCTGCTGCTTGGGACAAAGTTACAACAACCAGCAACTGATAACACCACTGAAACTGAAGAGGAAACTCATGAGCCTGCATCTGAACTTACTCATAAATGTGGATACACCATGGATTCTGCTACTGCTCTTCTACAGGCTTGCACATGGTTGGTGCCCTAGTGTACTGTCAATAAGGAAGGAAGGACACAGACAGATGACAACATCTATGCTGCTGAAGAACCAGTAATCATTTCTGCTGATGATACAGAAGAGTATGATAATGCATGACTGTCATTCTGAGGAGAGACATGAAGATATGACACCAACATCCTGTGCGAAAGTTGCAGCTGCAATAGCTGTTCTTGAGAGATTTTCTGCTGCTTCTGATATCTCCATGGCATTCCAGGCTGCTCGGGGCATGTTATCTTCAGAGAGTGCCCACAACTAATAACAGTCTGACAAACAACAATTACTGATTTTTTCAAATTAATGTACAGAAGTGAAATGTATAATGGATAAGAACTGTTGTAAACTAAAACATGTGTTCTGATTGAAACTTGGTGTGTTAAAGAACAATACAAAAAAATGTTTGTTAAGATTATCATTTGTTGTATGAAAAGCCGCACTAATTCAATGGATACAATATTATTTCACAATATTTATGTAAATGTATCATTTAAAAAAAGATGAAAAACATTTTAACTCATGTACACATACTTTCTCAATTAAACAAATACGATAAATACTATTGTACATATAGAGTGTAGTTATTTTCATTTTTTTCTTGGAGGTCATGAAGATAATGCCCTCTCATTCATTGGTACCCAAAACAAGACAAAAAGAGAAATCAATGGTCATATATTTTTTACAAATACTTTGTTAATTCGACCTTGGTTAAACCAAATTGGCTATTTTTTGGTTCCTTGAAATTCAGTTAAATGATGGTCTGCTAGATATACAACTATACACTGCTTTGTTTTAATATAAAACAGAAAAGTAGTGTTTATGGCTTATTGGCTTATGATAGAATATTACAGTGGAATCTGAACCGTCTGACAGTTTGTAGTCTAACATGTTCACAGATTAAATCTTTGAGAAATACTGTCACTGTTCACAGATTAAATCTATGTGAAACACTTTCATTGAAGGTACTATTCACATAGATCCAGCAGTGGCAGAGGTCTCTCATACCAAGTATACCAATGATTCCACCCAATTTGCCCATTCATTTCATGCAACTTCAGTTTCTAATCAAAGTATCATTGGCAACAGCAATAATTAAGGCTCAAGTTCAGAGAGAGAAGGGGGAGGGGGCGGGAGGAGGAGGTGGACAAAGAGGGGAGCTGGGTGCACTAGCTCTATATAAAGGATGTCTCAAAAGAAATTTTGATGTGTCGAAATAAAATAGAGGTTGAAGTCTATCGATCAAATTTTTATTTATTATTAAACCATAACAGTTTAGGAATTTACTTTTTAACAATAACGACATTTAAATGCAATGGAGCACTCCTATGGGACTCATTTAAACGAAGAACAAAATTTGCATGACGGCTTGGCATGTAGACACTGGGATGACTGCCACTTTGCTATGGATATTTTCTTTCAATTGCTCCACAGAAGTTGGATTATTTTCATAAACATTACATCTGACATATCCCCATAAGAAAAACTCCATGGGGCTCAAATCTGGACTGCATGGGGGCCAATTTATGTCACCCTTCCTGGAAATCAATCTGCCATCTTGCTGACATCATGTTCTTTGGTTATACCCAGGAAAGTTTTGCAATTCAGGTAACAAAAAGTTATTTAAGATAGTCACATAATGTTCTGAATTCACTGTAACTGCATGACCCCTCCTGTCCCTGTAAAAGTACGGGCCAATTATTCCTCAAGCCAACATTGCAGCCCATAGAGTAACTTTTGGTGACTAAAGGGGCTTCTCACGCTTCTGTTTAGAATTCATTGCACTCCAGTAGCAGCAGTTTTGCTTACTGAATGACCGTTTAGGTGAAAATGAGCCTCATCAGAAAGCAAGATGTTGTTAAATGAAGGGCAGTCAGTCACATCATTAAAGAACTGTAGCATACGTCTGGCATTGTAAGGGTTTAATTCTTGCTGGATTTTGTAAGTGTGCAGTTTAACGTCTTTTTCCAGAAATCACCGCAGTGATGATCGATGTGCATTTAAAAACCTGCATGATTACAAATGGAGAGGTTAGACTGATTTACACTCTCCATGGATTCACTCACTCTTGATGACCTCAAGTGCCCAGATTTCAGTTTGGCAAGTGTTGGATCAGTCTCCTCATATGTTTTGATTCATTTCCTGATAATTGTTACACTTGGAGCATCATTTACATTACACAATCCTTGATCACTGCAAAATTTTCTCCACACTGTAGCCACCGAATCACAGTTTTTGTAAAATTCTCGTACACAAAACGCAGTCCGCTCCGGAGAAGCACTCCACGTCAACTGAATTGCTAAAGAACAAGCAAGCGATGAACATAGCCCCCACTCTCCTCTGATTTGTTGTGCATGCACAGAGAGCTCTTCAAATATAAACTTTCTTTTGAGACACACTATACTTTAACATATAAATAAGAATGTTCTCAGTTCATGAGAGAGTTCAACTTCACATGTACCACTACTGTGTTTATATAATAAACATACTTCCAGTATTAAGTGTTAATGATCACTGACAATCCTGCTCTCAATTTTGGCACATAATTCTGGAAACCAAGTAACAATACAACTTTGACATAGAAAGTCCAAATAACATTTTAGAATGCTTATCGAAAAAATTACTGAATCAATAGTACAGATTTTGGGAGTGTTTTGTTACAACAATTAAAATTCAACCAGAATCTCTTTAAAGAAAATCTATAAATTTTAATGCAGTAGTTTTATTAAGTTAGACATTCTTGAAATTAGTGAAAGTGGTCAATAGTATATCTTTGAAACAGCATACATGTGAAGTCAAACCTTAAGGAATAAAACATGATGAAGATGAGATAAGAAACACAAATAAGTTGGCATGGATGGGGAAAATATTACCTTTGAAAGTACTTCTTTTGCACAGTGCATCAGATTTGTGACTAAAATATTAACTTTTACATCAGATTCTTCAAATGATGACTCTCCTGGATCTGAAACAAAACATAAATTTACAAATACAGAAAAGATCATTCTCATGCCATTACACGAACAAAAAGATTTCATAAATCAAAAAGCACCCCATCATTGTCTTTTTAGACCTATTGGCACAGTTTGGATCAACAGTCAAGTAGCACACCAGTACTAGATGAAAATACAGAACAGTAGTTCAGCTACGCTAACTGTTTGAAATTTTCTGGAGTTTTTTGTTATTGTTGTTGTTGTTCTGGTCTTCAGTCCAGAGACTGGTTTGATGCAGCTCTCCATGTTACTCTATCCCCTGCAGGCTTCTTCATTTCCACGTAACTACTGCACCCTACATCCTTATGAATCTGCGTAATGTATTCATCTCTTGGTCTCCCTCTACGATTTTTACCCTCCACGCTGCCCTCCGATACTAAATTGGTGAGCCCTTGATGCTTCAGAGCATGTCGTACCAACCGATCCCTTCTCCTAGACAAGTTGTGCCACAAATTCCTTTTCTCTCCTTTCAGTACCTCCTCATTAGTTACGTGATCTACGCATCTAATCTTCAGCATTCTTTTGTAGCACACCATTTCGAAAGCTTCTATTCTCTTCTTGTCTAAACTATTTATTGTCCACGTTTCACATCCATACATGGCTACACTCCATACAAATGCTATGAGAAAACATTCCTGACACCTAAATTTGTACTCGATGTTAACAAATTTCTCTTCTTCAGAAATGCTTTTCTTGCCTTTACCAGTCTACATTTCATATCTTCCCTACTTTGACCATCATCAGTTATTTTGCTCTCCAAATAACGAAACTCATCTGTTACCTAATCTAATTCCTTCAGCATCACCTGATTTATTTAGACTAAATTCCATTATCCTCATTTTGCTTTTGTTGATGTTCATCTTATAGCCTCCTTTCAAGAACTGCCCATTCCATTCAACTGCTCTTCCAGGTCCTTTGCTATCTCTGACGGAATTACAATGTCATAGGTAAACCTCAAAGCTTTTATTTCTTCTCCATGAATTTTAATTCCCACTCCAAATTTTTCTTTCGTTTCCCTTAGTGCTCAATGTATAGATTGAATAACGTTGGGAACAGGCTACAACCCTGCCTCACTCCCTTCCCAACCACTGCTTCCCTTTCATGCCCCTTGACTCTTACAACTGCCATCTGGTTTCTGTATGTCAAAAGCTTTCTCTAAGTCTACAAATGCTACAAACATAGGTTTGCCTCTCCTTAATCTATCTTCTAAGATAGGTTGTAGGGTCAGTATTGTCTCACGTGTTCCAACATTTCTACAGAATTCAAACTGATCATCCCCAAGATTAGCTTCTACCAGTTTTTCCATTTGTCTGTAAAGAATGTGTGTCAGCATTTCACAGCCGTGACTTATAAAACTGATAGTTTGATAATTTTCACACCTTTCAACACCTGCTTTCTTTGGGATTGGAATTATCATATTCTTCTTGAAGTCTGAGGGTATTTTGCCTGTCTCATGTATCTTGATCACCAGATGGTAGACTTTAGCCTCCCAAGGCTATCAGTAGTTCTAATGGAATGTTGTCTACTCCCAGGGCCTTGTTTCGACTTAGGTCTTCCAATGCTCTGTCAAAGTCTTCATGCAGTATCATATCTCCCACTTCATCTTCACCTACATCCTCTTCCATTTCCATAATATTGCCCTCAAATACATCGCCCCTGTATAGATCCTCTATATACTCCTTCCACCTTTTTGCTTTCCCTTCTTTGCTTAGAACTGGTTTTCCATCTGAGGTCTTGATATTTATACAAGTGGTTCTCTTTTCTTCAAAGGTCTCTTTAATTTTCCTGTAGGTGGTCTAGGGGTAACGTCTTTGATTCATAATCAAAACGTCTTCGGTCCCGGGTTCGATCCCCGCCACTGCCTAAATTTTGATAAATAATCAGCATTGGCGGCCGAAGACTTCCGGCATAAGAAGTCAGCCTCATTCTGCCAACGGCCTTGTCAAAGAGGGCGGAGGAGCGGATAGAGGTTCAGGGCACTCTCTTGTCCTAGGGGTGGGAAACTGCCCCTAAAGGCAGAAGAATCAGCAATGATCAATGACATGAGGATGCAGAAGGCAATGGAAACCACTGCATTAAAGACACGTAACGTGTATCCACAGGACATGTGGCTTGTAATTGAAGGAGTGTCATGATGATCTCTCCATTGGCAATGATTCCAGAATAGTCCCCCATTCGGATCTCCGGGAGGGGACTGCCAAGGGGGAGGTTACCATGAGAAAAAGATTGAATAATCAACGAAAGGATAACGTTCTACGAGTCGGGGCGTGGAATGTCAGAAGCTTGAACGTGGTAGGGAAACTACAAAATCTGAAAAGGGAAATGCAAAGGCTCAATCTAGATATAGTGGGGGTCAGTGAAGTGAAGTGGAAGGAAGACAAGGATTTCTGGTCAGATGAGTATCGGGTAATATCAACAGCAGCAGAAAATGGTATAACAGGTGTAGGATTCGTTATGAATAGGAAGGTAGGGCAGAGGGTGTGTTACTGTGAACAGTTCAGTGACCGGGTTGTTCTAATCATAATCGACAGCAGACCAACACAGACAACGATAGTTCAGGTATACATGCCGACGTCGCAAGCTGAAGATGAACAGATACAGAAAGTGTATGAGGATATTGAAAGGGTAATGCAGTATGTAAAGGGGGACGAAAATCTAATAGTCATGGGCGACTGGAATGCAGTTGTAGGGGAAGGAGTAGAAGAAAAGGTTACAGGAGAATATGGGCTTGGGACAAGGAATGAAAGAGGAGAAAGACTAATTGAGTTCTGTAACAAGTTTCAGCTAGTAATAGCGAATACCCTGTTCAAGAATCACAAGAGGAGGAGGTATACTTGGAAAAGGCCGGGAGATACAGGAAGATTTCAATTAGATTACATCATGGTCAGACAGAGATTCTGAAATCAGATACTGGACTGTAAGGCATACCCAGGAGCAGATATAGACTCAGATCACAATATAGTAGTGATGAAGAGTAGGCTGAAGTTCAAGACATTAGTCAGGAAGAAGTGGGATACGGAAGTACTAAGGAACGACGAGATACGTTTGAAGTTCTCTAATGCTATAGATACAGCAATAAGGAGTAGCACAGTAGGCAGTACAGTTGAAGAGGAATGGACATCTCTAAAAAGGGCCATCCCAGAAGTTGGGAAGGAAAACATAGGTACAAAGAAGGTAGCTGCGAAGAAACCATGGGTAACAGAAGAAATACTTCAGTTGATTGATGAAAGGAGGAAGTACAAACATGTTCCGGGAAAATCAGGAATACAGAAATACAAGTCGCTGAGGAATGAAATAAATAGGAAGTGCAGGGAAGCTAAGACGAAATGGCTGCAGGAAAAATGTGAAGACATCGAAAAAGATATGATTGTCAGAAGGACAGACTCAGCATACAGGAAAGTCAAAACAACCTTTGGTGACATCAAAAGCAACGGTGGTAACATTAAGAGTGCAACGAGAATTCCACTGTTAAATGCAGAGGAGAGAGCAGATAGGTGGAAAGAATACATTGAAAGCCTCTATGAGGGTGAAGATTTGTCTGATGTGATAGAAGAAGAAACAGGAGTCAATTTAAAAGAGATAGGGGATGGATCCAGCATTAGAATTGAAATTTAAAAGAGCTTTGGAGGACTTACGGTCAAATAAGGCAGAAAGGATAGATAACATTCCATAAGAATTTCTAAAATCATTGGGGGAAGTGGCAACAAAACGACTATTCACGTTGGTGTGTAGAATATATGAGTCTGGTGATATACTATCTGACTTTCGGAAAAGCATCATCCACACAATTCCGAAGATGACAAGAGCTGACAAGTGCGAGAATTATCGCACAATCAACTTAACAGCTCATGCATCGAAGCTGCTTACAAGAATAATATACAGAAGAATGGAAAAGAAAATTGAGAATGCGCTAGGTGACGATCAGTTTGGCTTTAGGAAAAGTAAAGGGACGAGAGAGGCAATTCTGACGTTATGGCTAATAATGGAAGCAAGGCTAAAGAAAAATCAAGACACTTTCATAGGATTTGTTGACCTGGAAAAAGCGTTCGACAATATAAAATGGTGCAAGCTGTTCGAGATTCTGAAAAAAGTAGGGGTAAGCTATAGGGAGAGACAGGTCATACACAATATGTACAACAACCAAGAGGGAATAATAAGAGTGGACGATCAAGAACGAAGTGCTCGCATTAAGAAGGGTGTAAGACAAGGCTGTAGCCTTTCGCCGTTACTCTTCAATCTGTACATCGAGGAAGCAATGATGGAAATAAAAGAAAGGTTCAGGAATGGAATTAAAATACAAGGTGAAAGGATACCAATGATACGATTCGCTGATGACATTGCTATCCTGAGTGAAAGTGAAGAAGAATTAAATGATCTGCTGAACGGAATGAACAGTCTAATGAGTACACAGTATGGTTTGAGAGTAAATCGGAGAAAGACGAAGGTAATGAGAAGTAGTAGAAATGAGAACAGCGAGAAACTTAACATCACGATTGATGGTCTCGAAGTCAATGAAGTTAAGGAATTCTGCTACCTAGGCAGTAAAATAACCAATGACGGACGGAGCAAGGAGGACATCAAAAGCAGACTCGCTATGGCAAAAAAAGGCATTTCTGGCCAAGAGAAATCTACTAATATCAAATACCGGCCTTAATTTGAGGAAGAAATTTCTGAGGATGTACGTCTGGAGTACAGCATTGTATGGTAGTGAAACATGGACTGTGGGAAAACCAGAACAGAAGAGAATCGAAGCATTTGAGATGTGGTGCTATAGACGAATGTTGAAAATTAGGTGGACTGATAAAGTAAGGCATGAGGAGGTTCTACGCAGAATCGGAGAGGAAAGGAATATGTGGAAAACACTGATAAGGAGAAGGGACAGGATGATACGACATCTGCTAAGACATGAGGGAATGACTTCCATGGTACTAGAGGGAGCTGTAAAGGGCAAAAACTGTAGAGGAAGACAGAGATTGGAATACATCAAGCAAATAATTGAGGACGTAGGTTGCAAGTCCTACTCTGAGATGAAGAGGTTAGCACAGGAAAGGAATTCGTGGCGGGCCGCATCAAACCAGTCGGTAGACTGATGGAAAAAAAAGGGTGGTATTTGTCTTACCCCTAGTGATGTATGCCTCTATATCCTTACATTTGTTCTCTAGCCATCCCTTTGTTCTCTAGCCTTCCTGTCGATCTCATTTTTGAAACTTTGTATTCATTTTGGTTGCTTCATTTACTGCATTTTTATATTTTCTCCTTTCATCAATTAAATTCAATATTTCTCCTGTTACCCAAGGATTTCTACTAGCCCTCATCTGTTTACCTAATTGCTCCTCTGCTGCCTTCACTATTTCATCTCTCAAAGCTACCCATTCTTCTTCTACTGTATTTCTTTCCTCTGTTCTTGTCAATCGTTCCCTAACACACGATCTGAAACTCTCTACAACTGCTGGTTCTTTCAGTTTATCCAGGTCCCCTCTCCTTAAATTCCCACCTTTTTGCAGTTTCTTCAGTTTTAATCTATAGTTCATAACCAATCGATGTGGTCAGAATCCACACCTGTTCCTGGAAATGTCTTACAATTTAAAACCTGGTTCCTAAATCTCTGTCTTACCATTACATAACATATCTGAAACCTTCCAGCGTATCCAGGCCTCTTCCATGTATACACCCTTCTTGCATGATTCTTAAAACAAGTGTTAGTTATGATTAAGTTATGATATGTGCAAAATTCTACCAGACGGCTTCCTCTTTCATTTCTTACTCCAATTCCATATTCATCTAGTACTTTTCCTTGTCTTCCTTTTCCTACTATCAAATTCCAGTGCCGCATGACTATTAAATTTTCATCTCTCTTCACTATCTGAATAATTTCTTTTATCTCATTATATATTTGTTCAATCTCTTCATCATCTGCGGAGTTAGCTGGCATATAAACCTGTACTACTGTGGTAGGCATGGGCTTCGTGTCTATCTTGGCCACAATAATGCGTTCACTATGCTGTTTGTAGTAGCTTTCCCGCACTCCTATCTTTTTATTCATTATGAAACCTACTGCTGCATTACCCCTATTTGATTTTGTATTTATAATTCTGTATTCACCTCACCAGAAGTCTTGTTTCTCCTGCCACTGAACTTCACTAATACTCACTATATCTAACTTCAACCTATCCATTTTCTAACTCTAACCTACCTGGCCGATTAAGGGACCTGACATTCCACGCCTCAATCCATAGAATGCCAGTTTTGTTTCTCCTGAAAACGACATCCTTCTGAGCAGTCCCCGCCTGGGGATCCGAATGGGGGACTATTTTACCTCTGGAATATTTTACCCAAGAGGACGTCACCTTCATTTAACCACACAGTAAAGCTGCATACCCTCAGGAAAAATTACGGCTGTGGTTTCCCCTTGCTTTCAGCTGTTCGCAGTACCAACACAGCAAGGCCATTTTGGTTAATGTTACAAGGCCAAATCAGTCAACCATCCAGTCACTCATCCAGGCTATTGCCCCTGTAACTACTGAAAAGGCTGCTGCCCCTCTTCAGGAACCACGTTTGCCTGGCCTCTCAACAGATACCCCTCCATTGTGGTTGCACCAACGGTACGGTTATCTGTATCATTGAGGCACGCAAGTCTCTCCACCAACCGCAAGGTCCATGGTTCTGGAGTTTATTGCAATGAAATTCATACCAACAGCTGAAGATGAAATAGTTAGTAAAAATGTTTATAGGCAAGAATAAAACTGTGTAATGAAGGAGCTCATAAATTCGCTATCAGTAGGCATGTATATTCCACATGAGGCAGACCATATATGTGGGGTATGTTGGTGTACAAGAAGAAGGCATCAATGGTCACTAGCAAGCAGTAAACAACTTTGCTGTTGTGTGTTCAGTCACTGTTGATGTTCGCTTGTTCTCATATCACTTTGCACCTGATCATTGCTTACTATCTCTCCGCTTGTGTGTGTGTGTGTGTGTGTGTGTGTGTGTGTGTGTGTGTGTGATCTTTTCTGTGCAGCTCCTTTAATTAGTTGAATAGTGTACAATTGTATGGTGTAGTAAAGTCTTTTATAGCTGGCTTTCCTTCTGCTAATACCTTCACTATGAGGAAGTTTTCTTCTACTGTTAAGTTTATAGGATAGGCTGTGGCTGAATATATATCTGTTTTAGGTTGAGTAATGGTTGTGGGCTATTAATTGGTCAGCAAATGTGCTATGGAGCTGTTACTTTTTACAGCTTTGATGTTTCTGAATATCTAGTATTAAAATTCCTGCATGTTTGTGTGCCTTATGTATACTGACTGACAAGAGTTGCTTGTTAAGTTCGTGCATGTCTAATGTGTTGCTGGTCTGTTGAATTTATCTGTGGGTGTTTCCTGTATTCTCATTTTTTTCTATGTTGCATTTTCTATTCTGTGTCCAATTTGAGATCCCTGTTTCCTTAAAATGAAGTGAGTACAGGTCATTTTGTTTTGTGTCTGGGTTCTTGCTCTGTTGTGTTCTGTGCATGGTCACTATCTGTCATTCAAGTTCTTCTGTGTTGTTGTGAAATATCACATGTGCATGTACCTTGTTCATTCTCTGTCCTTTCACATATTTTTTGGTTTGGTTTCTCTATGATACGGGTATCATAATAAATCTCTATTGCTTTTTGTTTTGATGTATTTAGCTCTTGTGTTTAGTTCTGTTTGTTTGTGGTACTCTGTTTATTCTGTGAAGAATGAATCTGAAGCTTGTTTGCTTCCTTTTTTGTGTTGTAATGGATGGTTTGATAGTGAATGGTGGTGCTTATGGTGTGGGTTCTCTGTATACAGTGAAAACATGTGGCAGTGTTGATGCTACGGTTATAGCACATTAAAACAAAAGAATTTTTATGATCTCATTCATAGCTGTTACTTTTGCAGCAACTTGACTCCCATATAACCTAGCTCGCGAGTCAATGATTATAATTATCACACCAATTATGCACATTTTGTAAACTGTCATGGTATTCTGGAGCAATTGACATCTGCATAACAGTGTCATAAGCCAATACTGAACTTCTGAAGATGACAGATTAACCTGTTGAATCCAGTAAAGTACAAAAAAGTATTTCAATTGTGCAGCTGATGACTAACTTATCACAGATCTAAGTTTGGTGCAAACAGTAAGTTTTGCATAGACAGTGATGAATGGACCACAATTGAAATTTAATGCAACACATTAAGTGGAGTTCTAATATAGGAAAACATTTTTCCCAGAAAATAAAGTGTAAAATCACAAGTACTTCCAATATATCTTGTGGATTAAGATCACAAAACAATTTTAATTTCGGTTTATCTTCCAAGTTTGCTATCATGCACATGTCCGTTCTGTCTGACAGGAAAAATCTGTGTGTGAATTTCAGTCTTACTCTTTAGCTTGAATTTAATCAATTTTTTCACTTGTGATCAACAAAGGCACATTTATATTCATATTATAATAATTGCTTATATGAAAGCATGGAATCTTGTATCAGATATATCTGTATCGTGACAATGCCAATCATAATTATAACAAAACATGACAATACTGATTTCTTTATACTTACTGGAAGTAAGTGTCTTTGCCGCTTCTGGCTTATTTTTATTCTGTTTACTCAATTTTTCTAAGTAATTCTTTAAATCACTTTTGCCAACTGCATCAATTCCATTTACCATACATTTATTCTGCAAATTCTTGTCATCACTAAGCAGCAGCTGAGAAATAAAATTAAATGTACTGTCAGAGTGGTAAAGATTTTCTATTAATTATCATATATTCTTATTAGACATGTAAGAGTGGTGTACTGGAACATCTTTCAATTGTGCAAAACAGGAGGAGCAACAGTAGGTCAATGAATGCAAACAAACCAGTAACTCTGAAAATAATCAATTATTGATAATATAATGTATGTGGATAGATAAAAAAATCTACTCACGAAGTGGCAGCAGGGGAACACACACACACACACACACACACACACACGCACACACGCACACACGCACACACGCACACACGCACACACACAAAAGAGTTTAACTTTTACAAGCTTTCAGAGCGAGTGACTCCTTCTCCTGGCAAAAGAGTTGAAGCGGAAGGAAGAAGGGCGAATCAAGAGGACAAAAGGACTGGAGAGGTTTAGCGAAATGAGTATAGTTCAGAAAAGTCACCCAGAACCCCGAGTCAGGGAAGACTTGCCGGACGTGATGAGAAGGAAAGACTGATTGTTGGGAATGCACCAGATGAGATTTGAAAACCCGAGAGCTTAAAGGTGGAAGATAGGGAAATATGCAAGACAGAGATTACTATTAAAACATAGTGCACGAGTTAAAAAGAGTGACAAGCTAAGTGCATTATATGTAACAGAGGTGGGAGGGTGTGAAATCATCCAAATGTTGTCCCTGGGCCATGTTGTACTGAAGAACAGCTGTCAAATTGTTCTTACCTTTATTGGTGGTCTTTGTTTTATGGGAAACAGGCTGTGGTCCAAAGTATGATTCCTGAATGTTTGGTTTTTCAATGTGGGAGACATCTTCAGAGACTTTAACAACTTAGAAAGCAGTTACAGTCTGAAATGAGCTCAGCAAGCCTATGTGTTTATAAGCATCCTTGCGATAGCTGGTTCATGATGTCATCAAATTACTGTCTATGATCGTGCAGTCACACCAAGTTACGTTATGGAGCTTATAATGGAAAAGAGTTGGTGCTGTTTTATTTAGTATTAAGGCCCACAACTTGTCTAATTTTAATCCCTTTTCTTTTTTGTTAAAGTTGGTTTTGCACTTTTGAATTTCTGTGGCCTGTCTGTACATCTTAACACAGTAGTGATTACATTGTGAGAAAACTACAGTATCAGAGAAAAAAATTTGGTGGTCGCTAGTCTTATTGCATGGCTTGCTGATTTATCCATATTCTACAGAGAACAATTGCTCTTGTGCCCCTACTGAAATTACTAAAAAGCATTAACACCCATCTTGTTCCCTTACTACCAGTGGTTTCTGCCACCACTTTTTTAAAAATATTTGTGGCCTTTGCATGAAGCCACTGGTGCTACTGCAAGACAATGCCACCTAGTGGTACAATGAGGTACTTCTATGACTGTAGTGCACTGTAGCAGTCACTTACAGTGTTCAAAGCAACAGTCCGCACAAAGACTGTGATCCATGACTGAAGGGATTGTGATGTTTTTTCTCTTTTTAGCTATCATACTGAAGTGATCAGTGACTATGAAAGTAAGAATCACACAAGCCATTGTTACAGAAATCTGACTCTGGACTACAGCTTTTAAGAGCAGTTTTGAAATGAAATCACTGGACAGTACATACTTCTGATATGAATTTATTAAATTGTAGGGCCATTTTTGTTTGTTATGTGGACTATAATTTGTTTCAAGTATTATGAGTTCATGGAAGTTTTGAGAAGTGGGAGTGTGTGTAAGAAAAATGCGAAATTACTTTCAAATACATCTCATGAAATGATGGATTGTTGAGAGCTGAATGTCATAGTCCTTTAAAAAAACTGACTGTTCTTGTACTCATTGCTTACTATGATAATACAGGTTAACTTTCCGAAAAATTTTAAAATTATATTCCAATGTTAAACCACTTCCTTAACAATAATTGACTGTTTACTTTTTGCCAGTTCCTTGTTGTATTTATTGCTTACTATAATGACAAAGGCCATTTTCTGGAAAATTAAAAAAAAAATTATATATTATTGGAACTCGGAGAGATAAGGAGCACAAAAACAACTGTCGGCTGGGAAATATGGATAAACCGGCAGTGGCAGATCACACACTGGGGTCAGGGAATCACCAAATTCATTTTTCTAATACTGCAGATTTATCAACATCTGATCACTACTATGCTACAAATTACATAGACATCATAGAAACTAAAAAAAAAAAAACTTTTTACAGAAAAGAAGGACTGAAATTTGTCAATTTGTGAGCCTTAGTATAAAGTATAGTATATAAAACAAACAGTGTGAATCCCTCCCCACTACAAGCTCCATAACATATGTCGGTGCAACTCCACGAACCTAGGCAATGATCTCGTGATATCACGAAATGACCATTGAGTGGCTACTTATAAGGAGTTTGGCTTGCTGAGGTTGTTTGAGAATGTAACTGCTTTCTAGGACATTAAAGCCAATGCAAATGTTTCTGACACTGGAAGATGAGATGTTAGGCAGAGGATTACTGTATTTATCCAATTATAAGAAAACTAAAATAATCAATTAGTGGCAGCAGGTAAATGCACACATAAAATGATTTAAATTTTTACAAGCTTTCAGAGCCAGTGGCTCTTTCTTCTGGCAGAAGAGTTGAAGGGGAAGGAAGAGGGGTGAAGGAAAAGAATGGGAGAGGTTAAGGGAAAGGGGTACAATTTAGAAAAGTCACCCAGAACCTTGGGTCAGGGGAGACTT
This sequence comes from Schistocerca serialis cubense, assembly GCF_023864345.2. NCBI lineage: Eukaryota > Metazoa > Arthropoda > Insecta > Orthoptera > Acrididae > Schistocerca > Schistocerca serialis. The sequence continues at coordinate 246,065,176 of NC_064642.1, forward strand.
ACCAGATGGGATGAGAAGGAAAGACTTATTTTTGAGGACTCCACCAAACAAGATTTGAAAACCTGAGAGCTTAAAGATGAAAGACACCGTAATATGCAAGACAGAGATCACTACCAAAACATCATGCACAAGTTAACAAGTGTGAAAAGCTAAGTATGTAACAGACGTGGGAGCGTGCACAATGAAAAATAGACAAGCAGAAAATGAAAGACGTAGGGAACCAAAATGGAGTGAAGAAAGGAGTACTTACTGTGAACAAATGCTGAGACGGAAGGCATTAATGTAAATTAAGACCAGGTGGGTGGCAAGACCCAAGGACATGTTGTAGTGCTAGTTCCCACCTGCGGAATTCTGAGAAACTGGTATGAGGGGGAAGAATCCAGATGGTGCATGTAGTGAAACAAGCACTGAGGTCATGACTGTTATGTTGTGCAGCATTCTCTGCAACAGGATATTGTGTGTTGCCAATATATACGCTCTGCCTATGCCCATTCGTCCTGACTGATAACTGGGTGGTAGTCATGCTGCTGTAAAAGCCCAAACAGTGTTTACATTACAGTTGGTATATGTGTCATTTCACAAGTGGAAATGGAAATGAGCGTTTGGCGTCATTGGCCGGGAGGCCCCTCGCGGGGCAGGTCCGGCCGCCATATCGCAGGTCTTATTACATTCGGCGTCACATTGGGCGACCTGCACGCCGGATGGGGATGAAATGATGATGAACACAACACAACACCCAGTCCCTGAGCGGAGAAAATCTCCGACCCAGCCGGGAATCGAACCCGGGCCCAGAGGACGGCAATCCGTCACGCTGACCACTCAGCTACTGGGGCGGACATTTCACAAGTGACTCCCCTTGATAGTATATGTTTTTCCGGTTACAGGAGGGTGCATAGTGCAGGTCTTTCAGTGGGGATGGTCACAGGGGTAGGAGCCACAGGGTACGGAGATGTGTGCAGAAGGAGCATAGGCTCTGACAAGAATATTGCGGAGATTGGGAGGACGATGGAAATCTGTTCTAGGTGTCGTGGGAAAATTTTTAGATAGAATGGATCTCACTTCAGGGCAGGATTTTAATAAATCAAGCCTCTGCCAATGTAGTTGATTGACACATTCCAGATCCGGATAATACTGAATCCCCAATGGTGTGGTCCGAAGCTGTTTCGTGGAGGGACCAGCAGTACCAGAATTGGATGTGATGGCCCAGGAAATCTGCTTTTTAACTAGACTGGTGGGGTAATTACATATGGTGAAGGCTGAGATGAAAATGGTGGTGTATTGCTGTAAAGAGTCTGCATCCGAACAAATATGTTTGCCTCGGATGCCTAGGCTGTATGGAAGGGAACGTTTGATATGGAAAGGATGGCAACTGTCAAAATGTAAGTACTGTTGTTTGTTGATAGGTTTAATGTGGACAGAAATGTGTAGCTGGCCTTCAGTGAGGACGAGATCAACATCAACAAAACTGAATTTAGAACAGGACCATGCGAAATTTAATTGGGAGAAGATATTCAGAGATTCCACGAATTTTAGCAGGTCAGCCTCACCGTGAGTCCATATGGTAAAGATGTCATCAATATCTAAACCATACCATGGGCTGAAGACTTATGGATCCCAGGAAAGCCCCTTCCAAGCGACCCATGAAAAGGTTGGCACAGGAAGGTGCCATCCTTGTTCCCATGGCCATGCTTCTGATATGACTGAATGTCTGCCTTTCAAAGGCAAAGCAGTTGCTGGTAAGTATAATGTTGATTAAGGTGAGTAGACAGGATTTCACAGGTTTGGAATCAGGTGGACACTGACAGAGGAAATGTACAGCAGCAGACAGACTGTGTACATGGGGGATGTTGGTATAGAGGGAGGTGGCATCAATGGTGACAAGTAAGGTGTGTGGTGGGAGTGGGACGGGCACAGATTTCAGACAATCGAGGAAATGGTTGGTATCTTTGATGTCAGAGGGGAATTTTTGTACTATGGGCTCCAGGTGTTGATCAACTAATGCAGATATATGTTTGGTGGGTGCTGTGAAGCCATCAACTATAGGACGGCCAGTATGATTGGGTTTGTAGATCTTAGGAAGAAGGTAAGAGGTAGGGGAGCTTGATTTGGGTGGGGTGAGAAGTTCTATGGATTCAGGTGTTAGTCCTTGTGAGGGGCCTGAGGTTTTAAGGAGACACTGCAGGTCAGTTTGAATCACAGGGATGGGATCTTGATGACAGACGCTGTATGTAGAGGTGTCAGGCAGCTGGTGTAGACCTCCACCAACATATTCCTTTCAGTCAAGTACTACAGTTGTAGATCCTTTGTCTGCTGGGAGGATAATGATGGAGTCATCAGCTTTAAGGGAATGTAGAGCCTGGAGTTCTGCAAAGGACAGGTTGGGGTCATGTTGTTGGGACCTGAGGAAGGGTTGTGAGGCAATGCTAGATGTGAGGAATTCTTGGAAGGCTTCTAAAGGATGATTCTGAGGTAGTGATGGTGGATCAAGTTGGGATTGTGGTCGTAACTATTCAAGGTAGGGTTCAGTATCAGGATTGCTGTTCAAAAGTTTTTGGGATTGGGTTCCGAAGTGATACTTCCAGTTGACATTATGTGAAAAGGGAAGTAGGTCCTTCACAAAAGCAGCATGGTTAAATGAGACCCGTGGATAATACAGATAATTCTGGGGGAGAGAGTCCTTTGGATGAGAGGTTGAGAACACTGTGTTATTGTGACTGGTTTTTGTGATTATGAGTTATTAAAGGTCTGGGAGGCAGCGGTGTAGGCTGTGGGATGTTAAGGAGTTTGGCCAAGCTCGATTTGTAGGAGAGGAGTGGTGGTTCATGGTGTGGCTGTTTGGGGAGCTGAAGAGGGTCAGGAAGGGAAACACCACTGTTGAGGTATTTTAGGAGAAGGGAGGGTAGCTTTATGAGGTGGAGTGTGGCATGTCATTGCAGTCTGGAGTTGGCCTGGCAGATGATACCATCTAAAGAAACATGAGGGGCAGATAACCGCAGGATTTTGTAGAAGGAGAGAAGTCTGGTGGAGTGGAAACTGGCAGATGAGGCATAGAGGTCACAGATTAGTCGGGTAAGTGCAAAAGATTGCTGTATTTGAAACTGTAAAAGAGGCTGGTGTAGAGTAGGATTACAACCAGAAACAGCGACTTTCAATATTAGGACTTTGGGGGTAACTCCAAGGGACAAGCAAGTTTCAGGAAACAGAATGTGGAACCTTAATTTACGTAGTGCAAAATCATGTTTTCATAAAGAATGGATGTAATATGTGATGGGATGCATCGTGGCAAGAGAGAACAGTTTGGAGTGTTGGAAATGGTGGCAGTGGCAAAAAGTATGGCGCAGGGTGGGAAAAGTTAGAAAAACAGAAAAAAGCAGGGAAAAAATTTTGAAACATCAAAAAAAGTCGCACTAATATCATGAGATCAAGCAACAGTTAACAAGAGGCAATGAGTGGGCGGGAACATCTCGCCACAAGAGTGATCTATATGATCCGAAAAAATGATTGGAAAAAAAGCTGATAGGCAAAATCGTGAAAGGAGATGAAATTTTAAAAACTGGCCATATGGTAAAATAAAATCACAGGAGATAACATAAACAACATTGCTTGGCAAATAAGGTAATGTAGGAGACAGCAGTAAAAGTCAATCAGAGCAGTCTGGGGAGAAACAAACACACAAAAATGTGAAAGAATTGTGTATCAATAAGGAAAGTGTAGGGCAAAGAAAGAAATAGCTGTCAAATTTGAAAATAAATCAGCGAGAGATGATCAGGAGAATTCCCTGCAGTATAGTCAACTGCAGGCAAATTTGTAAGTAACAGTGGAATTCTTATACATAAATTTGAAAACAACAATGGGCCTGTCTACATGCACGAGAACTAGTAGTAGAAAAGTTGTAGGGGCAAAGTGTTGATTAATTTGGGTGGTACAGATAAATAAATGATTAAAAAAAAGATCAGAATACTAGCACAGAAGGTAGAAAGCAGATGATAGTTTCAACAAGACGGACGACAACCAAGACTGACAAGAGGGTACATAAGAAGGAAAGATGGCCACATGAGCTAATATAACAATGTTGTTGTTGTTGTGGTCTTCAGTCCTGAGACTGGTTTGATGCAGCTCTCCATGCTATTCTATCCTGTGCAAGCTTTTTCATCTCCCAGTACCTACTGTAACCTACATCCTTCTGAATCTGCTTAGTGTATTCATCTCTTGATCTCCCTCTACGATTTTTACCCTCCATGCTGCCCTCCAATACTAAATTGGTGATCCCTTGATGCCTCAGAACATGTCCTACCAACCGATCCCTTCTTCTGGTCAAGTTGTGCCACAAACTTCTCTTCTACCCAATCCTATTCAATACTTCCTCATTAGTTATGTGATCTACCCATCTAATCTTCAGCATTCTTCTGTAGCACCACATTTCGAAAGCTTCTATTCTCTTCTTGTTTAACTATTTATCGTCCATGTTTCACTTCCATACATGGCTACACTCCATACAAATACTTTCAGAAATGACTTCCTGACACTTAAATCTATACTCGATGTTAACAAATTTCTCTTCTTCAGAAACGCTTTCCTTGCTATTGACAGTCTACATTTTATATCCACTCTACTTCGACCATCATCAGTTATTTTGCTCCCCAAATAGCAAAACTCCTTTACTACTTTAAGTGTCTCATTTCCTAATCTAATTCCCTCAGCATCACCCGATTTAATTAGACAACATTCCATTATCCTTGTTTTGCTTTTGTTGATGTCCATCTTATATCCTCCTTTCAAGACACTGTCCATTCCATTCAACTGCTCTTCCAAGTCCTTTGCTGTCTCTGACAGAATTACAATGTCATCGGCAAACCTCAAAGTTTTTATTTCTTCTCCATGAATTTTAATACCTACACCGAATTTTTCTTTTGTTTCCTTTACTGCTTGCTCAATATACAGATTGAACAACATCGGGGAGAGGCTACAACCCTGTCTTACTCCCTTCCCAACCACCGCTTCCCTTTCATGTCCCTCGACTCTTGTAACTGCCATCTGGTTTCTGTACAAATTGTAAATAGCCTTTCGCTCCCTGTATTTTACCCCTGCCACCTTTAGAATTTGAAAGAGAGTATTCTAGCCAACATTGTCAAAAGCTTTCTCTAAGTCTACAAATGCTAGAAGCGTAGGTTTGCCTTTCCTTAATCTTTCTTCTAAGATAAGTCATAAGGTCAGTATTGCCTCACGTGTTCCAGTGTTTCTACGGAATCCAAACTGATCTTCCCCGAGGTTGGCTTCTACTAGTTTTTCCATTCGCCTGTAAAGAATTCGTGTTAGTATTTTGCAGCTGTGATTTATTAAACTGATAGTTCGGTAATTTTCACATCTGTCAACACCTGCTTTCTTTGGGATTGGAATTATTATATTCTTCTTGAAGTCTGAGGGTATTTCGCCTGTTTCATACATCTTGCTCACCAGATGGTAGAGTTTTGTCAGGACTGGCTCTCCCAGGGCCATCAGTAGTTCCAATGGAATGTTGTCTACTCCGGGGGCCTTGTTACGACTCAGGTCTTTCAGTGCTCTGTCAAACTCTTCACGCAGTATCATATCTCCCATTTCATCTTCATCTACATCCTCTTCCATTTCCATAATGTTGTCCTCAAGTACATCGCCCTTGTATAGACCCTCTATATACTCCTTCCACCTTTCTGCTTTCCCTTCTTTGCTTAGAACTGGGTTTCCATCTGAGCTCTTGATATTCATACAAGTCGTTCTCTTATCTCCAAAGGTCTCTTTAATTTTCCTGTAGGCAGTATCTATCTTACCCCTAGTGAGATAACACTCTACATCCTTACATTTGTCCTCTAGCCATTCCTGCTTAGCCATTTTGCACTTCCTGTCGATCTCATTTTTGAGACGTTTGTATTCCTTTTTGCCTGCTTCATTTACTGCATTTTTATATTTTCTCCTTTCATCAATTAAATTCAATATTTCTTCTGTTACCCAAGGATTTCTACTAGCCTTCGTCTTTTTACCTACTTGATCCTCTGCTGCTTTCACTATTTCATCCCTCAAAGCTACCCATTATTCTTCTACTGTATTTCTTTCCCCCATTCCTGTCAATTGTTCCCTTATGCTCTCCCTGAAACTCTGTACAACCTCTGGTTCTTTCAGTTTATCCAGGTCCCATCTCCTTAAATTCCCACCTTTTTGCAGTTTATTCAGTTTTAATCTACAGGTCATAACCAATAGATTGTGGTCAGAGTCCACATCTGCCCCTGGAAATGTCTTACAATTTAAAACCTGGTTCCTAAATCTCTGTCTTACCATTATATAATCTATCTGATACCTTTTAGTACCTCCAGGGTTCTTCCATGCATACAACCTTCTTTCATGATTCTTAAACCAAGTGTTAGCTATGATTATGTTGTGCTCTGTGCAAAATTCTACCAGGCGGCTTCCTCTTTCATTTCTTAGCCCCAATCCATATTCACCTACTATGTTTCCTTCTCTCCCTTTTCCTACACTCGAATTCCAGTCACCCATGACTATTAAATTTTCGTCTCCCTTCACAATCTGAATAATTTCTTTTATTTCATCATACATTTCTTCAATTTCTTCGTCATCTGCAGAGCTAGTTGGCATATAAACTTGTACTACTGTAGTAGGTGTGGGCTTCGTATCTATCTTGGCCACAATAATGCGTTCACTATGCTGTTTGTAGTAGCTTAACCGCATTCCTATTTTCCTATTCATTATTAAACCTACTCCTGCATTACCCCTATTTGATTTTGTGTTTATAACCCTGTAGTCACCTGACCAGAAGTCTTGTTCCCCCTGCCACTGAACTTCACTAATTCCCACTATATCTAACTTCAACCTATCCATTTCCCTTTTTAAATTTTCTAACCTACCTGCCCGATTAAGGGATCTGACATTCCACGCTCCGATCCGTAGAACGCCAGTTTTCTTTCTCCTGATAACGACATCCTCTTGAGTAGTCCCCGCCCGGAGATCCGAATGGGGGGCTATTTTACCTCCGGAATATTTTACCCAAGAGGACGCCATCATCATTTAATCATACAGTAAAGCCACAAATAATACTAATAATCAATTATTGATAATGTTATATAAACAGATAGATAAAAAATCAGCTCAAAGGATTTAAATTTTTACAGGCTTTCTTAGCCAGTGCCTCCTCCTTCTGGCAGAAGACTTGAGGGGGGAGGAAGAGGGGTAAAGGAAAACGACTCTTGAGGCTTAGGGAAAGGTGTACAGATCGGAAAATCACTCAGAACTCCACGTCAGGGGAGACATACCAGATGGGATAAGAAGGAAAGACTTATAGCTGGGGACTCCACCAGACAAGATTTGAAAACCTGAGAGCTTAAAGGTGAAAGACAGCGTAATAATGCAAGACAGAGATCACTACTAAAACATCATATACGAGTTGATAAGAGTGAAAAACTAAGTGCAGTGTATGTAACAGAGGTGGGAGGGTGGACAGCAAAAAATTGATAACTCAGAAAATGAAAGATGTAGGGAACCAAAATGGAGTGAAGAAAAGAGTACTTACTGTGAACAAATACTGAGACAGAAGGCATTAATGTAAATTAAGGCCAGGTGGGTGGCGAGAACTGAGGACATATTGTAGCGCCAGTTCCCACCTGCAGAGTTCTGAGAAATTGGTGTCTGGGGGAAGAATCCAGATGGTCTTGTAGTGAAGCAAGCACCGAGGTCATGACTGTCATGTTGTGCAACATGCTCTGCAACAGGATATTGTGTGTTGCCAGTGTACATGCTCTGCCTATGCCCATTCATCCTGACTGATAACTGGGTGGTAGTCATGCTGATGCAAAAGACCGAACAATGTTTACATAACAGCTGGTATATGACGTGTCGTTTCACAGGTGGGTCTCCCTTTGTTAGTATATTTTTTGCCGGTTACAGGGCTGCAATAGGTGGTGGTAGGAGGGTGCACAGGACAAGGTTTGCAGCAGGGATGGTCGCAGTGGTAGGCGCCGTAAGGTAGGGAGATGGGTGCCATGTCGAAGTAGCTGATTGATACATTCAAGACCAGGATAATACCAGGTAACAAATGTTGTGCTCCAAGGTTGTTTTTTTGGAGGGATCAGCAGTACCAGGATTGGATGTGATGGCGCGGGAAATTTGCTTTTTACCTAGGCTGTTGGGATAATTATGTCCAGTGAAGGTTGAAGTGAGAGTTGTGATGTATTTATGTAAAGAGTCTATATCCGAACAAATACATTTGCGTTGAATGCCAAGACTGTATGAGAGGGAATGTTTGACATAGAATGTATCAATCAGTTACTTTGACAAGGTCAGGACTTACTAAAATCATGTCCTGAAATGAGATCCATTCTGTCTGTGATTCTGCCCACGACACCTTGAATAGCTTTTCGTCACCCTCCCAATCTCCGCAATATCCTTGTCAGACCCTACGTTCCTTCTGCACCTATGTCCCTACCCTCTGGCTCCTACCCCAGGGACCGTCCATGCCGCAAGACTTGCCCTATAGTCCCTCCTACCACCACCTATCCTAGCCCTGTAACTGGCAAAACATAAACTATCAAAGGGAGAGCAATCAGTTTTCAGTCATGATGAATGGGCGTAGGCAGAGCGTGTATACTGGCAACACACAATATCCTGTTGCAAAGAATGCTGCACAGCGTAACAGTCATGACCTCAGTGCTTGTTTCACTATACGCACCATCTGGATTCTTCCCCCTGACACCAGTTTCTCAGAACTCCGCAGGTGGGAACTAGCACTACAACATGGCCTTGGTTCTCACCACCCACCTGGTCTTAATTTACATTAATGCCTTCTGTCTCAGCATTTGTTCATAGTAAGTACTCCTTTCTTCAATCAATTTTAGTTTCCTACATCTTTCATTTTTCGACTTGTCTATTTTTCGTCGTCCACCCTCCCGCCTCTGTTACATACAATGCACTTAGCTTTTCACTCTTATTAACTCGTGCACGATGTTTTAGTAGTGATCTCTGCCTTGCATATTACCCTGACTTTCACCTTTAAGCTCTCAGGTTTTCAAACCTCGTCTGATGCAGTCCCCAACAACAAGTCTTTCCTTCTCATCCCGTCCGGCAAATCTCCCCTGACCCGGGGCTCTGGGTGACTTTTCTGAACTGTACCCCTTTCCCTAAACCTCTCCCGTTGTTTTCCTTCACCCCTCTTCCTTCCCATTCAACTCTTCTGCCAGAAGAAAGAGCCTCTATCTCTGAAAGCTTGTAAAAAATTTAAATCCTTTTGTGTGTATGTTCACCTGCTATGGCTTGGTGAGTAGATTTTTTATCTAGTCATTTCAGTTATAATGACAAGATTTTTTGCAAAAGTCCCTATTCAGGAAATACTGGGGCATCCTATATCCGCAGACTGCACTCTTGCTACTGGGGTTAACATTATTATGTTGTTTAATATAATATGTAGAAGTTGTCTCTGCATTTACATATGAAGCTTTGGCTATTGCTGTTATGTGCACATTTATTTTGAAGAATTCAGAAGGGCAAGGCACGGCAAAGGATACTCATTTTCAAACAGGCTCAAGATTTCCCAATATGCTGAAATGCTCAGTACAGTATAGACATTGCTCAAACAATCGTGTGAAATTTGACTCACACGGTGCTAGGGTAAGAGATACACTTCAAACTATGAACTAGTCACTATTGCTCTGCTTAAAATTTGATAATGTTGTGAAACACAGGAGGAAGTAGCACTAAATTCTGTCATTTTGCTAGCTGTTGTATTTGAACCATTTTTTGCAATAAAAGTTGCCATATATGTATGGCTACCATGTACAAACATTAATGCTGCTTTTTAAACACTTAACATAAAGCCCCCAAGTATCATGTTTTCATTATTTTGACAGAAATTTAAAATCCCAAGTATACTCCGGCAACTTAGGAAGAGATCTTCAAAAAAAAGAAAACACTGTTTATATCCATTTCAGCACTGATAATCACATGTTCAATTGCTAGAGAGCATCAGGTACTACATTTGTAGCCTGGCTGTCATTTTTTGGTTGAGGTGGTTGCCACTAGATATTGTCTTTACAGCATGCCACTTTGGATACTCGAGAACAAAACGTATGCTTCCAGACTCTCTCCTATATTGTTGTTTAGACAATGCCTTCAAAAAAGCATTACTATAGTGATATTGAGTCTGACAGTGAATTTAGCAGCCCAGAAAGTGAAGAAGAATATAGTGTTATTTCACAAGAGACTGAAAGTGATGACAGTTCATCAATTGAACAACAATCGCTCACCACTAGTATGAGATAAATACATCCACTGTGCTCCAGCCAGCTTCTCAAAAATTTATTTTCATACGAAACTGTTGTGAAATATATGATTAAACTTCCCAGCTACACAAAACTAAAAAATGTCTTCAAGATTCAGGATATTATAGTCAAAGTCCACTGCCTGAGTATACTCTGGATTTTATTATTGGTGATTTTCAAAATTTTGTAACTTGCTATTTTGAGCTTTAAAAGCCGTCTTTATATGTCTATATGTAATTGTAGCTAACACTTGGTTTAAGAATCATGAAAGAAGGTTGTATACATGAAAGAACCCTGGAGATACTAAAAGTTATCAGATAGATTATATGATGGTAAGACAGAGATTTAGGAACCAGGTTTTAAATTGTAAGATATTTCCAGGTGCAGATGTGGACTCTGACCACAATCTATTGGTTATGAACTATAGATTAAAACTGAAGAAACTGCAAAAAGGTGGGAATTTAAGGAGATGGGACCTGGATAAACTGAAAGAACCAGAGGTTGTACAGAGTTTCAGGGAGAGCATAAGGGAACAACTGACAGGAATGGAGGAAAGAAATACGGTAGAAGAAGAATGGGTAACTTTGAGGGATGAAATAGTGAAGGCAGCAGAGGACCAAATAGGTAAAAAGACGAGGGCTAGTAGAAACCCTTCGGTAACAGAAGAAATATTGAATTTAATTGATGAAAGGAGAAAATATAAAAATGCAGTAAATGAAGCAGGCAAAAAGGAATACAAACGTCTCAAAAATGAGATCGACAGGAAGTGCAAAATGGCTAAGCAGGCACGGCCAGAGGACAAATGTAAGGATGTAGAGGCTTATCTCACTAGGGGTAAGATAGATACTACGTATAGGAAAATTAAAGAGACCTTCGGAGAAAGGAGAACCACCTCCATGAATATCAAGAGCTTTGATGGAAACCCAGTTCTAAGCAAAGAAGGGAAAGCAGAAAGGTGGAAGGAGTATACAGAGGGTCTATACAAGGGCGATGTACTTGAGGACAATATTATGGAAATGGACGAGGATGTAGATGAAGAAGAAATGGGAGATACGATACTGCGTGAAGATAATGACAGAGCACTGAAAGACCTGAGTCGAAACAAGGCCCCGGGAGTAGACAACATTCCATTAGAACTACTGACAGCCTTGGGAGAGCCAGTCCTGACAAAACTATACCTTCTGGTGAGCAAGATGTATGAGACAGGTGAAATACCCCCAGATTTCTAGAAGAATATAATAATTCCAATCCCAAAGAAAGCAGGTGTTGACAGATGTGAAAATTACCGAACTATCGGTTTAATAAGTCACAGCTGCAGAATACTAACGTGAATTCTTTACAGACGAATGGAAAAACTGATATAAGCCGACCTTGGGGAAGATCAGTTTGGATTCCGTAGAAATGATGGAACACGTGAGGCAATACTGACCCTACGACTTATCTTAGAAGAAAGATTAAGGAAAGGCAAACCTACGTTTCTAGCATTTGTAGACTTAGAGAAAGCTTTTGACAATGTTGATTGGAATACTCTCTTTCAAATTCTGAAGGTGGCAGGGGTAAAATACAGGGAGCGAAAGGCTATTTACAATTTGTACAGAAACCAGATGGCAGTTACAAGAGTCGAGGGATATGAAAGGGAAGCAGTGGTTGGGAAGGGAGTGAGACAGGGTTGTTGCTTATCCCCTATGTTATTCAATCTGTATATTGAGCAAGCAGTAAAGGAAACAAAAGAAAAGTTCGGAGTAGGAATTAAAATCCATGGAGAAGAAATAAAACCTTTGAGGTTCGCCGAAGACATTGTAATTCTGTCAGAGACAGCAAAGGACTCGGAAGAGCAGTTGAACGAAATGGACAGTATCTTGAAAGGAGGATATAAGATGAACATCAACAAAAGCAAAACTAGGATAATTGAACGTAGTCTAATTAAGTCAGTTGATGCTGAGGGAATTAGATTAGGAAATGAGACGCTTAAAGTAGTAAAGGAGTTTTGTTATTTGGGGAGCAAAATAACTGATGATGGTCGAAGTAGAGAGGATATAAAAAGTAGACTGGCAATGGCAAGGAAAGCATTTCTGACGAAGAGAAATTTGTTAACATCGAGTGTAGATTTAAGTGTCAGGAAGTCGTTTCTGAAAGTATTTGTATGGAGTGTAGCCATGTATGGAAGTGAAACATGGACGATAAATAGTTTAGACAAGAAGAGAATAGAAGCTTCCGAAATGTGGTGCTACAGAAGAATGCTGAAGATTAGATGGGTAGATCACATTACTAATGAGGAGGTATTGAATAGAATTGGGGAGAAGAGGAGCTTGTGGCACAACTTGACTAGAAGAAGGGATCGGTTGGTAGGACATGTTCTGAGACATCGAGGGATCACCAATTTAGTATTGGAGGGCAGCGTGGAGGGTAAAAATCGTAGAGGGAGACCAAGAGATGAATACACTAAGCAGGTTCAGAAGGACGTAGGCTGCAGTAGGTACTGGGAGATGAAGAAGCTTGCACAGGATAGAGTAGCATGGAGTTTGCATCAAACCAGTCTCAGGACTGAAGACCACAACAACAACACATGTAATACCATTCATTGCAGGATGTTTTCATTAATAAAATATATATATATATATATATTTTTTTTTTTTGAAATGTTGTTGTTATGGTCTTCAGTCCTGAGAAATTTGGTCACTGTTCAAGTATTAGAACACTGGATAAAAATGTTACTGTATGACTATAATATTCGGATGAAGCAAGAGTAAAATTAATCCAGCATGAACTGTCTAACAAACAAAATAAATCACATCAAACTGCAATTGTTGTCGTGAGAATAAATTACAGCAGCAAGACCCATCATGGAAATAGTACCAACAGACGTCAGTAGATAGTAGGATGTGCCAAGTTCAAGAATTGGACTGAATCACGATTGCAATCTTTTATTTATGTATTAGTGGCTGTTGTTACATACGACTTGCACACTAAAAGATATTCCAGTCCTGTTTCAAGCACAGCACTACAGAAAGGTTGGACAGGGAATGGTGATACCAGCTTGGCTGAGCATCAGATGAGATCAAGGAGTGGAGTAGTGAGCGGACAGTAAATTACATCATGTTACCAACCATTGGAATCTATATTGCGTACTCTGGCTTTCTCGGAAAATCCACCATATTTAAACTGAATCCATATGTAGCTGAAACTGAAATGACTTTAAAATTCGACAAATACTCAACAACAGTATTCATTTCTGCAGGAGATAGGAAAAGTCTACATAGGGGCCAGTGGCATATTTAAGTGTTTCATGCTTCAATGTTGTTGACACTCACCGGGACATAACGTGAACAAAAGGTGGTGTGTCAGCTGCTGATCCTACCCGCCAATGAAAGAGCAGCATACAGACAATGCGTTTGTAAGCAAGAGAAATTGCAACATTCTCATTTCAGTACAGATGCAAAATCTAATATGTATCTGGATAAAAACAGCTGTGTTCTCAGGTCCCACAGTAACCACAACCTCAAAAATTGCAACATATTCACGAGAAACAGTCAAATATTTACGACAATGACAATATAAATTGCACAACTCTGCTACTGGGATGATGGCTGAAAATAGTGGTACCACAGATGACAGGGTAAGTATGCGAAAAATGTAGAAAAGAAAATGATCAACATAAACCATTTCTTTTTGCGTATTTTATTTCTCCTTGTGTTATCAAAATGTGGACAATCAATAAATGACACAAATTTATAATAGTTTTAATGTTATCTTTTTAGGCAGATATTTTACGTCAATAAAACAGTTTGTAATTTTGATGTGTCAGAATATGTTAAAAATAATTTTTTCTCAGGAAGCCTCTTGAAAGAAATCAGCATAATCTTTTACTCGGATAATTATGGTAAGCCTCATCAATAATGCAAATACTGGCTGTGAAATCTTGTATTCTATGATGTCCTTACCTTTGTGCACAGTATGTATGAAAGTTAAACTATAACAATAATGAGTGAGGACTAACACTGAAAACTTCATCATATTTCAACAGTTTCCCTGTGTTAAGTTTCTCACATTCGGAGAGTGTTGCTGCTCCACAGCTGTTACTGAATTAATGAATATCCACTCCAATTTTTAAAAAGTTCTTTATTTTACTTCATAACTAGATTCAGTTATTATATTGAAGCCATTTTCTACAGGAATCTGAAAATTGTGCTGTCCTGAAGCAATGTCAAATCAGTTTTCTGGTACTTAAAATGGCCTACTATCACCATGGTTTGATCTGCATGGGACATCTACAAAACACATTTACAACCTACTGTTCATGAAGGATACAATTTTGTCTTTCTGGGCTGGAAATAAGTACAATTAGAACAAACCAGAAATGATACACGTACACAAAGGTCTTTAACTGAGATGCACCTTCTACAGCATAATGTAATTCCTGACTAAAACAAACCAACTACTACATATTACCACTTTGCGGCCCAGTCCCATTTGTTGTAGGCAGCACTGAAGAATGCTGTTGTCAGGATTACATAAACCACTAAGAGCATCAGGGCCAGCGTCGGACACGGTCTGTCCTGAAAGTATATACAAAAATTTACTGCTAGTTTTTCTTATTAAAAACATTAACTGGAAATGTCGCATAAACTTTAGTTTCTGAACACAGATATTTAAAACATATAATGCAAAATTTGCTGGCAAAAACACCCAATACACTGAAGTATAAATAATGGAAATATTATGAACATTTATAAATCAACAAAAATATATTTCTGTTGATACAGTAGCACAAAATAATTTAGTGAACTGAGGAGATCATATATGTCCACTAACTGAAAGGTTACTAGTAAAAAAATAGCTTCAGATGATCATAACTGAGCACACACATAATCTTATATGAAACTACTACTTCATTCCAACTTTTCTACATGGGTAGGCTAGCCTCTTACCTCTCAAAGGTTATCCTGTATTGTTTATCTGGGTATCCTCTGTGTCTACAGCAGAATTTTGTAATCAGTCTCATAGACTTCATTAATCTGATGTGTTCTGCCCACTGGCATTTACAGTCTTCTAGTCTATGCTTCAAATTAAAAGTGTAAAACAGTTGTTTTATCATAACATTACAAACTTGATTTCTCAAGATAGGCCCCCTTGGCTTGTTTTTACAATCTCTACTTTGCTGTTCCAAACTTGCTTTACTTTTGACTTGATAAGTAGTGGTGTGGGCCGGGAATATTCCCAGTGGAAGGGAACTTATAAAATGGGAATATTGCTGGGAATACTTCTTTGGACCGGGAAGATTCCCAAAAATTGGGAATTGATGAAAATTTTTAGATGTTTTAACACTTATTAACAGTTAAATAACTTTAAAACTAGGTTAACTAAATAAATTCATACATTTTAATCCAAGCTTTATCATTCCATGTATTAATTCCCTTGCAAATTCCAAGCAAAATATCATTTACCATAAGTCTGGAGGAAAAAATAATTTAACATATTTGCTAGGCATACTATTTTTAGGCAAGTTGAACCCCACATTTCTCTGGATGAAACATAAACTTCCAAAACATTTCTCTGGAGGCATAATTCTCAAAACATTTCTCTGGAGGCATAATTCTCAACAGCTGTCATCTGTAGTATTTTTTAAATTTTCCAAATGAATGACGAGAGGTGTTTCACTTTCAGAATTCAAGACTCCCCATTTCCTGCGATGAATTATGATTTATAAATTTATTTTCCGAAATATCACTATCGCTTTCACTTTCAGAATCATTAATTAATATTTTACCATGTTCAATGTCAATTTAATCACTTGTATTTTCAAGTACATCATAAATCTCGGCCAGTTTATTTGCATAATTTTTCGGTGAAATGCCATTTTCAAAGACTGATGTTTACAAAGCTCACATGAGTTTAAAACAAACTTTACAGACTAAAATACCTCTAACACTGACAGAAAACTTAACTTCCCTGTGTATTTTAGTAACTTTAGTTACTCACTAGATGGCATATCAATATTATAAACTTGGTTTTTCTAAAGGTTGAATATTTCAACGTTGGCAGTTCTAGGAAATGTAAGAGTCGTAAATTTTGATGCTTGGCAGTTCTAGGGCTAATTCTTTGACATTTAAAACATCGACAACCAAAAAATGTGTATTTCAAACAATGAGGTTAAGTCCAGATCCATATAAACCTAAACATAAAACCTACCCAAATATTTTATTTATAATTTAAAATAGAATGTAGGAATACTCAAATTTCAAAAAAAAAAAAAAAAAAAAAAAAAAGGGCTAATGAAGTTGATCATAACCACGGTTTAGGTCTTAAGGGTAAATTAATTAAAATGATCTGTAATAGGGAAATTTAGGTCTTACATGACAAAAGAGGAAATTCCCCCCACCCCCCCTTTGATAACTGCATCACTGCAGAGACAGCCATATTGTTTTTTCAGTTGGTAGTTGTGTTTGCAAGCTAAAGAACCAGTTTCATTAGAACTTTGTGTGAGAGGACTGTGTGAGATTGTAACATTTACGTGGCAAATGAATCAAATAACTTTGAGTAGGCCTGCTTCCTGTTTGTTCATTGTTGTGTTTCCATTCATTGTTGCAAAACGGTCAAGAAAAAAGGAGTAGTCTGGACTTCTTTAATATTAAAGGAAAAGGTGTTGTTTATAAGTATTGTACTCAAGAATACAAGTAAGGTAATTCAGTTAAAATGGAAACGCACATAAAAAATGTATCAAATGCCCTGAAGGATTGAAAAACATTTTCACTGTCAGTAAACCAACACCTAGACCTTCAACCACAAAGGACATCACTCAATGATTAACAGTGGATGCACATTCAAATATAAGGTCAAGCTTTTTTAACCTTGGCTCGTTTAAATTCAGCTACATCTCCTTGCAAGTCACCAACACCACCTCCACCAATGCCTTGGCCAAGTCTCCTATCTGAACACTCTTCTAGTTCGGGATCTGCAACTATACCAATTTACAGTCAAGGTTCATCAAGAGGAACAACCGCATTTTTGGATCGCAAGGAGAACCAAACAAATGTAAGTTCAAATCATTTAAGACCTACTATTCTTTGGTATGAAAATGGGTGGTTTATTGTAGTCTTTTGTGCAGCCTATTATATTAGAGGCCTAAATTGTTTTTGTGATGTTAAACAGTAAAAATGTTGGACGTATTCCATTGTATTAAGAAGGCAAATTACAAACCAACAGCTAAACTGGAAACTTTAGTGATTTTCCTTAACCCTATCAAAAAGATAGATTAGCATCCCCTAGCCTAATTATTTCCCACCATTTAAATACCACAGAAACAAAAGTAGGTTAGCTACAGTTTGTAAAACAAAAGAAGTTTGTAAAACAAAAGTTTGTTAACAAAAGTAGGTTAGTTTTTCGGACTGAACCCTCATGCTAATAGAATATGGCTTTACTTCTCCTTTGACAAATAACTATTTTCACCTTTAGGAGTAGTAGGCCTAGGTTGAAACTGCTCTTTCGAATCTCATAACAGTTTACAATGCAGTGTGTAGTGTGTCTTTTGTAGAATAGAAATATTTTAATTCTGTACACTGTAGGTGTAGCTGTCATATACTGATTATTTTTTTTAATAATTTTTACTTGGGATTTGAAATAAAGTAAAAAGTAGGTTTATGGTTATCTCATTTCTCAAAAGCAATTTGCAGGAGATGCAGAACCAATCCTTAGCTAAAGCAGTTTTTGTAAGCAGATCCCCGTTATCTTTGATAGAGCACCCACAGCATATAGATTTTCTCCAAAAATTGAGACCTGTTACTGTCAAGATTTCAAATGTCTACAACTTATCTTGAGGCTCAGTATAAGAAATGAAAGAAGAAATAACAAAAATAATTCAGTAAACAAAAAAATTACATCTTCAATGTGATGGTTGGAGCAATATCAAGAACGAGTCTATATTTAATTTTGTGATTTCAAAGCCAGAAAGTTTTTTTATTTCAAAATGAGCAAAACCAAGAGACATAATGGCAAATACCTGGAAGAGATCATTAAATCTGTCATCGAGAAGTATGGTCCTGATACGTTTTTGGTGTCTATTGCCGACAATGCTCCAAACATGAAGGCAGCCGTAGCAATCTTGACAGAAAAGTTTCCTCATATAGTACCATTAGGCTGCATTGCTCACCTTCTCCATTTACTGTGTGCTGATGTCTTAGGATGCCAGACTGTTCAAAGTTTCTTTGCAGAGTTGATAACTGCAGTAGCCAGATCGCTTGGCGGGATGACACATCCAAATGAAAACACATAATCTCCTCCCGATCGAACTTAGGATCCGGGCCCACGGGAAGACGGGAAAGAGTGTCGGCATTGGCATGCTGTCCGGTAGGGCGAAAATAAATTTCATAATGGTACTTAGAGGGGAACAAGGCTCAGCGCTGCAGTCTGTGGGCCGCCCTATCCGGAATCTGAGAGGCGGGGCCAAATAACAATATTAATGGCTTATGGTCAGTGATTAACTGAAACTTCATGCCATACAAGAAAGGGTGGAACTTGGTAACAGCGTAGACAATGGCCAAAGCCTCTCTGTCCACCTGGGAGTAATGGGCCTGCACAGGACTAAGAGTTTTAGACGCAAACGTCAGTGGCTGCTCGGAGCCATCCACGTTGCGATGGGCCAGGACTGCCCCCACCCCATACTGCAAAGCATCTGTAGCCAGGACCAGCGGCTTATTGGGGTCAAAAGTAGCCAAACAAGGTGCTGACGTGAGGAGGCCCTTCAACGAGGTGAACGCGCGCAGGCGACCAATCAAAAGGAACACCCTTGCGCAGAAGGCAGTACAGGGGACGGGCTATGGTGGAAGCCATGGGAATGAACCGGTGGTAATAGGCAATCTTGACTAAAAAAGCTTGTAACTTCTTCAGCGAAGCGGGCCGCAGAAGGTCGACGATACCTTGGACCAAACTTCCCAGCGGCTGGATGCCGTGCCGAGAGATGGTGTAGCCCACATACTCAATGGACGGTGGGAAGAAGTTCGACTTACGCAGGTTGCAACGCAGGCCCATGGACCTGAATTTGAGAAAGAGGGTTCGAAGGTTGTGCAAGTGTTCCTTCATGCTGCGGCCTGTGACAATTATGTTCTCCAGGTAATTAATACATTGAGGGATTGTCGATGTGACGTGCTCAAGATAACGCTGAAATATCGCCGGGGCACTGGATATTCCGAAGGCCAACCACTGGTATTGGTAAAGGCCAAATGGGGTGTTGACAACTGCCAGCCTTTTGGAGGCCTCATCAAGTGGTATCTGATGATAAGCCTCCAAAATATTTTCGATTTTGGAAAAATATTGGCTTCTCGCCATGGCGGAGAACAATTCATCAGAACGAGGCTAGGGATAGTTGTCCACCACCAATTGGGAATTAATGGTGGCCTTGAAATCGCCACAAAGATGTAATTTTCCTGAGGGTTTGCTGACAGTAACAAGGGGCAAAGCCCACTCACTAGAAGAAATGGGAAGAATGACCCCGAGGGCTGTCAGCCGGTCTAGCTCTGCTTTTACCTGAGGGCGGAGAGCCAAGGGGATCTGCCTCGTGCGTAGAAAACGCGGGCGAGCCGACACCTTCACGTTAAGTGAGCTTCAAAGTCTGAAACACACCCCAGGCCCTCCTCAAAGATATCCTTAAAGTCAGAGGTCAAAGATTCCAATGATTGATAGGGAACGTCTTCGGAGACCAACTGTATGGTGTCTGCGATAGAAAAACTGAAAGCTTGAAAGGCATCCAATCCAAAAAGGTTAGCGGAGCTCGCATCACTGACAACAATAAAAGTAAGAGGCTGAGTGACTGATCTGTAAGTAACGTCGGTAGTGAATTGACCCAGTAGGGGAATGAACTGTTTACCATAACCGTGGAGACACCGGTAAACTGCCGCGAACGGGGGCGACCCAAGGTCGGAGTACGTTTGTGCATTGAACAAGGAAACTGCCGTGCTGGTATCTACTTGCAGTTGTAATCGGCACGACCGAACCAACACCTCGATAAAGAGTTTGTGTGCCGATGCGGCGGGAGCCTGGCTCGATGAAACTTCCTGAATGTCAACGTCCATGTCCTCTGTACCTGGTTCCTTCGATTCATTTGAGGCTGAGCGGCAAACTTTAGCAATGTGTCCTTTTTTATGACATCTGCTACAAACGGCCCGATGCTGGGGGCACTCCGACCCATCATGATGTACACTCCTGGAAATGGAAAAAAGAACACATTGACACCGGTGTGTCAGACCCACCATACTTGTTCCGGACACTGCGAGAGGGCTGTACAAGCAATGATCACACGCACGGCACAGTGGACACACCAGGAACCGCGGTGTTGGCCGTCGAATGGTGCTAGCTGCGCAGCATTTGTGCACCGCCACCGTCAGTGTCAGCCAGTTTGCCGTGGCATACGGAGCTCCATCGCAGTCTTTAACACTGGTAGCATGCCGCGACAGCGTGGACGTGAACCGTATGTGCAGTTGACGGACTTTGAGCGAGGGCGTATAGTGGGCATGCGGGAGGCCGGGTGGACGTACCGCCGAATTGCTCAACACGTGAGGCGTGAGGTCTCCACAGTACATCGATGTTGTCGCCAGTGGTCGGCGGAAGGTGCACGTGCCCGTCGACCTGAGACCGGACCGCAGCGACGCACGGATGCACGCTAAGACCGTAGGATCCTATGCAGTGCCGTAGGGGACCGCACCGCCACTTCCCAGCAAATTAGGGACACTGTTGCTCCTGGGGTATCGGCGAGGACCATTCGCAACCGTCTCCATTAAGCTGGGCTACGGTCCCGCACACCGTTAGGCCGTCTTCCGCTCACGCCCCAACATCGTGCAGCCCGCCTCCAGTGGTGTCGCGACAGGCGTGAACGGAGGGACGAATGGAGACGTGTCGTCTTCAGCGATGAGAGTCGCTTCTGCCTTGGTGCCAATGATGGTCGTATGGGTGTTTGGCGCCGTGCAAGTGAGCGCCACAATCAGGACTGCATACGACCGAGGCACACAGGGCCAACACCCGGCATCATGGTGTGGAGAGTGATCTCCTACACTGGCCGTACACCACTGGTGATCGTCGAGGGGACACTGAATAGTGCACGGTACATCCAAACCGTCATCGAACCCATCGTTCTACCATTCCTAGACCGGCAAGGGAACTTGCTGTTCCAACAGGACAATGCACATCCGCATGTATCCCGTGCCACCCAACGTGCTCTAGAAGGTGTAAGTCAACTACCCTGGCCAGCAAGATCTCCGGATCTGTCCCCCATTGAGCATGTTTGGGACTGGATGAAGCATCGTCTCACGCGGTCTGCACGTCCAGCACGAACGCTGGTCCAACTGAGGCGCCAGGTGGAAATGGCATGGCAAGCCGTTCCACAGGACTACATCCAGCATCTCTACGATCGTCTCCATGGGAGAATAGCAGCCTGCATTGCTGCGAAAGGTGGATATACACTGTACTAGTGCCGACATTGTGCATGCTCTGTTGCCTGTGTCTATGTGCCTGTGGTTCTGTCAGTGTGATCATGTGATGTATCTGACCCCAGGAATGTGTCAATAAAGTTTCCCCTTCCTGGGACAACGAATTCACGGTGTTCTTATTTCAATTTCCAGGAGTGTATATAGCACGACGCACAGGATGGTAACAGGGGCCGGCAGCTGCAACTCTGTTTATGCGCCGTGCAGGAGCGGCCGTAACACCCGGATTGTACCGCTCGCACGTCGTCCACTCCGGACGCAGTGGACGCGGCTGTGCCGCCCTGAACCGCCGCAACATCGCACCACACTTCCAACTGTTCACCTGCGGCGTGAGAGACTTCATACGATTGAGCAATGGACAGGACTTCCTCAAGGAAAGGGTCTTCCAACTGCAGGGCCCATTGCCAGACCTCCCTATCAGGGGCTGAACGAACAATGACGTCATGCACCATAACGTGGGCATACAACTCTCGCGACTGCTCCGTGACAAAATGACACTTGCGACTAAGACCGTGCAGGGTACGACCCATGCCCGGTAAGACTGATGGGGCTGTTTCTTGCATTGATAGAACTCGACCCAAGCCGCCACAACATGCGTGTGGTGGCGATAATATGAAGACAGCAAGGAACACAATGCGTCAAGAGACATGGACGAGGGTTCCTGCAACAGCGCTAGCCGCCGCAAAACTTGGTACAGCGTGGGAGATATCCAAGACAAGAAAAGAGCATGACATACCTCCGCATCGGCAACATGAAATGCCTGGAAATGCTGCCCAAGGCAGTGCTGGACACTAAAATGGAGGGAAATTTGCTCAACCCTACGAAACAACTAGATGCCATAGGTTTTACATTTGTTTGTGTGGCCATCTTCCGCAGCAGTTGTTAATATCTGTTATTATAGGGTATCTGTCTTGAGCTGACTACAATGTAATTAAAAATAATTACACCAGACGTGTTTCGCTTTTATTTACAAAGCATTCTGTAAATCGGATACACGTGTTTGTACAATTTTTTTTATATTCTTTTAGGTTAAAAACAGTGTTTTCTTTATGAAGTTAGTCTGTAAGCTTCTTACGGTGTTTCTTTACATAGTCTGCACCTTCCCCTCTTGCTACCAACGGTTGATGTCGATAGGCTTCATTTCACATCTGCAGTTTTTGGCATTTTGCATTATTTCCTGCACTGCACTATTTATAATTGACTTTCTTAACTGTTTTTCATTCATCACTGCTATAGTGTTTATGCCTATTTGTTTATTTTCGTTCACATTGTGAGTGTCGCCAACCTATGAAACAATTTTGTGTGTGTGTGTGTGTGTGTGTGTGTGTGTGTGTGTGAGGGAGAGGGAGAGGGAGAGAGGGAGGGGGAGGGGGAGGGGGAGCTAGAGGGGGAGGGGGAGAGAGGGGTGGGGGGGGAGAGAGAGAGAGGGGGGGGGAGGGGGAGCGAGAGGGAGAGGGAGATGGAGAGAGAGTTAGAGAAATTAGCTTGTTGTCCTGTATGTACCGTATTTACTCGAATCTAAGCCGCACTTTTTTCCGGTTTTTGCAATCCAAAAAGCCACCTGCGGCTTAGAATTGAGTGTAAAGTAAGCGGAAGTTCTGAAAAATGTTGGTAGGTGCCGCCACAACTAAGTTCTGCCGTCGAATATAAGTAGCGCTATACAGGCATGCTTTGCAGGCACAAAGACAAATACTGGCACCAAAACCTCTGCGTCAGTATATAAATTAAAAAAAAAAGATGGAAGATGAGCTTTTTTCTCCGCCCCGAGTTTCAACCACCGCGTTTTCATACATTATCCAACGAAGTAAATACAAATTCCGTATTGTTCATCTTCGAATGTAGCAGCATTTCAATGTACTACGAAAATCCGACTGGCAAGACTGTTTGGGACGTTTGTCAATATGGTCAATTCTACGTTCTGAATTTTTTCCCACCTGTGAGAAGAGATGGTTGCTAATAGGAACTTTTATGTATTGTGAATCACATGCAGTATTCTCTTAACCATAAGAATAATACGAATATAAACTTTTTGCCATGTATTGTTTCGTGTTTGCAGCTATCTCTTTTAAATCCAGTCTGCCTAATAAACTACGAAACTTGAGTGAGACAACAGCAAACACGGAAGAATATACATATCATGTCATGTTTATATTCGTATTATTCTTATGCCTAATAGTGGTACAGACAGAAATGAAGTACGGCAATTGACTAGATTTTTAAATCTAAGATGACTCTAATTTGTGCAGAATGTAATGTACCAAAGACGCGTCTGCAAAGATTTTCAAACGGAGAAAATTTTTCGCTAAACTCTCGTTCAGAACATCTTCTATCATACGCAGTCTATTATTTGGTTCTTGTTGATCATTATCGAAAAAAGCAGCAGTGTAGGTAACAACAAATAGCCATCTCTTACCATTGTTTTGCTAATGAGATGATTCCTTTCTTTTGTTTTTTAATTGTAAGCGGCGGTAGCGTGCACAAAAGTAAGCCATGCCGCGAGTGGCAACAGGTAGTAAACACAAAAAAATGGTTCAAATGGCTCAGAGCACTATGGTACTTAACATCTGAGGTCATCAGTCCCCTAGAACTTAGAACTACTTAAATCTAACTAACCTAAGGACATCACACATATCCATGCCCGAGGCAAGATTCGAAACTGCGACCGTTGCGGTCGCGCGGTTCTGGACTGAAGCGCCTAGAACCGCTTGGCCACACCGGCCAGCTCGTAAAAACGCATTATCAGAATGCGACACACAATGCATGACACAGTACAGTAATGCATTTTCAGCTTAGAGTGACGTAAACACCTAAAACAAAGAGAACGGCACTTATCAGATCAAAGAAAAATAAGCAATCAATTCAAACCAGACAAAGCACGTGAAAAAGGAAGGGTATCCGTATAAACACGAACGGAGCGCGTGACGCATAGCAATGGCTACCTGGTAAAGCTTAACTGCTAAGCTTACGACTCGAACCAAAATACTGTAGCTGTATCGTAATTCATTCGACCTAAATTGTCTCTCATATTACAATGGACCAACTTTGTTTCGATTTGGAGGTGCGGCCTAAAACTTTTCTCTCCCCTTGAATTTCGAGTCTCAAATTTCAGGTGCAGCTTAAATTCGGGAAATTTTTTTTTCCTTGATTTTGAGTCTCATTTTTCAGGTGCGGCTTAGATTCGAGTGCGTCTTAGATTCGAGTAAATACAGGTAGACAGAGACATGAGAGTGGTGGTGGTGGTGGTGGTGGTGGTGGTTGGTGTGGTTGGTGTGTGTGTGTGTGTGTGTGTGTGTGTGTGTGTGTGTGTGTGTGTGTGTTTCTTTCTCTCTTTTTTTCGGGGGGTGGGGGGGGGGGGGGGGCAGAAGAATGACAGGGATGGCCTGGACAGTGATTATGGGACAGATCTGGGAGGAAATGGTAGTGGTAAATGGAGCCTGTGGGTATATTTGTACTTTTAATGTTATATTAACTGGTCAATCAATTTAAAGTTTGTCAAGTTGATCTGATCATTTATGGGTTGTTTCTGTTATGGTTTTTTTGGATGTGGTCGTTTTCTTGTAAGGTGAGGTGGTGTTTTTTGTCATTGTTTATCCTTATGATTTCCATGTCTGTGTCTCTGGTTGTAATTTTATGTTGGTGTTGCTGTAAGCTTTCTGCAAAAGTTGTTGAATGATTTGTCGTATACTTCCATGCTCTTGCATATTCTTTGTATCTTGTGTCAAATGTTCTCCTGGTTTGACCTAATGCATTTCAGTTGGTATATTGCTGATTTCTGATACAGATCAGTTTTTCCTGTTGTTTTTTTGGGAAATATTTCCGAATTCGGTGGTTGGTTT
Source organism: Schistocerca serialis cubense (assembly GCF_023864345.2). Lineage (NCBI taxonomy): Eukaryota > Metazoa > Arthropoda > Insecta > Orthoptera > Acrididae > Schistocerca > Schistocerca serialis. Next base: position 246,090,778 of record NC_064642.1, read on the forward strand.
GGTGTGTCATTTTTACGCCTTGTTTTTTGAAAATATTGGATACTCTGTGTGTGTATTTGTGGTTGTATTTCATTGTGTACCATCTTTTATTTTCTGTTTCTTTCACACTTTGTGTTGTTTCTATTCTTGTATTTTGTGTCTTTCTTTGTGCGTGATTTTGTCCTTGTGTTGGTGACAGTTGGGTGTTTGTTCTTTTCTCTTTCTAGATTTTATTGTTCGGCTTTGTTACAAAGTTCCCTCTGTATCCATTGTTTGTGGCTATTTGTATTATAGTATTTATTTCTATTTTGTAATTGTCTGTATCTAATGGTACTGTGGTCAGTCTGTGGAGCGTGTATCTAAGTGCTGCCTGCTTTTGAGAATTGGGGTGTTGTGATGTCTCGTGTATAATTGTGTCTGTTGTTGTCGGTTTTCGGTATATGGTAAATGTGTGTTGGTTGTTTTGAATCTTTATGACGATGTCCAAGAAATTTAACTGTCTAATTTGCTCTTTCTCTATTGTAAAATGTATCTTATCATGAACAGAATTTAGTCTGTGTGTAACTGGTCAATTTTATTGTTTGGTTCATCTAGAAGGCACAAGATATCATTCACATATGTAATCCAGTATAGAATGTTGTACCTATTTGGCACTATTTTTTATATATAATCTGGCAACACTGGATTCAAGTTGCAGCAGCAGTGCGCTGATGTGACGAACATGAATAGTGGGGATTCACAAGCTTGCCAATATTGTCTCCCTCCCGCCCTACTATCACAAGTCCAGAATGATTGCCTAGCCTATGACACATCATTGCAGTCTACGGTGCCACTGAACTTGAGCTGAAGGTGATTAGAGTTACCGGTAACAGCACAAAACTTTTGTTAGTATCTAGTTTCAAAATGAAAAAACAAGAAGAAAGTTCAGATGACGAGTTTCAGGGATTTAAAGGTCATATCAGTTTCATAAACTAAGATTTTTTTGTAATCTAATAACAAAAATGGTAAAAATGATACTTTTTTTAAAAAAATTGCTTAAAAAATTAAGGCGTGTCTTACAATCTGTAGCACCTTATAGTCTGTGAAATACAGTATGTCTCTGTTAGGGCTGGATTTTAATGACAAGTTATGTTTTTTTCCTTAACTCTGGAATGATTTTTACAACAATGTATGCATGAATCCAGGTATTGTAGCGTAGAAAAATGTATTTTTGCTGTGCATATAAAGTTGTATTTACACCTTTTATAGTAATACATCATACTTCAGCCAACTTTTGCCAAAAATGCATGTACCTGTCATATCTTTAATAAGGACATAAGAACAAGATGAAAATGTTTCAGGTGATGTTACAAACAAACAAAACATTTATTACAAAGCTTTATTTCTCAGTACAACAGCACACAGGCAGGATAACACTGTTTGGTGCACTGATGTAAGACACTGTCGTGTGGGAGTCAACAACATGCTCTCAGAGCTGACAAAGGTGGCTTCTGATGTAATAAACATTGCACACACTATTCAGTTTAAATAAAAATTCAGTCTGATTCAACATGCTGAAAGTAAAGTTCTCCAACAGCCTGATGTTTCTTCAGGGATCTGTTCATTGTTTTGGATGGAAGTTCTTCAGCACTGACAGAGAAATTTTATTTTGTAAACTATGTGAAATTCAAGTAAGTGCATAAAAGCACCTTAATGGGTGACAACACTGTAACAGCACCAAATAAAACAGTTGTGTGAGGAGGAGTGCTGAAAATGACAACAGACAAATGCTGTTATTTGAGGAGACAAGACCATCTTTAACTGTACATTATTCTTCAAGTATTTGTGTGAGATGATAGTGTCTTGCAATGCCCCACTGGAGAAACTGAAGAATTGGTAAAAGTGACCAGTGGCATACTCACACATTTCGTGCAGCAATGTTGTCAGCACCTGCTGTGAGATATGATGGGAACAAAAGAAGGTGTTTCTGCTGTTTGTGTTACACAGCCAATGAAAGAGCAGCAGGCAGACAATGTGTTTTGAAGTAATACATTTGGAGGAAAGGGTGAAAAACCCTTGCAAACAAGGATTATAAATGTAATTGTTTGAGACACGAAACTGTGCTATTATCTGCAAACCCAGGACAGCATTGCAACCCATGATATACTCGAAAAAAGCAGTGACATACTTCTCTGTTCTGTTTTGCTACACAATTGACCTGTGCAAGCACACAGATTACGTGACTCAAAAATTAAAGCATAGGAGAAAGTAGACGGCTCAATGTTTAGTAACATAACCTGTGGCTCTATTATTAATGCACACTGATCCGTCTACCGTCTCCCATGATTTAATTAAAAAACACTGATCCACTTACTCAATGTGCTTGTGCAGATTGACGATGTAGTCATTTCGTCAAAGATATTAGTGTTTTTGTCTCCCATCGCCAGCAAGGTCATTAGAGACTGAGCACAAGCTTGGATTAGGCAAGGATGGGGAAGGAAATCAGGTGTGCCCTTTCAAAGCAACCATCTGAGCATTTGCTGAAGCGAAATAAGGAAATCATGGAAAACCTAAATCAGGATGGCCACATGAGGGTTTGAAAGCACTTCACAACCACAATCAATACATGTTTGCATCTCTGCAATTAATCCTTGGGACATGGATCAATCAGCAATGTTGCCATGTAAAACTAAATCATTTAACTCAGCCCATTTTATAGCACTCACTACCATAATCACAAAATATTTCTCTCAAAACTCATGAACATACCAAAAAACAGCAAACAAGACAATAGTTTCAATTTTGGTGCTAGAAATACATTGCCTCTCATTTGTTATCTAAAGAATCATCCCATTTGCTATGCAAACTGATGTGTTGCTAACCTATGAGCAGTAAATAAGCACAGCTGTAACTGCTGCTGGCTCTGATCTAGACTTTTGCCAAAAAATCCATGCTTCAGACAGTTCTTGGATAAGTATGTAACATATCCAATTCCAAATGAATCTACATTGAGAAAGAACTATTTCTACATCTGATATGAGGAGGTGCTCAACTAAATACAAATTAGTGTTGCTGATGAAAAGGTACGGGTGTCCGCAGATGAAACCAACAATGTGGGAGGGCATAATGGCACAAATGTTATTGTTGGTGTTCTATAAGTGGCCAGGCCTGGAAAATGTTCCTCCTAACATATGAAGCTTTTGAGAGAGTAAACAATTTGAAAACTGTCATTTTGACAACTCAATGAAGTTACTGTGGATGGTGTGAACAGACATAACATTTTCTGCTATTATCAGATGGTGCTTCATATAAGGCTAAAGCAGCCAAGGAGCTTCAGATTCTCTATCCCAATATGTTGTGCTTCATTTGCCTTGCACATGTGTTACACAGAGTTGCACAAGAGGTGCAATCAAATTTCCCTGCTGTTGCAAATTAATTTACTGTGGCAAGAAAATTTATGTGAAAGCTATGCTACATATGGAGAAATTCAAGGAAAAAGCACCTACACTCCCCCTCCCCCCCTCAGCCCATCCTTACTTATGGTCTTCTTGGCTTAATGATACTAAGTATTACAGTGCCAACTACACCAAAATAAATGCCATCTTCTGTGAGATTGACAGTGCTGAATCAAATGCTATCAAAACTGTGAAAGAAGTCTTTACAAATACCTTGTCTGGAAACTTGGCATACACCAACACCACCTTTTCAGTGGTACCAAAAGCCATCACAATACTGGAAGCTGCTGGTACTTGGCTGTGTGACAACCTGGATATAGTGCAACAAGAGCAGAGTAAGTTAGGATGAGCTTGTGGTCATGTGGCTGAGAAAATGAACAAAACATTGTGAAGTGTTCTCCAGCAGAATGTGCCTGTAAAAAGATCTGTGCACTAAAGCATACAACTACCACCATACCTTAGCAAAAGATCTAGCAGGGAACCAGAGAAAATTCTGGTCTTATGTAAAATCATTAAGAGGGTCTGAAACTTTCATGCAGTCACTCATTGACTAGTGAGGGGTGACAGCAGACGATGGACGAAAAAAAAAAAAAGAGCCAAAGTTTCAAAATTTCATGTTCAGGAAATTGTTCACACAGGAGTATCATACAAACGTACCTGTGTCTGACCATTGCACAGACTCCTGATTCTGTGCTCTGGAACAGTACTTGCCTAACATGTGGATTATTGATGGAAAACACCAACTATGGTTTAACAATGGAATTCTGAAAATGCTGAGGGAGCAAAGGCTGTTGAACTCTTGGTTCAAATAAGAATGCACAAACAACAATAGGCAAAGGTTAGCAGAGATTCCTGAGTCTGTAAAAAGATCTGTGCATAAAGCACACAGCAACTGCCACCATTATATATTATCAAAAGATCTGGGCATGAACCAGAGAAAATTCTGGTCCTATGTAAAATCACTATGTGGCTGTAAGGCTTCCATCCAATTGCTCGTTGGCCAGTCTACCATAACAGTACAAGATAGCGAAAGAAAAGCTGAAGCTACAAAATTTTTCATTTAGGAAATCGTTCACAGAGGAAAATCATATAAACATACTGTCGTTTGACCATTGCGCAGACTAGCAACATAGTAATAGGAATTCCTGGAGTAGACAAACAACTGAAAGTGATGAAAACAAGTAAGTTGCCAAGTCCAGATAGAATCCCAAATTGATTTTACAGAGAGTACTCTATGGTACTGGCCTCTTCCTTAGCATGCATTTATTGCATATCTCTCACACAGCACAAAAGTCACAAGCAAATGGAAGAAAGCTTAGGTGACTCATTTTTCTAAGAAGGGTAAAAGAAGGAACCCACAATATTACAATGTAATATCCTTAACATCGGTTTGCTGCACAGTTCTTCAACATATTCCAAGTTCAATTATAACAAATTTTCTTGAGACCAAAAAGCTTCTGTCCACAAATCAGCATGGTTTTAAAAAGCAGAGCTCATGCAAAACTCAGCTTGCCTTTTTATAACATGATATGATGTGTACGTTGGGTGGTTGGGCAAGTGCAGATTCCATATATTTAGATTTCCAAAAAGCATTTGACATGGTGTCCCATTACAGACCATTAATGAAGGTATGAGCATATGGAATAGGTTCCCAGACATGTACCGTATTTACTCGAATCTAAGTCGCACTTTTTTTCTGGTTTTTGTAATCCAAAACACCGCCTGTGGTTTAGAATCGAGTGCAAAGCAATCGGAAGTTCTTAAAAATGTCGGTAGGTGCCGCCACAGCTTAGTTCTGCCGTCGAATATATGTAGCGCTACACAGACATGCTTTGTAGGCACAAAGATAAATACTGGCGCCAAAACCTCTGCGTCAGTAAATAAATTAAAAAAAAAAAAGGTGGAAGACAAGCTTTTTTTCTCCGCGACGAGTTTCGACCATTGCATTTTCATACATTATCCAACAAAGTAAATACAAATTCCGTATTGTTCATCTTCAAATGTAGCAGCATTTCAATGTACTACGAAAACCCGACTGGCAAGAATGTTTAGGATATTTGTCAATATGGCCAACTCTACGTTCTGGCCTATCTGTGAGAAGAGATGGTTGCTAATAGGAACTTTTATAAATTGTGAATCACATGCAGGATTCTCGTCACCATAAGAACAATACGAATATAAACATTTTGCCATGTATTGTTTCGTGTTTGCTGCTATCTCATTTAAATCCTGTCTGCGTAATAAACCACAAAACTAGAGTGAGACAACAGCAAACGCGGAAGAATATACATATCATGTCATGTTTATATTCATATTATTCTTATGCTAAACAGTGATACAGTCAGAAATGAAGCGAGGCAATTGACTAGATTTTTAAATCTAAGATGACTAATTTCTGTGCAGAATGTAATGTAGTAAAGAGGCGCCTGCAAAGATTTTCAAACGGAGAAAAATTTTCGCTAAACTCTCGTTCAGAACATCTTCTATCATACGTAGTCTATTATTTGGTTCTTGTTGATCTTTATCAAAGAAAGCAGCATTGTAAGTAACAACAAGTAGCAGTCTCTTGCCATTGTTTCGGTAGTGCGACGATTCCTCTCTCTCTCTCTTTTTCTTTTTTTTTTTATTTGTAAGCGGCGGTAGCGCGCACAAAAGCAAGCCATGCCGTGATCGGCGACAGGCCGTAAACACGCAGTATCAGAGTACGACAAACAATGCATGACACAGTACAGTAATGCATTTTCAGCATAGAGTGACGTAAACACCTATAACAAAGAAAACTGCGCTTATCAGATCAAAGAAAAATAAGCAATCAATTCAAACCAGACGAAGCACGTGAAAAAGGAAGGGTACCCGTATAAATACGGACGGAGCGCCTGACGCATAGCAATGGCTACCTGGTAAAGCTTAACTGCTAAGCTTACGACTCGAACCAAACTACTGTAGCTGTATCGTCATTCATTTGACCTAAATTGTCTCATATTACAGTGGACCAACTTTGTTTAGATTTGGAGATGCGGCCTAAAACTTTTCTCTCCCCTTGAATTTTGAGTCTCTAATTTCAGGTGCAGCTTAGATTCGGGAAATTTCTTTTTCCTTGATTTCGAGTCTCATTTTTCAGGTGCGGCTTAGATTCGAGTGCGGCTTAGACTCGAGTAAATACGGTAAGTATTCTTAAGTTCTTAGGTTCTTAAGTAATAGAACCCAGTACAGTGTCCTCAACAGTAAACATTCTTCAGAGTCAAGGGTATCATCAGGAGTGCCCAAGGGAAGTATGATACGGCCATTGTTATTTTCTATCTGCATAATTGACAGGGTGGGCAATAATCTGTGGCTGTTTGTTGATGATGCTTTGGTGTACAGGAAGTTATAGTTGCTGAATGACTATAGGGAGATATATGATGAATTTGACAAAATTCCTAGTTGGTTTGATGAATGACAGCTAGCTCTAAATGTGGAAAAATGTAAGTTAATGCAGACGAGTAGGAAGAACAAAGCTGTAATGTTTGAATATAGCATTAGTAGTGTCCTGACAGACACAATCACATTGTTAAAATATCTGGGCATAACGTTGTAAAGCGATATGAAATGGAATGAGCATATGAGGATTGTGGTCGGGTAGGCAAATTGTCAACTTTGGTTTGCTGAGAGAATTTAGGAAAAGTGTGGTCCATGTGTAAAAGAGACCACATATGGGACACAGGTGTGATCTATTATTGAGTACTGCTTGAAAGTTTGGGATCTGCAGCACATCAGATTTAAGAAAGACACTGAAGCAACTCAGAGGCAGATTGCTAGATTTGTTACTGATAGATCTAAGCAACATGCAAGTACTATGGACATGCTTCGGAAACTCAAATGGGAATCCCTTGAGTGAAGGTGGCATTCCCCACCCACACTCCCTCCCAAGGAACACTACTGAGAAAATTTAGAGAAATGGCATTTGAAGCTGACTGCAGAACAGTTCTACTGCCATCAACATATGCTTCATGTAAGGACCACAGAGATAAGATACAAGAAATCAGTGCTCATACAGAGACATATAGACAATCATTTTCCTCTTGCCCTATTTGCGAGTGAAACAGGAAAAGAAGTGATTAGTAGTGGCACAGAGTACCCACCGCTAAACATCACACAGTGACTTGCAGGATGTATGTAGATGTAGACATACAAGTGTTAACTAATTTGGAATACTTTAAACACATGGTGTGCAGTAGTAAAAACATGGTTTTATTGTTTGTATGGCTGTTATTGTTCTCTGTACTTTCTGGTTTCTTTACCAATCATACGTTGTCATATCAAATATAAGTGCTAGTTTCAAATACTGCAAAAAGTAAGTATTATACTCCAAAAAGTAAGTACCACACACACATTTTGTTCAAAAGAGGATTTTGTATTACATGCTTTATGAAAAAATTAACAAAGATATATTTTACATAAAGTCATATTTTAGTTTTTAAGGTTATATTTATGTAAGTTTTAGGTCATAAAAACTTGCATATTTTGCTGTTTTTAGATCATTGAAATCTGGTCCCTCATCATTATGTTTAAATTCATGATGTAATACCAAATTCTGCAACAAACACAAGAAGTATGAGAGCAGTTATGTGGCACAACTAAGCAGTGGTTTGCTATAAATGTGCATGATGTGCTCTTTTTGAATCAGTGGGGACAAATTTCCCTTTCATAGGACCTGTATAAGTTCTGGTTACTGGTGGAGATAAATAGCTCACAAATTCTGTATAAAAGCAGACTAGGACACCGTCATGCACTTGGTATGATATGGGTGACTGGATAGCCAAATGACTTATTAAAAGTTTGAAGGACTGGCTCAATCCAGATATAAAGAAACGATCACAGTGCTAACTGAAAACGTGTCAACATAGCATGAATAAAACTTGCTTCATGCTAAAGGTGTTTTGATAGAAAATCATATCTGGAGCAATAAAAATAATTCATCATGTATGTCTCTAGTTGAGAAAGGATAATTCTCTGTCAAGTCATGGTTTGGAAATGCAAATTCACCTAAGATACATATACATACATACATACATTAATCCTTGTTCTAAAGATCATGAATAAGACATTTCGTAATGATGTGGAATGTGTCACTTTAACATAAGTTTTCTTTACACAAAATAATTAATTCTTTTTTCAGTTACTACTCCATATCTAAGAATTCATCTATTGAGTAGAAGGAGTTGTCATTCAGAAATTATTTTAATTTGCTTTTAAATGTTGGTTGGCTATCTGTCAGACTTTTAATACTATTTGGCAAATGACCAAAGATTTTTGTGGCAGCGTAATTCACCCCTTTTTGTGCCAAAGTAAGATTTAATACAGAATAGTGGATATTATCCTTTCTTCTAGTGTTGTAGCTATGCACTTCGCTGTTATTTTTGAATTGGGATGGGTTATTAATGACAAATTTCATAAGTGAATATATGTATTGCGAAGATACTGTGAATATCCCAAGTTCCTTAAATAAATGTCTGCAAGGTGATCTTGGGTGGTGTCCAGATATTATTCTGATTACACGCTTTTGTGCAATGAATACTTTCTCTCTTAATGACAAATTGCCCCAAAATACAATGCCATATGAAAGCAGTGAATGAAAATAGGCATATTAGGCTAATTTACTGATTTGTTTATCACCAAAATTTGCAATAACCCTAATAGCATAAGTAGCTGAACCTAACCGTTTAAGCAGATCATCAATGTGTTTCTTCCAATTCAATTTCTCATCAATGCACACACCCAGAAATTCTGAGAATTCTACCTTAGCAACAGACTTCCATTTATAGTCTATATTTATCAATGGTGTTGTGCCATTTACTGTACAGAGATGTATAAACTGTGTTTTCTTAAAATTTAGTGAGAGTCCATTTGCGGAGAACCACTTACTAATTTTCTGAAAGACATTATTTGCAATTTCCTCAGCAGATTCTTGCTTTTTGGGTGTGATTGCTAAACCTGTATCATCAGCAAAAAGAACTAACTTTGCATCTTCATGAATACAGAGTGGCAAGTCATTAATATATCTTAAAAACAATAAGGGACCCAAGACTGAACCCTGTGGGACACCATTATTGATACCTCCCCAGTTAGAGGACTCTGCTGGTTTTTGTAGCCTATCTGTACTGTTAATTTCAACCTTCTGCATTCTTCCAGTTAAGTATGAATTAAACCATTAGAGCAATGTCCCACAATACTTAAGCTTATCAAGAAGAATTTCATGATTCACACAATCAAAAGCCTTTGAGAGATCACAAAATATCCCAATGAGTGATGTTCGGTTATTCACTGCATTTAATATTTGATCAGTGAAAGCATATATAGCATTTTCTGTTGAAAAGCCTTTCTGAAAATAAAACTGACATTTTGTTAGCACTTCAATTTTACAAATATGTGATGTTACTCTTGAATAAATTTTCAAGAATTTTGGATAAAGCTGTCAGAAGTGTGATTGGGGGGGTAGTTGTTAGCATCAGATCTATCCCCTTTTTTATGCAATGGTTTAACAATAGCATATTTCAGTCTATCTGGAAAAATTCCCTGTTTCAGTGAGCTACTAAATATGTGGCTGTGAATCCTACTTATTTGTTGGGAACAAGCTTTTAGTAATCTGTTGGAAATGCCATCAATTCCATGTGAGCTTTTACTTTTGAGTGAATTTATTATTTTCCTGATTTCAGTAAGAGAGGTGGGTTGAATTTCAATTTTATCAAATTGTGTAGGTACTGCCTCTTCCATATACTGCCTTGCATTTTCTAATGAATAGCTGGAACCTATTTTCTCTACAACAATTAAAAATTTGTTATTAAAAATGTTTTCTACTTCTTACTTCTTGTTAACAAACTTTTCATTGTGTTTATATATAAAAACAAAGATGAGGTGACTTACCGAACAAAAGCGCTGGCAGGTCGATAGACACACAAACAAACACAAACATACACACAAAATTCAAGCTTTCGCAACAAACTGTTGCCTCATCAGGAAAGAGGGAAGGAGAGGGGAAGACGAAAGGAAGTGGGTTTTAAGGGAGAGGGTAAGGAGTCATTCCAATCCCGGGAGCGGAAAGACTTACCTTAGGGGGAAAAAAGGACAGGTATACACTCGCACACACGCACATATCCATCCATACATACAGACACAAGCAGACATATTTAAAGACAAAGAGTTTGGGCAGAGATGTCAGTCGAGGCAGAAGTGTAGAGGCAAAGAAGTTGTTGAAAGACAGGTGAGGTATGAGTGGCGGCAACTTGAAATTAGCGGAGATTGAGGCCTGGCGGATGACGAGAAGAGAGGATATACTGAAGGGCAAGTTCCCATCTCCGGAGTTCGGATAGGTTGGTGTTGGTGGGAAGTATCCAGATAACCCGGACGGTGTAACACTGTGCCAAGATGTGCTGGCTGTGCACCAAGGCATGTTTAGCCACAGGGTGATCCTCATTACCAACAAACACTGTCTGCCTCTGTCCATTCATGCGAATGGACAGTTTGTTGCTGGTCATTCCCACATAGAATGCATCACAGTGTAGGCAGGTCAGTTGGTAAATCACGTGGGTGCTTTCACACGTGGCTCTGCCTCTGATCGTGTACACCTTCCGGGTTACAGGACTGGAGTAGGTGGTGGTGGGAGGGTGCATGGGACAGGTTTTGCATCGGGGGCGGTTACAAGGATAGGAGCCAGAGGGTAGGGAAGGTGGTTTGGGGATTTCATAGGGATGAACTAACAGGTTACGAAGGTTAGGTGGACGACGGAAAGACACTCTTGGCGGAGTGGGGAGGATTTCATGAAGGATGGATCTCATTTCAGGGCAGGATTTGAGGAAGTCGTATCCCTGCTGGAGAGCCACATTCAGAGTCTGGTCCAGTCCCGGAAAGTATCCTGTCACAAGTGGGGCACTTTTGTGGTTCTTCTGTGGGGGATTCTGGGTTTGAGGGGACGAGGAAGTGGCTCTGGTTATTTGCTTCTGTACCAGGTGAGGGACTGCGTCAGCTTTCAGACAACACCACATACAAAGTTTGCCAAGGTAACCCCATTCCCGATGTCCAGGCGGAGCTCCAAGGAATCCTCCGAACCTTAGGCCCCCTGCAAAACCTTTCACCTGACTCCATCAACCTCCTGACCCCACCGACACCCCGCACCCCTACCTTCTACCTTCTTCCTAAAATCCACAAACCCAATCATCCCGGCCGCCCCATTGTAGCTGGTTACCAAGCCCCCACAGAACGTATCTCTGCCTATGTAGATCAACACCTTCAACCCATTACATGCAGTCTCCCATCCTTCATCAAGGACACCAATCACTTCCTTGAACGCCTGGAATCCTTACCCAATCTGTTACCTCCGGAAACCATCCTTGTAACCATTGATGCCACGTCCTTATACACAAATATTCCGCACGTCCAGGGCCTCGCTGCGATGGAGCATTTCCTTTCACGCCGATCACCTGCCACCCTACCTAAAACCTCTTTCCTCATCACCTTAGCCAGCTTCATCCTGACCCACAACTTCTTCACTTTTGAGGGCCAGACATACCAACAATTAAAGGGAACAGCCATGGGCACCAGGATGGCCCCCTCGTACGCCAACCTATTCATGGGTCGCTTAGAGGAAGCCTTCTTGGTTACCCAAGTCTGCCAACCCAAAGTTTGGTACAGATTTATTGATGACATCTTCATGATCTGGACTCACAGTGAAGAAGAACTCCAGAATTTCCTCTCCAACCTCAACTCCTTTGGTTCCATCAGTTTCACCTGGTCCTACTCCAAATCCCATGCCACTTTCCTTGACGTTGACCTCCACCTGTCCAATGGCCAACTTCACACGTCCGTCCACATCAAACCCACCAACAAGCAACAGTACCTCCATTATGACAGCTGCCACCCATTCCACATCAAACGGTCCCTTCCCTACAGCCTAGGTCTTCGTGGCAAACGAATCTGCTCCAGTCCGGAATCCCTGAATCATTACACCAACAACCTGAAAACAGCTTTCGCATCCCGCAACTACCCTCCCGACCTGGTACAGAAGCAAATAACCAGAGCCACTTCCTCGTCCCCTCAAACCCAGAATCCCCCACAGAAGAACCACAAAAGTGCCCCACTTGTGACAGGATACTTTCCGGGACTGGACCAGACTCTGAATGTGGCTCTCCAGCAGGGATACGACTTCCTCAAATCCTGCCCTGAAATGAGATCCATCCTTCATGAAATCCTCCCCACTCCGCCAAGAGTGTCTTTCCGCCGTCCACCTAACCTTCGTAACCTGTTAGTTCATCCCTATGAAATCCCCAAACCACCTTCCCTACCCTCTGGCTCCTATCCTTGTAACCGCCCCCGATGCAAAACCTGTCCCATGCACCCTCCCACCACCACCTACTCCAGTCCTGTAACCCGGAAGGTGTACACGATCAGAGGCAGAGCCACGTGTGAAAGCACCCACGTGATTTACCAACTGACCTGCCTACACTGTGATGCATTCTATGTGGGAATGACCAGCAACAAACTGTCCATTCGCATGAATGGACAGAGGCAGACAGTGTTTGTTGGTAATGAGGATCACCCTGTGGCTAAACATGCCTTGGTGCACAGCCAGCACATCTTGGCACAGTGTTACACCGTCCGGGTTATCTGGATACTTCCCACCAACACCAACCTATCCGAACTCCGGAGATGGGAACTTGCCCTTCAGTATATCCTCTCTTCTCGTCATCCGCCAGGCCTCAATCTCCGCTAATTTCAAGTTGCCGCCACTCATACCTCACCTGTCTTTCAACAACTTCTTTGCCTCTACACTTCTGCCTCGACTGACATCTCTGCCCAAACTCTTTGTCTTTAAATATGTCTGCTTGTGTCTGTATGTGTGGATGGATATGTGCGTGTGTGCGAGTGTATACCTGTCCTTTTTTCCCCCTAAGGTAAGTCTTTCCGCTCCCGGGATTGGAATGACTCCTTACCCTCTCCCTTAAAACCCACTTCCTTTCGTCTTCCCCTCTCCTTCCCTCTTTCCTGATGAGGCAACAGTTTGTTGCGAAAGCTTGAATTTTGTGTGTATGTTTGTGTTTGTTTGTGTGTCTATCGACCTGCCAGCGCTTTTGTTTGGTAAGTCACCTCATCTTTGTTTTTATATATAATTTTTCCCATGTGGAATATTTCCTTCCATTATATTTTCATTGTGTTTGATAGAAATACAGTCTTCCTGTGCTCTCGGTTGCCCTGTTTCCCTTTTCACAATGTTCCAAATTGTTTTAATTTTATTGTCAGATGTGCTAATCTCAGACATAATGCATGTACTTCTGGACTTTTTAATAACTTTTCTAAATACAGTGCAGTAATTTTTATAATGTTTCACTCTTTTGGGATCATTACTCCTCCTAGCTATAAGTTACATTTCCCTTTTCTGTGTACAAAATATTTTTATGCCTTTAATAAGCCATGGCTTTTTACATGGTTTCTTACAATTATATTTCACGGGTTTCTTAGGGAAACTGTTTTCAAATATGCTCACAAAGGTGTCATGAAACAGGTTAAATTTTAAATTAGCATCATGTTCCCTGTACACCTTGTCCCCGTCTTAACTGTTGCAAGCTTTCCCTAAAATTTTGGTGTTAAATCATTAACGGAACGCACTATTTTGGAGGACTGTTTTGCGTTACTGTATGCAGCTATATCATATACTGTAACTAGCTGTGCATCATGATCAGACAGACCATTCTTAACAGGAAAAGTTTTTATTTGATTAAATTTATCTTTGTCTATGAAAAAGTTATTTATCAGTGTGCTGCTTTCCTGTACCACCCGAATAGGAAAATCAATAACTGATGTCAAATTGAAAGAACCAAGTAATACTTCAAGGTCAAGCTTTCTATCTGACTCTTTCAGAAAATCTACATTGAAATCCCCACAAACAATAATTTGCTTTCCTTTGTCTGACAGGTAGCACAACAAAGAATCCAAGTTCTTCAAAAATAGTTGAAAATTTCCCAATGGGGACTTATACACAGCTAAAATTATAAAAGTGCCTTTATTTAGTTTAAGCTCACATGCACATGCTTCTAGGTGTTGCTACACACAAAATTTTTTAGTTTCCGAATTTTTTTCACACTATGACTGATTTTAATATATATGGCTACTCCTCCTCTCTCCATAGTGTCTCTACTTACATGTGCTGAAAGCTTATATCCACCTACATTTACCATTTCCATACTCGTGACTGTATGATTTTCAGACAGGCATATTACATCTATTCCACCCTCAGTTTCTGACTCTTCTATACAAACAAGAAGCTCATCTACTTTGTTTTTTTAACCCCCTGATATTCTGATGCAATATATTAACATTATGTTTTAGTGTGCTTTTATGTGAATCTTGTGAAATACTAACATTATTTTTCACTGTACTGTTATGAAAATCTGGTGATATTTTCACATCTCTAGTACCTGCGTGTCTGAAATTTTAATTAAGCTTAATTTCAATCAATGTAGGATGATTGGATACTGATCTTAGCCTAAAAAAGTACTTAGACTTCTCCGTGTTTCCCAGTCATGTGCCCTCAAATTTGTCAGAGAGTGTACCATCATTTGCAAAACACATACTTTTAATGCTGTTCTACATAAAATCAATGAAGACCTCCGTAACAAAGTAGATCTTTTGTACACATTTCCCGAAAACTGTCTTGAGTAGCTTGTTCGGTAGCCCACACGCAATGAAAATGTGCATAGCTACAAACACACTACACTGACAAAAACTCTGTAGCTACAGACAAGCTGGACCTTATCAACAGCATCAGTATACAGACGGGGATTAGTAATCATGATGTCACCATAGTGAGTGTGGTTACAAAAGTTTATAAATCAGTTAAGAAGACTAGTATAGTGTTTCTGTTAGAAAGAATGGTTAAGCAGTTGTTAGTATCTCACTTAGACAATCAACTGACATCATTTAGTTTCAGCGTGATTGATGGTTTGGAATTATGAGCAAAGTTTAAACAGACTGTAAATCATACTCTGGAGAAGTATGTGCCTAGCAAGTGGATTGAGGATGGAAAAAACACACCAACATTTAACAACAAAAGTCACAAAATACTGAGGAAACAAAGGCTGTTGCAGTCTCACTGCAAAAGAGAGCATGGAAATGAAGACAGGCAAAGGTTAGAAGAGATTCATGCGTCTGTAAAAATATCTATGTGAGAAGCATAAAACTACCTCCACTTCCATACCTTAGTGAAAGATCTGGCGATTTGTGCAACAGACAGTAAAAAGACCTATGCACGAAGCCAAGTACCCAAGAAAATTCTGGTCCTATGTAAAATCGTTAAGTGGCCTAAGGCTTCCATCCAGTCATACTCTGGAGAACTATGGGCCTAATAACCAGATTAAGGATGGAAAAGACCTCTATGGTTTAACAATGAAATTCACAAAATGCTGAGGAAACAAAAGGCTGTTGCACCCTCACTTCAAAAGAGAACACACAAATAAAAACAGGCAAAGGCTAGTAGAGATTCATGCATCAGTAAAAGATATATGCATGGAGCATACAACTACCACTACCACCTTACCTTAGCAAAGGTCTGGCCAAGAGCCCAAGAAAATTCTGGCTCTACGTAAAATCATTAAGAGGGTCTAAGGCTTCCATCCAGTCACTTGTTTACCAATCTGGGATGGCAATGGAAGATAGCAAAACGAAAGTTGATGACTTAAACAAAATTTCTAGTTGGTGTGATGAATGGCAGCTAGGTCTAAATGTAGAAAAACATAAGTTAATGCAGATGCGTAGGAAAAACAAACCCATAATGTCCAGATACAGCAATATAGTGTCTTGCTTGACACAGCCATGCCATTCAAAAATCTAGCCATACTGTTGCAAAGTGATATGAAATGGAATGAGCATGTGAGGATTATGGTAAGGAAGATGAATTGGGAGACGTTTGGGAAAGAGTGGTTCCAAGAGGCCATATATAGGACAGTAACGGGACCTGTTCTTGAGTACTGCTCGAGTGTTTGGGATCTGCACCATGCTGGATTAAAGGAAGACATCAAAGCAATTCAGAGGCGGGTTGCAAGATTTGTTACTGGCAGGTTCGAACAGCATGCAAGCCTGATGCTGTGGGAACTCGTATGGGAGTACGTGGAAGGAAGGCAACATTCTTTTCAAGGATTCAAGAAACACTATTAAGAAAATTTGGAGAACCGACATTTGAAACTGGCTGCAGAAAGATTCTACTGCTACAAACATACATTTTGCACAAGGATCATGAGAATAAGAAGAGAAGTTAGAGCTCATAGAGAGGCATATAGATAGTTGCTTTTCCCTTGCTCTATTTGCAAGTGGAGCAGGAAAGGAAACAACTAGTAGAGGTGCAGGGTACACTCCACCATGCACAGTACAGTGGCTTGTGGCATATGTATGTGTACGTAAATGTGTATGTGTATGTATATGTATAGGTATATGTAGAGGTAGACTGAGACAATTGAGTTACCTATGACTCGAGGATGTTTGGTTGAAAAACATTTGTGCAGGAATGTAATGGCCTTCTGAGCTCGTACTGCTGTCATCTTGCTCTTTGTTACATCTCTTCTGTCCTTTAAAATATCCAGTTCATGTAGAACCATCCACGGTATGATGAAAACTGGACAGCCAATTCCTGTCACAAAAGAATTCAATATATTTGAAGATAAATTAAAGTATTCATCTAATGGACAAAATAACATGTGACTTCAATAACTGTTTAATCAATGAATAAATATTTAATATTTTGTTTGTGCACTATTTATTAAGTCTATGGACCACCGTTCGCTATCTGATAACTTTGCTCATAGTTCTCCCAATGGTAAAAGTTATTCAGCACTTTAATTTAAATTTCACTTTTGAAATGTTGCAAAATAAAATATGTTTATAATATAGACTAATACCCAAAATACATAAAAGGACTTTTTGGTTGAAATAGAACAAAATAGGACACTCACAAGGAAAATTACCACAACCACCAGTTGAGAAACAACAATGAACAAATTTGAAAAAAGAAAAAAGACCATTACAACAGAATGCTGTATTAATGCTGAACAAAAGAAAAAAGAATCAATGAACGATCACAACATGAAATAATCCTTTCAAGTTACACCTTTCCTCATTTCTCTAAGAATTCAAAATTTGAAAATGGCAGAGGTATCAAAATGATTATACTTGCAACTATCATTAACCTAAGAATGCTTCAAATAAATTTACCAGGACTGCACTATTTCATCAATGTTGAGCCAAATTTATCTGAGTGGATCTCAGTCCCTCTACTATGATCATAAAAACTAGACAGCATTTACAGTCTTCAAAAGATGATACTGTGACAACCATGGGCTACCATCTATATCCATATACAAAGATGTTCTCCACATTTATGTTTGTAACAAGTAATATTGTGGATATGTAAATTGATGAAATGGAAATCACATCCAATGATCTGACAAAAACTTATATACAAAATATGAAATAAAGGAGCCTATGCTCAAACCAATTCATATGTAATACAGTTTCAAGTCAACATATGGAATTGGTCCCAAATTTTAACCAAATATTTTCAAATTAAGCCACAAGTGCTATAGCTACAGGGAAGAAGGTTCCAGGATAACTATCTATAGTCTAGTTCTGTTTCGATTACAAGAGCAGTAGCAAGAAGATTGTTGAGCCTGTTTTTAGTCAATGTTTAACATGTCTGCCATAATTAGCTGTCAACATGTGCACTTTCAAGAAACAAGTTTACATGTAATCTTGGAAAACACACACAAAACCAAACTCACTTTGTGCTTTTTCTAGAAGTCTTGTTTTTTTGGGAAGTCAGATGTTACCATTAGTACACAGAGATACTCTACAGAGGAGGTCAATATCTTAACTAACAAGGTATCAGTAAGGACTCAGATTTTAAAGAATTAAAGCCCTTTAAAAATTTTGTTAGGAAACTTTTGAAGTGACAGCGTACATAGTGAAAAATTATCATGACACAAAGTGTTCAAAGTCAGAGATGCTGTAACACATGTTATATGGTGTTAGCATGACTGCTAGTGTAGTTTATTCTTGTTTTCCTTGGTTGATATGTTGTAAACAGAGATGTTGTTTATTCACATTTCTGTATGCTATACTTTTTAAACATTGGAAACATTTATTTGTGACCCTGACATGATCATAACTACACCAGTTACAACGTGATTAGTAAGAAACAACTATGCCACGTGACATGATCAAGACTCATCTGTGCTGCCTGATGAGTTTAAGCAACCGCATCGGCTACAGTGTGTGCATAAATCCTACATGCTGTGATATGAACGTGTAATGGCTGTGCACCAATTTCCTACATGAATTATATAGAATGCTAGACTTTACCAATGGCAGCACCACCAACCGCAGATGAGAAGCAAGCAAACACAGTAGTCAGCCACACTGCAGTGCAGCCACCTCCATTCTGCCAACGAAATCTGGTGCTTTGGTTCATGCAGTTGCAGAGCCTTTTTGTGCTAGCATGTATTACACTGACAGGATCAAATACAGTTACTGTGTATTTCCAATATGAAATCTAGTTCAACTGCACTTCATCAACACATCCACATTATGAAATTGGTTGACATGCCATGTGACTATCTATCAAGTGTGTATTACCTATGTGTGAACTGATTGTCACCTAATCAAGCACTATTAGAGCGTTTTAATAAGCCTGACTTGAAAATTAACTTGGTAGTAGCTGCAGAATCCTTAAACACATTTTCAGTTTGAATATAATAAACTTTCTTGAGACAGGGAACCTTATGTCTATGAATCAGCATGGTTTTAGAAAGCATCGTTCCTGTGAAACTCAGCTTGCCATTTTCTCACATGATATACTGTGAACTATTGATGAAGGGCAACAGGCTGATTCCATATTTCTAGATTTCTTGAAAGCATCTGACACGTTGCATCATTGCTGGCTGTTAACAAAGGTACAAGTGTATGGTGTAAGTTCACAGATACACATGTAGCTCAAAGACTTCTTACATAATAGAACACAGTATGTTGTCCTCAACAGCGTGTGTTCATCAGAGACAAGGGTAACCCTAGGAGTGCCGCAGAGAAGTGTGATAGGCCCAGTGTTGTTCTCTGCATATTTAAATGATTTGGTGGACAGAGTGGACAGCAATCTGTGGTTGTTTGCTGATGACGCTGTGATGTATGGCAAGGTGTTGAAGTTGAGTGACTGTAGGAAGATACAACATGACTTAGACAAAATTTCTGATTGGTGTGACAAATAGTAGCTAGCTCTAAGCGAGGAAAAATGTAAGTTAATAGAGATGGGTAGGAAGGACAAACCTGTAATGTTCAGATGCAGTATTAGTAATTTCCTGCTTGTCACAGTCAAGCTGTTTAAATAACTAGGCTTGATGTTGCAAGGTGATATGCAATGGAATGAGCATGTGAGAACTATGGTACGGAAAGCGAATGGTCAACTTTGGTTTATTGGGAGAATTTTAGGGAAGTGTGGTTCACACGTAAAGGAGATGGGATATAGGATGCTGGTGTGGCCTATTCTTGAGTACTGCTTGAGTGTTTGAGATCTGTACCAGGTTGGAATGAAGGAAGACAATGAAGCAATTCAGAGGCAGGTTGCTAGATTTGTTACTGGTATGTTCAAACAACACTTAGATGTTATGGAGATGCTTCAGGAACTCAAATGGGAATCCCTGGAGGGAAGGCAACATTCTTTTCAAGGAACATTATTGAGAAAATTTAGAGAATCAGCATTTAAACCACCAATACACATTGCACATAAGGGCTGAGAAGATAAGAAATGAGAAATTAGGGCCCATATGGAGGCATATAGACAGTCATTTTTCCCTCGCTCTGTTTTTGAGTGGAACACGTGAGGGAGTGACTAGAAGTGGTTCTTGGTACCCTCTGCCACACACCATCCAGTGGCTTGCGGAGTATCTCTATACATGTATATGCATAAACTAGTCTCCAGACTAATATAACGAAACTGCTAGAGAATTACAATACAGAAATACAGTTGCAGGACATTCTAGTCATGCTACCAGACACACACAGGCATACACATTTAAAAATGTACTGACTATGCACATGTTACTGTCAGAAACTGCGAGATTAGGGAAGTTGCTCCAGACAGAACAACTAGATAATCTCACACTGTCGCAGCTGCTACATTGCCTGCAAAAATTAGTGAACAGTGCAGTCAGCAATGACATTCTGAGAAATATTTGGTTGTCACGCCTACCATCAGATGCACAAAAAAATACTCACAATGTGCCCCGGAGAATTGGATGCACTTGCACAGATGGCTGAACATACTGTTGAAATGTATCTATCTGCAAGTACAATCGTGATGGCACACAACCAAATGATACCACTTTGGCAATGTTTGCACTGTTTCAAGCACAGATGGCAGGACTTAAAAGTCCCAGCTTTGCAGGGGAGTATCAGATGACAATGACCCTATCGCTTAGCACAAAGTTGTAGTCACTTGCCATCCACTAAAAAATTATGCCGGTACCATAGATGGTTTGGTACAGAGGTAAGAAAGGAACATAGGAGTGGATGTCTCGGTTTATGTGGCTACCCACTCGCATCACCATAGCCGTGATGATTATCATCTGTCTCGTGCTAACAGCTCCATCATTCAGACATATTGATGGGTAAAATTAGCCCTCAACCTGAGTCTCAGGTGCAGATCTAATTTTCGGTTCATAGTCACCAATGCAGTGCACCTGATACTAGTAGCAGATCTCTTGTCATTTTTTGAGCTGCTCCCAAATGTTCGACACCATCGTCTTCTGGGCATTACGACCAGCCTAAGCAGCCAGGGTCAATTTCATCACAGTGACTGTGCTGAAATATGAATAACAGCAGAATTGCCATACATTATACTTGTTACACTGTTTCCAGAAATTAGACAAGTCATCCACATTTGAGCCAGTGCAAGCCATGCTTGTCTGAGGCAGTCAACATAATATAGTCCACCCCATACCGATAACACCAGGTCCATCGATTCATGTGCAACCACGACATTTGAAACCCAAAAAGTTCAAAACAATGAAACAGAAGTTTGTCTTCATACTGACACAAGGAGTCTGCTGACCACCTAGCAGCAGCTGGGCTTTGCCACTTCTTATAGTGGCAAAGAAAGCTAATGAATGGCACCCCTGGGGGTGATTTTCGTCAACTTAACAGAAAGACTACACCTGACTGATACCCTGTGCTACACATCGAGGACTTCGTGCATAATCTGCATGATAAATATGTCTTCTCTACAATAGATAAAGTGCATGCATGCTACCAAGTACCAGTCACACCAGAAGACATCCCCAAAATGGCTGTGTGTACCCATTTGGACTTTTCAAATTCGCCAGTATTCATTTGGTCTATGTAATTACTCATAAACTATTCAGTGATTTATGGACAAAGTGACTTGCGGCTTTGACGTCTGCTTCATTACATCGATGATGTGTTAATAATGTTCAGTTCAGAGACAGAATATCTAGAACATTTACACTACCTTTTGGACCATCTTCACTTACATGGCTTCCTCATTAACCTGGTGAAGTCTATTTTCAGAACAACAGAGCTGCACTTCCTGGGCCACACAATTAATACCCATGGAATACAGCCTCCACAGGAGAAGATCGAGGCATTAGTCAATTATCCACAGCCATCAACAATATGCAAGTTACATCAATTCCTGGAAGTCACAAATTTTTATCGTCACTTTGTTCGGAATCATGCTCTCTTAGCAGTGCCTTTAAATGGATTCCTATGAAGGGGACATAAATCTGGCGACAAAGGAGAGTGAACTGATGAAGCACAAGCAGCTTTTGATAAACTGAAATTCGCTATCACAGACCCCAGCCTGTTGGCACATCCAGTCCTGCAAGCTCCTCTTGCCCTTATGGTCAACGCTTTCCTGACAGCAGTAGGTGCAGTACTGCAACAACAGATGAATCAATGCTGGCAGCCATTGACATTCTTTAGCAAGAAGCTTTCTCCAGCACAACAAAACTGGTCTATGTACAATTGTGAACCATACGCTATGTATTCCACCATTAAAAAGTTTCAACATGTGCTTGAGGGGCAATAATTTACCCTAGTTACTGACCACAAGCCTCACACATACAAGTTTTGACAAAGGTGTTACAAAGCATTGCCATACCACCTTCATCAATTAGATTACATTGTGAAAATCACAAGCAACATCATACATGTCAACAGAGAAAGGAAACTGCCGGCTGGTGCCCTATCTCGAGTCCAAGAAATGACAAGCATTGTGGATTACGAAGTGGTAACAGCAGCACAACAACTCGATCCAGAGTTACAAGAGATTTTAGCACAACCCACTGATCTACAATGCATATCCCACAACCAACAGCATCTGTATGGATATACTGTGATGTATCAACACCCTTTTTTGACAATTGGTTTCTACCAAAAAACCATCACTTCATTATATCCACGGGTCCATCGCACTACCAAATTGGTCAAACAACCATTCGATCGACTGAGTTTAAGAACAGATTGTCAGATTTATGTGCGGCAATTCACTGCCCATAAGGGCAATAAAATTACTCCACACGTTCATAAGCCTCTCGGTACATTTCTACCACCTCTACATCTACATCTACATCCATACTCCGCAAGCCACCTGACGGTGTGTGGCGGAGGGTACCCTGAGTACCTCTGTCGGTTCTCCCTTCTATTCCAGTCCCGTACTGTTTGTGGAAAGAAGGATTGTCGGTATGCTTCTGTGTGGGCTCTAATCTCTCTGATTTTATCCTCATCGTCTCTTCGCGAGATATACGTAGGAGGGAGCAATATACTGCTTGACTCTTCGGTGAAGGTATGTTCTCGAAACTTTAACAAAAGCCCGTACCGAGCTACTGAGCGTCTCTCCTGCAGAGTCTTCCACTGGAGTTTATCTATCATCTCCGTAACGCTTTCGCGATTACTAAATGATCCTGTAACAAAGCGCGCTGCTCTCCGTTGGATCCTCTCTATCTCTTCTATCAACCCTATCTGGTACGGATCCCACACTGCTGAGCAGTATTCAAGCAGTGGGCGAACAAGCGTACTGTAACCTACTTCCTTTGTTTTCGGATTTGCATTTCCTTAGGATTCTTCAGTCTGGCATCTGCTTTACCGACGATTAACTTTATATGATCATTCCATTTTAAATCACTCCTAATGCGTACTCCCAGATAATTTATGGAATTAACTGCTTCCAGTTGCTGACCTGCTATTTTGTAGCTAAATGATAAGCGATCTATCTTTCTATGTATTCGCAGCACATTACACTTTTCTACATTGAGACTCAATTGCCATTCCCTGCACCATGCGTCAATTCACTGCAGATCCTCCTGCATTTCAGTACAATTTTCCATTGTTACAACCTCTCGATACATCACAGCATCATCTGCAAAAAGCCTCAGTAAACTTCCGATGTCATCCACAAGGTCATTTATGTATATTGTGAATAGCAACGGTCCTATGACACACCCCTGCGGCACACCTGAAATCACTCTTACTTCGGAAGACTTCTCTCCATCGAGAATGACATGCTGCGTTCTGTTATCTAGGAACTCTTCAATCCAATCACACAATTTGTCTGATAGTCCATATGCTCTTACTTTGTTCATTAAGGACTATGGGGAACTGTATCGAACACCTTGCGGAAGTCAAGAAACACGGCATCTACCTGTGAACCAGTGTCTATGGCCCTCTGAGTCTCGTGGACGAATAGCGCGAGCTGGGTTTCACACGACTGTCTTTTTCAAAACCCATGCTGATTCCTACAGAGTAGATTGATAATGCACATTTGGATATAATAGGATATTTACCACTATCTGAGTGGTACATCCTGTCTTACCATAGTAGATCGATTTCTTGATGCTTTCTTTGACACATACAAGGAAATATCTCTCTTGAAATGAATGAGAAAGAAATGCATTGTCTGAAAGATTTAAAATCGATATCAAATTAGCATTCCTAGCTGACATAACTCTGCAGCTCAAAAATCTGAATTTGTCATTGCAGGGCAAAGGGCAGTTAACAGCTGACATGCACGATGAAATTTGAGTGTTCATAGAAAAGTTTTGTTTGTTTGAGAGGTAAATAAGCAATGAAATTTTAACATTCTTCAATTGTGTTTAAAACAACCTCAAGATACCAATTTCGATGCTTACAAAGCCATGATAAAGCAGTTCACCACACCTTTTGAAACAAGGTTCTGATAAGTCACCACTTTCAATACGGAAATGAAATTGTTCAGCACTCCTTTCTCACTTTCACCCGATGATTTTCCACCACCATGACAGTTAGAAGTTACAGACTTGCAAAATTCGACTTTGCTGAAAGACAGATACTACAACATGTGGAATTTGTCATGGTGGTATCATTCATTACTGCAAAAACATTTCTCAAGTTGTAAAATAATGGTGCGCAGTTCATGTACATGTTTGGATCTTCATATTGTTGTGAGCAGCTTTCTCAGCAGTGAAAAGAACAAAAACGAGGGAACAATCTTTTCTTCAGGATGTGACAATGAAGAGCATTCTCCAAATCAACACAGCAAACACTTTGATGCCTGATATTTCTGCTCTCGTTTCGAACAGAAAATGTCGAATTTCAGAACCCAAATAAACATATTAAATTTCTTTTAAAACATTTATTTTTTATTTATTTTGCTAACTTTCTATTTCTCTGAAGTAGCATGACACTTTATTATAGCAGCAAAGAGTATTAGGTTGCCAGTCACATAAGGTGCGGAAGGTAGATCAAAAGGCTCATCATCTGCTGTGCCACTCGCTGCCGTATCATTTGATTGTTAACAACCAGTGGGAATGCTCCACGGAATAGTGGGTGCTCTGCAGCTCAACAGAGAGCTTACAAGCTGAAACAGCTTGGTCTGTACAGAATGCAAAAAGCTCCCCAACAAACGTTAGTCATTCATACAGAGTGACGATTACCGAACTGTATGAAATAAAATTGTCATAACTTCTGAACTGTTTGCATTAGGAAACTCAGACTGCACAGTTGGCCATGAGGCATGATGGGAATTAGTATGCGCATGCATGGTTTGGTTTAGCAACAAAGCCAACATTCATTTGGATGGGTATGTC
Organism: Schistocerca serialis cubense; assembly: GCF_023864345.2. Taxonomy (NCBI): domain Eukaryota; kingdom Metazoa; phylum Arthropoda; class Insecta; order Orthoptera; family Acrididae; genus Schistocerca; species Schistocerca serialis. Next base: position 246,116,339 of record NC_064642.1, read on the forward strand.
AATAAACAAAATTGGTGCATTTGGGGGACCGAGAATTCACATTTTGCGATTGAAAAGTCTCTTCACCCTCAATGGGTGACTGTGTGGTGGGCAATGTCCAGTCACGGAATAATCCATGGAATATTCCTCGATAGCAAGGTGTCTACCGAATGGTACGTGAAGGTTTTAGAAGACGATTTCATCCCCATTATCCAAAGTGACCCTGATTTCAAAAACATGGAGTTCATGTAAGATGGATCTCCACCTCATTGAAGCAGGAGTGTGTTTGATGTTCTGGAGGTGCACTTTGAGGACTGTTTTCTGGCTCTGGGGTACACAGAGGACACCAGGATGGGCCTCGACTGGCCACCATATTCTCTGGATCTGAACACAGCCAACTCCTTTTTGTGGAGCTATATTAAAGACAATGTGTACAGCTACAACCCCAAAACCATTGCAGAGCTGAAAACCACCATTCAGGAGGTCATTGACAGCATCAATGTTCCAACACTTCAGCAGGTCATGCAGAATTTTGCTATTCGTCTGCGCCACATCATCACCAATGAAGGCACGCATACTGAACATGTCATAACCTAAATCCGAACATCTGTAGTAATATTTACATGTTGAATAAAGTGTGTGGATGCTGTAGTTTGTAACTAATATTTTTTTCATATAGTTCAATAACTGTCACCCTGTATCGGGAAATTTTCAGAGAATTAAAACAGGCAACAGTTATGCCTCTGCTAAAGAATGTAGGAGACACAAAACTACATGCTCATTTCCTTGCTGTCATCATTCTCAAAAATAGCAGAGTCAGTTATGAAATATGATGATGATGAAGTCCCATACTCCGTGACTGAGCGTAGGGGAACGATCCAGGAAACCCGCATCGCCGTACTCCGCAAGGTCCTAGTGGAGGTGGTTTGCCATAACCTTCCTCTGATTATGAAATATAGTTTAAAGAATACATACAACTTTCTAAGTGTGTCACAGTTTATATTTCTGAAGTGACAGAAGTACAGAACCAGCCATAGTAGAATTTAAAAAAATGGTACTTGGTGCTCCTGACAAGGACAGGTGTGTCAAGGCATAAAGCTTATGCACGACTTTTGATAATGTTAATGATATAATTCTACTAAATAAGTATGAATTATTATACATAATATGTGTAGCTAACAACTGCTTTGGCTAATACCTAACAGATAAGGTACAAAGAACAGAGAAAAACAAATGTCAAATAAGGCTGCACTTCTACCAAAATACATTAATCAGAATGATAAATGCTCCTATCATAGCACAAAAAAGGTGAATATGTCCTGGGCAGAGTTACGGATGTAAAAGAAGGGAAGTAGCTTTTCAACTTATCTGGCAGCTTCAAAGATATTTAAATCAAAACATCTTGACATATTCAAACTTTTTTACTTGTTAGCATTAGCACCCATGTCATGTAAAACAAAGCATTGTGTTAAGCATGATACATTATGTCATCCACCCCTAGGAATAAATCCACCCCCAGAAATTTCATCCCCACCAGAAAACTTTTTTTAGCTATTATTTTTATGCTTTTCATCCACATGATATTATATATTGTTTACTATGGGTTGCGAAACTTCTGGATTTTGCACAGAATCAGACTTTGGCTAACAAACTGCAGGATGTAGGTATGCCAACACCTTGCAGCTAAGAGAGTTCAGTGAGCTGGGACATAGTGTTAACTTGCAAAAAAAGTGCAAATATGTCAAGATGTTTTGATTTAAATGCCATTGAAGCCCTGCCCGATAAGTTCCCTTCTTTTATATTCCCAATTCTCCCCAGGACATATTTTCCTTTCTTGCACTATGATAGGGACATTTTTCATTGTGTTTCCCAACTTTTACTCTACCTTAGTTTTGACAATAGACTGCCACACGTAGGCAACTGATGCAGATTTTCAAGTAGTTAAAGTCCATCCTTCTTGTAGACGTGGCACAGTGGCTGACAATATAAACGATGGAAATGGAACATCATAGCCATGTTTTCAAAGTATTTATTATTCACATGACTAGTTTCAAAATTGAAGAGACCTTTGGAGAAAAGAGAACCACTTACATGAATATCAAGAGCTCAGATGGAAACCCAGTTCTAAGCAAAGAAGGGAAAGCAGAAAGGTGGAAGGAGTATATAGAGGGTCTATACAAGGGCGATGTTCTCGAGGACAATATTATAGAAATGGAAGAGAATGTAGATGAAGATGAAACAGGAGATATGATACTGCGTGAAGAGTTTGACAGAGCACTGAAAGACCTAAGTCGAAACAAGGCCCTGGGAGTAGATAACATTCCATTAGAACTACTGACAGCCTTGGTAGAGCCAGGCCTAACAAAACTCGACCATCTGGTGAGCAAGATGTATGAGACAGGCGAAATACCCTCAGACTTCAAGAAGAATATAATAATAATTCCAGTCCCAAACAAAGCTGGTGTTGACAGATGTGAAAATTACCGAACTATCAGTTTAATAAGCCACGGCTGCAAAATGCTAACACGAATTCTTTACAGACGAATGGAAAAACTGGTAGAAGCTGACCTCGGGGAAGATCAGTTTGGATTCCGTAGAAATGTTGGAACACGTGAGGCAATACTGACCCTACGACTTATCTTAGAAGAAAGATTAAGGAAAGGCAAACCTATGTTTCTAGCATTTGTAGATTTAGAGAAAGCTTTTGACAATGTTGACTGGAATACTCTCCTTCAAATTCTGAAGGTGGCAGGGGTAAAATACAGGGAGCGAAAGGCTATTCACAATTTGTACAGGAACCAGATGGCAGTTATAAGAATCGAGGGGCATGTAAGGGAAGCAGTGGTTGGGAAGTGAGTGAGACAGGGTTGTTGCCTATCCCCGATGTTATTCAATCTGTATATTGAGCAAGCAGTAAAGGAAACAAAAGAAAAATTCGGAGTAGGAATTAAAATCCATGGAGAAGAAATAAAAACTTTGAGGTTCGCCGATGACATTGTAATTCTGTCAGAGACAGCAAAAGACCTGGAAGAGCAGCTGAACGCAATGGACAGTGTCTTGAAAGGAGGATATAAGATGAACATCAACAGAAGCAAAATGAGGATAATGGAATGTAGTCAAATTAAATCGGGTGATGCTGAGGGAATTAGATTAGGAAATGAGAGGCTTAAAGTGGTAAATGAGTTTTGTTATTTGGGGAGCAAAATAACTGATGATGGTCGAAGTAGATAGGATATAAAATGTAGACTGTCAATGGCAAGGAAAGCGTTTCTGAAGAAGAGAAATTTGTTAACATCGAGTATAGATTTAAGTGTCAGGAAGTCGTTTCTGAAAGTATTTGTATGGAGTGTAGCCATGTATGGAAGTGAAACATGGACGATAAATAGTTGAACAAGAAGAGAATAGAAGCTTTCGAAATGTGGTGGTACAGAAGAATGCTGAAGATTAGATGGGTAGATCACGTAACTAATGAGGAGGTATCGAATAGAATTGGAGAGAAGAGAAATTTGTGGCACAACTTGACTAGGAGAAGGGATCGGTTGGTGGGGCATATTCTGAGGCATCAAGGGATCACCAATTTAGTATTGGAGGGCAGGGTGGAGGGTAAAAATCGTAGAGGGAGACCAAGAGATAAATACACTACACAGATTCAGAAGGATGTAAGTTGCAGTAAGTACTGGGAGATGAAGAAGCTTGCACAGGATAGAGTAGCATGCAGAGCTGCATCAAACCAGTCTCAGGACTGAAGACCACAACAACAACAGTTTCAATGCTACATTTGTGTCATCTTCAGGTGCTATTATTAACCAATTAAGTATTCCCAGTCATTGGCTCATGTATCATAGGACCCATACAATAACTAGGTGCTGTGGATTGTAATTCATAAGGAGTGCATACTCGAAATGTTAGTCACCAAGATGTAGATTTTTCTTGACTCTAGTGATGACCAATCAGTTGTAAGTTTTCTATTGTCTTTTGAACCCTGGTGCCTATATCATGCAACAGATAAAGCTTACACAAAACAACAGGATGACCATTAATTAAATGTTTTTCTCTATCTTCTTACAAAATTTGAACTGATTCACACAAGTCTGAAACATGTGGCACACAAATGTATTTACTATCTGAATGACGCTAGGTTTTTGAAAGCAAGTTTCCAATTTTATTCAGGGTGTATACATGGAAAAAAAAAAAAAAATCCCGGATTTTTCCCAGATAAAAATACACTTTCTCCCAGGTGAAAATACACTTTTTCTGTATTAAGTGACAGTATACTTTTCCTTGGAGCAGTAAAACTTATCAATCCTTTGAATGGTTACGGTTTTATACACCAGTGTAGATGTTTTGGAAAGAAAGATCTTCGATATGCAGCAACATGTACACTGCATATTTTCATATTACAGAAGTATAAATTTGAATTCCACCATACACCACGTTACTTTGCGGAGCATTGAAATTGAAATTCCGATGCGCTTTTGTAAGCCAGGCATAGCTTATGTCATGTGATCTCACAGCGGATATTCAGGGAATAGGACACATGATGTAGTCAGCTAATGGTTTAAAGTAATATACATAATACTGCTGCAAGAAAAGCAAAGCTTTCACATATAATATTGGTCCTGAAGATTAATAAGCTGCAAGAAAAGCTAAGCTTTCACATATAATATTGATCTTTTTTGTGCATGTTACACTGTAAGATATATCACACAAAGGTACCAGAAAAATTTTTAATAATGACATAAATGTCTGATCTTCTGGGCTCGAAATTTTTCTAAATGGTCATCCTCAAAGAGCTGATTTTTAAATGAGAGTCAAATGCTCTGCGATTTAAGAAATTCATCATACATTCTCGCACATAGTTCAGCTCACATAAAAGGAAATTTACTTTGAAAGTAATGCTTTTCAAACAACCATTCACAATATTCTCCTGTGACCTGTTAGAGATAGGATCATTTCAGCAGCTGCCAGAGAGCACAGGAAAACAGGCGTCACCGCGCCTGCACAGGTATGACGATGCAGGAAGCCCATATGTTCATAAGTGTAAAACATTATAGGATCTTACATTATGCCATAAACGAAACAAGACATCAGAGGATACTCCAAGAGCTTCAGAATTTCGTGAACCATACTAAAATGCATAATTCGGCTTACAGTGCAGATTCGGATGTAAATTTTCTTGGAGTACCACTACTGTATTATCTCGTGTCTGGTTCTTTATTATGGAATAATGCCATATGTGCTAGAAGATGGAAAGATGCACTTGTGAAATGCAGCAAACAGTTGAAACTAGCCAACAGTGTGGAATTTTCAAATAAATTGGCTGCCAAATTGGCTGCCTCAGCGGAAAAGATTACTAAAAGCCAAATTTCTTTACCAAACCGACAAAAATAACTTCACTGTTCTGAAAGGCAATAAATGCTTGAATGTCAGAAAGGTGGAAATAAAATATGATCAGAAACTAATAACATATTTTAGCCTTCCGTAATTATGTGAATGTATTATAATTGATAGCTCTCAGCCACAGAAATCCGTTTTGTTATCATTTGATGTGAGAGCAATAAATGAAAAGGAAACAGCAAAAATCACTAAACGTAAACTCGGGTCACATGGAGACTATCCACTTCCCCACTGCAACTCAGACTGCTCTGTGCATCAGCACCGGATCAACTATATTTCTGAACCGCGGCAATACTATAAATAGTGGTGTGGTGGCCCTCCCTTCCTCCCTGGAGCATTTGAGGTAAGACACCAGAAATTTTAAACAAAAACAGAGACAGACAGAGAGAGAGAGAGAGAGAGAGAGAGAGAGAGAGATTTGACTTTTCAAAAATATGTTGATTTTATAGTGCACATATTTCTGAAGAGTCTGATATATACAACATGTGTTCGAGGAAATGTAAGATATTTCAGTTTGTGGAATTCAAACGTATAATATTTTGTAATGGTTGCCATCAAAGTATATTCAGGACAGTGGAAATTAAAATATCCTGTGGTGCCTCTCCTGTTCCCATGCGGCCAGTTTGACATCCAGCCCATCAGTCCCCCACCCCCTTCTCTCTCTCACATAAATAAGTAATAATAATAATAATAATAATAATAATAATAATAAATAAATAAATAAAAACTCACAATTAATATTGGATGGGATTATTTGTAACTCGAAGAACAAGAACTCTTCAGAAAATTTGCACTCTTTATTTCCTATTAGCTAATAACCTGCATTTTTTGTGCAACATAAAATTAAATATAAGATACATGAAACCAATAAAGACAAGTAAGAAGCAAGACAGAACACATTTCCTCAATCCTTATGTCCTAGCATTTTTCCCTCTCTAACCTTGCTGCAGCTTCACTTGGCATGCTTTCCTTTCTGCGAAAGACTCTATTACCTCATCAAATTTCTTCAAACGGTTTGCTACACGAAAAAACAAAATGTCGTCATTTAATACTGAAAAAGCCTTTAATACAAATAGTTTTCTGTGTACATGTATTTTGTCACTGTCTGCTATATAAAATGAAATAGGCCTGTCTAATACCGCAGCAATTGTAACACACGTCAAATAAACGAAACTTTTGGCACAAATGCTCACTTTTTTTTAACACGACAATATAATTCATGAAGTATCAATATCAACTGCCTATTAGGCCTGCTATAAGTAAAAAGCTTTACGTTTGGAAATAGTTTCACACTTCATTCACACACTCCAGCTTCTCAAGCATGAGATCAAAAAGTTGTAGTATGAAATTTTGATATAAATTTGGAATCGTTATATTCTTCCATAATTTGTGTGATGTCACTGTTTCTTCTCCTTCCTTGTTCTAACAAACAATCTTGTCATCACTAATTCTGTAACTATTCCTGCCAGTGTCAAAACTTATTCTCCAATTAACTTCACTAACCCTGCCAGAATCACCAGCTTAGTTATCCCACATTTATTGTCTGTTTCGGCATTATTATGTGTTCGTACAACGTGTTTCCCAGGATAGAATTCAGGCGGCTGCTACTGGCGTCTGTACAACTGGCCGTCTAGTATACTGATCGAGCCAAAAATTTTCTATCAAAATTTCATTTTCTTGGGTACACCGAGAAAATAATACATAATATTTCTTGCCTGCTATTCCTGTTAGTCGTTTATTTCCACTCTGGTAGTCTGAATGTATGGGTTTTTCTGGTAATTATAACAACACTGATTATTCACAAACCACATAAACAAACAGTTATTGGTATTCACCTGTTCGGCTTTATTTCACTCAGCTCGTTTAGCCCCACCTCCTTCTGTCTGCAGTAAAGTTTATTTCTAGAGGCGACGGGGATTCCTCTAACAGAGACATGACATCCACTATGCACGCATTCAAAATTAAACTTATGATTCTTTCAGAAATAAACTTAGAATATGTCCAAAACCCAACAGTAATGCGTTTTAATAATTATATGAATAATCAATAAACAATGTGCACTGGATACTAAGAGCTTTGTGAAACAAGGTTTTTCTCCCTCAAGAATATGAATTTGGTGCCCTCCCCATGAAATTGCTGCCCAGGGCAGATACAACGGTTTGCCCTCCAGTGAATCTAGTAGCTTGCGTGTGCCACCCACTTGCAACTGCTCAAACGAATCTAATGCAAACAGTTGGGACGCCACGTTCATCGGAGGCTGAAGCATTGTACAGTCTTCCTAAAGCCTTTGACACATTTTGCTGTTGGCAGATGCTTGTACGAGCACTGTGTTTTGTTGTTGTATAAGGCACACTTCCTTTGCAACTTGAGTTTTATTTTCGTTTTCTTTCTCTCGTTCATATTTTATTGATGCAATATTATTCTGTAGTAGTGAGATAAAATAATATCCTTTGTTAAAGTATTGTTTCTTGCCAGTCAAAATTACAAAAATTTAACCGAAAACTAAAACAAAACAAAAATTCCAGGTCTTTTCCCGGTTTTCTCCTGGATGAAAAAATTCCTGGGTTTTTCCCAGACCGTATACAACTTGTTATTGTAAAAATGCATTTTTTATTTATGTGAATACTTTAAACCATTTTTGCACATTCAATTCATGTAAATATGATTTTTACATGTTACATTTACCTCAACTTTAAACTATCATACCCGAACAACTGATGGGGATTATTGGATTAAAAAAAACTTCTTTTGACTTTATTCATTTACCTTCCTCATTGCAAAGTTTAAACCAATTTGTACTAGCTTAAAGTATAGAAATGGCACACTTCAAAAACCTCCAAGAAAAATGCATCTTTTGCAAGTAATTTGAAACACAGAAGCAGCACACATATAAAAACCTTCAAGAAAAACATGCTTTTTGCATGTAAAATCAGAATAGTGCACATAAAAATGGTGCCATTAGCTGAGCATTAATTTCAGTCCAGTTAACATCTTTTGCAAAATGAATTAATCAATATGCGGAATTTGACTACATGACAGCTCCAGTTCATCATTCAAACCAAACTGTAGCTGCAACATAGCTGCAGTAAGACAGATCTTCAAATGGCTATACAAATGGCCACTAGCCAGGGACAATCAAAAACTTTTTACCCCATGTTCTCAGCTACAATAGGAACTGAGAGCCAAGACCTCCAACCCCCCAACAGCAATTCTATGGGCGGCCTTCTCAAACATATTTGTTACAGCACTTCCGTCCTGAAAGAATATTTCTTGAGGCACTATAGATGTGCCCAATAACGAAAACAAACAAGGGAAAGTTCAGGATGGAATAACATCAATATGGGAAGAATCAAACAATGGAAAATCCAGGATGGAGAGTAACAATATTATGAAAAGGAAAGTTGCTACTCACCATGTAGCGGAGATGCTGTGTCACAGATAGGGGCAACAAAAAGACTGTCACAAATAAAGCTTATGGCCAATAAGGCCTTCATCCACACACACACACACACACACACACACACACACACACACACACACACACACACACGTCTCGTGTGCAAACACAACTCACACACACGACTGCAGTCTCAGGCAACTGAAAAGTGTGGTTTCAGTTCAAATACACTGCGATAGTCATGCAAAGATGAAGAAGCTTTTACAGGATAGTCTGGCATGGAGAGATGCAGCAAATCAGTATTTAGACTGAAGACAATAATGTGTCAACCATCATTTATCTCCAAGTGAAAAGCTGCCTGTCATAACTTTCATTTTTCGTTTGTTTCCATTCAGAAATTTCCATTATCATAATAACTGATTTGACTATGTAATGAGAATATCAGGCCCACAAAAAGATATAATGTTAGAAATGGCAAGTGAGCAAAAAGAAACTGACAGTCCTAGAACATGTAGGATAAACAGCATCAAACACTAGTATATCAATAGCTGAACTTTAGAAAGATGCACCATCTAGCATGAGGTGGTTTTGTATGATTTGTATGCAAGAGACTAAAATGCCGTCAATAAGTTTAAGGAGCGGATTTATTCTAATTGTCAGATGAACAGAAAATTATGGCATATAATTTGGAGCTTATTCATACAGAGTATTCTTATGTCATTTAGCTAACAGTATAAAACATCTTTGACTAGAAAACTATAGTGGTTCTTGTGATATGGCCACTATTCATGCAGTTCTGCTCATCTTTACAATGAACTGATGATTACCTGTTTCTGTTTATACAGTCTGGAACAAAATACAAACTGAAACAAACCTTCTACATTTGTATTGCAAAGCTTGTCAATGGACTGACAGTTGGAGACCAGGACATTGGTGTCCGAAACAATATACAAATTGGATTTTGTATCAGGAAATGAAGATGGTATTATTTCACAAATCATTTCCTCTATTTCTTCAGGGTTCACACCACCTGCCTTATGAATTTCTTCTCGTAATTCTTGAACCTAAAGAGAAACATTACAATCAAATTTCTGCATAAAAAGTAAGTGAATTTTGTAAAACTTCACATAAAAATATACAAAATGAATTTATGACTGATGTCAAAAATAATTAACTTTAGCTGACTTATTTGGCATTACTCTTGCTTTTTGTCTTTTCCTGAGTACTATACGGTAAATATTTTTGCCATCAATTTTAATCAGTTGGGTCCAATTCATTTCATGCACATGCCTCAGTATTAGTGTGATCAAACAGTGAAGAAAAAGCCCTAGAAATACTTTGAACAGTTTGCAAAAGGGATAAGCACAGCTTTTGATGACAGGACAGATGGGATAAATGGATTCCATTCCAAGGAGAGAGACAGTGTCGAGGGGGGGGGGGGGGGGGGGAGCATCCAATCACCCCCTATCACCAAAATTACCACAAACCATATAACAATGCCAACTTTGTAGAGAAACAGGAAAAAGATGAAGAAGAAGAAGAAGATGATGAAGAAATTGTTTCATGAATGAAAACATGCCATTGCAGATCATACACTGATGGTTAAAAATTATTTTGACAATAATAATGTTTCCACAATAGAACGTTCACCTTGATTACCCCTACTGATGGCTATAAGTTTCCACAGCTAAAAATAAAACTTGCATTTCATGAACTCTAAGTAATGAGGGGCAAACATGGTGCACAAATTGAAGATAGTTTTTGATAAAGATTCCAAGACTCTCACAAAAATTGTGCATATACTGAAACTTATATTTGTATGCAAGAAGGAAAGAATATGAAGTAGAACAGGCCTTAAAACATGCAATTATTATGATTCAACTGACTGTGGGTACTTACTGGCTCTAAATACCGTTATAAAAAATTCCAGAACAGAGTACACTTATCATCTAAAAATTAAATAAGCACTTGATGCTTCCTGCTATCAGACATGCTTTGGTAATTAATGTACGTTCTCAGTTGAATAGGTGACCACACACTTTGAGATACAAATGTAGGGTGGAGGTGTAGAGAACTATTTGTCTACCACAAATAGTGTAACGTTATCACAGTTATGACCAAAAGCATGAAGTTATAGTAAAATGGTTGGCAACTGCATATTACCAAAAGATCAAAGCGCACTGCATTACGTGAATGTATCATGACAGCAGACTGGGATTTCACTGAAATAATTTCATTTTGTTGAATTTCACTGATTTCATCCCCATTTATTCCATTCAGTTTGTTTCACTGACTGCAATTCAACTGATTTCACTTACACTGCTTCATACAGTGCAATGAAGTGAAATTGATTCAAATGAAATAAATTATGTTGAAAAATAAGTTTGGTAGAATTGAGTGCATCGTAAAGCAGGAGGGTGTTCCCTGCAACAGGGCATAGGCAGTATTAGACATCTTGGAGAGAAACTGTGTCCGAGTCTACAGTGAATGGCCCACGTATTGATCTATAAGCAAAAATGAGGAAAGGCATCCATTCATAGTACAAAGACACACAAAACATCGTTTCTCTCCCTCATTAAAAACACACACACACGCCCGCGCACACACACACACACACACACACACACACACACACACAGCTGTGGTGCTGACCTGGCAGTCACTGCATATTTATGAGTTGCTTATTGGGCAATGAGCAGAGACAGGAAGGGACATGGTAATTGGAAGGATTAGGAAACTATTGGTTGGTAGGAAACAATGAGACAGAGTTCTCAGTGGCAGTGCAAATCAGGGATTACAGTTTGGTAAAGTTTTCTACGTTGTTATGTGTGTCTCTGCACCATGCATCAATCAGCTGCAGGCGAATGGTTGCTTACCTCATTTTTGTTTATTGTTTCCATCCCAGAATGTCCATTATTATGTTGTTAATCCAGAGATTAATCTCACATAGAACATGTTAATGGCTGTCAAGAGAAAACTGTGAAAATGGAAAAAAATCAAGACTGACTGTGATAATTCCTAAAACTAATAAAAACTAACTTCAGGACAATATCTCTGACAACACATGCCAGATCCCAAATTATGACATCTAAGAAAATCAAATTGCTCATTTAGCCTAAAGGATGACATCAAAACTATAAAAAGATAATACTTCCTAATAATTTTAACACACTAGTATCCAAAAGTTCCTAATTGTTTTTGAATCGTGGAATTTCAGTCAAAATTGAATCTCTCTTCTAATAATCTGCCAACATCTGTACAATGGAAGATAAGAACACAAGAATATATCACTACCACTCCACAAACAATGTACGCAAAGCCATGCACAACTGCGTCAATGGCATCAAAAAAATGTAACTAGTAACAGCCCTTGTTTACATAATAAAATTGGTTCAAATGGACCTAAGCACTATGGTACTTAACATCATAATATTAAAGTTAAAAGTCAACTGAGAAACTGTGCATATTTCATTTGATCATAAAGCTAAGAAGTTTTTATGTTCCTTGTTCTGTTTTACTGCTCTTCAGAATGTGAATTTATTCCTGCTCTTTATTGGTAGAAAGTATTACATACTGTTCACTGTCACATCAAAGCAGCATACATCTATGAAAATCAGACAAAATACCTCAAAATAGTCATTAACGGTTTATGCTATCATCTATGAACATCACAGAAGAGTTACTGAATCCTATCGTAGTTTTATGATTGATGAACTTCTGACTGATTTTCTTATCTGAGCCTTTGATAAAGGATACTCACATCCATTAGCATTTGTTCTTCTGCTTTCAAAAACTCTGCTTCATCATTGGTTCTGTGTGAGTCATGTACAACAACACAAATTGGTTGTTTAGGTTGCACATTCTTGTTCTGATTTCCTTGCAATGTTTTTTGATCTTTTTTCAGTTGGTCCTGTAAAACTTTCAACCGATTAGCAGCTACATTCTTCTTGCGACGTGAACCTACAGAAATATAAGAGGCATAGTAACTAAGCACAAATACATGCTGTAAACAATGCAAAGAGAAATTTGGTAAGAATACTTACAAACTTAGCAAACATTTCACATGAGAACATTCTGATTCAACGTGAATGAACAGCAAACAATTTTGAAATACAGTATAATGGGAAATGCAGAACTGTTCACATTATACACAAAGCCACTGGTACTAAACAGTCACGCAATAAATATGTAAAAAATTCTGTACACTGAATGAAGGCTGGATAAACAAAAATCTGATCATAAATATACAAATTACTGTAGCGATTGCCAGACAGTAAACAATTGCTCTTGTAGCCTTTCTTGTAGAAATATCTTTTGTACATGTATGCTCTTAGCAGCCACAATGATAAAGAGTTGGCAGTTTACTCAGACACAAAAAAAGAAGGCATCCCTTCAAAATTTAACTAAGAGATTAAATAAATGGCACTCTTTTTACACCAAAGTCTATCGTAACAGTTGTGACACTCCGTTTCATGTATGTTGCCCACTATGATAGCAGCATGCCAAGTGGCCAGCAAGTGACACTTCTTAGCGTGGCATCAGATAAGCATGAATACTACCGTTTACAGTGAATTGTAACATAGTTTTTACAATAAGGAGTATACGTAGTGCCATAAAAATTGGCAATAACTAAAAAGTGACACCATATGTGTGATTTTTGAGTTTCTGGGAGGAACAAAACAGTAGATTATAGGACAGTTTATATACGATTCTCTTGTAAGATACTGGTATTTACTGAAAAATGTCATTTTTCCATAACAACAAAAACCTGACCTTTTACAGAAAGTTATCTTATATCTACACAACAATGTGCAGTTTTGTTAGCTACAATTCCAACCAAATCACTGAATGTGGAACTTAGGAAATATGTATGGAACAAAATGAGAGGAAATGATCAACGAAATAGATAATTCTCAGCAGAAGCAAGATTATGTTCTTGCAAATGGAGGGAACAGCCTTTCACCAAACTACAAAAATATGTTTATAATTTTGTCATATGATGATATTTAACAACAGATAACAAGTTGCAGCCTATACAAAATGATGTGATGGTACGTTCAGAACCAAAATGTGTAAAGTGAAACCAAATCCATTAAGTAGTGAAGAAAGACTGCTAAGTGACACTTGAGGAAATAGTACAAGAAACAAATATGTCGTACCATCGCAATTTACAAGCACACATAAGAAGCATAGAAGGACCCATTTTCAGATGGAAAAAAAACTACCTTTGACACGCATGATTATTGTTATGTATGAATGCATGCTTTCGCGGTGATATCTGTTAATAAAACATTCTTGGGTTTCAAGCCGCGTCAAGTGGTATACTGCCCACAAGCTTTCGGCAGAGATCTCCTCTGCCATTGTCAGGTGGATGACTGTTGTGTGGTTGTCATTGCCGTGCTTATATAGCTGCACCATCGCTCGTGACATCATTGATGTTCAGTCCCGCACCATATATAGTAAAGTTTTGGCCACGCGACCGCCAGGCCCCGCTTCAACTCCCTCAACCCCGGATCCCACACTGTACTCAGCTGCAATCCACCGTATCTATTGAAGGTGTTGTCAGAAATTCTAATCTCTATGGCCACGTTTACCCCGCTATCCCAGAATCCATTAGCCCCTTTAATAGTAGACGTCTCATCGAATGCAATTTGGTGTACATTTTCCAGAGCATGTTCTGCTATAGCTGACTTTTCGGGATGGCGCAGATGGTAACACCCTTTCATGTTCTATGCGGCACTGTTCAATAGTGCGGACAGTCTGGCCGACATAGAACTGCCCACATCTACACGGCTTCTTGTAAATTCCTGGCATTCTGAGGTCTAAATCATCTTTCACAGATTTCATTAGTTGCTGGATCTTTGCCAGAGGCCTGAAGATTGTGTCTATTTTATGTCGCTTCAGGAGCCGACTAATCTTCCCTGTTGTCGAACCACAAAACGGTAAGAATGCAACCTCCTTGGTGTCTTCTTCAGAGGTCTTCTTCCTTTGAGGCTTGGATGATACTGCTTGCGAGATCTGTTTGTGTTATAACCGTTTTCATTAAAAACTTTGTGTAAGTGGCTCAATTGTCTTGGCAAGTTTCCAGCCTCTGAAGCAGTTTCAGCTCACTGTGCTAAGGTCCATCAGAACTGACTGTTTCTGTGCTGGGCGATGGAAACTGGTGGCGTGCAGATACTGATCCATGTGAGTGGGCTTGTGGTAAACGCTATGACCTAGAGACCCATTGGGTTTACGGCAGACAAGCACATCCAAGAACGTCAGGGAACCCTCCTTCTCTACTTCCATTGTGAAGTTGATGTGGTAGTGGATGCTGTTGAGTTGCTTCAGGAACTCTTCTAACTTTTCTTGTCCATGTAGCCAAATGACAAAGGTATCGTTGACGTAGCAATAAAAACATCTCGGCTTTGCAGGAGCTGTGTCCATGGCGATGTCTTCGAAATGCTCCATAAAGAGGTTGGCTACTACTGGAGCTAATGGACTTTCCATTGTCAGTTTGGTTAAAATATTCTCCATCATGTAAGAAATATGATGAGTCAGAGTGCACTTAAATAAATCGCTGACATATTGACTGGTGTTGAAAAAGCGGATCGTAAGTTTCCAAGTGATGTGGCTGAGGAAATTCATAGAGAAACGAGCCATATTCTTTTAAAATCCCAACAACCAGCTTCAAACATGACTAGAACTGAACACAGTGGCCTCCCTGCTCTCTGGAATGATCCTCTCACCGTCATCCTACCAGCTGACAAGGGTAATGGAACGAGCCGACTATGGCGCAAAAATCTACATCTACATCTACATCTACATTTATACTCCGCAAGCCACCCAACGGTGTATGGCAGAGGGCACTTTACGTGCCACTGTCATTACCTGCCTTTTCTGTTCCAGTCGCGTATGGTTCGCGGGAAGAACGACTGCCACAAAGCCTCCGTGTGCGCTCAAATCTCTCTAATTTTACATTCGTGATCTCCTCGGACGTATAAGTAGGGGGAAGCAATATATTCGATACCTCATCCAGAAACGCACTCTCTCGAAACCTGGCGAGCAAGCTACACCGCGATGCAGAGCGCCTCTCTTGCAGAGTCTGCCACTTGAGTTTGCTAAACATCTCCGTAACGCTATCACGGTTACCAAATAACCCTGTGACAAAACGCGCCGCTCTTATTTCGATCTTCTCTATCTCCTCTGTCAACCCGATCTGGTACAGATCCCACGCTGATCAGCAATACTCAAGCATAGGTCGAACGAGTGTTTTGTAAGCCACCTCCTTTGTTGATGGACTACATTTTCTAAGGACTCGCCCAATGAATCTCAACCTGGTACCCGCCTTACCAACAATTAATTTTATATGATCATTCCACTTCAAATCGCTCTGCACGCATACTCCCAGATATTTTACAGAAGTAACTGCTACCAGTATCAGACGGATGTTGGAGGAAGACACATACCAAAAATTACCTCGGGACCCAACATCCAGAATAGTGAGGAAGACTTCAGAGCTTCTCAAATGGTCATCGCTAGAGGCGAATACTATTAAGAACCTCGTCCCCAAGGCACCAAGGCACCAAGACCGCCCACGTTCTATGGTCTGCCAAAGGTGCATAAGAAGGACACACCATTGAGGCCGATAGTAAGTACCATCGGATCGCCGACTCATAAACTTACTAAACATCTGGCCACCCTCCTCTCTACGTCCGTTGGATACTGTAGACACCATATAAAGAATACAGCGAACTTCACCAATCGGATTAAAGGTTTGCGACTTGCTGATGGGGATATTATGGTTAGCTTCGATATGGTTTCTTCATTCACATATGTCCCCATGACAGACTCTACTGACTTGCTGTTCCAGCTCTTTGACGACACCATTGTGGATTTATTTAAGCACACTCTGACATCGTCATATTTCTTAAATGATGGAGAATATCTTAACCAAACTGACGGCGTGGCAATGAGAAGTCCATCAGCTCCAGAAGTAGCCAACCTCTTAATGGAGCATTTTGAAGACATCGCCTTGGACAGGGCTCCTGCGAAGCCGAGCTGTTTTTATCGCTATGCCAACGATACCTTCGTCATTTGGCCACATGGACAAGAAAAGTTAGAAGAGTTCTTGGAGCACCTCAACAGCATCCACGACCACATCAACTTCACAATGGAAGTAGAGGAGGAGGGTTCCCTGCCGTTCTTTGACGTGCTTGTCCACCGTAAACCCAATGGGTCTCTACGTCATAGCGTTTACCGCAAGCCCACCCGCACGAATCGGTACCTACACGCCACCAGCTTCCATCACCCAGCACAAACACAATCAGTTCTAAGGACCTCAGTACAACGAGCTGAAACCGTCTCAAGACGCTGAAAACTTTCCAAGAGAATTGAAGAGAATTGAGCCACTTAACGCAAAGTTTTTAAGGAAAACAGTTACAACAACAAACAGATCATCCAAGCCACAGAAGAAGACACCAAGCAGTTTTCATCCTTACCTTTTGTGGTTCGACAACAGGGAAGATTAGTCGGCTCCTGAAGCGACATAAAATAGATACAATCTTCAGGCCTCCGGCAAAGATCCTACAACTAATGAAATCTGTGAAAGACGATGTAGGCCTCAGAACGCCAGGAATTTACAAGATACCGTGTGGATGTGGGCAGTTCGATGTCAGCCAGACTGTTCACACTATTGAACAGCGCCGCATGGAACACGAAAGGTGTTACCATCTGCGATATTTCGAAAAGTCAGCTATAGCAGAACATGCTCTGGAAAACGGACACTGAATTGCTTTCAGTGAGACATCTATTATTAAACAGACTAATGGCTTCTGGGATAGCGCGATAAACGAGGCCATAGAGATTAGAATTTCTGACACCACCTGCAATAGATGTTGGATTGCAGTTGAGTACAGCGTGAGATCCGTTGTTGAGGGAGTTGAAGCGGGCCCGGCAGTCATGCGGCCAAAACATTACTATATATGGTGCAGGACCGAGCACCAGTAACGTCATGAACAACGTCACGGCTATGTAAGCATGGCAATGACAACCACACGACAGTCGTCCACTTGACAATGGCAGAGGAGATCTCTGCCACGTGGGCAGTGAACCACTTGATGCGGCTTGAAACCCAAGAATGTTTTATTAATGATTCTTGTTACTTTATCAATAGACTAGTCATATTTCTATTTGTTTAAGATGAAACCACCAACATGTGAGATCTTGACTATGATGATGATGATGATGATGATGATATCATCATCTTGACTATAGGTTTTAGAAACATCAGATTTTTGTTCAGTGGGCTGTTTGTATGGTAAAAGAAGTATTTCATGCTGAAAAAACCATATACAATGAGAATTGCTTTATAAAAACAACCTGTTATTGTTGTTGTTGTTGTGGTCTTCAGTCCTGAGACTGGTCTGATGCAGCTCTCCATGCTACTCTATCCTGTGCAAGCTTCTTCATCTCCCAGTACCTACTGCAGCCTACATCCTTCTGAATCTGCTTAGTGTATTCATCTCTTGGTCTCCCTCTACGATTTTTGCCCTCCTCATTAGTTATGTGATCTACCCATCTAATCTTCAGCATTCTTCTGTAGCACCACATTTCCAAAGCTTCTATTCTCTTCTTGTCTAAACTATTTATCGTCCATGTTTCACTTCCATACATGGCTACACTCCATACAAATACTTTCAGAAACGACTTCCTGACACTTAAATCTATACTTGATGTTAACAAATTTCTCTTCTTCAGAAACGCTTTCCTTGCCATTTACAGTCTACATTTTATATCTTTTCTACTTCGACCAACATCAATTATTTTGCTCCCCAAATAGCAAAACTGCTTTACTACTTAAGTGTCTCATTTCCTAGTCTAATTCCCTCAGCATCACCCAATTTAATTTGACTACATTGCATTATCCTCGTTTTGCTTTTGTTGATGTTCATCTTATACCCTCCTTTCAAGACACTGTCCATTCCGTTCAACTGCTCTTCCAAGTCCTTTGCTGTCTCTGACAGGATTTTAATACCTACTCCGAAATTTTCTTTTGTTTCCTTTACTGCTTGCTCAATATACAGATTGAATAGCATCGGGGAGCGGCTACAACCCTGTCTCACTCCCTTCCCAACCACTGCTACCCTTTCATGTCCCTCGACTCTTATAACTGCCATCTGCTTTCTGTACAAATTGTAAATAGCCTTTTGCTCCCTGTATTTTACCCCTGCCACCTTTAGAATTTGAAAGAGAGTATTCCAGTCAACATTGTCAAAAGATTTCTCTAAGTCTACAAATGCTAGAAACGTAGGTTTGCCTTTCCTTAATCTTTCTTCTAAGATAAGTCATAGGGTCAGTATTGCCTCACATGTTCCAACATTTCTACGGAATCCAAACTGATCTTCCCCGAGGTCAGCTTCTACCAGTTTTACCATTCGTCTGTAAAGAATTTACGTTAGTATTTTGCAGCTGTGACTTATTAAACTGATAGTTCGGTAATTTTCACATCTGTCAACACCTGCTTTCTTTGGGACTGGAATTATTATATTCTTCTTGAAGTCTGACAGAATTTCGCCTGTCTCATACATCTTGCTCACCAGATGGTAGAGTTTTGTCAGGACTGGCTCTCCCAAGTGCTGTCAGTAGTTCTAATAGAATGTTGTCTACTCCCGGGGCCTTGTTTCGACTTAGGTCTTTCAGTGCTCTGTCAAACTCTTCACGCAGTATCATATCTCCCATTTCATCTTCATCTACCTCATCTTCGATTTCCATGATATTGTCCTCAAGAACATCACCCCTGTATAGACCCTCTATATACTCCTTCCACCTTTTTGCTTTCCCTTCTTTGCTTAGAACTGGGTTTCCATCTGAGCTCTTGATATTCATGTAAGTGGTTCTCTTTTCTCCAAAGGTCTCTTTAATTTTCCTGTAGGCGGTATCTGTCTTACCCCTCGTGAGACAAGCCTCTACATCCTTACATTTGTCCTCTAGCCATCCCTGCTTAGTCATTTTGCACTTCCTGTCGATCTCATTTTTGAGACATTTGTATTCCTTTTTGCCTGCTTCACTTACCGCATTTTTGTATTTTCTCCTTTCATCAATTAAATTCAGTATCTCTTCTGTTACCCAAGGATTTCTGCTAGCCCTCGTCTTTTTACCTACTTGATCCTCTGCTGCCTTCACTATTTCATTCCTCAAAGCTACCCATTCTTCTTCTACTGTAATTCTTTTTCCCATTCCTATCAATTGTTCCCTTAAGCTCTCCCTGAAACTCTGTAAAACCTCTGGTTCTTTTAGTTTATCCAGGTCCTATCTCCTTAAATTACCACCTTCTTGCAGTTTCTTCAGTTTTAATCTACAGTTCATAACCAATAGATTGCGGTCAGAGTCCACATCTGCCCCTGGAAATGTCTTACAATTTAAAATCTGGTTCCTAAATCTCTGTCTTGCCATTATATAATCTATCTAAAACCTTCTAGTATCTCCAGGGTTCTTCCATGTATACAAACTTTCTTTCATGATTCTTGAACCAAGTGTTAGCTATGATTAAGTTATGCTCTGTGCAAAACTCTACCAGGCAGCTTCCTCTTTCATTTCTTAGCCCCAGTACATATTCACCTACTACGTTTCCTTCTCTTCCTTTTCCTACTGTCGAATTCCGGTTATCCCATGACTATTAAACTTTCGTCTCCCTTCACTACCTTAATAATTTCTATTATCTCATCATACATTTAATCAATTTTTTCATCATTTGCAGAGATAGTTGGCATATAAACTTGTACTACTGTGGTAAGTGTAGGCTTCGTGTCTATCTTGGCCACAATAATGCGTTCATTATGCTGTTTGTAGTAGCTTACTCGCACTCCTATTTTTTATTCATTATTAAACCTACTCTTGCATTACCCGTATTTTATTTTGTATTTATAACCCTGTATTCACCTGACCAAAAGTCTTGTTCCTCCTGCCACCAAACTTCGCTAATTCCCACTATATCTAACTTTAACCTGTCCATTTCCCTTTTTAAATTTTCTAACCTACCTGCCCGATTAAGGGATCTGACATTCCACGCTCCGATCTGTAGAACGCCAGTTTTCTTTCTCCTGATAACGACGTCCTCTTGAGTAGTCCCCGCCCGGAGATCCGAATGGGGGACTATTTTACCTCCGGAATATTTTACCCAAAAGGACGCCATCATCATTTAATCATACAGTAAAGCTGCATGCCCTCGGGAAAAAGTTACGGCTGTAGTTTCCCCTTGCTTTCAGCCGTTCGAAGTACCACAACAGCAAGACCATTTTGGTTAGTGTTACAGGGCCAGATCAGTCAATCATCCAGACTGTTGCCCCTGCAACTACTGAAAAGACTGCTGCCCCTCTTCAGGAACCACACGTTTGTCTTGCCTCTCAACAGATACCCCTCCGTTGTGGCTGCACCTACGGTACGGCTATCTGTATCGTTGAGGCATCCAAGCCTCCCCACCAACTGCAAGGTCCATGGTTCATGTGTGGGGGGTGGATGGGTGGGGGTGGGGAGGGGGGGCGGGCAATATGCAAAACCATAAACTAATAGCTACAACAAAGGATGGAGAAATAGAGGTTAATGTCCTGCCAATAAAGTCATTGTAAATGGAGCACATGCTTGTATTGAGGAAGTTAATAAGCTGTGGTCATTTCAAACAAACTATCCCAGCATTTGCTTTAAGTATCTTTGGAAAACCATGGAAAACCTGAATCTGGGTGGCCTGATGGAGATTTGAATTTCTTTCCTTCCAAATGTGAGTTCAGTGTCTTACTATGGCACCGCCTCACTCAGTTACCACTGCAACAGTTAGGAATTAAATATCAGTGCTAACTGTGGTAACATCCTCTGTGTAGAAAGTATCTGTTTCCTTACAAAACAGACTCTTCCCACATATGAAAAAAGAAAACTACTGAATTGGAAACAATTTTCGCCGGCCAAAGTGGCCGTGCGGTTAAAGGCGCTGCAGTCTGGAACCGCAAGACCGCTACGGTCGCAGGTTCGAATCCTGCATCAGGCATGGATGTTTGTGATGTCCTTAGGTTAGTTAGGTTTAACTACTTCTAAGTTCTAGGGGACTAATGACCTCAGCAGTTGAGTCCCATAGTGCTCAGAGCCATTTGAACCATTTTTTGAAACAATTTTCATCAGATAATAAAGTAAAGAGATTTTTCCTCATGCAATGAAAATCTGAGAAGTTAGAAATGTTTCATAGTATAGTTGCAAAATATTCTGATGAGCAACTGCTGATTTTTGCTGTTACAGAAAAGAAAATAATGACAACCAACAACATCAACAGGAGGAATGGATTCATCCCATGTTAACTCATGCAAATTATGGATACTGTTTTTAAATAAATTACAATAAAAGCTATCAAAATTTGTGAACTACTTTATGATGAACATTTTGTCCTATTTTGATGAGTTGTATTTCGCAACGAGGTCATATCTCATAAAGGAAAATAAGTAACTGAGGATCAGTATATCACCAGAGAAAAGACTTATGTGGTTACTTTAAGGAAAATAAAATGTACAACAACATCCTATTTCAGTAGTGACTGACAGTGAAGCAAAGATGGACAGTAGACCGGGAAGGTTTTCTGTTAAATGCGTGTGTAGTACGGCTGTGGCATCAACCACTGTGCAGAAAAGCACCGAACCGCTGTGCAGAACACATTCACAAGATTTTCCTTTAATTTACAACATTTTTTATACTGCTGGATTGTAATACATTTCCACTTTAACCAACACTGTCCTGTACATGAAACACACCATTGTCATACAGTCTACCCTACATGAAATAAATGCTCAATTGGATCTGAATCCTTAAATTGATTGCAGCAATTAAGACAAAACTACTTCATTAAATTATCATTCACAGTGGCACATAAATGATATGGCATCCATAGGCATGTTCCTTCATAAAAGTTGTTGACGCACCATAGTAGATGTCATTCATTCAAAATAAAAAATGGAAAAAAAATGAGGAAGTATAAAAATTTATGGCAAATGTTTAAGTATAGGTTATATATTAGTTTATATATCTTTCAACAACATTGTGAAAAGGATAGTTGCTACTCACCATATAGCGGAGACGCTGAGTCGCAGACAGGCACAAAGAAAGACTGTCAGAAAATCAGCTTTTGGCAACATGGCCTTTACAAATGTCTGCTTGTGTCTGTGTATGTGCGGATATCAAGAGTGTTTTCCGCCGTCCACCTAACCTTCGTAACCTCATAGTTCATCCCTATGAAATCCCCAAACCACCTTCCTTACCCTCTGGCTCCTACCCTTGTAACCGCCCCCGGTGTAAAACCTGTCCAATGCACCCTCCTCCCACCACCACCTACTCCAGTCCTGTAACCCAGAAGGTGTACACGATCAAAGGCAGAGCCACATGTGAAAGCACCCACGTGATTTACCAACTGACCTGCCTACACTGTGAAGCTTTCTATGTGGGAATGACCAGCAACTAACTGTCCATTCGCATGAATGGACACAGGCAGACAGTGTTTATTGGTAATGAGGATCACCCTGTGGCTAAACATGCCTTGGTGCACGGCCAGCACATCTTGGCACAGTGTCACACCGTCCGGGTTATCTGGATACTTCCCACTAACACCAACCTGTCAGAACTCCGGACATGGGAACTTGCCCTTCAGTATATCCTCTCTTCTCGTTATCTACCAGGCCTCAACCTCCGCTAATTTCAAGTTGCCGCCGCTCATACCTCACCTGTCTTTCAACAACATCTTTGCCTCTTTACTTCCGCCTCGACTGACATCTCTGCCCAAACTCTTTGCCTTTACAAATGTCTGCTTGTGTCTGTGTATGTGTGGATGGATATGCGTGTGTGTGCAAGTGTATACCTGTCCTTTTTTCCCCCTAAGGTAAGTCCTTCCGCTCCCGGAATTGGAATGACTCCTTACCCTCTCCCTTAAAACCCACATCCTTTCGTCTTTCCCTCTCCTTCCCTCTTTCCTGATGAAGCAACCGTTTGTTGAAAAGCTTGAATTTTGTGTGTATGTATGTGTGTGTTTGTGTATCTATCGACCTGCCAGCGCTTTCGTATGGTAAGTCACATCATCTTTGTTTTTAGATATATATATATATATATATATATATATATATATATATATATATATATATATATATATATATATATATATATATATATATATATATATATATTCTTTTTCCTTTTTTTGCTCCAGGATTCTTTAGGAACCTTTTTTTATGCTGAGCAGGAAATTACTCTATTTCTATAGTGATATTTGTACCACTATTCGTTTTAACAACTTCTGAACTTCTGCTACAGGGAAGTAATAGTTATTTGTTGTCACATATGCCTAATTAGCACAAAAAAAAACAACAATATGACCTGTTTTGTTTTACAAGATGTGAGAAGTCTACCTTTTTGCATATGGTATTGAATATGCATATGGAGAAATACTAACAAAGCAATGAGATCAGGGTATTCCATTGCTATTGTGAGAGATCTGACTTTAATAACTGAAAAATATATGACATTATCCATAATAATTACGAATTATCTAAGTTTTCTGTTAGTTGCTCCTTGAGCCAATTAATTAAGTTTGGATGATTAATCTTCTCATGAAAATCACTTGTTTCGCTCAGTTTATAAACCATGAGACTGATCAATATGAAACCAAATGAAGTTCCAGCACACAGGCCAATCACTCCTTCATACATTCCCATGTGGACAGCAAAACTTCCTGTAATCATTCCATATTCATCCCTGTTTCATCTAAAACTAAAACTAAACTCCATCCGAACAGGCCTTGGAAGGCCCAATAGTACTGAGTGGCCACCGTGTCATCATCAGCCTACAGGCGTCACTGTATGTGGATATGGAGGGGGCATGTGATTAGCACACTGCTCTCCCGGCTGTATGTCAGTTTATGAGACCGGAGCCGCTACTTCTCAATCCAGTAGCTCCTCAGTTTCCCTCACAAGGGTTGAGTGTACCCCGCTTGCGAACAGCTCTCGGCAGACTGGATGGTCCCCTATCCAAGTGCTAGCCCAGCCTGACAGCACTTAACTTCGTTGTTCTTATGGGAACCAGTGTTATTACTGCAGCAAGGCCGTTGGCCATGTTTCATCTGATGTATCAAAATTGTATGTTCACAATGTCTCTTAAAATCAACATCAAATAACAATGGTGCATTGTTCCATAATACTTCTGCCGCCATTAACTTTCTTATATGAGAAACTAAGAACTCTAAGGGAAGGAGAGATTGCTGCTTACTAAATAGAGAAAACATCGAGTTTAAAAAAAAAAGAATATTCAGCTTTCAGACTAAGTCCTCCATCAGAAATAGAAAACTCATACACAATATAATGAAAAGGATAGACTGCGCCTCATCATACAATGGAGATGTTGAGTTATCTCCACTATATGGTGAGCAGTGCTCTATCCCTCTCATATATCTCTCTTGACCCATTGTAGACACATGACAGGGGCTGGTCAAATATTTACCAAGAAAAATTGCCAAACAGCCACACATTTCACTAACTTATTTTATTTAGGCAACCAGTTTCAGCATTTTCATTATATTGTCATTATTCCATCCTGGATTTTCCACTGTTTAAACTCGCAAACTTTCGCACAAGCACACCACATGCAAAATGACCACTGTGTCTCCGGGATTTTTCATTATGTCTCCCTGCGAATCAATGGCTCCTCTAGGCGGCAAGTAGCAATCTATCCTTTCAATATTGTTGTTATTCAATCCTGGACTTTTCATTGTTGGAAACTAACACCTCTTACACATATTAACACAAAACTATTGCTGTCACTCAACAATACAGCCTCACAAACAGCAACACACAGTTTTGTTACAATGAGCAAATCATTGAACCTTCTTTTTAGAAACCAAACTTTTCTGCACAGGTTAGTTGTTAGTCTCAGTCATTATGGAGCATAAAATATAAATAAATACACAATCTGGTCAAAAGCATTCAGACACCTACTGCTCAACATTAAGGTGGGGTGTATCCACACTTCATCTTTATGGCGGTTTAAAATCTGTTGCAGGCACTTTCAATGATGTATCTGAATGTCTGTGAAGAAATTGCCGCCCATTATTCTTCAAGAGCAAAAACCAGAGAAGGTAGTGATGTTCGACACTGTGACCTGGAGTGAAGTCAACCTTCTACCTCATCCCAAAGGCATTCCACTGGATTCAATTCGGGACTCTGAGCAGGTCAGTCTTTCAGGAATGTTAGTGTCTGCAAACCACTTCCCTACCGGTGCTGCTTTATGACAGGTTGCACTGTCATGCCGATATAATTAAGTTTCATCTCTGAACTGCCCTTTTACTACATGCAGTACCTGTTGCAGTAAATTGTGTGCATATTCTTCTGCATTTAGCATATTCTTAAGTGCAATAAGGAGACCACAGTGGAAACACTGATAAAACTCTCATATTGTAACACCACCTCATCCACACTTCACTGCTGGCACTACACATGATGACTGGTGGTGTTCTCCAGGCATTCGCCAAATTCAAACTATTCCATCAGATTGCTACAGGGTACAGCATAATTCATTATTCCAAATCACTCATTTCCGGTTGTCAACTGTCCAGTGGTGTCTCTCTTTACACCACCTCAAGCATGGCTTAATGCTGGCAACATAAATGGGTAGCTTATGAGGAGCTGATTGACCATTGTACCTTATTGTTTTTAACTTCTTATTCACAGTCATTGTGCTAGCTGGCCTGCTGGTAGCACTCTGGGATTCATGAGTGATTCCTTCTGCTAATTCCATGCAATTTTTTACAACCACCCTGTGCAATGCTCAGCAGGCATTGTCAGTCAGTGCATGATGTCTTCCTGGTCTTGGTTTAGCTGTGGCTATTCCTTTGCATTTCCATTTCACAAAAACATCATCAACAGTCAACGTAAGCAACTTTAGAAGGACTGAAATGTTTCTGATGGATTTGTTATTCAGGTGACATCCAGACACTAGTCCACGTTCAAAGTAACTGAACTATCCTGACTGACCTATTCTGCTGTTACTGCTTCTCTGTTGATAACATAATACTCACCACCTCCTTTTGTACTGGTGGGTCCATTTCTCATGACATCTAGTGGTCAATTGCGCATTACACTGGAGTGTCCAGATGCTTTTGATCAGATAGTGTATGTTATATAAAGTAACAAACAACAAAAATGAATCATAACAATTGTGTTACCAGCCGTACGTGGAATCTGGGATCGACTGTGTTGACCTAAGGTAGCAGAGCATTATGATAGTGGTGAACAAGACAGGAGGCAGAAGCAGCAAACTTCTCTCTTCAGTTTTGAACAACACTAAGCTATTATTCTGCTTTAAATCTTTGGTTACAAAGTTTATTACCTTTTTGAGGTGAAAATTGTTTATATTGTTTGGTACTAATATTCTGCGTGGAAGATACACGACTCCCATCAGAAACAATGTTTCCAGATATGTGACTTCCTGTAACAACAATGGTGGTGGTGATGATAATAATAATAATAATAATAACAATAATAATAACCTGAAAAACATTTTAAATGACACAGTAATATTAAGGATTGTGGCAAACAGTAATTTATTACAATATCACAGTGACTGAAATAGTTTAGAAAATGAAACCTATAATTTTTTTCCATTTTGATGCGTCATAACTGGGACCAGCTGAACAGCTCTGGGATGCAGGTCATTCTCATGAGTCTGTTTCACCCTGCTTTGCTTTAAAGCTGTCTGAGGGTATTCCCTCCTATAATAGGTAACAAGTTAAACTACCTACTGCACCAACACTACATAGAGTTCAATGAATTGATCTTGCAACACTCAACAAAATAATGTCATAAGAGGGAAGCATGAGTTAGCCTGAAGCATAGACACAATTTCACAAGAAGGTGTATTCAGAATGAAAGAGAGCTTATTCAAAAATCTGATAATCAGAAGGTACTCAGTGCCTCGGAAGCATGAAGTTGGGCAATACTACTGCTCAGCTAGGCTTTTTCAGAAGCCAACTAAACACGAAATGCGAAATGAATGAAGTCATCACTACCCAACGGTAACACTCAACTGCTACAACCTGTTGTCTCTTCAAGGGCAGTGGTGCTACTATTGGAGAAGTAATGGCCAGCAGACTCCTACAAACACCCCCTCAAATAAGATACACACTTGCAGACGTAAACAACCATATCGAGATGTGAAAGTGATGCCGAACACTGCGGTTTCCATCAGCTGCAGCACCAGATGAAATATTCAGTTCGCTGCTAACATGTTCTGTGCCATCTCCTGAGTCGGCAGTTGCTGACGATGTCGTCATCATCGACGTAATCAAGGGGCAATAGCCTCCTGCCTGCTGTATCACATCTCTGTACTAAAATGAATAAAAGATTATTGTATACAGGGATGTTTCAATGATGTCTCACCAAGTGGTTCCCGTCATCACCATCTCTACAACCCAAGTTCTAGCGAGGAAGTGAACTACTAACAGCTGATTCCTCCGCCATCCTCAGGTCATATCCCAATCCCAATATTACAACAATGAATCAATCCATAATGGCCACTGTGCACCATGAGATCGAGTGATGCCTGGTGGCATTGCAAGCACATTACATGACAAGGGACATACATAAGCTGAGCAGAGACAAATGAGGAATCCTTCTAGTAATGATACAGACTGCAAATATGGAAATCCACTGACATAAGTGACTTTGACAAAGTGCAGATTATGGGCCAGTGCCTGAGAACGAGCAGCTAGCAAATGACGAATCTGGCCAGCTGTTCACATGTTGTATTATAAGTGGGTTGAAAGATAACACAATTATGAGTAGGTGACAAGGTATCGGATATCCACACCTCATCACAGAACATGGAGGTCGGAGGCTTGTTTCCTCTGTAAAGCAGGATATGCAGAGATCTGTGGCATATCTGAGGACAGCTGTTGAAGACAAAAGTGTTTTGGAGCATTCTGAATTTGGGGCTCTACAGCAAATGATCACTTTATGTTCCCATGCTGACCCAACGACTCATCGATTATGAACGCAGTAGGCATGGAATCATTGAGGCTGGAGCATGGATCAATGTAAATGTGTCACCTGGTCAGATGAATTGCTTTTCTTGTTACACCATGTCAATGGTCATGTCTGGATACCCCATCATCCAGGTGCTTGGCTGCTTGAAACATACACCAGAAGCACAGACACAGGCAGATGTGGTAGTACCATATTTACCTGAGTATAAGACGATCGTTAATGTTAGATGACCCCCCTTTTTAAGAGACCTCTTGAGAAAAATTTATTTTCAACATATTCCAACTAATCAAAATTACAAACTGTTTGACTGACATAAATCATCTGCCAAAACATATCTTTAAAAATTCACAACTACACTGTCACAAATATTTGGCTGTTTCCTCTGAGTATGTTGCTATTTCTGGGGTTGTCATAATGGAGGGACCGGAGAACACAGCTGTTCTTTCTGAATACATATCGGATTTCGCTTCTACACTGATACAAGAATTTTGCAAGATCTCTTGCTTCCAAACATATCACTTGCCTGCTGCTCTCTCATTGGCTGTTTAGAACCGGCTGACATTCCCTTTCATTCCTGCCATGTGTCACGGTGATCGTCTGCAACATTGCAGAAAGAAACAAATAAGTACGCCGCTGGCCCATATTTAGATGTATACTTTCTACTGCAGAAATGAATACTATTGTTGAGCATTTGTCTTCTTTTAAAGCCATTTCAATTCTAACTACAAATGGGTTCAGGCAAACTGCAGTTTAAATGTGGTATATGTTCATAAAAGGCCAAAGTACATGGTGTAGATTCCCTCGGTTGGCAATACGATAAAATTTGTTGCTCACTCATCTCTCCCCTCTCTGCAATCATTTTCGATCTCAACCAAGCTGGTGCCACTGTTCCCCTTCCAAACCTTCAGCTGTGCTGGGCTTGAGCAATTGTGAAAAACAGACTGCAATATCTTCTAGTGTGCTGGTTATCTGGAACACCGCCAACTAGTACATCAATAAAAGATTGCAATTATGATTCAGTCCCATTCTTGAACTTTCGTTCATCCCGCTACCTAGCGACGTCTGTTGGTGCCATCTCCATGACAGATCTTGCCGCTGCAATTTATTCTTGCGATAATAATTACAGTCAGTTTAATACAATTTACTTCTTTTGTTAGACATTTCATCCTGGATTAATTTTACTTCTTGTTTCAACTGATTGTCACAATTATGTTCTAAACCTGATTACAAGCTGGTAACATTCTTACCCATTATTGTAACACACGGCTAGTGACTGAATTTCTCATTTGCAATCCATTTAGTAAATCATTAAAGTCTCTCATACCCAAATAAAATATTGGTCTGGGTTCTGAATCAACTAATGTTTTTTGAAGGTCAATGGTTCCATTTTTGAATGTTCCCTGTACTTAAAAAGTGACATTAATGTTTGTGTAAAGTTGTCCACACATGTTTGAAAGCATTTACTGCAAACTTGTTCAAATACAGGAAGAATTTGTAACATGATACAGTTTAATGCTATTTCCTCCTGTGTTTCCTAAAATCGCCAAATTACAATCAGAGCAATAGACTGTTGTAGGGGCTAGCTCATAATTTCTCAAGTATCTCTTGGACCAGCGCTGTGTGAAACAATGTCAAACATTGATACTGAATTGAGTGCTTTGGCGTATTGGGAAATCTCAAGCCTGTTGGAACACAAGCATTGTTTGCCACGCCCTGCCCTTCCAAATTCGTCAAAATAAATGCGCCCATGACCTCCACAGCCACAGCTTCATCTCATGTAAGATGACCCCTATAAATGTAAGACTATTCGTAAATACTCTAGTAAGCAATGTAAAGATGTTGACCTAAACAGCAATAGTTTAATCTGCGAGTATAAGACGACCTTGTATTTTTTAATGATGAATTTGGGGAAAACCCTCATCTTACAATCAGGGAAATATGGTATTATACTATGGGAGACTTTTACTTGGGTTGCCATGGTATCTGTTGTTGTAATTGAAGCATGTTGATAGCAAGGACTACATGAACATTATCGTGGACCTTCATTCTTGATGTCTTCCCTGACAGCAATGGCATCTGTTACCAGGATAACTGTCCACGTCACAAGGCAAGGATTGTACCACAGTAGTTTGAAGAGCATTATAGTTAAGTCACATTGATGTCTTGGCCACCAAATTCACTTGATCTGAACCCAATGGAACACATATGAGACTCTACCAGGTGACAGCTCCTTGCCCACACAATACCATCCAATAAGTTATGGTAAATACATGACTGTGCATAGGCATATGGTGCCACTTAACTATCAAGGCCTCAATGATTTCATGCAATGGAGAATCGTTACCATTTTTCATTTCAAAGGTGGAAAATGCTGTTATGTAAGTAGTCATAATGTTTTGGCATTGGCTCATCAGTGTAGCTCCTAAATGGCCTGTCATATGTGATGCCTTTATTTTTCTCCATGTGCTAACTGATTGCCACAATTTCCCAAATTCTTTTTCCCTTCAATCAAATTCAAAATTCACCATTTCTAGTTCACCCTGAAGGGCATAAATCTTCCCCATTCTCATGACTCTTTTTACCTTGCATGCAGAATGGGAAAGCTTTCGAGTCTTTTCACAACAATCACCTCAGTGTAATATCAAACGACAACACTCACACAGAGATTAATGTGCGACACTCTAGCAAAGTCAATGAAGTACTGAAGGAAAAAAAGGTTAATGAAATAAAACAATAAGAATCATGTACAACATGAGGTAGGAAAACAAATAACACAAATGAGGCAATTTCTTTAAGTTTGTAATGAGCTGATAATATACAGCACCCAAATTGTAAACAGTTTCAATAATTCTAGTAAATGTTTGAATGATTTATTAGTGAATAGAAGGGCATTCCAGAACAACACGACTAATCTTCAACTACATCACCAAAGTAAGTTATTAGTATTATCATCTCCCTTAACAATAGATTTTCTAATGGCTACCAAGAAACGAATAGTGAAGTCATCAAATTTTGCTAGCTTGAAATTTTTATACAGCAAGTCACTTACCGAGTGAATCCCTTTACAACTGTAATTTCCTAGAGACTTAAGTATGCTGCTATAAAGCTAAGTATGCTGCTATAAAGCACTTTCATAAGAATGAGATAAAATATTAGTAAATAGCTGCCAACTATTTTTACTGTTGTTACCAGCATTTACAAACAAAACTCAGCAAGTCATATACGATATAATTTATGAAAACTTAACACAGACAAACAACCTAAGTGACATATTGTTTATATTTAAAAAATGATTGTCACTTGAAAAGGCTATATATCTTGATTGGTGGCATAGTAGTCAACAAATCAGATATTTTTGCAAGAAGGAATAATTTTAAAACTAGCTACTGCTATTGATTTGTAAACCATGACAACTGCATGTAAAAAGGTCAAACATTATGGATTTAAAAGGAATGTTCACTTAAGAAAGTTATAAAATTATAGGATATAGTTGCTTGCTATGGCTTACCTTCAAGAGGAAAATTCTCAGTACTGTCAATAGATACTTATAAAAGTACAAGAAACTGACATAGTTCACCAAGGTTAAAAAGGAAGGGTGGGTCACTCAGAACTCAAGAGAGACAGACTCACCTACTGTGAGGACGATACCACACCCTTAATCTTCTTTTCTCCTCATACAATACAAAGATCTCTCTCATACTGGAGTCTGAGTGACTTGTCCTTCTTTAATAACCTTCTTCAATGTGTCTTTCCTCCTTCCACAAAGGAGGCATAATGGCTACACAGATAGTTTCTTATACTTATATGTGTGTTTATTGGCAGCAATAAGAAATATGCCTTCTGAAGGTAAGTTCTGCCTTGCCATTCAGTCTCACAGTTTTAAACATGGGTGACACAGCAGGTTGATTGTCTTCATCTCACCTACATCACACAAAGTACCATGCATCACTTCCATGTCCATCACATAGTAGTAAGCACACTTAATTTAAAGCAGTTAGATATAATGTGCATTTCTGAAAAAAAAAAATCTGGTCAGTGGGCAGCTGCAGCAGTATCTAAATCCCGTCTACACGACAATAAAATTACCTGCTTTCAGAATTCTATGTCTGATCATCTACACAAGTTGGCATGACTGCACACTGTGCAAGGAAATGTTCTCTTGCACTTAAGCTATCTTCTTGTTACATGTGCTAGTTTTCTAATGGTATTTTAGCACGCAATGTTAATACAAAGTCCATTGTTCGAGGCCATTCATTCCATACGCTTGTTATATTATACTTCACCTGTCTGCTAAAAATGAAGTCTCAAGCAATCACAATCACAATTTATTACATTGTATGACATATCGGTAATAGAAGTTACATCCTAGAATATTTTCACAACAGAATGTGCAGCCAATGCTGGACAATGGTTGACTACTTTTCTCCACCAAGCCAATCCTTCTCATGGCAACAATCAGTTAAGTTTTACAGCATCAGCTGCTACTTTTACTTCGGTGTCTGTAAATACATTAGTACTGTTGCTGTTTAATTTACTGTAGAAAACATCTAAGATTTAAATTTAGTGAATGAGATACAGTATACATTGAAAGGAAATGCACATTATCACCTGGTTTCAACTTACATTATTGGGGCTTCACAGACATTCAACTGCTCATAAGTGACAGGTATTCAACTAGATTTTATCCTGAATGGCTTATTTTTGAAGTTGCTTGATATGGAATGGAGAAAAACTCAGTGACTACTGCCACTAACTGCTACTATATTAAGCACTTTTGACCTCAAAATGAACTACGTCCCTGTGACTTCTGAAATTTTCCCGGCGTATTTCTTCTTCTAATAATTTCCGGGTATGGAGCCGGACGGGATCCGGCTGCATACCCGGAAATTATTAGAAGAACTACGTCCCTGTTTAGACTTACATTACATACTAGTAGCATTTCTGAACTTTTACAAATACATCAAAATATGGTGATAGGAGCAGATGCTCTAATAAACCAATTAACAAACAAGTTGACACAAAAATTGATCAGGGAGCCAGACACCATTGCAAGATTTCTTCTCCGCTGGTTACTGTTGCTACGTTTTCTCATCAATCAACTCTCAAAGTAACATATTTCATATCTCCCCAGATTTCATCATCCCATCTTTTTCTTGCCGAGAAAGGTGATTTCCCCTTGTGGCACAAAATATAGAAGCTTCAAGGGCCAACACAAGGCATTCATGGTAACAACATAACCTGCTCATCCAAACTGTTTACTCCTCATTAGGTTCACTATGGTTCTATATAAAATTCCTCAAGTTCATATTTATGCTGGATCCATCACTGTGTACCAGACCACAGTTTTCCCCTAAAATCTACCCTTCAGATACGACCAAATGTTTGTACTACAGTTTCTGAGCATTCCATGTTTTACATCCATGTAACAGCATGGATCGCATTATAGAGTCTTCTATGAGGTTTGAATTGTCTCAACGGACTGTGTGGATTCAGAAGTTGGCCTGAGTTCCCATACACAGGCTGTATAAGAAGGAAAACATCTGCTTGCAACACAATAATGCCAACTGTACAACAGCTTTTTGGTTATAGAACTCATTGCAAAATTTGACAGTACTGTCCTACCACATCCATCATACAGTTTGGTAGCATCTTCACACTTCCACCTCTTTGGGTAAATGAAAGATGAATTACATGCCCAACAGCTTTCACACTCTGCTGCTATCATCAAAACAGTAAGACAGTGGTTAACATCAGCTGATTCTCATTTTATGAATATGGTATGCAGGCTCCTGTGGTATGCAGGCTCCTGTTCATGTTGAAAAAAGTGCATAAGAAAACATGATGACTATACGGAAAAGTCACAGTATGTATCTGAAAACTTACTTTCTTAACCATGTTATTCGGCTTTCTGTATCAGCTGTAGTTTCGATGCACAAGTGGGAGGGCTTAGTTTTGAAGGACCAACACTTGTATTTCAGAGAATGTATTTTTATCATATCCTGTGTGAGCACTCATTCCCTCCCATAGTTATGTGTTCTAAGTTCTAGGTTAAGCAGTCCAGTTACAAACAGGGCTGTCAGATTGCTGATATGCCTATGATTGCGGTAGCTTTATAATCATACTCAGAATGGCCAACAGAACTGAGTGAATCTGAACAATCCGAGGTCAAACCAAGATTG
Organism: Schistocerca serialis cubense; assembly: GCF_023864345.2. Lineage (NCBI taxonomy): Eukaryota > Metazoa > Arthropoda > Insecta > Orthoptera > Acrididae > Schistocerca > Schistocerca serialis. Next base: position 246,151,327 of record NC_064642.1, read on the forward strand.
ATCTCGTATCACCAATCTGATGGACAATGTAGTAGACATAGGAAAAACCAAGTTAAGGACATTAGGCTTCAGAGTGATATGTTTTTGAAATTACTTCAAGCATTGTGTGTCCCTTTTTACATGTTCTCATGACAACTACGTCCCATTTAATTGTCTGTAGAACCTGAAATCAAACTTAAAACTGCACACATTATTTTGGTTAATTTTTAATGGCATTTTGAAGCCTGCTTTCTGGTCATCACACATGGTGTTCGCGCATCTGATGAATAGTCTTACCAGTTTTTACTATGCTAAGACAGAAAATAAGTACAATAGCTGCTCCAGGGAGAACCAGCCAAACAAACCTCCTGCATTTAATTTATAGTGTAAAGACTTCATGACATTGCAGGAAATGTTTGTTGATTCTGGCGTTTCTTCAATTTCCAGGTATAACACTGAATCATCCAGACATACACTGACAGGAAAAAATTGCAACATCAAGGAGGAGTTGTGCGAGATAAAAGAAAGTTGGTAGGCGTGTTTCTACATCTGAAATATGATCTCTATTCAAATTTCATGCCAGTCACATATGAGTGGCTCCGATAGCACCACTATGAGGATGCAAATCAAGATTACTATAATACACACTGTAGCAATACGAGTTTAGTTACCTTTGAGATTGGATTTAGTGAGTTGATGCTAGTCAAAAATACCTTCAAGGTGACACAAACACCATCATCAACACCACACTCAATTTGAATGAGTCATGCAATAGGGCTACAAAAATCTGGATGATCTTTCTGTGATACTGCAGAAAGACTTGGCAGGAACGTAGCCACTGTACATGATTGCTGGCAATGGTGATTACGAGGATTTATAGTTGCAACAAGACCAGGTTCCAGATGGACACATGACACTACCGACAGTGAAGACACTATGTTCGGCGCATGGCTCCCATGCATCGTATTGCATCTGCAGCAGCAATCTGAGCATCAGTTGACACCACAGTGACACAATGAACTATTACGAATCAGTTACTTCAAGGATAGCTCCAAGCCAGATGCCATGAAGTTTATGTTCCACTGACCCCAAACCACCACCTTGTGTGACTTCCATGGTTTCAAGTGAGAGCTCGTTAGAGGGCACGGTGTAGGTCTGTTGATTAGGAGGCGGCCAGCTGAGGGCCTCCAACCAACCTGTCTGCCTGCCAGACACACTAGATCTCCACCTGGAGTTATAGCCTGGGGTGGGATTTTGGATGACAGCAGGAGTACTCTCATGGTCATTTCAGGCACTCTGACTGCAAATTCGTAAGTCACTTTGGTGATTCCACCTTTTGTGCTGCCATTCATGATAACCATTTCAGGGAGTATTTTCCAACACAAAAATGCTCACCCACATGACGCTGTTGTAATCCAACATGTTCTATAGAGTGCTGACATGTTGTCTTGGTCTGCCCAATCATCAAATCTGTCTCCAATCGAGCACATACAGGATACCTTCAGATGACAATTCTAGCATCGTCCGCAAACAGCATTAATTGTTCCTGTATTGACTGACCAAGTGCAACAGGCATGGAACTCCATCCCACAAACTGACACCCAGCAGCTGTACAACACAATGCCTGCATGTTTGCTTACTTGCATTCAACATTCTGGCAGTTACACCGGTTATTACTGTACCACTAGTTCACCATTTTCAAAGGCGGATCTTGTACGCACATTAACCTATGATCTTGAAATGTTAATCACTTTAATACGTTACCCATACAAATCTATTTCAGAAATTTCATTACTCTACATAATTATTTTTTGGTGTTGTGATTTTTTTCTGTCAGTGTATTTACTTGATTCTTATTTTATCATCTCCATGAAATATTCTGAATAATTCTCACTTAAGATATACCAATGTGTCTAGGAAGGTTGTTCCACAAACAAACAGCTACCCTCACCTTTCACAATCTGAACTATGTTGGTGTTTAATATCATATTTCATTAACTTAGTGGTAACAATAATCATCTTCTGAAGTGGTAGATGGTTTAGTTACTGATTCAAATTACACCTGAGAATTAATACATTTTATCATGTGCATTCTTCACATTGAGCTACCAACACTCAGAACAAAACTGAGTAACATATTCCTAAGATAACCTTTTCATCTTGCATCCTTGATTCAATACCTTGTAGGAGTAGTCATAGAAGCCATTTTGGGAATACCAAGTGGTTCACAAAAAAAGACTCTACAGAGATTTTAAATGACCTGTAATAGCACGTATTAAAATTCTGATTATTATTTAAGAATTAATCAACAGGGGAATAATCAGGGAAAGACTGAATGCACTCATTAGTATTCTTCCTCAATGGTTTAAGTGGAGATGGGATACAACTGAAAATGCAGAACTGCACAGTCATTTACATTTGCACATTTGTTTCTCCATCAACTTCCATAAATATCATTCTTATTGTGAATACTCTATTTTATTGCCTTGTCTGTGACATACATAAATTGGTAATTAGGTTTCTTTACACATTTTCACATTTCACAATAATACTGAAAGGCTACCTGTACAATTTTATAAAAACAACGAAAGAAAAACTTTTTTTGTACAAACTGTTTCAGTATTTCTCAAAATTATTTGCTTTAAAATTAATATACTTTTCCATGTGTTCAAATCAGTTCTGGAAACATTTTTTCCACTCTGGTGTTGATACATTAAAAAAGTGGTTTTGTAAGGATTTGACAGCTTTCTGAGGCCATAAAAATTGTTGATCACTAACCACAAATTTTTTATATATAAAAAAGAATAAGTCTTTAGATGATAAATCACGTGAATATGGACAATGAGACATGAATTCAGTGTTTTTTTTCCACCAAGTAACCAGTTATTAGATGTGGTGTGTGATGGTTGGCAGTGTCATGATTAAAAATGATTTTTGGTTATTTGGTCATTTTTCCTGATTTCACTGATGATTGGGGCTGACAATTTGTTTATCGTTCAGCATTAACTCTGCTTTGATCAGTGAAAGAAACAGGCAATCAGTTTTTTAACCACTTTGAAACATCCACATAGTCAACTGCTGCTTAGCTTCCAACTCATATGATTTCATTCAACTTTCTTCTCCTGTTACAATACTGTACATGGATTTCACATTTGCTTGCTCAAATTTTTTGAGCATTTCCTTACACTAACTGAAATGAACCTGTTGTTGAGCTTCGGTCAAATTATGCAGAGTCCATGAGGGCAGTTCTTTTACACAGCTAAATGTTCATGCAAAAGCAAATATACTGCAATCTTTGACATGCCTAAGGATGCCTTTGACTTGCAGTTCTCACGCGTAGACTCTTTTCAATCACGCTGCACACAGCATCAATGTTTTTCAAACAACAACTAATTTTGGCCAATTTTCAGGAAATTCATCACCAAAGAATACACAATCGTGATGAAATTCCGCAAAAAAATTGTAGACATTATTCCTGGGAGATGACTAGTTACCAAAAGTTGAACAAAATGATCTGGGACACTCTTCTTGAATTAAACCTTTACAAAAGTCACTAAAAATCACCCAATGAAAATTTAAACATGAAATTTCCACTCATTCACAACATTGATTTTTTTTTTTTTTTTTTCTCAGAACAATAGCAATATCCAATCTCAATAGCACCATCAAATGAGGAGATTTAAAATTTTAAAAGACAACACTCCAACCTGATCCAACCCCACACCTACAGAGGTTGTTTCACAATCAAAAGTGGTAATTTGGAGACGCTCATTTCACAGTAACTTTTTTTGTCACTAAATTAAACTTCCATTGTAAGCTAACAATGATAACTGCATAGCTGTGTTCTCTCGTGTTTTCTCAGCACATCGCGTGTTCAGCCAAGTTGTTGATTCCATTTTCATGCACAGTATTTAAAGGGCTGAACTGGTCTTCTCCTCAGGTATTGTGAACTGTAAGCACTGCCATGGCTCCACCCGAAAGCATACCATTAAGTGCATTATTTATCAGCATTTTCACCTAAAGTTTAATCACAATGACAGACCTTCTCAAGACTGAATCTGGACACGAAATTGTTATTCTCTCCTCCTCTCATCTTTACATCAAACTTTTCTGGTCCTAAAATAAGCAGGCACTGATTTCTTGCTGCATTTCACACTAGGAAGCTCTCCATCCAGCCCAGATACTGACAGCTGTTGAAACCTAAAGTATTACTATACAAAATAAAGAAACATCCCCACATATGAAACTATTAAAGCCCTAGTGATCAACGGCTGAGGTATTCTCTATAAGGCATTAGAGTTTGATGCAAACATAATAAGAAGTGGAAATCACATAATACTAGGCACAGAAAGCAGGCCAAAAGTGCAAAATTGATAGCAGCGTCATTTCTGGGGAAAATCTAACTGTATATTGACAGGAACATTTTAGGGGCTTATTACCTTGAGGAGGTGAAAATTGTTCACTCCGTTTCGTAGTAATACTGTCTGTGGGAGAGATGACTTTCCTATCAAGAACAGTATTTGCAGCCCTGGCATTTCCTGTTAAAAAAATGAGTTCTATAAGATTAATATAATGTATAGAGAATTAATATATGTGGGAATGAAAACAACAAATACTGCACTCACTTATAACAAGCAGGTGATCATTCATGGTGTATCACAGAGTTTGAAGGCATAATTTAGAAATGAATTTGGAAAAAGTGTCATACTATCATAAAGGATAAAGTGATTGATTTTCTTTACGTAACATAATCACATGAGCGTTTCACAGTACCATAACTGATTTCGGCCAACCAGCAGGTTATCTTCGGACTGTCAATAGATAAAAAGAGGAGACAAAAATCATTATAGAATCTATACAGAGTACAAAACTATTTTTTTATATTGCAAATTAACTTGTGGAAATTGTGTATGAACAAAACAGCTTTGTACAGTAGGGACCAACTGAATGAGGCAGAGTATTTGTTAAGATGCTGACCGCATATTCAGGATAATGGGTGTTTGCTCTCTCCAGTCATCTTGATTTAGGTTTTCCTGAATCTTTTCAGGTTCTGGTAGCAAGGCCATGGCCAACCACCACCCCATCCTTGTAATAATATCCTTACATCCTCTACTTCTACTTCTTCTTCTTCTTCTTCTTCTTCTTCTTCTTCTTCTTCATCCTAGCCTTTTCCCATTTATCTATGGGATCGGCATTGTTTATGCATTTTGGCATATTAGTGACAGCAGGTGGTTGGGTGCCCTTCCTGACGCCACCCGTCCCCATCTGTATGCGTCTAGAATAAAGCAAGTGTTCAGGTGAGAGATCATTTTGTAAAGATTTGCCCATCATGTACTGAGGGGCAATGTGGGAACCAGCCCAGTATTTACCTAGTTGGATGTGGGAAAGCACCTAAAAAGCACAATCAGGCTGGCTGGTCACCGACCCTTATTATTAATCCACTGAACAGATCTGGGGCACACATGCTTCCCCGAATCCCAGAAGCAGTGCATTAATACTCTCAGCTATGCGAGTAAAAAAATAAAAATTAAAAATCAAAAAATCTTTACACACTCATTGGGTGTTTACTTTCGAGCTGTTTACTTTCATTGTATGATGATGACAAATGGGAATCACTATCAGATGATCCTTACTAAAAAACAAATAAAATAAAGTCAGCTAAGAATCTGTCTCCCTAAAGATAAAAAACAGCAAGACTATACTTTATGATACAGGCTGTAAGTGGTGATATAATGTTCACATTACACTGTCAACAATACTAAAGGCAACAGTAGATAGAGGGTAATAGGTGGAGTGAGACCCTCTCTTTGTTTATTCATACTTACCTATATTTACAAAAGGAATAGTTACTTTGACATGATTTGCAATTACATTCATTAGAAAATATTACATGATTTGATATTTTTTGAAAATTTAAAGATAAAGGTTCACAAGGCCCATGGATCCGAAATTAGCCTATTGTGGGACTGAAATGTCTTTCACTCGATGTGTGAAGGTGAACACTAATTTTAATTCTGTAAGAGCTACCAAACACAAAGCTTTCCTTTAAAATTTTGTCTATTTCTTAGTTAATTTTGTATATAGAACAGTCAATATCATTAATGAAAGTTCAAATGTATTTATTCACTTAGCGTAATTTTATTTGTGAGCACATAGTTAGAGTATGTGCAGTGTTCACTTTTACTGACGTTCATCCTTTTCAGTAAACAGAAAATTTCAGCTGTCAATTTTCTTATTCCGTTCTTTGGGGAATTTCTTAGTTGAGTTAACTTCAGTGATGATATTTTGTTGCAAAAAAAGTCTGTTTTTTTAATTATTTTTCATCATGGCTCAAAGCTCAACTTCCTTTGTCAGCTTTTGAATCTAAAAGTTTTTCCTCATAGTCCCCTACTTAATTTCTGCATTATCTTACGTGGAAAATTTTTTATTGCTATAATATGCATGGTGCTCGTAATACTTTTTACCTCTGACGAATACTGAAAACTGTTTACATTTATACCGTTTGGCTATTTCACAAGTCACTTTAATTTTTGCTATAGATTTTTGGGCAGTATCACTATCTAGCTTCTCTCTGAAATTTTATTGCTGTTCCTTCTAAAGCTCTTCTTTGTCACTATTTAAAACAACATTAAATAAAAACTCCGCTGCTTTTGGTTTAACGTACCCACATCATCATTTACTAAAAATCACTCCCCCCGTTCCACCATCCTTCCTTCGCCCTTTTTACAAACACTGAAATTTAAAAATTTAAAAAAAAATCATGTCACATTACTCTACTGAATGTAGCTATAAAATCTTCCGAGGTAGTTATTTTTTTCATGAATATACATGTGTATGAATACACAAAGAGAGGATTTCACTCCTTCTACAAAAACTTGACCTTTGCCTACCGCTGTCTTTAGCATCGTTGACAATAGAAATGTTGAATGATCATAATTTGTACCATATGCCTTCAGGTACAATTTTAGTATTAAAACTTTCTGGCAGATTAAAACTGTGTGCCGGACCGAGACTCGAATTTGGGACCTTTGCCTTTCGCCGCCCCCCCGCCCCAATTGCTCTACCAACTGAGCTACCCAAGCACGACTCACGCCCCGTCCTCACAGCTTTACTTCTGCCAGTACTTCGTCTCCTTCCTTCCAAACTTCTGCAGGAGAACTTCTGTAAAGTTTGGAAGGTTGGAGACGGGGTACTGGCAGAAGTAAAGCTGTGAGGACGGGGCATGAGTCGTGATTGGGTAGCTCAGTTGGTAGAGCACTTGCCTATGAAAGGCAAAGGTCCGGAGTTTCGAGTCTCGGTCTGGACACTGTTTTAATCTGCCAGGAAGTTTCACATCAGCACACACACCGCTGCAGAGTGAAAATCTCATTCTGGAATTTTATTGTTTTTATCGTAAGACATATAGACCTTATAATGCTTTTTGTCTTCTCTTTTATCTACTGATGGTGTGAAAATGACCAATGACTGGCCAAAACTGGTTACAGTATTGTGAAAAACTCCTGTGCTTGTATTGTATAAAATATAAAACAATTGTATCAAAGGAAAATTTGATAAAAAAAAAAAAAAGAGACAGAATTACTGCCCAGTGCTTACCTTCAGGAGATGAAATGTTTAGTACTGCCATTTATGTACAAATCATGACATTATCCTAGATTTTGTAGCTATTAGTTCCATCCTCAATGGATGAAATAGGGATGGTGAGAAGATTAAAATAGAAAAGAAGGTTGCTAAGATCCCAGGATGAGGGGGACCCACCTGTTGGGATACTGTTGTTCCTTCTTTTACTTTTGTGTGCCTGTCAGTAGCAGTAAACTTTCCACCTTCTGAAGGTAAGTATTAACTAGCAATTCTGTCTCTTATTTACTAAAAAATAAAACAATATAGACATGAATTGATCGCAAGAATTTATGGAAAAATAATTTTGATTATTATTCAAATTTTACAAATAACATGTATAAATGATGATTTCAAATACAGAAGAATATTTTCAACATTGAAAACATTTTATAACTAATCACATTCCAATCTCATAATGACAGACTTCCTTGAGTCACATTGTACAATATTTCTTGAAATTTCAAACAAATATTAACAGAACCCATTTTGCCTCACTGTATCTGTAGAAAAAGCTTACATCCCACCCAAAAGACTTGTATGAGGGGCTATTACCTTGAGTTGGCAAAAATTTTTCGCCCTGTTTAACAGTATTACTGCTTGTGGGAGAGCTGGCCTCCCTATCAGTAACCGATGGTTTTGTAGCCCTGGGACTTCCTGTTGAAAAAAAGAGAAAATAGACAGAGGCTGCTTGTAATGTAGAAAACACACATTCAAACAACCACATCTCACACACCCATACATGACAATTGTCTCTGACAATTGTGCCTGATGGGAGAAGTAAGATTTCAATCTTTTTGTTGTGCCTGTCTGTGACCCAACATCTTTTTTCATAACATTGTCATTATTACATTCTGGATTTTCCTTTGTTCATTATCTGGCAGCGTTTCTCGAGCTTGGACAATGATTGGCTGTGTAAGTGTATACTTCCTAAATGATTCCTCTTCAACATGCAAAATAATTTTAATTCAACAAGAGCATTTGATTGTATGGAACATGTAATACTTTTGCATATGTTGGAACATAAATGATTAGGAAAAAAGCTAAACAACAGTTCACTTCGTATCTGGAAAATAGGAAGCAGAAGGTTGTCTTCCAGTGTCTGCAAACAGGGAATAGTTTTGAATCTCAATGGGGTCACAGAAGATGGGAGGGGTAGGGAGCAGGAAGTGTTACAGGATTATGTTGTGATGCCATTGCTATTCTTGGTATATATCAATGATATGCCACTAAGCACGACACATGACTCAAAAATTATTCTCATAGTAACAAGTGTTACTGTATAAGACTTGGAGTATAACATAATTGGTGCAGCTAAGAGGGTAATCAAGGACATCAGGATGCAACTTTCAGAGAACAGATCAGTGCATTAACAGCAAGAAAGCACAATGCATACAGTTTCTGATTGGGGGATTGGTTGTGTCGGGGAAGGAGACCAGACAGCGAGGTCATCGGTCTTATCGGGTTAGGGAAGGACGAGGAAGGAAGTCGGCCGTGCCCTTTGAAAGGAACCATTCCGGTATTTGCCTGGAGCGATTTAGGGAAATCACGGAAAACCTAAATCAGGATGGCCGGACGCAGGATTGAACCGTCGTCCTCCCGAATGCGAGTCCAGTGTCTAACCACTGCGCCACCTCACTCGGTCATACAGTTTCTGACTTGGAAATCTTGTAGAAGTGAAATTTTATTATCCCTAGGTGGTTAAAAAGCCAGTGAAGTTGACCATTTTAAACTCTTAGGACTGAGAGACGATGGATAGCTTTCTTGGAAGTATCACAATTAAAATCTTGTGCAGGAACTGAATGCTGCTGCCTTCACTAGAAGAATAGACCAACTGTCTCTCACACTGAAACATGAAGGCTTGTTTACTTTGCTTACTTTCAGTCTATTATCTCATATGGCGTTATATTTTGGAGCAACTCTACATGCTTGCTTAGAATATCCTTAGCTCAGAAAAGAATGGTCAGCTAATCTGCAATGTCACTATACAAATTTCATGTAAGCCTTTGTTTGAGTGTCTCACAATTCTAAGCCCATCATTGCTGGGATATGTATTGACAATACTGACACATTCAGGAGAAACTGAAAATTCAATCTGCAGACAAAAAATGGAAAAACAATATGCACTCAGATATACTATCTTAAGCACTTGAACAGAAAGGTGTGACTTGTTTAGCCAGTCCAATTTTCTAAAGGCTTCCAGAAGAATTGAAAAATTTGACTGATAAATTCCAAGTATTCAAATCTTAGTTGAAAGTTTTCCTCGTGGCACCCTCCTATTCTGGACAGTAGTTCCTCTGTAATGTGTTATTTATTTGTACACCATCTCACAATTTTTTTACGTCTTATACTGTTTATAAATTTTCTAATCAGTATTATGTGGGCCTACTCACTTGTTCTATGACCAAGTAGCTTCAGCTTGTATAGTCCCACAGAATCTGGTAAATTAATTAAATAATTAATTAATTAATAACCAGTTTTTTATGGGTGACTGGGATATACAGGAAAATAACAGGCATGTCAAATTTCCACAATTATAGAAAGAAACAAGTTTGTTGTCAGTGGAGTTATAATGTGAGGAGTCTTATTACAGTTGGATGGGCATCAGACATATCCATACTTTCAATCATGGATGGAGGAATACTGTTAAGATACGAAGATGATTCACTGCAAACGTGTGGGTGAGTTTTTAAAGGAACAGTTGGTCCACACTTATCTTCAATGTCTGGAATACGAGTCATAGCACACACAGATTAATCTCTCAGAAACGAAGATATCAACCATACTGACTGAGCAATAAAATCCACTGATTCAAATAATGTAGAGCATGTCAAGTACACAATGAGGAGACAAACTGCTGCTCATCAATTATCACCAAGATCTATTCCACAGCTCTGTGTTGCTCCTCCTCAATAATGGAATTAACTGCCAATACAGCCAATACAGCCTATAATATCAATGTCAAACAGTATTTGTCATAGTTTGGTTGTTAACAATGGATGGATTGTAGAGAGCAGAAAATGGTCAGTGCAATATATGTCACCTGGTGAGGAGTGATTTGGGGACAAGAAGTTCCACCTTCACCACACACACTGCTGGACTACACTAGTGGTTTGTACTTTGTACCAAGCATCTACTCTAGCACAAGTAACACAAAGTAATGAATACTTAAGGTGTCGTGGATGTAACAAGTCAAATGTGGCACTTGGGATGCACACAGAATTGTTTCATAACTCCACCACATTGCTATACTGGAGCCGAGGGTGGTTTGAAAAGTCCTCGGAATCACCACGAGAGATCAGCACTAGCGTAACGAGCTGCTGATGTGATATTCATTTGACTGTTGCCTGTAAACACGTGCCACATCAGTGCTCTTGGAAGAGAGCTGTTGAGGTGACTTGGCTCTGTTGTAGTGCCCGCGTAGTGGTTTGCGAAGATGGGAAAAATCGAGATTCGAGCTGTGATTAAGTACTTCGTAAAGAAAGGTATGAAAGCAAAGGACATTCATGCTGATTTCCAGAATACACTGGGGAACTCTGCTCCTTCATATTCAACTGTTGCCAAGTAGACAAATGAATTTAAATTTGGTTGGGAGAGCTTAGATGATGATCCGCACAGTGGTCGGCCAAGATGTGTCACTACTCCAGAAATTATTGCAAAAGTGCACAAAATGGTCATGGAGGATCGCCGATTGAAAGTGCGTGAAATTGCTCACGCTTGCCAGATGTCGTCTGAAAGGGTATATCACATTTTAACTGAAGAATTAGAAATGAAAAAATTATCTGCAAGATGGGTATCACAACTCTTGACGCTGGATCAAAAACAAGTGCCGTTGCCGTGGCAAAATTACATGAACTAAGGTATGAATTGTTGCCACACCCACATTATTCGCCTGATGTGGCTCCATCAGACTTCCATCTCTTCCCATAATTGAAAATTTTTCTTGGTGGATGAAGATTCACTTCAAACGAAGAATTGATAGCCGGAGTTAACAACTGTTTTGCAGGCCTAGAGGAAACTCATTTTCGAGATGGGATCAAGGCACTGAAACATCGTTGGATCAAGTGCATTAATCTACAAGGAGACTACATTGAAAAATTAAAAAAGTTTGAGTGATGTAAGTACTATTTTTCAATTCCATTCTCAGAACTTTTGAAACCACCTGCATATTCTGCACATTGTTACTAATGTAGGTTATGCATTAGTCTTCGGGGTGCACTCAACCTCGTGATGCCAACTGAGGAGGTACTAGATCGAATAGTAGCGGCTACGGTCAAAGAAAACCACCATAACAACTGGGAGAGCAGCGTGCTCACCACACACCCCTCCTATCTGCATCCTCATCTGAGGATGACATGGCGGCTGGATGGTCCTGATTAACCACTTGTGGCCTGACGACAGAGTGCTATTTATGCATTAGTCAATTACAATTATTAGTTCTCCAGTGGTATATGACATACCAAATTAAATATGAAATGTCTTGTTTTATACGCTACTGCAATTGCAAACTTTATAAGGGTTTAGTAATCTATGGTTAAGGAACCATGACAGTGTGGTCTGTTGTTTAACTTCAGGTTCAATCATTACTCATGTGTTCGATAAATCCCATTTCTATAAATCATAGTAGCAAATTTGTGTATGCAGTCGCCATATTGTATGTTTCCTTAAAAAGTCTTCCTCTGAGTTTTTCAAGCATGAATCATTACCACCTTATCCACTTGACTTTCTGCTGCAACAACAGTCCATCAGTAAACAGGAGACATTGTGGGTGCATAATTTGGACATACCAAAATGCTCTTGCACAATTCTTCGTGTTCTTGATCTCTACAAGTGTAATATAATAACCTTCACCCCAATATTGAGAGCACCATTACTGTTTCAAGAAATCCACAGAATCAATTTCCAGCTGTCATCCTGGAAGTCACATTCTCTTCAAAAACACTATAAAACAAAAGGGTTACTCTCCTAAACTGAAAGTTGTTTTACATACAAATCATATGAAACAACTGAACAAAAAGCTATTATGAGAAGCCCATCCAGGAATAAGGTTTGTTAATAACTTTTTCTTTCCTACTGTTTTCATTTGTGACCACAGAGTATCACAACATATTATCCATGGGCACATATTATCTCCTTTAACTAATGATAAAAGTATAGGAATAAAACAAAATTTCAGTTGAATTTATAGTGTAGATAGCTAGCAAAATATTTGGAAACATTAACTGGTTGTTCAAGTCAAATTGATTATCATTCAATTTTGACAAACCTCAGCACACTTGATCCAGCACTTTTCATTGAACTCTAGAAGCTATATAAGAAGAGTTCTCGACCAACGAAACGCAAGAAAAAGAAACTGTTAAGTTTTTGGTACTGCAGATAGATCACAACCTTATGTGGAGAACATACAAAAGGACAGACATACAAAAGGACATCAGTTCAGCTACATTTGCTATATACATCATTACTGCTATACCTGATTTAAAAATGATGGAACTTGCTTATTCTACATATTTCTAGTCAGTGATGTGTTACAGAATTATTTTTTTTATGAGGACTCAATGTACAGAATGCAGAAATATGTTATAAAAATCTCTTTTCTCACTTAATAACAGTAAGATCAAAATAAACCTCTACAAAGACTGATAACATTAGTACAGAAAGGAGTCAGACACATGAATAAAAATGTATTCAACAGCCAACTAAATGTCATATAGATAATGTGGTGGAGTTTAAGACTGAATTAAACAACTTTATGTTGTGTAACTCCCTCTACTCCACTAAAGATAACTTCACAGAAATTCTTGTACAATTAAATTTTATAATAAAATCACACAATAAAAACTCCAGGTAGGAATATCAACAGTGTAGGAAAAGATAAGAGTGTTACTTACTGTAAAGAAAACACATCAAGTTACGGACAGGCACGAGTAAAAGACACTCACATATAGCTCTCGACCACAGCCTTTGTTAGGTAAACACACACACACACACACACACACACACACACACACACACACACACACACAAACACACCCCTCACGCACAAACAATCGTCAACTCCAGCATCTTGGGTCAATAAATTTAATAATTACCATTGGCACAGTAATGCGATAGTCTTTCATAATGTCAAGACATTTCACTATATGAGACTTAAGTAAAATTTATATCTTTGGAAAATTACTTTCATGTTCCAGAGACCCATTTCTGTGGGGTCCATAGAATATGACTAACATAATGTAAAGCAGTGAGATATCTGGTTACCACTGGTCATTCTTTCACATTACAACAATTTATTGCTGTTTGAATTTACTGTTAATCAAACACTGCAAAATGACAGCTGTTACTTGGAACTGGTATTTTCTGACTGTCATTTCAAATGGATACGAAGTTGACTTTAAGAGTGTAGTTGCTTGCTTGATGACAAATGTATAAACATCACATGTAGTAATGTTTTTCATATGATACAGATTAAAAAGTTTTCAAAATACTTACGTTTTTCTGGCAAAGAAGTTGCAGAGATGTTGCTATTTTTTCTTGGTGACAGAGTTTTCTGTTTTTCCAGTACCTTCCTTAAACGAACCAACCTCTGTTCTGCTATACCAGCAACAGAGCCAGTTTTCCTTGCTGAAAAATCAAACTCATTTATTTATGCTCTGTGCCCTCTGCAATTGTGAAACATTACATATACAGGGCTATTACAAATGATTGAAGCGATTTCATAAATTCACTGTAGCTCCATTCATTGACATATGGTCATGACACACTACAGATACGTAGAAAAACTCATAAAGTTTTGTTCGGCTGAAGCCGCACTTCAGGTTTCTGCTCGAGAGTGCAGTGAGACAAAATGGCGACAGGAGCCGAGAGAGCGTATGTCGTGCTTGAAATGCACTCACATCAGTCAGTCATAACAGTGCAACGACACTTCAGGACGAAGTTCAACAAAGATCCACCAACTGCTAACTCCATTCGGCGATGGTATGCGCAGTTTAAAGCTTCTGGATGCCTCTGTAAGGGGAAATCAACGGGTCGGCCTGCAGTGGGCGAAGAAACGGTTGAACGCGGGCGGGCAAGTTTCACGCGTAGCCTGCGGAAGTCGACGAATAAAGCAAGCAGGGAGCTAAACGTACCACGGCCGACCGTTTGGAAAAGGCTAAAGCAGAAGCCTTACCATTTACAATTGCATCAACAATGCTTTCGAACTCATTGATGGGGACATGCTGCGCCGAGTGTGGGAGGAACTTGATTATCGGCTTGATGTCTGCTGAATCACTAAAGGGGCACATATCGAACATTTGTGAATGCCTAAAAAAACGTTTTGAGTTTTTGTATGTGTGTGCAAAGCATTGTGAAAATATCTCAAATAATAAAGTTATTGTAGAGCTGTGAAATTGCTTCAATCATTTGTAATAACCCTGTATAAGGCAATGATTTTTAGCCACTTAGGTGTACAAATTTGTTCAAGGTATTATACAAATTAGAAAAAAGCTGCCACCTTTGATTTGTCTAATTCTTCCTTTGCCAAATAAAACAATTATGATCCCATTCATATATTTGTACAAGACTCACAAGTGCAAAATGCTAACAAGATTACCATGATAATTATTGTTCAGTTAAACTGAATGCACATGAATGTTCTTACTATCAGCTAAAGGGAAGGTTTGAAGTTTTGACCTCAATCTTATGCACAATTGATGCTAATCATATTCTCATCTCATCATCTTCAGCAAGTCTTGTGTAAAACTTACTTTCAGTTTAGAATTGTTTGCTGGACCTACACTAAGATTTTGACACCTCCTCAGCATCAACTTTACCAGTATTTAATTCTTACGTTCAAAATTTCACAGGAGCTCTCCACATAAGTTGCAACACTAGCACTTCTGCAAAAAGGAATATTGTAGAGAAATGGCTTACACACAGCCTGAATGAATCTTCCCCTCTCCATTGAAGAATGAAATGTTTTGGAATTTTCTGGCAAAGTTAAACTGCTTGCTGGACTAGGACCCAAACAGGGCTCCCTGCCTTTCGCAGGCAGTGCTCTAACCAACTGTGGTGTACAGAAAAACTTGTTACTCAGCTTCAGAACTCAACTCTGACAGTAGCTGCCCCCTACAGGATTATTAAGCTATTAGTTTGTATGGGTTACACTATTATCCCCTCTGTAGAGTATTACTTAATATTGATTTTGATATCTACAGCTGTCGCTGATTTCTAAAGGAACCACAAGGAACTTCCAAGTACTTTCTTGGTTGTTCTGTCACAAATGCCTGTTCTGCCAGTTTTATTTCCCCTGATGACAGATACTTCCTTTAGCATAAATTGTGGCACCTTTGGAATGAGATCACAACAGAAACTAGAAATACAATCTGCCATATGAAAGCCTTTCAAATCATAACACGACTAGTGCAATCATCAGTCAAAATACTTGTTTGATGCAGCTCTCCATGCTAGTCTGTCCTGAGCAAGCCTCTTCATCTCTGGCTACTTCATCTCTGGCTAACTACTGAAATTGTTACCCATTTCAACCTGCTTACTGTCAACCCTTGGTCTGCCAGTACAATTTTTATCCCACACACTTCCCAGCACTACCAAACAAACTATATATTAATGCCTCAGTTTGTGTCCTAACATATAATTCATTCTCTTAATCAAGTATTGACATAAATTTGCTTTCTCTTCAATTTGATTTGGTACTTCTTCACCAATTTTCTGGTCTGTTCATTTAATCCTCGGCATTCTTCTATAGCAACGCACATCAAAAGCTTCTGTCCTCTTCTTGTCTGTACTGTTTTCACTGATATTTCACTTCTGTACAAGGTTACAATTCCTAACACTTAAATTTCCAGTAAATGTAACAATTTTCTTTTTCATAAAAGCAACTGTTGCTGTTATCAGCCTGCATATTATATCTTTTCTATTTTGGCCACCATCTGTAGTTTCACTGCCCAAACTTTTAGTGCCTCATTTCCTTTTATAATTCCCTCAGTAATGCCTGATTTCATTTGACTAAATTCCATTGCCTTTGTTTTACTTTTGTTGGCATTCATCTTTTTAAAAAAACTCTTTTCAAGACATTATCATTTTGTGCAAGTAATTGTTTGATTTTCTGTAGTCTATCTCTTAGCAAATATTTAAGCGTACACCAGTTACAAGTGATTGATAAGAGTAAACATGCATGTCGAATTGAGGCATTTTTCGCAATAGTATTTCATGTAACAGCCCATCAACAAGTAAGAGTAAACTGAATCATCTATTGCTGATGATGCAATATTGAACAACCCAGTTCTTAGGACTCATTTCCACCACTGACCAGAGAAAAGACTTATAAAAATACCAGTTTAGTCTCTGAAAGGCAAATACTCTAGGATTTACAGGAGTAATTAGAGGCAGGCTTCGATCACATCAGGCAGTACTACCTCAAGGGAGTTGAAGAGAGACTACACCTGACATAGACAGCCACTTCTAATGCAAGTTCAATAGTCCCTAGCCATGATGACACTGGCAATGGCTGTGACTGAGCAAATATCAGAATTTAAAGACTTCACAATCTTGAGGAAACTTAATCCTGTACTTTTTAAATGTCTAAGACTGAAATACATTTGTGGTAAAGGATCGAATTTCTGTGTATAGAGACACCAATTATCCTATTTCTCAGTCTGTACTGCAATGTCCTTGCTGGATACAAACTTGACTAAAGGTCATACACAATGTGACCAAAAGTATCCAGACACCTGGCTGAAAATGACTTACAAGTTCGTGGTGCCCTCCATCGGTAATGCTGGAATTCAGTATGGTGTTGGCCCACCCTTAGCCTTGATGACAGCTTCCAGTCTCGCAGGCATACGTTCAATCAGCTGCTGAAAGGTTTCTTGTCGAATGGCAGTCCGTTCTTGAGAGAGTGCTGCATTGAGGAAAGGTATTGATGTCAGTTAGTGAGGCATGGCACGAAGTTGGCAATCCAAAACATCCCAAAGGTATTCTATAGGATTCAGGTAAGGACTCAAAATGCAGGCCAGTCCATTACAGGGATGTTATTGTTGTGTAACCACTCCGCCACAGGCCGTGCATTATGAACTGGTCCTCGATTGTGTTGAAAGATGCAATCAACATCCCTGAACTGCTCTTCAACAGTGGGAAGCAAGAAGGTGCTTAAAACATCAATGTAGGCCTGTGATGTGATAGTGCCACGCAAAACAACAAGGGGTGCAAGCCCCATCCATGAAAAACATGACCACACCATAACACCACCATCTCCAAATTTTACTGTTGGCACTACACATGCTGGCAGATTGGCAGATGATGTTCACTGGGCATTGGCCATACCCACACCCTGCCACCAGATCGCCATGTTGTGTACCATGATTCATCACTCCACACAATATTTTTCCACTGTTCAGTCATCCAATGTTTACGCTCCTTACACTAAGTGAGGCGTCATTTGGCATTAACCGGCATGATGTGTGGCTTACAGCAGCCGTTTGACCACGAAATCCAAGATTTATCACCTCCTTCCTGACTGTCATAGTACTTGCAGCAGTGGATCCTGATGCAGCTTGGAATTCCTGTGTGATGGTCTGGATAGATGTCTGCCTATTACACATTACGACCCTCTTCAACTGTCGGTGGTCTGTGTCAGTCAACAGACGAGGTCAGCCTGTACGCTTTTGTGCTGTACGTGTCCCTTCACGTTTCCACTTCGCTATCACATTGGGAACAGTGGATCTAGGAATGTTAAGGAGAGCGCAAATCTCACATACAGACATATGACACAAGTGACACCCAATCAGCTGACCATGTTCGAAGTCTATGAGTTACGCAAAGCGCTCCATTCTGCTCTCTCACGATGTCTAATGACTACTGAGGTCATTGATATGGAGTACCTGGCAGTACGTGGCAGCACAATATGAAATATGTATGTTTTTCGGGGTGTCTGGATATTTTTGATCACATAGTGTATGACCACAACACAGCAGAAAAATCCAGATCTAGCCTTGCTTACAAAACTAATCCATCCTCTTTCCCCTATACAGCAGTCAGAAAACTGCATTTGAACGAAACATGACATGAGTATAAAGCAAGTCAGTAGATATGGCCAAGGCTGGAAATAGACTTGTTTTAAAAGCCATCAGAGCAATTACCTTGGGCAACTGATTCCACAGAACACCCAAGCTTGGACATCTGGTTGAGGAAGAAAAAACAATGCTACTGGATAGCAATGTACCACACACAGTGGTGTAATGGTCAAAGCACTGAATCTATATTTGAAGAGATTGCATTCTGATACCTAAACAGCCAATCTGATTTATGTTATCTGTGGCTTCCCTAAATCACTCCAAGCAATACTGCAATGGTGCCTTTAAGAGACCATGGCAGATTCCCTCCCCAAGTGAACCAGAGCTCCAACACCAAGACTTTACTAACACTACGACATTTAACTGCAAGTGGTACAGACAGTGTAATAAATATCCACATCTCTTGTATAAGGCTGTATTTGTTGATCAGGTTCTGGATAATGGAGGCCAAGAGTGTATAAAATTTGCCTGTGGTGATGATCTTTCTTTTATCGTTTATGCTGTTGTAGTCATCTTTGCACAGTGTTTACATGTAAGTTTGTAAGTAACATATGAGCATTCACATGCACAATTCATAGAATTACAGTATTAAGTAAGTGGTGGTAGGTCAGTAAGGGGGAGAAGGAAGACTGGGGTTTAATGTTCAACCAACAATGATGTCATTACAGTCAGGGCAAAAAACCCATTCAAAACACGGATGAGAAAGAAAATTGGTTATGCCACATTCAAAAGAATCATCCTGGCATTTTCTTTACACAATTTCAAAGCACGAGTTCACAAAAATGCCACCTTGGTAACGCGGTATATTAATATACACTTGGATAAGGCAACTAGTTGGTGATTCAATGTCAAATGGTTAGTGGTACCAACTTGATCATCTCAGATTTTGTGCAGGTTTGGTAAAAAGCCAAACAACAATATAAATATTTCTGGCTCATAAATTTTAATGCTTTGTAAAAGCCAGTAAAAGTTCGTCTATATGTGCCACACATGCACTTTTTTATTTATCCTTTTTAAGTAGTAACTCTAGAGTGTAGCATTGAAAATATATGCTGAGTGATGGAAGAAGGGCGGCAAGTGAGGAAAAATCCTTTTATTAAAGTCTGTGAAAAATATGTTTCATGTCACCATCAGAGACTGTTCAAAACGCCATGCACCTTCACATGCTGGGGGACACATATTTGGCTGACCCATGTGGACGCAGTGGAGATGCAAAGCAAACATCAAAGAACAACTATTACCGAGTGATTACAAGTTAAACTTTCAAACCGCTGTAGAAATAACACCACTGGTCAGAATGACGTCAAATTGTAATGGAACATTATTGGAGAAGGGGGAAAACGTATGGCAGAAGAAAAATAAATAGTTACAAAATGTAGCAATAGATGGCGCTGTAAGCATCATAATTTAATAGTGGTCGACTACAAAAGACAAATGAATCATACAACAATGCCTAAGGTGTACGACTGACGTTAAACAAACTATCGTTAATCCCATCCACTATGGCATAGTCGTATCACATCAGATGGGAAAAATCCATTTTTAATTGTCCTGAGGCCAGAAACCACATATAAAGCATCACTCACATCATAATAATCGAAAAGCACCAGTTCGCTTTTGTTCTACAAATTTACTTTTATTGTTAACCGGTTTTCAGCTTACAAGGCCATCTTCAGACATTTACTGAGTATGATCACCAAAGAAGTTACAATGTTTGCAAACAACATTGGAAGAGAAGTAACACATACAGTAAGTAACATCTTTCACAGCGTGGTGGTAATGCAATGAAAAAGTAAAAATTAAACAGTACATAAATAACAATGGAGTAGACATGAAAACCTTTAGCACAAAATATGAATAGCATGGCTACATAACATAAATTTTATTTTATTAGTTTTGTTTATAAACAGAAACTGTTATGTAGGCACACTATTTGTATTTTGTGCAAAAGATTTTCCTGTCTACTCCATTGTTATTTATGTACTGTTCAATTTTTTCTTTTTCATTGTATTACCACCACACTGTCAAAGATGTTACTTACTGTATGTTTCTACTTCAGTCTAGACATGTTACTTCTCTTCCAATGTTGTTTGCAAACATCGTGACATCTTTGGTGATAATACTCAGTAAAATGTCTGAAGATGCCCTTGTAAGCTGAAAACCGGTTAACAATAAAAGTAAATTTGTAGAATAAAAGCAAACTGGTGCTTTTCATTTATTATAATGTTGTTCTACCAAGAACCCACGGAAAATTCTGTGAACATCACTCACATCAGTTTTTAATTGTCCTGAGGCCAAAACCACATCAAAAGCATCAATCACATTGGTTTTTAATTGTCCTAAGGCCAAAAACCACATAACAAGCATCAATCAAAATCAAATCTGATTATTAACTTCTGTGTGACTGGCACAAAACTTGTTCAATATGCTGTCCAGCGTTTTCTGCAACAAGCTGAAATCAAGAACAGCATGTTCCACAACCAATTGAAGTGATTCTGGGGTTACATTCAGAAGATGTTGCGCAATGCGTGCCTTCAATGCAGCTAAGTTTGCAATCAGAACACTGAACCCAACATCTTTCCGATAGCCCAACAGCCTGAAATCACACAGATTATAATCAGATGATCCGGACAGCCAGGCTGTAGAAAATGGCGGCTGATAAATTTAACATTTCCGAAATGATGCTTCAGCAATGTGCAGAGGTGCACCATCTTGTATAAAAATGATCCCAGCCACACGTCCAAGCTGTTGGAAAGCTGGAATGATGTGGTTGCGCAAAAGACACTCATAGCACTTACCAGTGTCAGTACAGGTAACAGAACCGGAAGTATCTGTCTCTTTGAAAAAATATGGCCCCACGATAAAATGATGCCGTAAACCCGCACCACACAGTGACCTTTTCAGGATGAAGTGGTACTGGTTGATTTGTGTGTGGATTTTCCATTGCCCATATTCAACAATTCTGTGTACTGACATATCCCGTCAAATGGAAGTGGGCTTTGTCTGTCCCCAAAAGCTTCCACGGCCAATCATTGTCCACTTCCATGTGAGAAAGAAATTCTAAAGCAAAGGTTTCTCTTGCTGTCAGGACAACAGGAAGCAACTTGTGGACATGGGTAATTTTGAATGGATAGCAAAGAAGGATGTTTCGTAGAATTTTATGCACCATGCTCATGCGTATGTCTAATTTTCGGGCAATTCCCCATGCACTACTCGTTTGCAGACCATCACTCATCTCCTCTCGCGCTGCTAAGGCCACTGCTTCCACTGACATTGAATCAATTTGTTTCCTCCGTCTACCAGGTTGCACACCAAAAGAACCCTTTTTTTTTGAATTTCCGAAGCATTTTCTCCAGACCCATGGCGGTCATCGGACCAATCCCATTTTTCAAACCCTTCAGCGTCCGGAACTTCTGCAGAGAAACATGTGCACAGTCATCATTCTTGTAATACAACTGTACAAGCCGAACAATCCTCCGTTGAGACAGTCATGGTGAATGTTGCAGACACGAAAGGAGGAAAAGCCATGTACCTGGCATGTTCATACCAACTTCAATGGGTCGTGCACACGACAGGTGTTTTCATTTACATATTCTGACACATACACTGATCAATTTTCACACTATTTTTTTTCTTCTGCCATACGTTTTCCCCCTTCTCTGATAATATTCCATTGCGATTTGACATCATTCTGAATGTTTAACTTTAATTATAATCACCCCGTATGGTCAAAAATTCTTGTCACTGGGTGAGCTTGTGCACAGCTAAGTTTAAAGAGCTTACTCTCTTCACATAGTTGGTTTAGGGAGCTCTCATGTTGTGACGTTGTCGACTAGTAGCTTATTTATGAAACTTTCAAGTTTTAACACTTTTGGGTGGATAGTTTTAAGATATGTGAAGGTGACATTGAAAAAAAAAATTGTTGAAAAAACATATGTCTTTCACACTCTTGCATCACAAAATGGGCATCTATTTCATATAACTATATCTACATACACTTTGCAAACCAATGTGAAGTTCCTTGCAGAGAGCACTCAACATTGTACCACTTCCCATCCCAATGACGTGAAATGCGGCAAGAATGACTGATTAAATGCCTCTATGAATGCTGTAATTGGTCTAATTTTGTTTTCATTTTCCCTAACTTCCACAATACTCTCCAATGAGTCAGATAAAGCTGTAAATATCATGCCATCTTCTATGTTCAACATCCTCTGTTAGTCTTGTTTGGTATGGGTCCCTCCACACTCTTCAGCAATGTTCTAAGATGAGACATGCAAATGATTTGGAATCAGTCTCCTTTGTAGACTCATTGCATTCCCAGTTTCCTGACAATCAACTGAAGTCTGCTACCTGCCTTACACATAACTGCATCTATCCGATTTGCAGCGCACAATTTGACTTTTTTAACATATAAAGGGAGTTGCCAATCTTTGCACCACTCTTGAGACCCTGTTAAGATCCAACTGAACATTTCTGCAGCTTTTTTTAGATCATACTTCATCGTTGATAACTGATTCACCTGCAGTTAGTATGAGATTGCTATTAATATTATTTCGCAGGGCATATAATACAACATAAGCAACAGGGGTCCCAACATACATCGGGGATGCTGGAAGTTACTTGGGATGCTGGGAGTTACTTTTATTTCTGTCAATGATTGTTCACCCGAAGTAACAGGCTGTGTCCTCCCTACCAAGAAATCCTTGAACAGTCACAAATTTTGTTTGATACGCTGGGTATCTGTACTCTTGCTAATAATTGTAGATGTGCTACTGAGTTAAATGCTTTTCAGACATCAAGAAATATTGTCATGTTCCATGGATTTCAGGACATCATGTAAGAAAAAGTGCTAGTTGGATTTTGCATTACCAATGTTTTAAATCTGTGAATCAGTGCAGTTTGGAATGGTGGAGATAACTCTGTTCAAGATATCTCATTATGATAGAGCTCAGAATATAGTCTAAGATTCTATAACAGGTGGATGTCAATGAGATAGAATGGTGGTTTTGTCAATCAGTTCTGCTACCCTTCTTGTAGACAGGTGTGATCTGTGTGTTCTTCCAATCGCTGAGTGCATTTTTTTGTTTGGGGGATCTGTAGTATATCATAGTTACAATGAGAACAAACTCAGTCACAAATTATGCATCGAATCTGATGGGGATTCCATCAGGTCCTAGATCTTGGTTGAATTTTAACAACTTCAGTTGCACCTCAATACCACTGACACAGATATTATTCAGCTTTGCAGTGGTGCAAGAATGAAACTGGAGCAGCAGTTCTGCCTCTTCCATAGTAAAGGAACACTGCTTCCGCTTTGTTAGCCTCAGTTTCAGTTCCTGTATCATTAATGAGTGTCTGAACACTAATGTTGGTGTCTTTGAGATATGCTATGCTGCCCCTTTGTCTATATTACTAAATATGTAAATCTTCCTATATGTTTTAGCTGCCCTTTGTACTCCAGTGTTCATAGTTGCTAAAATTGCCTCATGGTCACTGGCACCAGTTACACCATGGAAATTCTCAAAGAGGTAAGGTATATTTGTTGACATTAGATCTAATATTTCCATCATGAGTGGGCTTCTGAACTACCTGTTCTGAATAATATTCAGAGAACGTCTTTCACAATGTTTTGCAGGATGTTTTGTCACACCCACTACTTACGGAACTGTAATTTTCCCAACTGACTGTAGGATGATTAAAGTCTCTCCCAATGATGGCAGTATGTTTGAGTAACATTCATATCTCTGAACAGATGTTATCTCTTACGTTTTCGGTTACATTTGGAGGTGAGTCTGGTGACTGGTAGAAAGATATAACTACTAGTTTACTATACTTGTGTTAATAACAAATCTTCTCTCCACAAAGTTTGAAATTTCGATAACTGCTTTTTTCTTGGAAGATCTATATTTAACCAGTGTAGTTTCTCATAAAAATTGATATTTTGGATCATCATGTTCAAAGATCAAGCAATTGTTGGAAAGCAGTAGTAAATGTATGCACCAATACAGTATGCCTTGAATAAAAATGAAACATGAGGATTCTTCTGTAATTTTTCCACTTTACACAAGCCACCAACAAATTTTATTTTTGCAGGCTAATTTTCCCACTGTTACTATGAAAAAATGATAGATTTATAAAGTGAAAAAGACCTGCCAAATTGCACTTTTGACAAATTCCTTGTGTGTCTTTATATTTAAGAGGCAGCTGGTGGAAGTGATAAAGACTGCTGGCCTTTCAGGCTGTGTGCAAGCAAAGTTTGCAGTCTATGGCACTGTTCCCAGAGCTGATCGGGGACCTTTCGTTTGGAGGATGAAGAGTTGTACAGTCTGTCTGTAAACCCAAGAGCGAGCAGCGCTTTTGGTGGGGGAAGTGGCCCTTCCCGGAAGAACGCTGTCACCAGCCTACAGGGGCACCCAAAATGTGTGGCCCGTTACCTGTGCAGCGGTGTAGGTCGGCGTGCAGTGATATACGTTGTTTCTGTTCGGGGATCGTAGTTTCCAGTGTCAGTCAATTAACTTTGTACACTAACTGATATACTTAGGTATCCGGAAGTAATGGATAATCGTCCTGCATTGCAAGAAAATGTGCAGAATACGAAGAGGAGGTATCTGCGGAGTAACGAGCGTTCAGTCATCTCTAATGTTATAACCGCATGTGTTAAGGAGGCGACACAAAAAGAACTGTTTGCTAATTTTACCAGTCCCAATCAAAGGGCTGCAATTTAGGCAAACGTCAGTCTCGCCACAACAGGACACATATGGAACACGAAAATAAGCCGCATGGTTTACTGGAATCATCACGAAAGAAAACTAATAATTTGGGGAGGAAACCCATCATTATAGACAGTTTCACAAAGTCGGTCATACGACAAACGATTGAGGATTTTTACATAAACCAAAACCTAGTGCCGACATTATGGAAATTGCTTACTGTTGTGAAACAAAAAATAGATTTTCCTTGGCAGAAAGATGTTTTACAAAAGACACTGCGTGAAATGGTATTTCCCTGGAAAAGATCTGTAAGTAAACGAAAGATTCTGGTAAAGAGATGTAAGTACCTGATCCAAGTGTGGAAATTAAGGGAGCTAGGCAGAAAATTCTTTTACATTGATGAAACTTGGGTGGAAAACAACATTACTTACAGAAAATGTTGGCAGGGCTCTGGCGAATATGGCATCATGGACACTGTTAGCGGAAGCAATAGGACCATACTGGTCAATATTGGATCAAAAGATGGGTTATTACCCAACACACAGTTGATTTATAAACCAGGATGTGCAACAGGATACTACCATGGGCAAATGAACGACGAACATTTTTCAGATTATATATCGACTAAAGCAATTCTGAATCTGCCACCGAACTGTGCTGTTTATTGGAGAACGCTTCACATTACAACAAGGAGCATAATCAAGCTCCAATTAGCTCTTCGAATAAGAGAGAGATGATTTACTGGTTATTAAATAAAGTGGAAGCTGATTCTTCAGTGTAAAAAACAAAATTATTTATTTAATTAAACAACGTAAGCTGGAGGAAAAAGTATTTGAAATTAATAAAATACTTGAAGCTCATGGACACATTGTGCTGCGACTTGCACCATACAACTGTGACTTAAATCCAATTGAAATGGCGAGGGCAAAACTCAAAAATTTCGTCAGAGGAAGAAATATTTTTGGAGATATTTGCATGACGAAGTTGCTACAGTTGGTGAAAGAAGGTATGTAGCCATTTTATGAGCTCCTATTTTTTATTCGAAACTAAATTTTACAGTAACCGAAAAATAGCATATACAAATACTTGTCCCGATTGTTACAGCTTTTGAAACGATAACTCAAGATGACTGGAGTGCATACTGCCTCCACCTGGAGAAACTTGAAAGACAGCACTGGGTTAAGGATGGGCTATTGGGGATATACTAGATGCCATAGTTATTAATTTAGAAAGTAACGACGACAACGACGACAGTGACACTATTGATGATGACCTCTAAAATACGATGTAGTAAACAGGCAATGAATAATTTCTTAAAAATTACATTGTGTGTCCTTTCAAGGGTGACTATGCTCATACGCGATAAATTTTCTTTTGGTAGAAACATACTACATGGTAGTAAAAGTGTTAAACAGTTTTCCAAGACAAATACACCCAAATGTGGTCCAATGCAATAAATACCTTTATCACTAGTTGTAAAAAATCAGTAATAATATAAGAACTTCACAGTAAATTTAATTAACTCTTCGCTAGTAGAATGTGATTCAATACTTAAAACCTTTGATGCTTATGGAACAGTAGCATTTCAATGTATTCTGTCACAAAGTCTCGGAGATGCGTTCACATATTACTTTTTACTTTTGGTAAGAACTTTATTTGTTAATCTACAACAATGTCATCCTCTTCAAAATATTCCCCACTACAAACCATACACTTATGACAGTGCTTTTTCCAATTCCCAAAACACTTTAGGAACTGTTTCCTCGGTATAATTTATAGGTCTCTTAAGTATTCATTTTGAATCTCATCCATGCTTGTAAAAACGCTGTCCTTTAAGGCGTGCTTTGAAATGTTTATACCACTTGTATGCCCTTGGTATACTCAGACTCGCCAAAAGCAATACTGAACATTTCTAAAAATTTGATACACTTTATTCCATTCTTATAACAAAATTTAATACAGAATCTCTAATCTATTTTTATGCAAAACAAATAATCGATGCTGCTACCAAAACACAGAAACCTTTTTGACAACTGACAACAGAGTAAGTACCAAATATGCATAACATTGTACAGATATTTTTCAGACTTGTTCATGAAGACAGGCAAAAAGAGTTATACAACACAAGAAATTATAAATTTCTGGTTACTTTTTAAACACTCTTCGTATTGCAAGAATTGCTAAGTTTCAATGCAGCCCTTCAAAGGAAACTCCTAAGTTTTAGTAGAAACACAAAGTAGGAACAAACTTTAAATTCTACAGATTGACTGCACTATATGGGATTCGCTTTACGAATAGCAATAGAGGAACATACATTGACATGAACAGGCATTCGGTTCTATGTTTGTAATAGAATTCTGACTTCCGTTCTTTGTTAATATTATTTACTCTATAATGTTGTGTTTCGGAAGAAGCTATTGTCTTTTGTAATCCTTATAGTCTTAACGCATTTGTCTAAAAATAAACGCTGCCGGAACGTATCTGTACACGGCATCGCCACAGATTTAAAGTGCATGCCGCGGCAGGGTCAGCACTACGTTGTGAAACAGCCTGTAGAAGCGCCTTGTGACGTAGCTGGGTAGGCAGAGTGGGGACTCGCTCGCTCGCTCTTCAGTTTACCGACAGACTATAGGACTGCCCTTGATAGGTCACGGGAGAGCTACACAAAGGAAGGAGCTACTACAGTTGCAGGGAAAGTCCATGCTCAATAGTGCCGAAACAAAATGACAATGCAATATTAGTTGGAGGTAACTTTACTGTACCGAGTATAGACTGGGGCATCTATGGATTCATTGCATGGGATACAGGGCATTCTTGCAAAGTACTTTGAACACATTTTCCAAAAATCATCTGGAGCAGGTATTTGGAGAGTCCACATGCAAAGCAAATATTTTAGACCTGTAGCTACAAACAGGCCTGACCTTATCAACAGTGCCAGCGTAAAGACAGCAATTAGTGATCATGCACCACAGCACCTTCGCTTACTAAAGTTGATAAATCAATCAAGGAGGCTAAGAGAGCATTTTTGCTAGCAAAAGCAGACAAGCGGTTGTTACCATCCAACTCAGACAATGAACAGACACTATTTAGTTCCTGTATATTGAACGGAGAGCAATTATGGGCAAAGTTTAAACAGACTGTAAATGAAACTGCAGAGGAAACAAAGATTGATGCACTCCCAGTTCAAAAGAGAGTACACAAACGACAACGGGCTGAAGCTAGAAGGGATGCATGCATCTGTAAAAAGATCAATGCATGAAGTATACAACAGCTACCACCATCATACCTCAGCAAAAGATCTTGTCAAGAATTTGAGAAAATTCTGGTTCTACATAAAATATCTAAATGAGTCAAAGGCTGCTATTCATTCACTCATTGACCAATCTGTTACGGCAATAGAAGATTCTAAAAGAATGCTGAAGTTTTAAAATGGTAGTTGATGGTTGGAGATACAAGATCATTGTTACAGGTAGTCTGCAAAAACCAGTTCATAGATATTGGCCACTGATGAATCGTGTACACAATTGGAGATAACCTTCCTCAGCATCAGTTAAGGCCTGACGATGGTACAGAAGCACCAAAACTGGTGGCCATATAATAAATAAGATCATAAGGACAGCTGCAGGTGTTACATAAATGAATGGCCGAAGTCCCTCAAAACTCAATCAGAAGGATGGACATACAAAAACCTTTGAATTTCACATTTAAGAATTTTTTTCATGAAGGAGGATCATAAAAACACACCTTGCACAGACTCCTGTATGGATGACATAGTAATAGGCATTCTTGGCACAGAGAAGCAACTGAAAAGAGCTGAAAACAAATAAGTCACCAGGTCCAGAAGGAACCCCAATTCAGTCTTACAAAGAGTACTCCACAGCATAGGCCCCTTACTTAGCTTGCATTTATCGGGAATCTCTCGTTCAACACAAAATCCCAAACGACTGGAGAAATGTGCAGGTGACTGTTGTATATAAAAAAGGTAAAAGAACAGATCCACAGAATTACAGACCAATATCTTTAACACTGATTTGCTACAGAATTCCTCAACATATTTTCAATTCAAATGTAATAAATTTCCTTGAGACAGAAAAGCTTCTGTCTACAAATCCGTATAATTTTAGAAAGCATCGCACATGCAAGACTCAGCTTGCCCCTTTCTCACATGATATTCTGCAAACCATGGATCAAGAGCCACAGGCAGATGCCACATTCCTAGATTTCTGGAAAGCATTTGACAAGGTGCCCCACTGCAGACTACTGATGAAGGTATGAGCATATGGAACAGGTTTCCAAATATGTGAGTGGCTTGAGGGCATCTTAAATAAGAGAATCCAGTATGTTGTTCTTGATAGCCAACATTCATCAAGAGGGCCACAGGGAAGTGTGATAGGACCAATATTATTCCCTATATACATAAATGATCAGGGTAAGCAGTGGCTGTCTGCTGATGATGTTGCGGTGCACGGGAAGGCGTCGTCATTAAGTGACTGTACAAGGATACAAGATGATTTAGAAAAACAAAATGTAGTTGGTGTCAGACACAAAGCTTAATAATCTGTCAAATGACACCTGCTAGTCATTTTGACCATGGTGAGTGACAGCAGGCAAGAGTTTCAAGTACACAAGAGTGGATAAACTGCCCTGATCATGCTCATCTACTAACAGAGTTGAAAGAAATAACACACACCTTTACTTGTTTTGGAGAAAATTCACATTCTAACTTTGACACAAAGGAGTTGGCCTATTAAACTAAAATCTCAGTAGAATTTTGTATCTCATAGAGGACGGCAAACAATTTGCGGCTTGAAAGTGAGAAAGGTGTGCTCTCAGCACAAAGGAAAAACCAGGGCAAAGTTATTTCTGACAGAATAAAGAATTAAGTACTTGAATTTTTGGAGGATGACAAGGCTCTGCTCTAGAATGGGACTTTGTTTCTGTCTGAAGTGATGGAATAAAATTCAAGAAAATAAATGAATTTTGCTAAGTAATTTGAGGGAAATGTTCACTGCTTTTATAAAATTGTGTGAACTAAGGACAAAATTGTGTCGCTATTGGTTCTTCAATAGGCAATGGCAAGGAAAGCATTTCTGAAGAAGAAAAATTTGTTAACATCGAGTATAGATTTAAATGTCAGGAGGTCGTTTCTGAAAGTATTTGTATGCAGTGTAGCCATGTATGGAAGTGAAACATGGATGATAAATAGTTTAGACAAGAAGAGAATAGAAGCTTTCGAAATGTGGTGCAACAGAAGAATGCTGAAGACTAGATGGGTAGATCTCACAACTAATGAGGAGGTATTGAATAGAATTGGGGAGAAGAGGAGCTTGTGGCACAACTTGACTAGAAGAAGGGATTGGTTGGTAGGACATTTTCTGAGACATCGAGGGATCACCAATTTAGTATTGGAGGGCAGCGTGGAGGGTAAAAATCATAGAGGGAGACCAAGAGATAAATATACTAAGCAGATTCAGAAGGATGTAGGCTGCAGTAGGTACTTGGAGATGAAGAGGCTTGCACAGGATAGAGTAGCATGGAGAGCTGCATCAAACCAGTATCAGGACTGAAGACCACAACAACAACAACAACAACAACAACAACAACAACATTGGTTCTTCAAGTATCCGATCAGTGTGTGTTAACACAATTCATCAAAATGTCACACTGATGCCTGCCAGTAGCATCTCTGACAAAAACTACAAATTTTTTGATATTTTTTATAGTGTGTAATACTGAAACAGAAGCTTACACACTGCATCAATGCAAGTATAGTCCTGGAAGAAATTTACTTGAATCACACCTTACTGATTGGTACAAGTATATTAATTCTGAAAAAAAACTGTAAATACAAACAGTGTATCAAAACAAGCATGCATCATTTGAAACTAAGCAACTTAAAGCAGACAATGGTGTCAGAGAGATGGCTTCAAAAATACCTGACCTAACCATCCACCACTTTGTTTCAAAAAGTCAGAAACAGTATCCGAAAACTGTGAAACAAAAGGGTCAGCTTCATGATGTAATTGTACAGTCAGATTTTCAAAATAATTACACATTTGTTGCTCCAGATGCTATCCAAGATTTTCACTGGGTAAACAATCAAGCCATGGTGCATCTCACTGGTGTATACTTTATTGAAAATGAGCAAATACAATGTCAAAGTTTTTTTGAATAGTTAGTGATAGACTAAGGCATGTTACATTTGCATTCATTTTTTTAAGCCATTGACTACGAAAACTTGTGGTTCTACTGAATTTACTGCAATAAGTGACATCAATGGGTCTGGAGTTCACTACAAAAAATTCCTAAATTTCACCAATCTCTGCCATCAGCCCAAATATTTTGTTGAAAATGGTGAGTGGAACTTTTTTGGGTCAGTTTATGGAAAATTTCCAGTAACTGAATTGGAAGCACTGTAAAACAATTGGTTCAATGAGTTAGCTGACAGCATCCAAAGGAAAACTGAACCATCACACCTTCTGATTTGTACACCTCCTGTGAACAAAAACTGAGAAATATTGAACTCATTTTTGTTGAGATGGTACAAATTGAGTCAGCAAGATCTACTCACGAAGCGTTTCCTTTGACTTCAAAAATTACAAGAACAAGAAAAAAGCATCAACTTTTGCAATTAGTTTGTACAAAATTCAATTGAAAAAGATGTCTGTGGACTTGTAATCAGTTTCCAATACATCCAAACCGAATGATAATCCCTCATAACTCATGGTTCAACACTGTAACAAGAGCAGCATTTGCATGCTGGTGGGAAGGTATCTTTCAGGATAATTCATAACCTTCACCCATCATTGTGGGCTCTTTGATATTGGCATGTTCAGAAAGACGATACTGGATCTAAAAATCAGTATTTTATCAAAAATCTACCAATGCATTCTAAAACACTGCTGCATTGATAATAAAGTTTCCCAGATGCAAGCATTACAAAAGTGGATGAAAAATTTAAAAAGATTATTGTACTATCATCATTTTTCATGAATGTTAGTATTTTGACTTGAGAGCCATAAAGATAGTCAAATATGACATTTGGGAACCTCTTCTAAGAACCCCCAAAGACTTGGGTACCTACATACGAAACCCACACAAGCAACCAATGAGCATACTTGATCACCCAGAAAAAATCTCCTTATCTACATCTGGACTTGCCTGTGTATCGGGAATGGCTCCTTGGTGACAGGATGCTAGTTTTTTGTCACCTGGTAGTTGCAAAAGTCGCTATGGACCAATGGAAGGTTTCAATTTCATTGTGACTGAAAACTACTTTAAACAAATTACTGTTTTACACTGCACATGACACTGACTTGGATGAGAAACTTACAGATCTGCAAAGAAGAAAGTGATCTTGGAAATCTGACATTTTATTTTTAAAAAAATTCTATGAAATAGGAAATTGAGTAACTATATTTAAATATACAGACTTTGCAAAGATGATGAACCTGTCACATTAGAATTAAGATGGGAAGATGGTCTCCAACACATAAGTGTGTCTTTCACAATGTGACACATATGAGGTAAAAACTAGCAGATTAGGAGGACATATATCTCTTTCCTGTGTACTGAGTGAGGTGGAGTTTATTCTGAAGACTGATCTCAGAAATTACTGTAGGGATTTTGACATAGTTTTCACTAATAGACTAAGTCACAACGAACATTTGTGTATAAAATATATAAATATTTTGTACAAATTGGCTGAACTATAACAAATTAAAGTCTCCTGACATGTTTTTCTATTTGTACATGAAGGCTAATCTCAAGAACTACTGGAGGGATTTTCATAAGGTTTTCATTAATAGCTAGACTGAGTCATGATAGATGTTTGTGTGTATCATTTCTAATTATTTTGTGTACATTGGTTGAACTGTGATATGAAAGTCCCTTGCCAGTAAAGCGACTCCTTACCGAAAAGTCGAGGTGTTGAGTTGACAATAGGCACACACAAAAGAAGGAAACTCAACAGCTCTCAGAGTTATCCTTTGACAAGCTAAAGCAAAATGCACAAATATACACACGCACTCTCACATACATGCACACATATCTATGTCCCGACATGGGGCTGGTTAGACTGACAGTGCAAACAATCTTTTGCAGCAGGCTGATTGGTTGTGTTCTGTGGGTAGTGTCAGTTGGGGTAGGTAAACAGAGAGGGACTAGGAGCTGAATTGCTAGTCGCTCAGGGAGAAAGAGGGGGGCGGGGGCAGTTTTTCAGCTATGAATGTGGTAGGGAGGGGTGGCAGATATATGAGCTGGCACAATTGTAGAGGCTGCTGGGAGGGGCATAGGCTGAAGGCAATATGGGGACCTGAATTGGGAGGGGGCAACAGGATGGAGGAAAAGGAAACTGTCGGGTGGAGAGTGTTGAGCAGTGGGTTAGATGAGATTGAGACCAGGATGATTATGGGAGTTGAGGATGTGTTGTAATGATAACTCCTATTTACATAGTTCTAAAAAGTTGGTGATGGAGGGAAGTATCAAGAGTTGCGAGATAGCCAATGAAATTGAGCATGTTGTACTCATAGGCATGTTGTGCCACCATGTGGTAAACTTTCTTCTTGACAACAGTCTGGTGGTGGTCATTCATCCTGGTGGACAGCTGGTTGGTAGTCACACCAAAATAAAAGGCTGTGCAGTCTTTGCAGCAGTGTCTGAATGGCCACAATAAAACTGTTTTCAAGAACAAAGTTTACCAGCCAGTGGTATAACATGCAGCTGAGTACAACATGCTCAATTTCAATGGCTACCTGACAAACCAAGCCATCTTGATACTTCCCTCCACCACCAGCTTCTCTAAATTATGCAGATGGGAGTCATCCTTACAACACATCCTCCGCTCTCATTATCATCCTAGCCTCAATCTCAAATAAAATCTCCTCCTAAGTCATGTCGCTTTCAGTGTATGCCACTTTCCACCGGCTGCTACAATCACGTCCCCCCCCCCCCCCCCCCGTCCCTCCCACCCTCATTCTAGCTATTCTAGCTCGTCAAAGGATAACTGAAAGCTAGCAAGTTTTCCTTCTTTTGTGTGTGCCTATCGACAACTTAACGCTTCTGCTTTTCAGTGAGTGGTCTCTTTTAATCCTAAAGTACTTAAATTCTACAAGAACTTTTCTACAATATTTAGTTACCTGCCAAGTTTTTCTATCTGTACGTGAACGCTAATCTCAGAAACT
Organism: Schistocerca serialis cubense; assembly: GCF_023864345.2. Taxonomy (NCBI): domain Eukaryota; kingdom Metazoa; phylum Arthropoda; class Insecta; order Orthoptera; family Acrididae; genus Schistocerca; species Schistocerca serialis. The sequence continues at coordinate 246,185,887 of NC_064642.1, forward strand.
ACTGTAAGGATTTTGATACAGTTTTCACTAATAGACAGACTTATTCTTGGGGAAGGTTCACGTATATAATTTATTACCACTATGCCAGACAAGTCGTCCAGCTGCACATACTTAAGTGCTAACCATGTGAAGCTGGTGTGGATTGTTAGTTAACACTAAGTGTTCATGCTGTTAACATTTATTTTATTATTTTCTTGTAATTTAAATGATTGTATGATGAAGCATGAGTTACTTGCTCATTTACAGGGAAAGAGAACAGGGCCATATAGAGTTTGAAGATTGCCTATACTAAGTACAGAACTTTCTGAGGATGTAGTTGGATATTAAAAAGCAAGTACATCAACCATTAAGATTTATATTGTACTGATTCTTGTCCCTAGTGCTATATTTGACTTTTACATTTGAAGTCATTTTCTGGAGCAAATATTTTTTTGTTAGCCCTATCATCTAATGTCAGTCGCTCTACTCTTACGTTAATACGATAGACATAGGTAATAATTTTGTTACAGCGGCTGTAATAGTTCTTGAGGAACTTTGGTATTTCAAACCGAACTTGGAAGAATTAATTGAACAGTTTAGACAAGCATATAGAGAATTTGCATTTATGCCAAATGGTATAAGGTGTGCGCAGCGTTACTTTGACTTTCGACAGGGTAGATACAGACCTCTATGGTACACATATTAGAGCCTCAATAGTTATCACACAGTCCTTCTCAGACACACAGCCGTAGGCCATCCTAGAAAATGGCCTCACGGTCAGTGAGGTCTCCCTTGCAGGGTAACACCAAATATAGGCTTGTGAACAAGTTGAGTACGGAGAAGAAGAAATGGCAATGCAAATGCAGCTACGAATTATGTTTACATTATCGAGCACAGTGGCTCAATAGGTTATTCTATGTTTTGGACATTGCAGGATGGCGTACCACTTGCGTCCCGCTGTGGGATACAGAAGAGGCATGTATGAAGATGATTCCCGTGGTATACAACAAACCCAAACCAATGAGCATAACACAAATTCTAACACAACGGCAGATGGGGTCGAAGAAGAGACTTCACAACTTGGATCCGACGACGGATGGGACGTGCCGATGTCGCGCTTGCCAGCGTACCTATTCGGAGATGGAGAGTCATTAATGCACAGAGTGCAGCAGGCTTGAAACAGTTGAGATAAAAGTTGCTGGCCTGTTAGCATAGAGGGAAAAGCACATTGGCAACTGTCACAGAGCAAAGGGCCTAGGAATAAGATTCTAAGAATGCTTTAATGGTATGTTTTGGCATGTCTAATTTATAATGAAAATCAGTCATGTTTTATTATTCATTTCAAAAGAAGAAAAATAAATTTGAGTCTAACAACCCATCATCTATGATGTAATTAAAGAAGAAACTTGAGCTTTGATTGGACATCGATAGGGAATGAAACTGTTCATGTCCTTTTGAAAGGAATCATCACAGAATTTGCCTTGATCAATTAATGGAAACTGTGGAAAACCTGAATCTGGATGTCTGAACAGGTCTGGAGCTCACCTCTTCTCACATGGAAAAAAAAAAGAGATCAGGGATTAGCGTCCAGTCTTTGTTATTAAAAGCAAATCACAATCTAAGATTGAGAATGAAATCAGATGTGCCTTTTTGAGGGTACTATCTTTGCATTTGTAATTAACTGAGTCATGGAAACCATAGAAAACAAAAAATGGAAAATCCAGGATGGAATGGAACAACAGATGCTGAGTTGCAGATAGGAATAACAAATGACTGTCAGAAAATAAGCATTCGGCCAACAAGGCTGAAAGTTTATTTTGTGACAGTCTTTTTGTTGTGCCTCTCTGCGACTCAGCATCTCTGCTATATGATGAGAAGCAACTATCCTTTTCATAATATTGTTACAAACCATAGAGAATTAAATTTTGGATGGGCAGACAGGGAACTGAATCTAAGTTCAGTGTTTTACCACTTCACCTCATCACTCAGTTCCTTCTAAATACAAATATAGTGTCATAACCACTGTGCCACCTTAATTGGTGGCTCACTTCAGATAGCAAATGTATTAAGATTAGAAGTCATTCTGAGGAGGTCGATACTGTAATATTAAACACATAATAAACTCAAGTTTACTGTCTACTTCAAGACTAATCAAAAAAATAATTTACAGTAGAGAGTGTTCAAGCATATGTCCTAACTAATTAATACTGGACTATGATTATTCATGAAGAATGTAAAGACATTTAAAGATTCTGCAACAAATTTAATTATGAGTGAAGAGAGAGGAAAAAGGAACAACAAGAACATTCAGATCATACAACTCACTTTCTGGCCAAAGAATCTTTCAGTGCAAAGAAGCTCATGATGCAACAAAGAAACTATTATCACCTTTTTCAGTAAAATTGCTCTGCATTCCACTTTCAGCTGCCTGCGTTGACCCAGAAGCTGTAAATTTATGACTGATTTGGCCAGTATTCAGACCAGAGCTCCTGCTGACACCAGTTTGTTTTTTGGCATTGACTTGATCACAAGAAGCACTTGAATCTTCAGATTCCACCCAACGTCGCTTTAACTTAACTCTGCCAGTTCCTTGCACTTGAGATTTTCCTTGTTCATAATTTATATTGTTTCTACTAATATTAAGCCTGTTGTTCGAACAGCTAGAATTGTCTGATGTTTCATGACTGCCACAAACCGTTTCATCAATTGTCAACTCAGGATATGTAGGCTCTTCTTTCACAAAGCGACCTGTATTTAATGAAGTAGGAACCACCTTAGCCCCAGAAATAGGAGCACATCTTTCATTCGTCATTGTAATAGTCCTCTGTTCATGTGGATTGTCAGGTGACTTGGTATCAGAATTTGTACTCATACATCCAACCTGTGAAATAAGAGCTGTACTGATGTTACTGTATCACAACAGGCATGCATAAATTTAATAACACAAATATTTAATGGTTTTAAACAACAAAAGATTTGATACTGTGAGTTACAGTATTAACATATATGGTATGGAAATATAAAGTAAATAAAAATTATGACTGACACCAGCAAATCTTTTGACGTTAAAAGAAATTATTGATTTTGTGATCACGGATTTTCTACAATGTTTTGTAATGGATAAAACAAAACTAAATTTTTCCTCTTTTATAGATTAAATGTCACATAGACACTTATAACAAATAATACAGATTCATACTACACCGAGAAACAAATCATGGTAAGCACAGTTCTCAGTTAGGGAAATAATTTATTACACAGAAAAAATAAGTTCTACATTAGAAAGCATTTTGTTACTAGAATACAGAATACAAATAGATGTCATGAAGCTCTAAGGCTGTAAAAGAACCTTTGCCAGATATAGTGAGACAGTATTTGAGCTTAAATGAAAAATGTTGTGTTTCAAGAATTGTTGCCATACAGATTTATTTATTAAAAGGTACATTAATATTTTATATGAAACTATACCTACAACAATAGTATTAAAACGAATGAAGTGAAGATGAAGACAAGTGAATCATATTCTAACAAATGAACGTTATTATTTAACTTAATTACATGAATAAAATCTGAACAAATAGTACAATAAAATTAAAAAAGATGACACATTAATTTTATAGAAATAATAACAAAAGTATTTCAACAACTTCATGTGCCTAACAATATTTTTTTTTGAAAATAAATCTTCATGGATGACAGAAAATCTGACTTTTTATTGTACAAATTTATTACTATGTTGACAGGTTTTGTGAAAACTGTAAAAAGGAGAACAATCAACAGAGTTATCATAGTAGTTAATATATCAGATTTGTACTCTGTAGAAATATAGTACAAAATGCCACCTGGCCACCTAGATTCAGGTTTACAGTGATTTCCACAAATTATTTAGAACCTTGCTGATACTTTTTTATATTAAAATGCAAAGAAGAAGAAGATAGATAATTTCCTTCTACATGTTCTCCAATTTGAATTCGTGATCAGCCTCTTACGCTGCTATCATCAGGAGGTCAATTAAATCCTAATCCACCTTTCAACAACAAGAAGGAAGAAATTTATTAAATTTAATCCATGTATGGACTATAACAATATAAAAAGATGTGTCCCAAATGAATATTTGGTAAAGTGCCAAAAATTATCACAAAGCCCCTATACTATGTTCTACTGAACAAAGTAGTTTTTGAATGCATACCACGAGATGTGAGTGGACAAGCACCACAATCTATTTCAAATATATTCAATGTGTGACAAATAATTTCAAATGTATTCAACATGTAACAAGTAAAATGAAAAAGTAGGCAATGGAGAAAATTGTATATGTACAAAAAAGTGCCATGAACACTTTTTATCCAAAGTCTACAAGGTTGCTCCTAGTGTAATAGAGCTTCATAAATGGATTGAAGGAAAGAGAGCACTTAAGACTCTATAATATCATTGATGCAGCAGTTGTTGTCTGTTACCCACAATCTGGAGAAAGTGGATTCACCTACAACATCAATATCAAATAGTAACATTGGTAAACACATCAAATTAATCCACTATAAAGCTGTTTATTCTCTACAAAAAAATTAATCCACTATAATGCTGCATGTTCTCTACAAGATTGAAGTTATTTAATAGTGTATCTTGTGTAATTAGACATGGAGATCAGAAATGGTGTCTGTATTCCATTGGCACCAGGTCAAATGGGAAACCACCTGCATCAGATTTGATTTCTGTGTACCTACTGAGGATGATCCTGCACTACATGGTTTTCTCCTGGACTGTGATTTGAACTTATTTGTTACCTGTTGTCAATGTTTGGCTGGCACACGGACTTGTCTTTCTGCTTAATGCAGTACTATCTTTACTCAAAGTTCAACCAACAGTTGTGTTTTCAGTGACTGAACAGATTGCATATGGGTGCAGCGAAAGTGTGGTTCTTATTCATGTGTTTTCCAGTCAAACCTAAGTGTTCTCCTGTGTGAGTTAGTCAACAAACTTAGATAGAACTGTATCAGCCAATCAGTTTTTACCTCCAGACATTTTTAGTTTTCTGTATTTCCAGGAGAGTCAAAAGCTATTACATTCTGTGATTTATTTGTAAATAATTTATCCTTGATAACACTGGTGTTGTTCAAGAAGCTGATTTAGAACAATACCAATGGCGATTTTTTGGAACTGTAACCCACCCTGTACCAGAATAGGAATTGTCAGGCCATTTTACTATGTGTTTTAACCATGATGGCCAAGTAGTTTTGCAGACTGTAAACAGCAGCTCGAGCAGCAGCATGAGCTCATACAGAAGCTTACAAATCTGGCAGTCTACAACTGCTTCTGGTAATCCCAGAGCACTTGGGAGTGTATCAAAATCACTTATCACTTTATTGTCCAGCAAGGGATATGAAACATCCTGAGGACTTGTCAACTTTTCTATTACTTATAAACCTGCAGCTCTATTATCATGGGGAAAAACTGGCCCCTTTATCTGATCCAGCATTGCTGCCCATTGGTACTATTCACTCACTTTTAAATGAACATCTTTCTACAAAAATGTGGAGGCCACTTGTTTCGAGTTCCTTCAACATTGTTAGACATCATACAGTTATGCGACACAGATCACAGACCTACAAGGCCTGAGCAGAATATGCAAGCTAACTTGTTCTTGTGGACTACCATTTGCAGCATTGTTAATACATGACGTGGGATTTGACTAGCAAGGGACAGTGAAGTATGTGCTCAAACTTTAGGACTTTATGACAGTCATGTCTTTGGCTGATGTTTTTCATATTTCTAACATTTTTGAAAGCTCTCAAACAGCTCAGGTTTACATTTACATGGGCTGTGAGACATCAAAACTGACATCTCAATTGGAAAATGGGGAATGACCTAACCTGTCTGCTGGTAAAATTGCAAAAATGTTGTGTGGTCTAAGTGCCACTGGAGTGGCTCCCACTTAAATATGCAGGAATAAAATGCAATGCCAGAACATTTTTCCATCTGGCCTCAGAGACATTTTCCCAGGCTGCCCAGTTGTCAGTACTGTTTTTCTACACATGATACTAGACGTAGTTGCCCACATCATCATGATGTTTGTCAACTGTGTTTTCAGCAGGGTCACAGAAAGATGTTTGTCAGAGCCAACCAAGCAGTCAGCAGTCAGGTGCACCAAAGCACATAAATGACATCAAAGCTTCAAGGGTACCACCACACTGCCTTACACTGTCAGCAAGGGTTCACCAACTAATGAACTGACTAACTTCATTAGTCATTGTCCTCATCCACCCAGCTCCTTCCCTGTTCCCATTCCAGCGCTACACAGCCCTAATTCCACCACCACACCTAGTCTTTTCATTTCTCTCCTTTTCCTTTACCCCCCTACCCACCTCTCTCACCTGCCCTCCGTCTAACCTGCAGCACTTCACTGGTTGCCACCCCTATCCTATTATCCTTCGCTCTCCCCCACCCAGTTGCCACTCCCATCATACACTGGTGCTACTGCTCGCAATGTGGCCCCAGTTGCCTCATACTGCAGTCATGTGTGTGTGTGTGTGTGTGTGTGTGTGTGTGTGTGTGGTCTATTTTTTATTTTTGACAAAGGCCTTACTGGCCGAAAGCTTTATTTATGAAAGTCTTTTTTTGTGTCTAGCTGCAACTCAGCATCTCCATTATATGGTGAGTAGGAAATTTCCTTCTCATAATATTGTTATATTCCATCCTGGATTTTCCATTGTTCAATACTGGACCATATAGAACTGCAAATAATGTACATGCAAGTGATCAAAATCCTTCTTTTCTTTATAGTACACAGAATCCTCCATGGAAAATGCTTTTGATTTGGATGCACATACAGTCGTTTGGTTTTCTATCTAGTATTTGGTCAACAAAATGCAGAATATTGTTCCATGCACAGACATTGTTTCTTTGTGTCTTGAACATGATTCCTTTTTTTCCCTGGACTGGGAATGATTTCTAATTTTTTTGCCCAGATTACATTAAAACAGTTGGCAGCACTGAAACATTTCAATGCCCACCAAGAGGTATCTGCCTCCAGAAGTTTTTCTTTTAGTGTTTTTCCAGAAAAGTCATGCTCACTTTAAAATTGCCAGGGGGTCTTATGACACCATCTCCAAACCCATCATCTGCATATGCTCGGAGACTCGACTCATCGGTCTCCACTGCTGCCCATTTTACTAAAAATTATCACTTGTATCAGCTGTTACATACAAGTGGGCTATACTAGTGTAGAAAGGAAAATGAAAACAAGAGTTCACAAGTACAAATGAGGACTCTCAACACTGCCACTAACGCATAAAACTGTTGGGCACAACATTTATTATGTACCAAAACAATGGCTAATCAGTTAACACAGAATGTTGTTCTGTTTATACACACATTTATATGTGACTCTTGAAGTTTTCCCGGTGTATCGAATATTCCACAAGATTTCCACAAGATTTTAATTTTAATATTGAAATTTTGCATTTTTCACGCATTCGTTTGCGCTCCATAGATGCAGTAATATTGTAGAGGGCCTTGGAATCGACAGGTGGCGCGCATGCTACGGTAGCTTGCGCATGCATGCCTGCGGCACTTTTACGTATAAATAGAGCGACTTGCACTAGCAATCTCCAGTGTCAAACACTCGCCTGAAGATGGCTGTAAGGTTGTCAGCCGAAATATCGTGGAAAGAAGTCGATGAGATCCGGCTGCAATCCCAAAATCTTGTGGAATACATTTATATGTATTTGTATGAGGGCTGTTTAAAAAAAAAAAAAGTGATCATAATTTTTTTTACAGCTGTAATTTCTCGAACTAGAATTTCATCATATGATAATGTTGGCGATACACAGGTGTACAAAATATTTTGAAATTAATTACAAAGAAAGGTAGACCCAGCACTCCAGTTATTGCTCTTACAGAGAAAAACATCAAGATCATTGCTATCATTGTGAGGGACAATCAACTAATGTCCTTATGAACACTTGCTGAAATACTGAACATTGCATGGGGTGCCACACATAATTCAGTGGCAAAGATAGGTTTGAGCATGGTGGATTCCAAGACTGCTGATACCTGAACAAAAGAACATTCATGTGCACTTGAGTTGATGTTAGAGGAAGACCTAGAGTTTCTTTCAAAAGTAATCACTGCTGATGAAACTTGGTTACATCATTTTGATCCAGAGAGCAAACTGCACGGCTCATTGTAGAAATCCCTTCATCAACGCCTCCTGGAAAGTGGTTGTTTCTGTTGGGAAAGTTATAGTGATCTAATTTTTCAAAACTTATGGAATGGTTTAGTAACATGTTCTAGCTCCACACACATCAGTAATGGACAATACTACAGGGTTTTTCTGAAAACTTTGCAAGTCCATATCAGGTGCCGAAGACCACATATCTAGGAAACAGGCTGGATGCTGCATCACAATAATGGACGTCCACGAATTGCAAATGTTGTTACTGAACACCGTGCAAAAATCAGTGTGAACTGCATCCCTCACCCACCCTACAACCTGGATTTAGCCCTGTATGACTTTTTTCTATTCCATAACCTGAAGAAACTCCTTCACGCAGCACATTTTCCATCATCAGAAGCAGTAGTGAAGGCAATTCTGAAAGACCTTTCGAAGAACTGTTTCAAACATGCTGGAACAAATTCACCGCATCCAAAGGAGATTGTTTTGAGAAGGACCATCAAAATTATGAGGATGAGTGAAGGTATGCTGTCAAAAAAAATTATGATCATTTTTCATTGAACAGCCCTCGTATGTACATATGTATGTACATTTACAAAACTTCTTTGAAGATTGCTGTAAACTTATTTTAATATTTAATCTATACTCAGAAAATGTCTCACAATTAAGTTGACATACACACATTTTCGACAAGTTACCAAATTTGTGACAACAGTACACGGAAATAGGACATGAGACGAAGTGTTTCTCTGAATGTAGATTAAATATTAAATTAAATTTACAGTACTCTTTCAAAAAGTTACTGAAATGAATGGTAGGTTACAACACTCTGTATTGACACAAAAACACAAGTTTCTGTGACCAAAAGAATACACAAACTGATAACCTTGATATACCTGTATATCTTAATAGTCTCATTTCATTAAATCTGTACATAGCAGTCTACCCTATGAAACGATAATGACTGCTAAAAATATGCCTGTTCTTACCTGTGTTGGTTAAAAACTATCTCAGTATCATTTAACAATGCTTACGAGCAATTCGATAAGTCTTGTGTCATTGGTTATTGTGACATTAAGAAGCTCCTGAGAGAGAATGGTCCACCATTTAGCTATTCCTAGGAGACCACCGGACAGGATCATTAAGTTCAAGTTACAAAATATCATAGTATCACTATATCATCTGTATAGTATCAACATTAATTAGCTAAGTCAGAAGTATTTGGCAGACCATTAACTACAAGTCAATAGAATGTCATCCATAACATCAGGGTCCAGGCAAGAGTGACACTTGGTAAAAGCCAAACCTACAGCACTTGCATTCCTCTCACAACTGCCTCCTAAGGCTTGAATACACGGTACACACTTAGCTACATGGGCCTGAAGAGGTACTGTCTTTTCACATTCATAATATGATCCAAAAATGTCAGTTTCTGCCTCTGCATATTTTTCAGTAGTAGCAATTGAGAGGCCCGACAACAATATGTGGTGTTTGTCGCAAGGTCCAGACTTCTCGCGTGCTGTTGAAATTTCAACTAATGCAACAATTGCAATAGGCTCGATGTAGTTTCATGTGAACCGAGTTCGAGTCCTGGTCGAGGCACACATTTTCAACATGTCCCCAATGAAGTATATCAACGCCAGTTTGCAGCTAGGGTGTCCATTTCATTATCATTTCGTTTCTAGCAAAGCTGCATGGTTATCAACGGTAACTGTTCTTTCAGGAACAGATACTACTGTCATATATAGTTAAAATATGGCTTCCCGGCCATTGACCTTCTTGTGCGAACGCACACGCTATGCCCGAACTCGTACTGCACTTGGTAGATTAATCTGCCACGAGTAATGAGTATGATGGGCAAACATCTATTAGGCGCACTATGAATGTAGTGGTATGGACATGTTGGGAATGTGGGTCTCAAAGAGAGCGTGCCAATGGATAAGTCCCTGCAGGCACACTATCCTCTGTGCCCTCAATGGCTCAGATGGATAGAGTGTCTGCCATGTAAGCAGGAGATCCCCGGTTCGAGTCCTGGTCGGGGCACACATTTTCAACATGTCCCCAATGAAGTATATCAATGCGGGTTTGCAGCTAGGGTGTCCATTTCATTATCATTTCCTCTTTAATAGTGTCTGCAATGGAAATTATTTGATTCTTAGCTGAAGTTGCATGAGGTAGTATAGCCTCCACATCAACTTCACTGCCCACTTCAGTTCCTACACGTACAAGTGCTTGGGTTACCTATCTGAAACCTGAGCCATGAACCATACTGAATGGTCTAAGGTCTTCACAGCACGTAATTACCACTGAATCACAAACTGTACACTTGGAGGTCACAGGAACATAATAGTGACATTGCTCTGTGCCCCATTTTCATTTGGTGGAGCACTTTTTTTCTCACAGTGGAGTTGGCATTAACAAGAATACAACAATTTTGTTTGCACTTTGCAAACTATGTACGTGGGCTACAGCATTGAACTTTTTCCAGGCATCAGTCTTACTCTTGTGGAGCACATTTACAACTGTATTCACTGCATCACTTAATTTTTATCTTATTCCATCCAAAATCTCACAAAACACAGCTTCATTAGAGGTCTCTAATCCCAAGAGTAGGCCATTTTCACCCTGACAGTGCCACACTACATCAACAAAATCATGCTCTCAATTTCCATAGTAAGTTACACTTCATCTCACACTCTTGCACGCTTCAGCAAGAAGGAACCAGTCAACAATTATTAGCATGCAACCGCAGCGCCACTGTACTCAGACTGTTCACACATGCGGAACTATAGCTAACCGGTACAGCATTGACATAACAGCAGCACCCTGATTTCTAATGTATTCAAACCCTCTATATTGAACTCACATTAACTGAATAAGAAAATTTACTGCCTTTCAGCATATCATTGTCTCCATGAAGCTCATGGTAGCCTGAGGTGTCATTGGCGAAGCATCAGATTTATTTTGTATCAGTGCACACATACACACACACACTTTGTGGCACATCAGATACAAACTGTGGATGCAGAAAATGGCACAGCAGTAGCAGTGCTTAAGCACTGTGCTACCACTCAACCTGAAGTTTTAAAGCCCATCACTGCTATAAGGATGGGTATCAGTCATCATGGGATGTTTCTTTCCAGACGTCCCCACTGCAGAGCCTACTCTTTGGTACAGGCCTGACATGCACATTGCTGTAAAAGCATTTCGCTGTTCATAGTGCATAATTTTATGGTACAGAGAAAAGAAAAATATGTCAAACATACAGCCTTACAAGCTCTATATTAATGTATTACATCTCTGAGAGTCAAAAAGGAAGCATGGGCTTTCATGCATTTATTACTGTTGGCTGACAATGGAAGACATTTGTAATCCCTCAACCCCCCCACCCCCCACCCCAACCCCCCCCCCACCCCCCACCGCCGCCCAGAATTAGTGGTATAGGTTGCATATGGCTTATATACACCCCGTGATTGCTTATCCAGAAAGCTGCAGTATTTCCTTCCAGCGGTCAGCAAAAAGCAAAACAGCCAACCTAAGAGTCCTTCCAGCAGTTAGCAAATGGCAAAATAGCCAACCTGAGATAAATCACAAAATACAGCATTCAGCTTTAGGACAATATCATCCAAGTTCTGTTTGAATGAATCCCCAATATGTAGAAAAGCTCTGAACCACTGAATTACAAACACTCATCTAGTAACATGTAGTACACTTCAACACCCATACAGTAGTCTTTATGTATTGTGGCTTGACCAAATATGGCACCAAAATTGTTGGAGGAGCTATCCAAATCCATGATTGCTAAATCAATACCCATAACCCAATCCATGATTGCTAAGTAAATACCCATAACCCAATAATATAAGATGGAGGTGGATCCACTATACGTATGTATTGCTCCATGCATCTAAGACATGTTCAAAAAAGTTGAAGTCAGGTAATTTAGGGGCACACTAGCAGCCTAATGTCTGTGTAGTAGTTTTCCCAAAGCATTTTGATGCAATTCCACAAGAACAGTGCATTTTGTTCAATTACTCCTTGGCCCATACCTTCCATGTGCACAGTGTTGTGGAGATGAGTGGAAAATAGTACATGTCATTCCATTAAAAAAAAAAAAAACACCTCAGAACAGGTATGCAAAACTTACTTACATTGATAAACCTGACTGCGTTTTGTGTACAAATTTGTTGTCTGTTTTTAAAGAAAATAACATATCTGCACGAATTAAGATGTATTTTCCAAGCAGCATTAAATCAAATAAATCTCAGCACAAGGTATCTGTCTATGAAATTCAAACGGCTGTATGTAGTAGTTCTCAAGTTGATGGTGTGTATTTTTTGGTCCCAGTAAAATCTTTAACATAGTCCACATTGTTATTGAGTAAAATGAATACACACTTACAGAATATCACAAAAGATTTGCAATGGGCTGAGTTCCAAAGTTAGATGCATTATGGAGACCCTTAAGGAATAGCACTCAGAGCTGGAAAAAAGTTCAACATGTGCTCAGTATGTTTGCATGGGAGAGGTCTCATTCAAGACATGTGGAAGGCCCTGCCTGAGGATAATGAAGGTTCATGGTGCAGTCATCTGAAATTTGTGGGCTCATATCAGAACCAATTACGCCTGTCACTTGGACTTTAAGGCATCTTCACTTCCTATGGAGAGCTGGTAAAAGTTGTGAAGACTACTAGTCTTGCTCATGAAGTGCAAGAAGAGCTTACAATTTGCAGTGTTGTATCCAGAACTGATGAGGGTCCTTTGCCAACTAGATGGTCTCACCCAGAGGCTCCATCAATTCTGTGACAACCTTCATTGCAGACTTCTGAACCGGCATTATGAAGTGGAGAATTGTAGAATTCCTTTTTTAGGTCAGGGGTGCACAACACAGAGGAAGCAAGTAATCAGGTAGCAAAATACATGTGGAGAGCACACTGTTGTTCTCACCCCCCTGCCCCCCACCCCAAGTGAGTGATAGTTTGAGGTCCTTAGAAACTGCTGTGCTCAAATTGTACTAGCAACCAAGAGCTGGATGAAACCTGAAGTAGAAAAGTCCAAAGTATTTAATGAGACACTGCACCTACATTGAACAGACAGGTTAGGCATCATAGGGGGCAAGGTGTCCATTGCAATCCCCAAAAATGTTATGGCCATTGAGTTTTAAACTGAGTCTAAAAACAGTGATGTTATCTGGATGGTAGGTCTAGGTTCACTCAAACTAATCATCAGATGTTTTTAGCAGCCACCCGATCCCATTGTAACAGTTGTCAAGTCATTCAAAGAAAGTTTACACTCAGCAGCCTGGAAGTATCCTGATCATTCGATATTAGTTGGAGACAACTTTAACCCACTGTGTCTACTGTGATGACAACAGATTAACTGCAGGTCATATGGGTAGACAGTCTCGCAAAGTAGTTGTGAATGCTCTCTCCATAAACTGCCATCAGCAACTAGTGCAACAATCCACATGCAATAGAAATTTTTTAGAAATTGTAGCTCAACAAAGCTGACTTTATCAAAAGTTTCAGAACAGAGACAGGGGTTGATGCTCATGATGTCACTGTACCCGTGACGGTTATAAAGTGAATAAATCCATTAAGAAGGAAAGGAGAGTCTTCATGCTGGGATGACTAGAAAAGGAGTCATTAGCATCCTATTTGGACACAGAATGGAAGTCATTTAGTTGCAATATGATGGACATAGAGAAATTTTGTCCGGTCTTTAAACAGATTCTAAATTGTGCTTGAGTGAAGTACATGCTGCATCAGTGGATTATGGATGAACGAGACCCTTCATCATTTAATAACCAAATTTGGAAGATGCTGAGGAAACAGAGATTGCTGTACGTTCAGCTCAAAATAGACATAGAAGTGTCAATAGCAAAACTTAGTAGAAATATGTATGTTTATAAAATTATCTATGTGCAAAGCACACAAAAACCTCTTACTGTCTTATGTTTCAAAAGATCTTTCTGAGAATCCTAGTAAAGTATGGTCCTATGGAAAATCACTTAGTGAGCCGAAAGCTTTTATTCTGTCACTCGTCAACCAGTCTGTTGTGGCAATAGAATACAGCAAAATGGAGGCCAAAATTTTAAGTTTTGCATTTAAAAAATCATTCACACTGAAAGCCAACAGCCATAACATCATTTGAACAGTGCACAAACTCCCATATGGAGGACACAGACAAGGCACTGAAAACAAATTACTCGCTTTGTCCAGGTGAATCCCAATTTGTTTTCATGGCACTGACCCCTTACTTGGCTTGCATTTATAGTAAATCTCTTGCCCTGCGTAAACAGCAAGCGACTGGAAAAAAAGAACAGGGCATTCCAGTATATAAGAAGGTGAAAGAACAGAGCTACAAAATTACACACAAATGTCCTTAACCTCAGTTTGCTGAAGAATTGTTGAGCATATTCACAAGTTCAAACACAATAAATTTCCTTGAAAGAGAAAAGTTCCTGTCCACAAATCAGCATGGATTAAAAAGCACCACTCATGGGAATCTCAGCTTTTCCTTTTCTCGCGTAAGATCTGTCAAACTATGAATGAAAAGCAACAGGCAGATTCCATAGTCCTAGATTTCCAGAAAGGATTTGAGTCAAACCTACACTGAAGACTGTTAACCAAAATGCATGCATAGAGAATCGGTTCTTAGATATGTGAGCGGCCTGAAGAATTTTAAGGTAATAGAAACCAGTATGCTGTCCTTGATGGTAAGTGTCAATCAGAGGTAACGGTATCATCAGGAGCGCCCCAAGGAAGTGTGACAAGACTGCTTGTTCTCTATAAACATAGACAATCTGTCGGACAGGGTAAGCATCAATCTGTAACTAATGATGCTGTAGTAATGGGAACGTTTTGGTGTTGAGTGATTGTAGGAGGATACAGGATGACTTGCACAGAATTTCTATTTGGCGTGACAAATGACATCTAATGCTGAGTGTGCAGAAGTGTGAGTTAATGCAGCTGAATAGGAAAAACAATCCTATAATGCTCAAATATAGTATTAATGGTGTGCTGCTTCACACAGTCACATCAAGTAAATATCCAGCATAATGTTGCAAGGTGACACGAAATAAAATGAGCACATAAGGTTGGTTGTAGGGGCATCGAGTGGTCAACATTGGTTAACTGGGTGAATTCTAGGGCCTGTAAATCATCTATAAAGGAGACCTTGCACAGAACACTTACATGACACACTGTGGAATGCTGCTCGAGTGTTTGGGATTTCCAGCAGGTTAGATTAAAGGAAGAATTCATACTAGAATTTCAGGTATGTGTTGGTAGATTTGTTACCAGTAGGTCTGATCCAGATGTGAGTGTTACAGAAATGGTGTTCTTTATGAAAAATACTACTGGCAAAGTTTAGAGAAGTGGCATTTGTGACACACTGCAGACCAGTCAGTGAAGACTAGTACTACGTATCAGGGATCATAAAAAAGCATATAGACAGTCGTTTCTCCATTTCTCCATCTGGGAGTGAGAAAGGAAACAGAATGACAAGCAATGGTACTATGTACCCTCCACCATGCACAGTATGGCAGCTTGCAGGGCGTGTATGTAGATATAAATCCCATCCCCCAATTACATATACATCACATAATTACTGCAATAATAAAATTAAAATGATTCAGAGATATACAAGCAATCCCAAATTTACTTGCAAGTAAAATATGAGGTGGGACTTTCTATGCTGTTTTACTAAGTACCCTCCATTCCACATCATATAGTGACTTGGTGAGTTCAAACGTAAGTGGCAAAATACTCATGACTTCATTAATGGAGGTATATAGCCCACAAGGAATTGTAGAAGGACTGTTCCTAGTCACAATGTATTTAAATAGCATGGTAGAAAACATTTCTCAGAAGACTGGAAGGTACTGATGACAAGAACTTGATGAAAATATTGCTATCTGGCCCAAAATAAATACAGATGTACCATAAAAAGCATACAAAAATGAAAAGATCCAATATTTTTTCATCAAAATGGTTGGTGATCAGTTGCAATCATCGAATACATACACTATGCGATCAAAAGTATCTGGACACATGGCTGAAAATGACTTACAAGTTCGTGGCGCCCTCCATCGGTAATGCTGGAATTCAAAATGGTGTTGGCCCACCCTTAGTCTTGAAGACACCTTCCACTCTCACAGGCAAACACTCAATCAGGTGCTGAAAGGTTTCTTGGGGAATGGCAGCCCATTCTTCACAGAGTGCTGCATTGAGGAGAGGTATTAATGTCAGTCAGTGAGGCCTGGCACGAAGTCAATGTTCCAAAATATCCCAAAGGTGTTCTATAGGAGTCAGTTCAGGACCCTGAGCAAGCCAGTCCATTACAAGGATGCTATTGTCGTGTAACCACTCCGCCACAGGCCGTGCATTACGAACAGGTGCTTGATCATGTTGAAAGATGCACTCGCCATCCCCGAATTGCTCTTCAACAGTGGGATGTAAGAAGGCGCTTAAAACATCAATGCAGGCCTATGCTGTGATAGTGCCATGCAAAACAACAAGGGGTGCAAACCCCTTGCACGAAAAACACGACCACACCGTAACACCACCACCTCCGAATTTTACTGTTGGAACTACACACGCTGGCAGATGACGTTCACTGGGCATCTGCCATACCCATACCCTGCCACTGGAGCGCTACATTATGTACCATGATTTGTCACTCCACACAATTTTTTACATTGTTCAATCGTTCAATGTTTACACTCCTTACACCAGGCGAGGTGTCGTTTGGCATTTAACGGGATGATGTGTGGCTTATGAGCAGCCGCTTGACCATGAAATCCAAGTTTTCTCACCTCCTGACTGACTGTCATAGTACTTGCAGTGGATCCTGATGTAGTTTGAAATTCCTATGTGATGGTCTGAATAGATGTCCGCCTGTGCACATTGTGACCCTCTTCAACGTCGGCGGTCTCTGTCAGTCAACAGACGAGGTCAGCCTGTACGCTTTTGTGCTGAACGTGTCCCTTCATGTTTCCACTTGACTATCACATCAGAACCAGTGGACCTAGGGTGTTTAGGAGTATGGAAATCTCACATACAGACGTAAGACACAAGTGACACCCAATCAACTGACCACGTTCTAGGTCTGTGAGTTCCGCAGAGCACCCCATTCTGCTTTCTCACGATGTGTAATGACTAGTGAGGTTGCTGATATGGAGTACCTGGCAGTAGGTGGTAGCACAATGCACCTAATATGAAAAATGTATGTTTTTTAGGGGGGTCCGGATACTTTTGATCACAAAGTGTAGTTGTGTACCTGGGATGATAAACAGAAGGCAGAGGCAAAGACTTACTGCAAATATGTTAAGGAAATGTAGTTCACACATGAAGGAGTCTCCTGCGCACAACAAATTGCAAGTACTGTTAATCGATAAAATGCTCCAATTGGAAATACTACAAAAAAGGCACTCTGTGTTCCAAATTGAGTTACTCACAAATCTATAATAGCTAGCATTTCAATATGAGTCAATCTAAACATTGCTATCTACTATGAAGATAAAATTCGAAAAATTCAGGCTTATACAGTCTTGGGACTGAAGACCACCACCTCAACAACAACAACAACAACAACAGCAGCAACAAAGAGAGGTACGTACTCCAATTATTTCTATGTGCCGTCTACGTATGAAATAAGAGCAAGGAAAACTATTGCAATAACAGTATGTAGCCTCCCTCACATAACATAAACAAATGTACAGTTAGCTAGTTATTACTATGTTCCAGGGATCAACTGTATGACCTCCTTCTATGATAGTAGAACAAGTTAGTTTTACAATCATCATACATTTGCTCACAAGGGACATTCACAGATTGGCCCTCTTCTATTTTCCTCATATTTACAGGATGTAAAGATAAATGCCAGGACATCAATTTCCTAAACCAGCATGACAAAATTTTAAGAACATAAAAAAAAAAAAAAAAAACTTGAAAAAAATCACATTTCAAGATCAAAACATTTCCAGTTGCTGTTAAATGAAAAACACTATTACATTACCAACATACTCACCGGTAGGTGAATACAGAGCACAATAGGATTGTAATCATAAAGTTACTAGTTTGAATCTCATTATGAGCACCTTTTTTCTCTTTTATTTAAATTCCATTTTTATTAAGAAACAGAAATATTAATT
The DNA here is from genome assembly GCF_023864345.2 of Schistocerca serialis cubense. Taxonomy (NCBI): domain Eukaryota; kingdom Metazoa; phylum Arthropoda; class Insecta; order Orthoptera; family Acrididae; genus Schistocerca; species Schistocerca serialis. Next base: position 246,204,194 of record NC_064642.1, read on the forward strand.
AACAAATACTGAATCATAATTTTTCAGTAAAAATAACACCTTTTTAACTGTGTGTCATCTGAAAATAAATTAAAATTATATAGACACATGGGAAATACCTTTTTGTTAAATGAAAAAATTATCTACATCTACGATGTGGTTCAAATTCCAGAAATCAATACGGTTTTTATTTTCTATTTGAAGCTTTGCATTTTTGTACTCAATTTTCATTTATTGTGAATACTTGCTTCTTCATAAGAACAGTAACTAAAAATAAAAAGGTTTTATTTTTATTTGAAAATATTATAATTCATTATTTATTAAGTAACATTTTCTTTTGTTAATAAATACAGAATTTTAATGAAAGTAAATACATATTTATAATTCTAGTGAGATTTGAACCAGCAATTCAGCTGAGCTCAGAAATCTTCTAATCTTCAAAAATGACTATTTTTTAGTTTCTGGGAACTGTGTCATACTGCTTTAGGAAATAGTGTCCTGGCACTGAGCTTCACATCTCATAAATACAAAGAAAATAGAAGATGACCAGTCCATAAGGTCTCCTTGTCAGTGAAAAATAGGACACCATGCTATCCATTAACATTATTTCTTAAGCAACAGCTTTTTAACGTACAGTGATTTACATCTCACCATGATCAACTTCCTTTCTCTCTCTCTCTCTCTCTCTCTCTCTCTCTCTCTCTAAAACAACCTACTGCTACCATTACTACTACTAATACCACATATTTACATTTAGAAATCCTGCTATGTAGTGAAAGCAGTTGTCAAACAGAAGTGATTTCAGTTTATATTTAAAATTAATTTTGTTACCTAATAAACTCTGTATGTATGTCACAGGGTAAAGAAGACAATTACTTTTAGGCTGAAAATCTTTCTGTGCCACACTAATATTGTGGCGAGGCATTTACCCTTCTAGTATTACATTTACAAATGTTACTGTTGTTGGAGAATTGCGACTGACTGTTGACAACAAATTGCATAACAGAACAACCATGCTGTGAGACTACTGTCAGCTGTGCCAACAGTTTTATAGAGTGGACACCACATACAAGTATTACCTTTAATACACATATCTGGGCAACTAACACCTTTTCCCCTAAATGACAAGTTATCATAGTCTATGATACCTTAAGATATTAGTGAATGAAAATATTGAAAATTAGTCAATGTTTTGATATTTTCATCACCAAAATCTCATATTATTTATAACAAAAAAGAACTTAAATATTTAAGAAGTCGTGTAATGTGCAACTTCCCGTTCAGGTTCTTGTCACTATAAACACCCAAAAAATTAGGATATTCTGTTACATTTACCAATTTACCCTCATGCATTATTCTAATGGTGCAGTACTTAATTACAAGTTGTGTGTTTTACTTAAATTCTATGACAGTCCATTTGCAAAGAAGCAGTTACTAATTTTTCACATACACACAAATTTTTACACACACAAAGACATGATAGTTTTTGGGTAGCAGATTAGAGATGTGCAAGAATACAATTTCGATGTATGTACTGTTAAGGTCTTGAGGTTTTTGTGCACATATTTGAACTATGTAGACAGCCTAATAGTGGCAGGTGCAGGGTGACACGGATCCACCTACATCCTGTAGCAAAGCTTTGAACATATTGTCTTCCAAGAGGACTATTTAGTCCTCATCTTTGTAGAAAGAAATAGCCCAAAACTGAGTAGTAGTTAACTTGGGACCATGCTGAAGTAAGCTGAGGAACAATGGTGGAGCCATGTCAGATCTAACTAAAAAACTGATGAAATATCAGTTAATAATTTGGGAGTAAAGGAGACCACTCACTGAATAGCAGAAGGGTTGAACTGCTGACAGGCACATAAAAAAGAATGTATGTCTATAATAGGGAAACATTCCACGCGGGAAAAATATATTTAAAAACAAAGATGATGTGACTTACCATACGAAAGCGCTGGCAGTCGATAGAAACACAAACAGACACATACATACACACAAAATTCTAGCTTTCGCAACCAATGGTTGCTTCGTCAGGAAAGAGGGAAGGAGGGGGAAAGACGAAAGGATGTGGGTTTTAAGGGAGAGGGTAAGGAGTCATTCCAATCCCGGGGGCGGAAAGACTTACCTTAGGGGGAAAAAAGGACAGGTATACACTCGCGCACGCACACACATATCCATCCATAGACAACCCAACGCTTCTGCTGTTTAGTGACTGGTCTCATTTACTCCTTCATTACTTACATTCTGCCAGAAGTTTCCTTGCCATAAGTATCATTTAATGATGGATATATGATGGTAGTTGTAGATGTAGCACCTATTTAGAAGCAAATGAAGATAAACATACATGACGAGTTCAGAAACGTAAGTTGAAATATTCCATGGGAGCTGCTTAGCTTGCTGCATTCATTAGTTTGGCACTTAGTGCTATTAATTTCTCTGATTTCTAGTACTTATGATTCTGAAAAATGCTTTCCATTTATTCACTGTATTTGTGCATTATTCCACGTACAACTGATTACAGTTATGGTTGTGTGTCTTCTAAAAAAAATTTGAACTCTACATTACATTACTTTTGGCTTCATATGCTTAACTCAGGCTACAGCATACACAGTCGCTAAATATGAGAATATCTGCTTCCACAAGAAACATCTGAGTGTCTTTCTGCTATTTTTTTCTATTATTGTTCTGGCTCTAAGTATCAGTTTAAAAATAAAACAACTTAAAAATATTATGAGAAGGAAAGTTGCTACTCACCACATAGCGGAGATGCCGAGTCGCGGATAGGAACAACAAAAAGATTTTCACACTTAAAGCTTTTGGCCAATGGCCACTGTCAACAATAAACACACACACACACACACACACCTGCAGTCTCAGGTAACTGAAACCACACCTGCCTGAGACTCTGTGTGTGTGTGTGTGTGTGTGTGTGTGTGTGTGTGTGTACTGCTGACAAAAGCCATTGGCAGAAAGCTTTAAGTGAGAAAATCTTTTTGTTGTGCCTATCTGCGACTCAGCATCTCCACTATATGGTGAGTAGCAACTTTCCTTCTCATAATATTGTTAGATTCCATTCTGAATTTTCCATTGTTTGAAACAACTTAAAAATACAGTTAACGTTAATGATGACACTCTATTTAAAATATTATATCTAACTTAGCACTGAAGACTACAGCTCCCACGATACAATATCACAGTGCATCAGCAGGAAGGACTATTATAGAGTTCAACAGTCAACTGACAGTGAGGTCACCACACATAGAGCACAAGCTCTGGCAGGAAAAGGAAATAACCATATCCTTTTCAAGTGTCCCATCGCGTATTTGCATTCATCAGTTCAAGGAAACTGGGAAACCTAAATCTTGATGGGCAGGCCATTTTTCACACATGCTAGTCCAGTGCCTTAACCACACTGTTATCTTACTCAGTTGCGATGCATCAGAGTGGCCAACTCTACTACGTTACAATTCTGTATGTACAACAGACTCATTTTAAACTGGAAATTATAACAGAATATATGCACAAAATGTAAGTATTTATGACCAAAGCAAATACATACAAAACTTGTATCTCACTACAAAACATTGCAGCACATTTTAAGTGTAATACAATGAAGAAATAACTGACAACTAAAATATTGAGATATTTCACACATATCTTGTACTAGGTGACAGAAGGCCCATTGTTGCCACAGATATTATAGATACTTAGTAAAATATTATGAAAAGGATAGTCGCTACTCACTGTATAGCAGAGATGCCGAGTTGCACATAGGCATAACAAAAAAAGACTATCATAAAATAAGCTTTCGGCCACCAAGGCCTTTGTCAAAAATAAACACCCAAATGCAACTGCCAGAGAATGTGGCCGTGTGTGTGTGTGTGTGTGTGTGTGTGTGTGTGTGTGTGAGTGTGTGGTCTATTTCTGACAAAGGCCTAGTTGGCAGAAAGCTTATTCTGTGACAGTCTTTTTGTTGTGCCTGTCTGTGGCTCAGCGTCTCCGCTATCGCTATATGGTGAGTAGCAACCATCCTTTTCATAATATTCTACATCTACAGCTACATGATTACTCTGCAATTCACATTTAAGTGCTGGTTCATCGAATCACAATCATACTATCTCCCTACCATTCCACTCCCGAACAGCGCGCGGGAAAAACGAACACCTAAACCTTTCTGTTCGAGCTCTGATTTCTCTTATTTTATTCTGATGATCATTCCTACCTATGTAGGTTGGGTTCAACAAAATATTTTCGCATTCGGAAGAAAAAGTTGGTGACTGAAATTTCGAAAATAGATCCCGCCGCAATGAAAAACGTCTTTGCTTTAATGACTTCCATCCCAACTCGTGTATCATATCTGCCACACTCTCTCCCCTATTATGTGATAGTACAAAATGAGCTGCCCTTTTTTGCACCCTTTTGATGTCCTCCGTCAATCCCACCTGGTAAGGATCCCACACCGCGCAGCAATATTCTAACAGAGGACGAACGAGTGTAGTGTAAGCTGTCTCTTTAGTGGACTTGTTGCATCTTCTAAGTGTCCTGCCAATAAAACGCAACCTTTGGCTCACCTTCCCCACAATATTATCTATGTGGTCTTTCCAACTGAAGTTGTTTGTAATTTTAACACCCAGGTACTTAGTTGAATTGACAGCCTTGAGAATTGTACTATTTATCGAGTAATTGAATTCCAACGGATTTCTTTTGGAACTCATGTGGATCACCTCACACTTTTCATTATTTAGCGTCAACTGCCACCTGCCACACCATACAGCAATCTTTTCTAAATCGCTTTGCAACTGATACTGGTCTTCGGATGACCTTACTAGACTGTAAATTACAGCATCATCTGCGAACAACCTAAGAGAACTGCTCAGATTGTCACCCAGGTCATTTATATAGATCAGGAACAGCAGAGGTCCCAGGAACACCTGGTATCACTTCAATTTTACTTGATGATTTGCCGTCTATTACTACGAAGTGCAACCTTCCTGACAGGAAATCACGAATCCAGTCGCACAACTGACACGATACCCCATAGGCCCACAGCTTGATTACAAGTCGCTTGTGAGGAACGGTGTCAAAAGCTTTCCGGAAATCTAGAAATACGGAATCAACTTGAAATCCCCTGTTGATAGCGGCCATTACTTCGTGCGAATGAAGAGCTAGCTGTGTTGCACAAGAACGATGTTTTCTGAAACCATGCTGATTATGTATCAATAGATCATTCCCTTCGAGGTGATTCATAATATTTGAATACAATATATGCTCCAAAACCCTACTGCAAACCGACATCAATGATATAGATCTGTAGTTCGATGGATTACTCCTACTACCCTTCTTAAACACTGGTGCGACCTGCGCAATTTTCCAATCTGTAGGTACAGATCTATCAGTGAGCGAGCAGTTGTATATGATTGCTAAGTAGGGAGCTATTGTATCAGTGTAATCTGAAAGGAACCTAATCGGTATACAATCTGGACCTGAAGACTTGCCCGTATCTAGCGATTTGAGTTGCTTAGCACCCCTAAGGTATCTACTTCTAAGAAACTCATGCTAGCAGCTGTTCGTGTTTCAAATTCTGGAATATTCCATTCATCTTCCCTGGTGAAGGAATTTCGGAAAACTGTGTTCAATAACTCCGCTTTAGCGGCACAGTCCTCGGTAACAGTACCATCGGCACAGCGCAGCGGAGGTATTGACTGCGCCTTGCCGCTTGTGTACTTTACATAAGACCAGAATTTCTTAAAATTTTGTACCAAATTTCGAGACAATGTTTCGTTGTGGAACCTATTAAAGGCATCTCGCATTGAAGTCCATGACAAATTTCGCGTGTCTGTAAATTTTAGCCAATCCATCCTGGATTTTCCATTGTTAGATAGTTACAACAAACATTTTTTCAACAACAAAACTAACACAATTCACACTGTTTCTGTGGGACATTTTGAGGAAAAATGATATATTGTCAATGGAGATTAAGTGATTGACTGACTACCATTTTTCATTTCCTTACAATGATAACAATCATGAAAGGATTTCACAAAGCAGTAAATGATTTCAATCAGCCAGTGGTCATCATCAGACTAAAAACAGATGCTGCAAGTGATGACACAACATTCCTATTGTTACTTTAGGTTCTACAATACAAAGGTACTAATGCTATGTTGGCAAGACAACTGGTTGGTTGGTTGGGGAGAGTGGACCAAACAGCGAGGTCATCGGTCCTATCGGATTAGTGAAGAATGGGGAAGGAAGACGACTATGTCCTTTAAAGGAATCATCCCAGCAGTTGCCTGAAACAATTTAGGCAAATCATAGAAAACCCAAATCAGGATGGTCGGACGTGGGTTTGAACCATATCCTCCTGAATGCGAGTCCAGTGTGCTAACCACTGTACCACCTCACTCAATAAAACAACAGGAATATTATAACTTGCTGCAGATGCATTTAATTTGATAATGACCAATGGCTGATTGAAACTGGCTAATCCATTGTGAAAAGCTTTTTTTGATTGTTTTTGTAAGGAAATAAAAGAAGATAATCTGTGAGACACTATCTATTTGTCACACAGTGCTGAATCCAGCATGTATTGAAAGACAAGACGTTCACTAGACTGTTTCAGTATTTCAAAATACGGAGTGTCTGCAAGTACGGAAGTTTTATCTTTTGATCATTAATACCACAAATATTAGAAAATCTACTCTGTGTACTGAAAAATGCCCACTCAGAAAATTATGAACTCTCGTCATTACTCCCAGTAACTGATTCCCATTCATGACCTCATTGTCACAGCAAAGTATTTTACTTTCAAGTCCTGCTATGCCGATCACATCTATCACTTTCAAATTCACTTAAAAAATTAAGTCACAGGACACAGTTTGCTCAGAGATTCCAAAAGCGTAAGTTCAGTCACCAAATTGGAAAGCTCTCCTGTCTTCATACGCAGCTGCAACTTTGATCTGTGAGCTGCCAGACTTATATCTGAAAGTGTATCTGTCGAGTAAGGATGACTGATGAGTGTGTGAAGTTTTAGTGTTGTACAGGTTTGCCAAGGATTATTTTAGGTTCTTGTTTGTGGTGTTGATGACAATGAGATAGAGAGAATGGAGAGGCCGAAACCTGGTGCTGGTACATGGCCATCTCCTTTCAAATTGCAACAAGGGCATAACAAGTGTAATGCCCTCCTTCAACAAACAGGTGTGTTGTTTCACATACCACGACTTTCAGTCAGCACTATTTTGGAAGCATACTTCTCGTATAGCATTATTCTCTTTTATTACTGGTGCTTTCCTGTATGACAGTCTGGCACATATAGTGTACAGGAAGCTTCACAAAAGTTACCTGATCCATATCTTACAGTTTCTACAACCAAAAGTGCAATGGAAACCACACAATACTGGGACAGTAAGAGAAAATGGAAACCTGCTTGAGCAAAAGGAACAAAGATTGGAAAAGGTCTTTGAACTTTTCTGTAATCTTTGTGATGAGATACAAAAACATTACAATAACAGACTTACTCTCAGTGTCCTACACTCGGGGTCTGTGGGAGAATAACCACTCTCTTCTTCCTGCTTAATTTGCACCTAAAAAGAAAGTGAAGGAGGAAAAAGTTAAATTAAACAGTGATCTGCTTTATAAGATCTGCATATACACTATCTGATCAAAAGTGTCCTGACATCTATTAGTGCAAACATTAATACTGGATGTGTATGCCCTTAGCCTTTACGAGAGCTTAAACTAATCTGCTGAGGTTACTTCCAATGACATATCAGAATGTCTGTAGAGAAATGGTAACCTACACTTCCTCAACTGTCAAAACCAGAGATGGTAATAGGGACACTCGACAAGGCAGTCTATTTCACAAATGTTACTGTCCACAAACCATTGCCTCACAGATGCTACCTTAAGACAAGAGTGCACAGTCATGATAATACAAAAACCACCATTTCTGAATTGCTCCTCTACTGTACGCAATACACACTGCTGTAAAATATCTTCATACCCTAATGCTTTTAGCGTTTTCTGGAGTGCAATAAGGTGACTACAATCTAACCAACCATGAAAAACAGCCTCATACCGTAACATTACCTCCTCCTTATTTCATTTCTGCCACTACACATGGTGGCAGGAAACTTTCTCCACGCATTCATCAAACTCAAAATCTTCCATTGGAATGCAACAGGGTATAGTGTTATTTGACACTATAAAACACTCATTACAGTCATTCACTGGCCAACGGCATCACTCTTTACACCAATGTCGCTTAGCAATGAAAACAGAAAAGTGTAACTTATAAGAAGCTGCTCAACCATTACACCACATCCTTTTTAACTCCCTACACACGGACGTTGTTCTCACTGGATTGCTAGTAGCACTTGGAAATTCTTGACTGGTCTTTACAGCTGATTTCATGTGATTTTTTTACAACCACCCTGCGCAATGCTTGACAGTCCCTATCCATATCTGCCTGGTCTTGGTTTAGCTAAGGTCATTCCTTAGCCACTCCATCAGTCAACCTGAGCAGCTTTAGAAGGGCTGGAATCTCTCTGATAGATTAGTTATTCAGGTGACATCCAACAGCTAAATGACAAGGAAAGTCACTTAGCTCTCCTGAACCACCCATCCTGCTAGTACTGCTTCTCTACTGACAATGCAATCCTTCTCCTCTCCTTTTATATGAATGGGTCTTCCTCTCAACACATCTAGATGTCAATTCTGCATCACATATGAGTGCCTGGATGCTTTGGATTGGATAGTGTAACCCAAGATTAGCATTAACAATATTGAAAACCACAGACAAGCGTGTGTGGAGTATCATTGCTTCCTCCCTTACACATTATTAGGTGTAATTACCTTTCTTACTACAAAATATTACTGTTTGGGCAATATTCCAAGTTTCCTGCAAAGGTTCAATACACTGTCTGTATTTCAAAGAAAAGTTTATTAAGTACATGAGATCAACATGTAATAACAGCTGAATACCATTTTCACATTATGTAAGTTCACAGGTTTCTACAGCCAGCATCAATTTGACTAAAATCCATTTGTGTGTTAGACCACATCATTATAAAACACCAACATACATATATAACTAATTTTAACCGTCTTTGTATAAGTCCACTTCAGTGTGATTAAACGGTGGGATTCTGGGGACATTTTGATTGCTAGGTGACTACTGACACCAGTTCTGGTATGCTACTGGACAGTTCAAATTACAGATGCCTTTGGAAGGGTAGCAGCATGGGAGGCTATTGCATATGCTACTCTGTCAGGATTGGTAGTCAACAATAAATCAGCAGCTTGCACCCTGGGATTGTGTTTTCCCACAGCAAGATGTCGAAGTTGCATGGCAGTTGTCTTGTGGCCACTTGCTTGTAAATGCTGAACCCAGGTACTGTGGATCTGCTGACTGTTGAACAAATGCAGCTCGTTGGACTGGGATTTCTGGCAGCAGACTATAGGTAACTTGTAGCCATCCTCCCTGCTCATGCGGTCAAGACATTATTTCAATAGCCTCTCTTATTTCCTGCTGCTGCATCCACTATTGCTGACCATGTATACAGTGTTCTTGAAAACTGATAGATTGGCCACAGTCCTGGTGATGCTCAGTTACTTGAGATTCCTGTGTTCCCCCAACTGCACATATCAACCATGCTCCAACAAGCTAGTATTAATCAGTCTCTAGTTTCACCACCATTGACTTTGCTGCATTCACACCGAAGTTCGTGAATGCCTGAAGCTTGGAGAATATCTACAGAATCCTTCACAGACCTCATAAGACCCCTGATCTTGTGGACATTGTGGGACATTGGCCTAATTCTTCTGCAAAGCAGCACTGTGCCTTCACAATCACTAATGCCCCTCAAACAGGAAAATGTTCTTCTATTCCTTTGTCTGTTTTATCTTTGCTGTACCTCACAGTTCGCTGCATGTTCTTATTTCCATAACCAAACAACAAAATATTGTCTGGAGCATAACTTTCATGTTACGCCTGATACTGAACAAATCTTTTGCATGCACTCCGAAAAAACCAATCAGAGCTATTTATTCAAAGCTGACTGAGAGCAGTCAAAATCAGACAAGTACACTTCACTGAACTGGAAAAAAGTGAATTGCAATAGTTGACAACACATTATACGAGGGCGGTTCAGAAAGTAACCTCCGATTGGTCACAGTGCGGGTTGTGGGGGGAGTAGCGACGCCATCTGTGCGTTCACGCACTCAACAGGTCAGTCGGCATCAAGCCGTCGTCGAGTGAACGTCGTACCTGCGTTAGTTTAGTTTTTGTGGCAGTTTGAAATGTGTGCTGCAATAGAAAACCCCGCCAAATGTGAAGTGCGTGCTGTCATAAGGTTTTTTACAGCCAAAGGATATTCTGCAGCAGCTATTCATCGTGAGCTTTGTGCCGTGTACGGACCAAGAATTATGAGTGAAGGAGATGTCCGTGAATGGGTACGTTTATTTAAAAGTGGACGAGAAAACGTTCATGATGAAGAGAGGAGTGGTAGACCATCATTGGTGACTGACGAACTCGTTCAGACAGTTGATGCAAAAGTTCGTGAAAATCGACGTTTCTCAATGTCGGAGTTGTCTACTGGTTTTCCACAGATTTCTAAGACTCTCTTGTACGAGATAGTGACAGAAAGACTGGGTTACCGTAAGTTCTGTGCATGATGGGTGCCCAAAATTCTTACCGACCACCACAAAACTCAAAGATTGGCCTCTGCATTAGACTTTCTGTCACGTTATGAGGACGAAGGAGAACCATTGTTAAACAGAATCATGACCGGTGACGAAACCTGGATTAAGTACGTGAACCCTGAGACAAAAGAACAATCAAAGATGTGGGCACATTCAAATTCGCCTACCAAACCAAGAAAAGCCTCGCAAGATTTTTCTGCCAGAAAACTGATGGCAACGGTGTTTTGGGATGTCAAAGGGGTGTTGTTGGTTGAATTCATGGAACGTGGTACGACCATTAATCAAGATGTGTACTGTGAAACAATAAAAAAGTTACGACGGGCTATACAGAACAAACGCCATGGTATGCTGACTTCCGGTATCATTTTTTTGCACGATAACGCCCGTCCTAACTCTGCTCGCAGAACAACGGCCCTTCTTAAGTCCTTCAAGTGGGACGTTATCAACCATCCACCTTACAGCCCAGACCTGGCGCCAAGTGATTATCACCTCTTCATGCATTTGAAGAAATGGCTCGGGTCACAGCGGTTTGATGACGACGAAGAGCTCAAAGATGCGGTCACAGGCTGGCTCCAGGCACAAGCGGGTGATTTTTATGCAGAAGGAATTTCAAAGCTTGTGAAGAGATACGATAAGTGCCTCAATCGCTATGGAGACTATGTAGAAAAATAGTGCAAAGATGTAGTTGTAAGATGTATATATTAAAATATTTTTATTTAACTTGGTGTATTTTTTTAAATCAACCGGAGGTTACTTTCTGAACGGCCCTCGTATCTTGCAAAGGAAAAATTATAGCGGATTGAATGAAATGCTAGAACGTTTTATGGTGATTTGCTTGTGACATAGTACTAGACACATTGGTAGTCGACTTCTTGAATTTAACTGACATGATAGGTTAATTACGGCTTTTTGATGTTCAGTAGTGTAGTTACCTGTGCCATAACTGACAACAGTCTGAGACGAACAAGGTTACAATGCCTAAAATCCAATGATGTTGTTGTTGTTGTTGTTGTTGTTGTTGTTGTTGCTGTCTTCAGTCCAGAGACTGGTGTGATGCAGCTCTCCATGCTACTCTATCCTGTGCAACCTTCTTCATCTCCCAGTACGTATTCATCTCTTGGACTCCCTCTACGATTTTTACCCTCCATGCTGCCCTCCAATACTAAATTGGTGATCCCTTGATGCCTCAGAATATGCCCTACCAACAAATCCCTTCTTCTAGTCAAGTTGTGCCACAAATTTCTCTTCTCTCCAATTCTATTCGATACCTCCTCATTAGTTATGTGATCTACCCATCTAATCTTCAGCATTCTTCTGTAGCACCACATTTCAAAAGCTTCTATTCTCTTCTTGTCTAAACTATTTATTGTCCATGTTTCACTTCAATACTTTCAGAAATGACTTCCTGACACTTAAATCTATACTTGATGTAAACAAATTTCTCTTCTTCAGAAACGCTTTCCTTACCATTGACAGTCTACATTTTATATCCTCTCTACTTCGACCATCATCAGTTATTTTGCTCCCCAAATAGCAAAATTCCTTTACTACTTTAAGACTCTCATTTCCTAATTTAATTCCTGCAGCATCACCCGATTTAATTCGACTACATTCCATTATTCTCGTTTTGCTTTTGTTGATGTTCATCTTATATCCTCCTTTCAAGACACTGTCCATTCCGTTCAGCTGCTCTTCCAGGTCCTTTGCTGCCTCTGACAGAATCACAATGTCATCAGCAAACCTCAAAGCTTATATTTCTTCTCCACGGATTTTAATTCCTACTCCGAATTTTTCTTTTGTTTCCTTTACTGCTTGCTCAATATACAGACTGAATAACATCGGGGACAGGCTACAACCCTGTCTCACTCACTTCCCAGCCACTGCTTCCCTTTCATGCCTCTCGACTCTTATAACTGCCATCTGGTTTCTGTACAAATTGTAAATAGCCTTTCGCTCCCTGTATTTTACCCCTGCCACCTTCAGAATTTGAAAGGGAGTATTCCAGTCAACATTGTCGAAAGCTTTCTCTAAGTCTACAAATGTAGGTTTGCCTTTCCTTAACCTATTTTCTAAGATAAGTCGTAGGTCAGTATTGCCCCACGTGTTCCAACGTTTCTACAGAATCCAAACTGATCTTCCCCGAGGTCAGCTTGTACCAGTTTTTCCATTTGTCTGTAAAGAATTCGTGTTAGTATTCTGCAGCCGTGGCTTATTAAACTGGTAGTTTGGTAATTTTCACATCTGTCAACACCCGCTTGCTTTCGGATTGGAATTATTATATTCTTCTTGAAGTCTGAGAGTATTTCGCCTGTCTCACATTTTTGAAAAATATGTAAAAAATCAGCCAACCAGTTGCATAGGTTTTCTATATACCTTGACCAGGTTTCGTCACCTCTAAGGGTGACTTTATCAGAAGGTAAGGTAATTACCTAAAATGAATATGTCATTTTAGGTAATTACCTTACCTTCTGATGAAGTCACCCTTAGAGGTGACGAAACCTGGTCAAGGTATATAGAAAACCTGGGCAACCAGTTGGCTGATTTTTTACATTTTTTCAAATTTGTGTATACGGTTGCTGAAAACATCAGCCATGTTCAAAGTTGTCTCATACATCTTGCTCACCAGATGGTAGAGTTTTGTCAGGGCTGGCTCTCCCAAGGCTGTCAGTAGTTCTAATGGAACGCTGTCTACTCTCGGGGCCTGGTTTCGACTCAGGCCTTCCAATGATCAGTCAAATTCTTCACGCAGTATCATATCTCCCATTTCATCTTCACCTACGTCCTCTTCCATTTCCATAATATATTGCCCTCAAGTACACCGCCCTTGTAGAGACTGTCTATATACTACTTCCACCTTTCTGCTTTCCCTTCTTTGCTTAGAACTGGGTTTCCATCTGAACTCTTGATATTCATACAAATGGTTCTCTTTTCTCCAAAAGTCTCTTTAATTTTCCTGTAGGCAGTATCTATCTTACCCATAGTGATGTGTGCCTCTACATCCTTACATTTGTTCTCTAGCCATCCCTGCTTCGCCATTTTGCACTTCCCGTCAATCTCATTTTTGAGACGTTTGTATTCCTTTTTGCTTGCTTCATTTACCGCATTTTTATATTTTCTCCTGTCATCAATTAAATTCCATATCTCTTCTGTTACCCAAGGATTTTTATTGGCCCTCGTCTTTTTACCTACTTGATCCTGTGCTACCTTCATTTGTCTCTCAAAGCTACCCATTCTTCTTCTACTGTATTTCTTTCCCCCATTGTTGTCAATCATTCCCTAATGCTCTCCCTGAAGCTCTCTACAACCTCTGATTCTTTCAGTTTATCCAGGTCCCATCTCCTCAAATTCCCACCTTTTTGCAGTTTCTTCAGTTTTAATCTACAGTTCATAACCAATAGATTGTGGTCAGAGACCACATCTGCCCCTGGAAATGTCTTACAATTTAAAACCTGGTTCCTAAATCTCTGTCTTATCATTATATAATCTATCTGATATCTTCTAGTATCTCCAGGATTCTTCCATGTATACAACCTTCTTTTATGATTCTTAAACCAAGTGTTAGCTATAATTAAGCTATGCTCTATGCAAAATTCTACCAGGCGGTTTCCTCTTTCATTTCTTCCCCCCAACCCATATTCACCTACTACGTTTCCTTCTCCCCCTTTTCCTACTATCGAATTCCAGTCACCCATGACTAATAAATTTTTGCCTCCCTTCACGATCTGAATAATTTCTTTTATCTCATCATACATTTCATCAATATCTTCGTCATCTGCGGAACTAGTTGGCATAGAAACTTATACTACTGATGGCAAAAGATGGTCTCTCCCATTTTTTTCTCACATTCACACTTAGTCACACAAATGGTAAAATTGTTAATTTAGATTCTGTAAAAAATAATGTTAAAACATGTATATCCTGCTGAAAAAAGGATAAAACAACTTTTCAGGAAAAATGGCTTGTCTTACTGATTGTTTAGAGTATAAATAAATGAACCGGCCTGGGAACTGCTAAAATTACCCAACTACCAAACCAAGAATTCCAGACATAATACAAGATCTCAAAGCCTATATGACATTTGTCTCATCGTCTGCTAAAATGGACAGCAGATAAGTATCATCATGCATACACATTAATTCTTGCAGATAACAAAATAGCAACCAGCTGCTTATAATAAGGGTATTTAAAATCAAACACTGGAAACTCCAGGTTGGAATGTCAATAACATAAGGAAAATATTGACTGCTACTCACTGTAAGGATGACATGCTGAGTTGCAGACACAACAAAAAGGCAGTTACACATTAGCCATGTTGTAACAGTCTGCAATTCACCACGTCATCTTTAATGGAGCAGCAATGTACCTTTTCCTTACAGCGCTGTTACTGGCTTCAAACAAATAGGTCCATCATCAGATGGCTGTTCACAATAACATACATATCTGTTGTTGTTTACATTAGTTTTCACTTTTATTTCCCCCTCTGCTTAAAATTTCTTGGGGTTGTGGTGCCGCCAAAAATCCACGTCATTACATTGCAATGCTGACTGTCTGTGATCATGTAGTAGTGAAGAATAGATGAAGCACTTATTCTGATATATGCACATAGTGTAAGGCATGCGCATGTGCGCACACGCACACACACGCACACATGCCCGCATGTGCACACACACACACACACACACACACACACACACACACACACACACACACACCAAGTCTAACGATCTTTTGTACTTGTAACACTTCATAATGACTGGTTGTTGTTTTCTTCTTTGCAATAATTAATCTGTATTTCGTACAGATCCAAAATCTCAAAAATTCAGTTTTGGCAAAACAGCAAGCATCATTTACCCTAGACACTAAATCAGCTGTATTCTTCATATGACACACACAGTGACCCATATGTGGAACAAGAAGATAGGTTAGATGTTTTGCTCATCTAGAAGTCACTCACTGAACCATGTTCACAGTGGTCACAGGGACATCATTATCTTGCATGTTTTGGACAATGTGTAAAATGTTACAGGGATAGGCACCTAAATAAAGAGATTTTTTTACCACACACTCTTTCAATGATGACACCTTGAGAAGCTTCAAGTCTCATCATTATTCTTGAAGCTGGCAGTTTCCTATCAGCTGGGAGTCTGTTCACTTCATCAACAGCAAATGAACTTAACAATGTTTCCTTAACTTTGAGGATATTTTCTCATTGAAAGCCTAGTTGTCATCAACACTTTGCCTTCAAACATTTATTAACTGATGACATGGACCTGAAAAATTGGGGGGAATTCTTGCAGCTGCTCAACAGTATTCATGACAGCATTAAGTTCACAATGGAAGTAGAAAAAGCTGGTGTCTTGTCCTCCCTTTAACATATTCATGCACCAAAATTCAATGAATGTACCAGTTAAATGTGTACAGAAAATCCCCACATATAGACCAACATATGTAGACTCTCAAACACTATTAATTGATACATAATTACCCAATTTTGAGGACTCTATAAAAGACGGTAAAAATGACCATAGATCGCTGAAATTTTCCACAAGAACTGAGTCACCTTCGAAAATTCTTCTGTGATAATGGTTACGAACAACAAAATACATCACAGACAATTTTTAGGGAGATCTATTTGCAGGGCATCATCAGGGAAAAAAGAAAAGAGCTTGCATTCTTGCCAGTTTATGGATGAGTAACAAGAAACGTTAGCCAGTTCCAAAAGAAGCACAGCATTACATCTGGATTCAGATCTTCATCAGAAGCATGGAAATTTTGATGTCTGTGAATTGCTGTGCACATATTAAACACTTTGTGACAGAACAATAATACACTGTTTAGACCTCACATACTACACAGCAACGCCAGTAGATCGGATAAGGTATCTGCATCTAATCTACAAAAATAAATCAGTTATTGCAGAAGATGCTTCAGAAAAAGGATACACGATTGTATTGAATGACACTATCCTGACATATGAGTATTATGGAAACACTCTCAACAAGCATGGAGAATTTTGGCTCAGTACAGCTTGGGATTTGGCCATCACGAGGTTGAAAAGATAATGACAGAGGCATGATGAAAACATTGTCTAACTTGGTACTGGACCACACACCTCTGATGTTATGGCCAATAGCACATGTATATAATGATGAAATCACCAACCACATGGCTGTCTGTCAACAGTTGGCAGGAGGCCACAGAGCAGTTGGCTGGAAGCTTTTGGAAATTTAATCACTTGTCATGAAAACAAACAAGAAGATTAATCTCTTGACATCTGCATTTACTGTGTTATTTTTATGGTTTCACATATGGTCTGCCAGAATGGCAGGAAAGTGCCTTCTGCCCCTCTTTCAAAGGAAGTGAGAGATTTCTAGATGGTTGGGACACTTACAACCATCCGATACCTCTGTTGAACATTTTGAGAAGCATTATCACAACTAAACCACAATCTTTAGGAAATTTCATGCAATGGATTGTTGACTTCATTCTGTTCCAAAAGTATCTACATCTAATGCACATTCAGTTGTTCAGTATTGAAACGACAGAAAACCAAACACGAGGTACAAAACCCTTGTTAGACATACAAGACAATTATAATTGAAGCTCTAGTTTCAAAATGCTGTAAAAAAAATAAAAACAACCTACTGTCCAGAATGATGTCAAATTTGAAGGAAGAAATGTTATGGAAACACAAAATACTAAACAAAAATGTTGCCACTTGATGGTGCTGTAAGAGGCAGAATACGCAAAACAAAAGATGTGGGGTACATGGCTGTTCCTCTGTTCGCATCTTATATGCTCATCATGACTATCTCAATGCAGCATCCTGAATTGCTGGTAAAGCCTTTTTTATAAGAAAGGCACCAGCAGCTCTGCAGAAGTTCCAGACACTCAAGGATACAAAAAAGGCATTTATCCAAAGTCTGCCATGGGTCTGGAGAAAACGATTATGAAATTCGAAAATATAGGATCTTTTGAAGTGCAGTATGGCAGAGGGAGGAAAGCAATTTATCCAACATCAGTAAATGTGGCCACAGCACTGGAGGAGGGGTCGAGCGGTGGTGTGCAAACATGCAGTGCACAGGAAATTGCCTGAAATTTGGACATGCCTATGAGTATGGTAGATAAAATTCTATCAAGCATCCTGCATTGCTGTCCCTTTACCCATATTCAAGTGTTGCTTCGCACTGACCTGCCAGTACAACAAACATTTGCTCTAGAATTTCTTGCTCACATGGAAGTGGACAATGAATAAACATGGAACATTCTGTTGACAGATAAAGCCCATCTCCATCTCCAAGGATACTTCAATACACAGAACTGCAGAATATGCGCCATAGAAAACCCACTCACACATCAATCAGTAATGCTTTATTCTGCAAAGTTGACTGTGTGTTGTGGGAAGAAGGCATTGTTTATCGTAAGGCCATATTCTATCGAGGAGATGGATCCTGCAGGTCCTGTTACCTGCACCGTCAGTGGTACACGCTACAGGAGTCTTTGGCGCACCAACATTATTCTAATCCTTCAACAGACTGGATGGGTGGGTACGATCATTTTTATGCAAGCTGGCACTCTTCTGCACATCGCACAGCCAGAAAAGCAGGTGCTGCAGAGGCATTTTGGAAATGCTAGAATTAACAGCTGTCATTTCCCTACAGCTGGGCCATCCAGATCATCTGATCTTGACCTCTGTGACTTCTGGCTGTGGGGTTATCTGAAAAATGTTACCTTCAAAGCTCCAATTACAAATGCTGAATGTGACCCATGGAACATCCCAATCTGTTGTGGAACATGCTGTTTCTTGATTTCAACTTGTGGCATGAAACTGTGGGCAGCATATTGAACAGGTTTTGTGCCAATCTCACCACAGTTGAAAACCAATTTCATTGTTGTTTTTATGCTGGTTTTGGCCTCAGGACAGTTAAAAACTGATTTTCCCCATCCAACGCCATTGTGGATGAGTTTACCTCACTAACAATGGCACGACTGTTGAACGCCGCAGTCATGCACATTGCACAGTATGGTTGGCTTAATGTGCAACTCACACCGTAGCCATCACATTGCAATTCATCTGTCATTTGTAGCTGAACCCTGTTACATTATAATGCTTATAGTGCAATTTAGTGGGAAAACTTTTGTGAAATTTATTTTGTTTCAGTATTTCTCCCTTCTTCAATAATATTCCATACAAATTTGATGTCATTGTGAGCACCAGTTCCTTTTTTACAGTGTTCTGAAACTGAAATTTTAATTATAATCAAGCAGTATAAGATACACAATGATGTGTTTATAGTGTTGACTAAATTTTTAAAGCCAGATGGTAAAATAGTCCTCTGAGGTAAAGTGTAACATCAGTCATTAACTGCTAAAAGAAAGTTTTGCACCTGCTGGATATCTGCAAACACATGTAGGTTTAGATTTACGTGAATGATTCATATTTATCAAACTGAACTCTGATGCTGGCTAACATGCAATACCATGTTCCTCCAAACTCCATGTATTGTCACAGGCTTGGAGCCATCTTTGTATGTTGTCTATAATGTGGTCAAGATGTTGCTGCTCAACCACATCCCACTCTTTGACAGCAATAAGAACAGACTGAATTAAGATGGCGGCTCAGATGAGCGACCCGAGTGCCGAAGATTAATGTTGTCTAAGGTCAATATGACCTATCGATGCCACATGCTTATTGTTTTGTTTTTTGATTGTTATATCCAGAAAGTTAATTTGGTTGTTCTGTTCTCTTTCAATTGTGAATTTTATATTTTTATGTATATTATTGATGTCCGAATGGAGTTTTTCAATTTTTGTTTGTGGTTCATCTATTAAGCAAAGGATGTCATTCATATAACTCAACCAATATAATATGTTGTATTCTTTTGCTATTTTTGTGAAAATGATCTGTTCAATGTGGTTTACAAAAATATTTGCTAAGGCTCCTGAAACTGGGACCCCATTGGTAATCCATCTTTTTGTAAATAAAATTCATTAATGAATTGGAAGTAATTTTGTTCTGTTATGAGCTTTATTAATGTGCGCATTTCCTTAATGTGTTCATCAGGGAGTTGACCACAAGTTTTCAGGTTCTTATCTATGACTTCCATTGTTTCCGGTACTGGTACGTTGGTGAGATGAATTCTTATGTTTTTTTCAATGTATTGTTCTTTGTCTATCAGTACTACTGTGTTCCCCTTGTCTGCTTTTGAAGTGATAACATTTTCATTTTGAAGTTTTCTCCTAAGTTTTCTGAGTGTTGCAGATTCTGTTGTTGTTGTTTTTGTGTTTTTATACTGGTTATTATATTCTGGATTTCTTTTTTTACTAGTTCTCTAGTTAGTCCAATGTTGACACTGCTGTTTTCATTCCCACCTTCCCTTGTCAAAACACTTTCTGCTTCTATAATTAGATTTTCTAAGTAATCTTCATCTATTTCTTAACTTACATTGTATTATAAGCCTTTTCCAACAGCTGTCTTTTTGTACTGTTTAAATGTGTGCCAGTAACGCTCAGAACAAGACAAGGCGAAACGTGTATGGGATAAATAAATTAAGTAGCAGCAGGAAAAGGCAGTTTTATTTACAAAACAAGTATTTATATGCTTGCTGCGGAGGATGGCCACACAAACAAACTTGTGATGTTAATGTAGTTTATTATCAATGTTTGGGTTGTGTTGTAAGCTGAAGTTACTAAGGATAGATTGATTGGTGGGTATCATCGAGTTTGTTCTATGCTATTTCAGTGAGGGTAGGTTTTTAATTACACCAGGATGAGTGAATTTTGGTTTATTGGTATCATGGACATCATTTCAGTGATTCATATAAAGTTAAGTTTCAGATAACAGTTTTGGAGTGATGTGTGATTTTGTGCGAGCTATATAGGTCAAGTGAAATTTCCAAAACCAGTTTATACTATTTACATTTATTGAGGTTTTGAGAATTTTTCTGCATTCTGATTGCTGGATTTTTGCGCAAGTTTTTGTTTTGATTATGTCTTTAATACTAGGAATGACATATGTGCATACATCAATACTTGGCACTGACACGTGGAGGGAACAACAAATCCACCCACATCTGCCAAAGGCCCATTGGTATGCTGAGAAGTGAGCTCCTAAATGCAGCTCACCTGGAGTATGTAATGAGAGAGAGTTTTTGAGGATCATTGTCATATTGAAATTTAACTATGGCTGCCAATGACACACCTTTACAGACTCCACCTCATACCATTGTCATATTGCAACTATGGAGAGCTCCAGGACATTAATAAACACCATCTTCAGCTGCATTCAATGCAGAAGGGAATCCAACTGGCTGATTACATAACTTGTCCCGCTGCACCAAGTGCTTAGTTCTCAGGTATTAATCCACTTGTTTATGAAGAATTTATTTAGACATTTATAAATTACTTTATAAATTTACAATGCACTATAAATTTTACATTTATAAATTACTAGTGGAAATTGTTTTAAAAGTTGGAATTAAACTGTTACCTGTTAAGTTTTAGTATGTGCCACGCGTGTGTGTGTGTGTGTGTGTGTGTGTGTGTGTGTGTGCAAAATCTGAATTGTAATGTAAGAGGCCAATGTATTTGTGTCTGTATTATTTTGTTTTAACTGTCTGTGAAATGCGTTTTCTGGACTATTCAACTTGGAATTTTTAAGACACTGTTTGTTTGGCCTGGCTGTTCAACTGAAGGCCAATAAATAAATAAATATTTAAAAAAGGTCACACACTTCTATCAAGGGCTCTCTTATGTTGAATATTGAAGCTGCAATTATTACTGCACAGTCATCTAACAGCAAACAGGGCAGTATGCCAACAAGGTGTCACATTTGTAGCAGTGAGGCACAATAAATATGCAGGTGAGTTCTCATCCACAGCACTCGTGGCATAATTGATATCCAGGAATCATTTCAACCACAGCAGTGAAAGATTAAGGACACAACGGCCTACAGAAAAGGAAGGAATGGACAGGGGGGGGGGGGGGAGGGGGGAAAGTAATAGTATAACACTAATCAGTATAAGCAGGAGCAACTACTAAGAATGGAATTGAATGCATAACATTCAGTCTCCCCCACCATCCCACCAAAGTGTACAGAGCACTTGCTATCTGGGATCCTTCACAACGTTTTCTGTGAAGAAGCCAAGCTGGCACTTAACAAGCTTTGCTCAGAAAAATGATAAGCACTCTATAACAGGCCACATACCTGCAATCTTTTCAATACATTGGAAGAAGAGAAATGAGTCTGTAATAGAAGGTGGTTTATTTATCTCCAGTTTCATAGACAGATGTTACAACAGCTTTTTAAGTCTGTCAGAAAATTTTCTCTGAGCCACTGACTGATTACAAAAGTAGATGAAGGATAATCCTATCAACCTGGTAAAAGATACGATTGCAGCAAGCAGAATTACTAATTTTTAGTGACCTACCCAATTTTTTAATCTCCTTTGGCTTTGTATACCTGAAACCGGGTCGACAGAAGCGTCCGATCCCACACGCCGGCTTTGACCCATGACGTAAGGGTGTTGTTGTGTGTGACGTCATGCCGACGCGAAGTTTGGTTTGCGAGTGTGGCGTGTTTGTATATGTCGCCATGTTGTGGCTTGTTGTGCTCTCTGGTGGTATGTTCAGGGTTTTCGTTGTTGTGGTATAATGGGGTCAGTTTGCTTTTGCTTATTATCCAGAATTGTTCGAGTGTCAGTTGTGTTTGTAGTGGAGTTTGTTTCAGTGAGTTAACAATATTGTGTAAAGGTTAATTTAAGGTTGTTCGCTGTAAATCGTGTGGTAATTTTAGTAAAATTAATCGGTTGTTGTTTTTGTTCAGGAATGGATATGACGGATAAAATTAACAGTGCGCAGGTCAAATGAAGTGTTCGATCCCAATGCGGGGCTGTGTATTTTGATATTGGTGTCGGGAGATGTTTTTGAGCTATATAGGCCAAGGAAAGTGTTTGATCCTGATTTATGGGATCGGGAGCTGCTGTTGAGCTATATAGCTCAAGGGAAGTGTCCGATTCCAGATATTGTGTTTAGTGGTATTTGTGGAGTTTTGTGATGTTGGTTTCTTTCATCGTTTTGTGTGGTTTTGTATGGGGGTGGGTGTTTAAATTTGTTTATATTTAGTTTGCCCCCATCCAAAAACACCCCATTTCCCGCGCTTGTTCCGTTAGTGTTATTAGGCTTTTTGTGGAAAGTGTGTGTGTTTGTTTTTCGATGTATTTTCGTCCTCAAAATGTGTACGTACTGACTTTATATGTGCCATATTGGAATTGTGGTTTATGGTCGTTTCCGCCATATTTGTGACGTCAGACGGGAGGGATCGGATGCTTCCGTATTTCCCTGAAACCAGTACACAGTGGCAATACAAGGCATGCCTGCAGAAGTAAGACAAATGCATCATAATTTGTTTATTTATAAGTCAGCACAATCTTTACTGCCATTGAGGACGTAATCACAGATTTCAGTGCCCATTAACTCCATTATCCTGATAGAACTATTTTCTCAACATTCAATACCGTATTTAAGATTACTTTTGTTTGTTTCTCATTTAACACACTTAAAAATAGTTTCTGTTTTATTCTGAGTGTGTTTTACTTTTTTAAGGATTAGGGGACATGTTTTGCTTATGATCTATGCCTATATAATAACATGGTGTAGGCCTG
This sequence comes from Schistocerca serialis cubense, assembly GCF_023864345.2. Taxonomy (NCBI): domain Eukaryota; kingdom Metazoa; phylum Arthropoda; class Insecta; order Orthoptera; family Acrididae; genus Schistocerca; species Schistocerca serialis. Next base: position 246,227,539 of record NC_064642.1, read on the forward strand.
CTGAAGGATTTTACAGTTTTGGTTGTTATGGAGTTTTAACTCTTTGACTGCAGCTTGTTCTCTGAATTAAATATAGCCGTAGCTCTCATTTCCCAGTGCAAGGTATTTGCTTCCCAACAATTACCCATCCCTTGTCCTTACTTTTGTTCTATTTAACCTGCGTTTATTTTAGTGGAAAACAAGACCAGAAAGATGTAGAAATGCTTTTGGGAAGAGTTAAACTTTCTGTCTATGTTTGTCTTATTCATAAATCTTTTCGGTTACCTATGATTTCCATCTTTATATTCTGGTGGAGTCATTTTTTTATGATTTTGTTACACATTACTTTTTTTCTCTCATGTAAACCTAACTGGTTAGTAAATTTTATTGTTAACATTTAACCGGCACGGTTAGATGAACTGCATTGACCTCCCTCAAAAGAAAAATAGTCAATGGCTGTTGTATGTATTTTTTACTTCTAGGCACATCAGCTACTCTAGAGATGTTCTTTATCAGTACTACCTGGTAAAAAATCAAACTCATAGTCACTGTCTGTATAACTTCTTGAAACTGTCTCTTGCTGCGGTATAAAGATAAGCTATCATATGATCGTTACTTACAGAACAATACCTTGTAAGTGCACGATTCTACTGTTGGCGTAAATGTGTTCAAGGAGCTGTTCAACACCACATACACGAAACTGATGGGCTTGGGACACATGCCTCCTTTGTTTTCTTTTTCCCATACATAGTTACTCCCCCATTTTCCTTAACTAGTTCTACAGGATCACAACACTAGCTTTATGCATCAAGACATATAATTTTAATTTCAGCAATTTCCATGAGATGTTCTGATAACATATCTACATCTACATTTATACTCCGCAAGCCACCCACCGGTGTGTGGCGGAGGCACTTTACGTGCCACTGTCATTACCTCCCTTTCCTGTTCCAGTCGCGTATGGTTCGCGGGAAGAACGACTGTCTGAAAGCCTCCGTGCGCTCTCTAATCTCTCTAATTTTACATTCGTGATCTCCTCGGGAGGTATAAGTAGGGGGAAGCAATATATTCGATACCTCATCCAGAAACGCACCCTCTCGAAACCTGGCGAGCAAGCTACACCGCGATGCAGAGCGCCTCTCTTGCAGAGTCTGCCACTTGAGTTTATTAAACATCTCCGTAACGCTATCACGGTTACCAAATAACCCTGTGACGAAACGCGCCGCTCTTCTTTGGATCTTCTCTATCTCCTCCGTCAAACCGATCTGGTACGGATCCCACACTGATGAGCAATACTCAAGTATAGGTCGAACGAGTGTTTTGTAAGCCACCTCCTTTGTTGATGGACTACATTTTCTAAGGACTCTCCCAATGAATCTCAACCTGGTACCCGCCTTACCAACAATTAATTTTATATGATCATTACACTTCAAATCGTTCCGCACGCATACTCCCAGATATTTTACAGAAGTAACTGCTACCAGTGTTTGTTCCGCTATCATATAATCATACAGTAAAGGATCCTTCTTTCTATGTATTCGCAATACATTACATTTGTCTATGTTAAGGGTCAGTTGCCACTCCCTGCACCAAGTGCCTATCCGCTGCAGATCTTCCTGCATTTCGCTACAATTTTCTAATGCTGCAACTTCTCTGTATACTACAGCATCATCCGCGAAAAGCCACATGGAACTTCTGACACTATCTACTAGGTCATTTATATATATTGTGAAAAGCAATGGTCCCATAACACTCCCCTGTGGCACGCCAGAGGTTACTTTAACGTCTGTAGACGTCTCTCCATTGATAACAACATGCTGTGTTCTGTTTGCTAAAAACTCTTCAATCCAGCCACAGAGCTGGTCTGATATTCCGTAGGCTCTTACTTTGTTTATCAGGCGACAGTGCGGAACTGTGTCCAACGCCTTCCGGAAGTCAAGAAAAATAGCATCTACCTGGGAGCCTGTATCTAATATTTTCTGGGTATCATGAACAAATAGAGCGAGTTGGGTCTCACACGATCGCTGTTTCCGGAATCCATGTTGATTTCTACATAGTAGATTCTGGGTTTCCAAAAACGACATGATACTCAAGCAAAAAACATGTTCTAAAATTCTACAACAGATCGACGTCAGAGATATAGGTCTATAGTTTTGCGCATCTGCTCGACGACCCTTCTTGAAGACTGGGACTATCTGTGCTCTTTTCCAATCATTTGGAACCCTCCGTTCCTCTAGAGACTTGCGGTACACGGCTGTTAGAAGGGGGGCAAGTTCTTTCGCGTACTCTGTGTAGAATCGAAATGGTATCCCGTCAGGTCCAGTGGACTTTCCTCTATTGAGTGATTCCAGTTGCTTTTCTATTCCTTGGACACTTATTTCGATGTCAGCCATTTTTTCGTTTGTGCGAGGATTAAGAGAAGGAACTGCAGTGCGGTCTTCCTCTGTGAAACAGCTTTGGAAAAAGGTGTTTAGTATTTCAGCTTTACGCATGTCATCCTCTGTTTCAATGCCATCATCATCCCGTAGTGTCTGGATATGCTGTTTCGAGCCACTTACTGATTTAACGTTTAACGTTTAAACTTGGATTGGAGCTCTCTTTGCTTTCGCAGTAGTTTCCTAACTTTGTTGTTGTACCACAGTGGGTTTTTCCCGTCCCTCACAGTTTTACTCGGCACGTACCTGTCTAAAACGCATTTTACGATTGCCTTGAACTTTTTCCATAAACACTCAACATTGTCAGTGTCGGAACAGAAATTTTCGTTTTGATCTGTTAGGTAGTCTGAAATCTGCCTTCTATTACTCTTGCTAAACAGATAAACCTTCCTCCCTTTTTTTATATTCTTATTAACTTCCATATTCAGGGATGCTGCAACGGCCATATGATCACTGATTCCCTGTTCTGTACATACAAAGTCGAAAAGTTCGGGTCTGTTTGTTATCAGTAGGTCCAAGATGTTATCTCCACGAGTCGGTTCTCTGTTTAATTGCTCGAGGTAATTTTCGGATAGTGCACTCAGTATAATGTCACTCTATATTCTGACATTAAATTTGCTCTATTATCTTTATGGGTATTAAAAATTAATTTTTACTACTAAGGTGTCTGTCATCAAAAATGTAATACTTTCATGCTGTGTTACTATTATTGTTATCATTAAGCGACTGGAATGCGGAAATGTCCGATTCCACCCGTCTGCTTTGACCCATGACGTCATCAATATGGCGGAAATGGCTATCCCAAACGTTTCCAATATGGAGCCTTTGACATCACTACATACACACGGCAACAAACACGAAAATATAAATAAGACAATAACATCTCCCTAAAAATATAATCAAACTAACAACCGCGGGAAATTGGGAATTTTGGGGAGGGAACAAGCTAAATATAACAGTAAAAAAATTAAAAAAAACACCACGCTCCCAAAACACACAAAAACGGGCTCTTCCCTTGACCTATATAGGTCAACGGCAGCTGACGATACCACTTCAGACGGGGAAAAACTGTTGAACTACTGAATCTAAGGTTGGTTAATTACGGCCATGTCTTTAGACTGCTTAGGGATGGCTGTTAAGGCTGAAACAGTTGGGCTGTACTGAATACATGCAAATGTGCATAGCCTGTCATGGTATGCGTGATATTCTGGAAAATTGCGAATTTTGCAGAATAATCACTTAAAATTCAAAAACAAGATATGAGAATAACAAAAGGAGTTTGGAATGGGGAATCATCATAATTTAAAATTTTAACTCTTTCAGGATTTTGTATAGAGACTACATGAAAGAATTTTTATAATTTTGATGAAAATGCTAGGGGGATGAAATAGGTATGTTACCCACTGAGGAATACATAAAGTATTCGCAAACCTGCCCCTCTGAGAACACGTGATGTTTGCTACTACGCACTGCGCGTAAAGAATGTTTCGTGTGTGTGTATGTGTGTGTGTGTGTGAGAGAGAGAGAGAGAGAGAGAGAGAGAAGTGGCCAAAGGATGAATAAATAGCGGTATTGTTATTACTGATCAAATAGAAATGTTGCGCCGATTGGCGTGTATCAGTTCTAACCTACAGCCTAGTAACAAAAGATATAGTTACTAAAGACCAATCGCTAAAATAAAATAATAATAAAAGTAATTTGGTTTATTAAGAACGAATGAGTAGTGGCAGTTGTCAAATGAAAAAACATATCACCGATACACACGTCTTCAGCTGGATCAGGAGGTTCCCAAGTCGTAACTCCAGTCCTTAAGTTGAAATAAAAATATTTGTCTGGGTACTTTGCTGAAACATACACTTCCCAGTCATTGTTAAGTCTTTTTACAAACTTTCTCTTCACAACACTCATTGTGTTTTGCAACACAGCACACATATATATTCATAACAAACCACCACCTTGCACACAACGTAAACACAGCTGCTGCCAATCGTACTTCTAAAATTGCAAAGATAAAATACGTCAGCAAACTAATAGATGCCCTAATGAAAAAAATCTCTCTTTGTGTCAGAAATATCGATTGTTTTCGAGGCAAAAACCAAAATTTCGAAATGATTAACAAGATAAGAATCACAAATTATGGATTCGAACAATGGCTGCACGTAAGGACTTTTAACAAGTTAATTATTTTGTCATTATAACTCGAGACAAAAACACGTTTTTAATGTTTATTAAAGACATAAAGTACTGAATTCATACGTACATAAATTATTTCACCAGAACATTAATATTGCCGCTGAACCAATCACGGATAAATACAACTTTTTGGGAGAAACTCAGTTGGCAATTCAAGGGTATTGCCAACTGTGGTATACAGATACATTTTTTCGAAGGGTGTAATTGTTGACATGAGAGAGTAGAGTTCGTGTTCAGTAAATGTGAGACATGTTATGCGAATTTAATTTTGTTGTGGGAAAAAGCTCTCGAAATCACATATAAAATGTCTTACTATGGATTATTCAGGCGATAGTTCTGATGCAGAAACCTTAAGATCTGAATGTATAGCCTCTCAACAAGCAGGAACTGTAGAAAAGCAAACGGAAGATACTAGTGACAAGGCTGTCAAACGTAGGAAGAGGAGTCAGCGATATCGACAGGCTTACCGCGTCGAATGGGAATCACAACCAGATTTCAAAGGTAACGCAACTTGTACAGCTTTGAAAACTTGATTTTGTGTTTACCGCTCCTACTATAATCTTTCTGGTATACTTCTTGATGTAACGTAAAATGCCTAATACTTCATATTCAAGTGTCCATTCATGTTCTCAATACTCGAGATAATTAAAAGTTCCTTTCAAAATTGCATAATCCGTATTCGAGTTAACTGTGAATACTAATGCTTTTCTACAAAGCAGCGATTATATTGTATACCATTGTTGGCATCGGAATGAAATACAGTATGTGAATGTGCTATATATAGTCCGTGAAAACTGACGATGCCTCCTTGTCACAGTATACGGTGGCGTGCGAAATCTGTAAAGCGTCGTGTTGTTTATGAATACTGTTTTTTATTTGCTTCGTCGTTCTTTAGACACACATGTCGTTTAGTCCCAGTTAAACCTTTTCGTATAAAATACATATAAAATTATCTAACATGCATACATAACACGCAACCGAAGCATTTCTTTGACGTATTTTTCGTTTTGTAACTACACATTATGGGCATAATGTAATAAAGCTCCTCACGTCAAAATGCCAATGTCTTGAAGAAGGTAACACTGATCAACGTCAGCAGTTTGTTAACCACTGCTAAGTAAAAGCCCTTTCTAGACTTTTCCAAGTATTATAGTCTTCAGTGACCTTTTGCTCTTGCTCTTGCTCTGAGTCATCTACCGTCCTTACATTAGGCCGTCGCCATTGTCTCTTCGTATTTGTTTCTAGCAACAAACGCCCATGGCCTATATGTGTAGGAAGCAACATGTCCACACCATCTCCTTTCATTTTCATTGCAGTCGTAATTGCATTTTCCACTCCAGTCTTTTTCTTATCTTGATTCATTTGTTATTTAACTGTCGCCCTAAATTACTCTGAGTAACACTCAGTTCCTGAATGGGTTCTACATAACTGAAAACTGGAAATGCATACGTGAAAACTTAGTTTCAAGAACTCCTATTCCGGTCTAACCACTCCAGGCTACTTTCACTCTGCTGTTTATTTCATTCCCTGCCCAACCATTAGATATATTTAGTTTTAACATAATCGATTTTCAAGACTACATTATAACATCATTAATAACATCCTCCATTTGTTGTTGAAGTTTACTTGCAGTACAAGCAAACAATACAATGAAATAGGGATTTGCTCTTCTTCTCTATATAGAGAGGACTCCTAATAAAAGTTTGGTGGTATGCAGTCTCTTCACCTAATACCTCTTTTAACTGTGTACTTTTAGTTTTTGCTGAGGATTGACAGAATCTGTAGAATTAATGCATTTCTTCTTTGATATGCAATCAGATTTTTTTCTCTTGATTCTAAAGCAGTCCATATGAAAATGTAGGTAAAAACCATGGTTCTATTGGACACTGTAAGGTTATGAAACTTCCCTGGCAGACTAAACCTGTGTGCCGGACCAAGACTCAGAAATCGGGACCTTTGCCTTTTGCGGGCAAGTGCTCTACCAACTGAGCTACCAAAGCACGACTCACCCCCCGTCCTCACAGCTTTACTTCTGCCAGTAGCTACCTCTCTCCTACCTTCCAAATTTTACAGAAGCTCTCCTGCGACCTGCCAGGAAAGTTTCATATCAGCACACACGGCACTGCAGAGTGAAAATCTCATTCTGGAGACTGTAAAGTTAATTTGGCAGACAGATAAACAAGCTTTGGAACTTTTGTCTTGGCATTAGAATATTGTTCTCTCTCAAAACGTATAAATAACCATGAAAATCATTGTTTCTACAGTAACTTAACATTTGGTACTAAAGTAAAATGGTTCACTTACTTAGCACTGGAAGAGCAAAGTTATAACTGATTCACATCTCAGCTAAACTTTAAGTATAGCAAATCTTTCATAAAGATTTCACTTAGCTGCAGTTACAGACTGCTTTGAATCAAATCTCTCCAACTTCATCAGTTAATTTTCTTTTGACTTGTGAAGTATTGGTAGACTGTAGTGTTCATAAGGGACCTGCATGTACTTCTATCAAGTTTCAGCTCCATCTGTAACTTTGTGTATGTGTTACAGCCTTTTTCACAAGGGCCACTTTCTTTGGAACCAGAAACAAATGTGTAGAAAAATACTCATGTTTGGCATACTTTGTTAGTGACCTAACCGAGCAAGGGCTTCATAACTTGTCACCTAGGTCTGTTTTGTGCAGGACACAGAAATAACAGATATGAGGATCAGAAATCAATGACAACAACACAACCCCACTTCAAACATAGTGAAAATTTTTGTCCTGACCCATTTTATCCGTATTTTAAGAAGAAATGGGTAGTGAATAAAAGACAACAGAAAAACTTTCATTGTCAGTGCATTGTGTACCTGCCTGTTGGAAAATTATGTACTCCCCTAATAGGTTTATTCAGAGTATTAGTAGCCTCTAAAGTTTTCAGATACATTTGACACCACATCTTAAAATTAACACTAATGTTTTTTAATTGTTTGCACCACTGAAAAGTGTTCATTTAAGTCTATCAAAAACATTTATTTTCCTTTCCCTATTGTTTCAGTTAAAGTTTAAAAATTAATTACATTTGAAAAAAAATAAAGGACTGAAGAATAATAATTATTGTTTTGCTCGATGGCAGTTGTGAATCACATTATGTTGTTTTTTCTCTCCACAAACTGAGGGTGACTCCGGTGCATCTACCTACACATGTCACTTTGGATGTAATTCAGAGGTTTTTGAAAATTCAATTTTAGGTCCATTACTGTTTCAACAAACAATAAAATTTCTTTCAAATTTCACACTAGCATGTGCTTTTTCTTCCACATTTTCCTGTTCTACTTGACTGGGAGAACAGTCTTTTTTGCACACAAATTCAGTTAAATTTTATAACCTTTTCTCTTATTTTTTCTAGAGCCACTTTCCACATGTGCTTTTTGGATGTGTCAATAGTCTTTTTTTCTTCCATCTGTTACTTGCTTGCTGCTATTGCCATTTGTTCTGAAACACAAAATCTTTCATTGTCATTTTAAATAATCCTATCTGGGGAATTAAGATCAAAATTTGAATTGCTTTCTTCATGTGGATCTTTGATTAGCTGGTTGTAATCCAAACTCTTAATACATTGTTTGCTTGCACACAGTTCCCCCAATTCCCTAGCATCAAGTCCACAAGCTACTGCAATTTGCTTGGTAACCTCATCTTTGAAGTTATACATGTTTTGCTGTGTATAGCCTTTTTGTCTGTTGAACCTGTTTGTTGGAATTTCACTGATGATATTACAACAGCTGATGAGTTTCTACTCATATCTTCAGAAATATTTGTCTTGGCGTTTTCATATGGGTGATAAGGAATTAACATCTTTTGAATTTTTATCTTTCATTAGATTTCTGACATTTTTGTATTGTATGATTCTCCCCCATGAACCATGGACCTTGCCGTTGGTAGGGAGGCTTGCGTGCCTCAGCGATACAGATGGTCGTACCGTAGGTGCAACCACAACGGAGGGGTATCTCTTGAGAGGCCAGACAAACATGTGGTTCCTGAAGAGGGGCAGCAGCCTTTTCAGTAGTTGCAGGGGCAACGGTCTGGATGATTGACTGATCTGGTCTTGTAACATTAACCAAAACGGCCTTGCTATGCTGGTACTGCGAACGGCTGAAAGCAAGGGGAAACTACAGCCGTAATTTTTCCCGAGGACATGCAGCTTTACTGTATGATTAAATGATGATGGCGTCCTCTTGGGTAAAATATTCCGGAGGTAAAATAGTCCCCCATTCGGATCTCCGGGCGGGGACTACTCAAGAGGACGTCGTTATCAGGAGAAAGAAAACTGGCGTTCTACGGATCGGAGCGTGGAATGTCAGATCCCTTAATCGGGCAGGTAGGTTAGAAAATTTAAAAAGGGAAATGGATAAGTTAAAATAGATATAGTGGGAATTAGTGAAGTTCGGTGGCAGGAGGAACAAGACTTTTGTTCAGGTGATCAAAGGGTTATAAATACAAAATCAAATAGGGGTAATGCAGGAGTAGGTTTAATAATGAATAAAAAAATAGGAGTGCAGGTTAGCTACTACAAACAGCATAGTGAACGCATTATTGTGGCCAAGATAGACACATAGCCCATGCCTACTACAGTGGTACAAGTTTATATGCCAACTAGCTCTGCAGATGATGAAGAAATTGATGAAATGTATGACGAGATAAAAGAAATTATTCAGGTAGTGAAGGGAGACGAAAATTTAATAGTCATGGGTGACTGGAATTCGTCAGTAGGAAAAGGGAGAGAAGGAAACATAGTAGGTGAATATGGATTGGGGGGAAGAAATGAAGAGGAAGCCGCCTTGTAGAATTTTGCACAGAGCATAACTTAATCATAGCTAACACTTGCTTCAAGAATCATAAAAGAAGGTTGTATACCTGGAAGAATCCTGGAGATACTAAAAGGTATCAGGTAGATTATATAATGGTAAGACAGAGATTTAGGAACCAGGTTTTAAATTGTAAGACATTTCCAGGGGCAGATGTGGACTCTGACCACAATCTATTGGTTATGACCTGTAGATTAAAACTGAAGAAACTGCTAAAAGGTGGGAATTTAAGGAGATGGGACCTGGATAAACTGAAAGAACCAGAGGTTGTACAGAGTTTCAGGGAGAGCATAAGGGAACAATTGACAGGAATGGGGGAAAGAAATACAGTAGAAGAAGAATGGGTAGCTCTGTGGGATGAAGTAGTGAAGGCAGCAGAGGATCAAGTAGGTAAAAAGACGAGGGCTAATAGAAATCCTTGGGTAACAGAAGAAATACTGAATTTAATTGATGAAAGGAGAAAATATAAAAATGCAGTAAATGAAGCAGGCAAAAAGGAATACAAATGTCTAAAAAATGAGATCGACAGGTAGTGCAAAATGGCTAAGCAGGGGTGGCTAGAGGACAAATGTAAGGATGTAGAGGCTTATCTCACTAGGGGTAAGATAGATACTGCCTACAGGAAAATTAAAGAGACCTTTGGAGAACAGAGAACCACTTGTATGAATATCAAGAGCTCAGGTGGCAACCCAGTTCTAAGCAAAGAAGGGAAGGCAGAAAGGTGAAAGGAGTATATAGAGGGTTTATAGAAGGGCGATATACTTGAGGACAATATTATGGAAATGGAAGAGGATGTAGATGAAGATGAAATGGGAGATAAGATACTGCGTGAAGAGTTTGACAGAGCACTGAAAGACCTGAGTCGAAACAAGGCCCCGGGAGTAGACAACATTCCATTAGAACTACTGATGGCCTTGGGAGAGCCAGTCATGACAAAACTCTACCATCTGGTGAGCAAGATGTATGAGACAGGCGAAATACCCACAGACTTAAAGAAGAATATAATAATTCCAATCCCAAAGAAAGCAGGTGTTGACAGATGTGAAAATAACCGAACTATCAGTTTAATAAGTCACAGCTGCAAAATACTAACGCGAATTCTTTACAGACGAATGGAAAAACTGGTAGAAGCAAATCTCGGGGAAGATCAGTTTGGATTCTGTAGAAATGTTGGAACACGTGAGGCAATACTAACCTTACAACGTATCTTAGAAGAAAGATTAAGAAAAGTCAAACCTACGTTCCTAGCATTTGTAGACTTAGAGAAAGCTTTTGACAACGTTAACTGGAATACTCTCTTTCAAATTCTGAAGGTGGCAGGGGTAAAATACAGGGAGCGAAAGGCTATTTACAATTTGTACAGAAAGCAGATGGCAGTTATAAGAGTCGAGGGGCATGAAAGGGAAGCAGTGGTTGGGAAAGGAGTGAGACAGGGTTGTAGCCTCTCCTCGATGTTATTCAATCTGTATATTGAGCAAGCAGTAAAGGAAACAAAAGAAAAATTCCGAGTAGGTATTAAAATTCATGGAGAAGAAGTAAAAACTTTGAGGTTCGCCGATGACATTGTAATTCTGTCGGAGACAGCAAAGGACTTGGAAGAGCGGTTGAACGGAATGGACAGTGTCTTGAAAGGAGGATATATGATGAACATCAACAAAAGCAAAACGAGGGTAATGGAATGTAGTCAAATTAAATCGGGTGATGCTGAGGGGATTAGATTAGGAAATGAGACACTTAAAGTAGTAAAGGAGTTTTGCTATTTAGGGAGTAAAATAACTGATGATGGTCGAAGTAGAGAGGATATAAAATGTAGACTGGCAATGGCAAGGAAAGCGTTTCTGAAGAAGAGAAATTTGTTAACATCGAGTATAGATTTAAGTGTCAGGAAGTCGTTTCTGAAAGTATTTGTATGGAGTGTAGCCATGTGTGGAAGTGAAACATGGACGATAACCAGTTTGGACAAGAAGAGAATAGAAGCTTTCAAAATGTGGTGCTACAGAAGAATGCTGAAGATAAGGTGGGTAGATCACGTAACTAATGAGGATTTATTGAATAGGATTGGGGAGAAGAGAAGTTTGTGGCACAACTTGACTAGAAGAAGGGATTGGTTGGTAGGACATGTTTTGAGGCATCAAGGGATCACAAATTTAGCATTGGAGGGCAGCGTGGAGGGTAAAACTCGTAGAGGGAGACCAAGAGATGAATACACTAAGCAGATTCAGAAGGATGTAGGTTGCAGTAGGTACTGGGAGATGAAGAAGCTTGCACAGGATAGAGTAGCATGGAGAGCTGCATCAAACCAGTATCAGGACTGAAGACCACAACAACAACAACATTATTCTTTTTTTGCCAACAGGGTTGTAACATGATCTAAGTAATAGTTCACACTAGTACATGAGTGGTGTGTCACCATGAAAGCATGTCTGAACATCTCCATGCAAACATAAATTGCTTAGTCCATTAAGCAGCTGTTGTTCTTTGAAACAAAATGTAAGGCCTTTACACAGCTAAATAGCATAATTTATGTTTAATGTTTTCAAAGCTACAATGATTTAATTGAACTTCTCCCCTGCTGACTTGTTAAGATGCTGCAGTTTGGTGTGCCATTTGTGTTCTTGGCAACAATCTTCAACAGTACAGACAGTTTGACCTACGTAAATCATGCCATATTGGCAAGAGATCTGATAGACCCTGAATTTCCATAACCCAACGTCATCCTTGCCACTGCCAAATAGTGCATGTGTTTTAGTTGTCAAGCAGAAGACAGTCTTCATTTGATGTTTCAAAAGAATCCGTCCATCTTCCCTGATAATGTACCACAAAATGGAATAAATACAATGTCTGCATTTTCCTGAGATTTCTCATTTGTTTCCACATGTTGTACAGCCGGTGCAAGATGCAGAGCTTTCTGAATTTGCTACTCTGTGAGTAATTTTTCTGGAGCACTGTCCACAGATATTCATTTTATTAGTTGAAGCTCTCATCGTCGAGGTTTGAGCCGTATGTACCAATGTTTTGAGCATGCTGTTCTTCTGTGCCGAGTGGGTGGTAGTTGTCCGCATGTAAGTATATGTTGGTGTGTGCCTTCTTATGGTACACACTATACTCCAACATGCCATCTGCTCTTCTTTTTACCAGGACATCCAGAAACAGGATCACTCCATCCACTTTAACTACCACAGTAAAATTGATTTTCTAGTTTATGGAATTGAGATGTGTGAGGAAATCTTTCAACTTGTCTCTTGCACGTGGCTATATGATTAAGGTATCATAGACATACCACAAGGGAGAGTTAAGTTTCTGTTGGACTGATTCCAGATCTCCCTCCTCGAAGTGTTCCCTGTACATGTTGGCAATTGGCAATAACTGGTGAGCATGGACTTCACATGGCTACCCTTTCCATCCACTCATAGTAACAATTGCCAAAAAGAAAGTGTTAATGTCAAGACGTGCATTAAAAGATTGGTCATCTCTCTGCCAAATTTCTGGCCAAAAAGTTCCAAAAAGTCTTCTAAATGTATTCTGGTGAAAAGAGAGACTATGTTAAAGCTCATAATGATATCGGAATTACCAAGTCTAAAGTTGTTAAATGCCCAGCAAAATCCGTGGAGTTGCAAATATGATGTGGAGATGTTCCAACATAAGGGCTAAGTGTATCTCCTTGAGGTATTTAGCACATTGGGGCACCAGTGTTGCTTTGTCCCATTGTTAGCACCATTGTTTGCCCTTGCATACTTACTCTCATTTGATCCGCAGGTGAGAGAGCTTCAGTTTGTTGCCCTCTTGGAGTCACCATGCTCTTGCTTGGTTCATGTGTATGGAGGTCCCTTTTAATGGTTTTTAATTGTTTACAAATGAATTGGAAAAACTAATAGAAGTCGACCTCGGGGAAGATCAGTTTGGATTTTCGAGAAATGTAGCAACACATGAGGCAACACTGACTGACTGGCTTCTCTTAAAATATAGGTTAAGGAAAGGCAAACCTACATTTATAGTGTTTGTAGACTTAGAGAAATTTTTCGACAGAGTTGACTGCAAATTTCTGATGGTAGCAGGGGTAAAAGACAGGGAACAAAGGCTGTTTACAACTTGTACAGGTAGCAAACCACGGTTTCATATTCAAGGGCCATGAAAGGGAAGCAGTGGTTGAGAAGGGATTGATACAGGGTTGTAGCCTCAATCTGTATATTGAGCATGCAGTAAAGGAAACCAAAGAAAAATTTGTAGTAGGAATAAATGTGCAGGGAGAAGAAACAAAAATTTTGAGGTTTTCTGATGACATTGTAATTCTGCCGAAGACAGCAAAGGACTTGGAGGAGCAGTTGAATGGAATGGTCAGTGTCTTGAAAAGATGATGTAAGATTAACATCAACATGAGCAAAACAAGAGCAATGGAATGCAAACAAACTAAATCAGGGGATGCGGAGGGAATTAGGTTAGGAAATGAGACACTTAAAGTAGTAATGAGTTTTGCTATTTTGGCAGCAAAAAACTGATGATAGCTGAAGTAGAGAGATATAAAATGCTAACTTTCAATGGCAAGAAAAGTATTTCCGAAGAAGAGAAATTTATTAGCACTGAATATAGATTTAAGTGTTAGAGAGTCTTTTCTCAAAGTATTTGTATGGAGTGTAGCCGTGAACGGAAATGAAATATGATACACAGTTTAGGTAAGAAGAGAGCAGAAGTTTTTGAAATGTTGAAAATTATGTGGATAGATCATGTAACTAATGAGGGGGTACCGAATAGAATTGGGGAGAAAAGAGATTTGCAGAGCAAAAACAGAAGAGGTTTGACTACATTATTAAAATTCTTTCTGAGGTGTGGATAATACAATTTGGACAGAAGGAGAGTGAAAATCAATGTGTTTGAAAGATGAGTCTCATAAAGTGATGACCCATGACAGAGTACTGAGTGCTGTTGCTCACTGGTGAGGTGTGCAACTTGTTATCTATCTCCCAGACAAATGAGTCCATCTTCAGTAAAAGGATGAAAGATCCAGTTTTACAGTTTGTGGGTTTAGTTTACCGTTCTGGAGTGCATGGATTTCCCATGTACAAAAACTGTTGTTGGGTATTCTGATCCAAAAAGTATGTGTATTTGCAAGCTCAACAGTTGCCAACTCTTCAGCAAGTTAATCTTTGTGATGGATTTTATGTGAGAAGCAAAGGATCCAACTGGTTGTACAAATCAGCCTCCAGTAGGGATTGAATTTGAAAATGTCAATGAGGCTGGGAGATATAGTAAGTGCCATCACATATTCTGTTTCTTTTCTCTTCTGGAAGTTCATGAAACTTATTCGGAGCACCGGACGACCACCATTCTCCTGGGTATGAGGTGCTTTCCACCAAACATTTACAGATTGGATTTGATAGCCAAGAAGTCCTCGTGTTATGTGGTTTGCTGGATTATCATGTGCAGAACAATGTCCTTATTGACTAGGAGATATATATGTACGAATTTCTATCCCAGATGAAACTCTTCCATTGATTAGTGGAGGAGGAGGAGGATGTTAGTGTTTAATGTCCCGTCGACAACGAGGTCATTAGAGACGGAGCGCAAGCTCGGGTTAGGGAAGGATGGGGAAGGAAATCGGCCGTGCCCTTTCAAAGGAACCATCCTGGCATTTGCCTGAAACGGTTTAGGGAAATCACGGAAAACCTAAATCAGGATGGCTGGAGACGGGATTGAACCGTCGTCCTCCCGAATGCGCATTGATTAGTATCACTGCATATACAACCAAAGACTACTGTACCATCAGTCCACAACTCTGCCTGAGTAGTGCTGTACCCTGTAGCTGTGTTGAATTTTCTTAGTAGTTATGCTCCTAGAGGTTCGAGATGTTGCAGTTTTAGCTTTTTGTGGTGCAGCCTGTTCTATCTTCGGTCTGTGTGAATCATTGTGTTGCCTTGTAAAACAATGTGGCTGTACGGAGCTCCTGCATGTGCTTGTTCTGAAGTATCACGAAATACAAGAATCGGAACATCATGATTTTTAGTAGAGAGTTATGAATGCTGGGCAACGAAATGAAAATTAGGTGACAGGTCACAAACTTTATCAAGCCAAGTGCATGTCTTAGCCAGGTGGTAGAGGATATAGGTTCCTTGTGCAAGGGTTTCTCAAAGCAGGATCATGTGAAGATAGTGGGTGAAGTGGGAAACAGTATTGATAGGGATCGGGGCTACAGTATTGAGTGTTACCTGGTGAAAATAGCCTCTGCAACGACCCGTACCAATGTTGGGCTGGTGCCTGCTTTCGTGCGGCATGATCAGCCCCAGTTGAACCGCTCTGTCAGGAGGGTAAATATGGAGTTGGATCAGTTGCATAGTGCGGCTACTCTGGCAGACATTGGATTGGTCCCTGTCAAGGCTATTGATAGGGGGTATTTCACAAGGCATGGCCTACACCTCAGTAGGAAAGGGAAGGATAAACTGGCAGTGTTGTTAGCGAATCCATAAGGGGTGACACTAGTACTCATGGATGTACCTCTTTTTTTTAGACTAATATCAGTGTCCAATGAGAAGTTCAGGCAGGCAGGTGCTAAAGAGGTCCAAAACTCACAAGATTCTCACAACAGGAAAGTAAATAATAATGTTACCATATTTAACCAAAATATTGGTGGATTAATAAAAAAAGTAGATTCCCACAAAAGTAAAGTAAAAAATAATGTTACCATTTTTCACCAAAATATTCCGGGATTGAAGAATAAAGTAGATGAGCTCCTGGTTTGTTTTAATGACATTGAATCTGATACTGTAATAGATATACTATGCCTGTCTGAACATCACACTGTGTCTGATATGGAAAAGGTAAATATCAGTGGTTGTAAACTAGCTGCACCAATGAGTAGAGAGAATAAGGTGAGAGGAGGAGTTGCCATATATCTCAAAAGTTATCACTGTGTAAAAAGCTTAGTTTTGTCTAGAGCAACGTATAGAAGCATGTGCCTGTCAACTTAAGGAGGGGCTCTTTTATAATTGTAACAGTATATAGGTCCCCTTCAGGAAACTTTCATTTATTCCTGAAAAACTTGGATGCCTTGTTGTGGTATCTGTCAGATAGGGGAAAGCAAATTATTATTTGTGGGGACTTCAATGTTGATTCACTGAAAGAGTGTAATAGGAAGAATGACCTGGAAGTCTTGCTCGGTTCTTTCAATTTGACATCTGTTATTAATTTTCCTACTCGGGTAGTAAAGGACAGCAGCACATTGGTAGATAACACCTTTATAAACCAAGATAAGTTTAAAAATATAAATTCTTGTGTCCTGTTGAGAATGGCCTTTCTGATAATGGTGCTCAGCTAGTTACATTATATGACATAACTCCATTCAGTATTTCAAAACTACCCTCAAAGTTGTGCGTTCAATTAACGACTCAACAATTAGAAATTTCAGAGAAAATCTTCAGCAGTTAGACTGAGATGAGGTGTACAAGGAACCTGATGATAATTTAAAATATAACTTATTTCATGATACACTTGTAAGAGAATTTGAAAACTGTTTCCCCAAGAAAGTAGTTAAATCTAATCAATAGAAACCATGCAAAAAACCTTGGCTCACTAAAGGAATAAAAATATCTTGTAGCCACAAAAGGGAACTGTATCTAACAACAAGAAAGAGTAATGACCCAGAAACAGCCAGATATTATAAAAACTACTGTGCTACGTTAAGAAAGGTTATTAAAAAGTCCAGAAGCGTGTGCATCATGTCTGAGATTAATACCTCTGATAACAAAATCAAAACAATTTGGAATATTATTACAAGGGAGACAGGGCAACCAAGAGTACACGATGATGGCATTACCATCAAAGTTAATGGAAATTTGACAAGCAACAAGCTGGAAGTCGAAAACATTTTGAATAATCATTTTTTAAATGTTGTACAGGAAATAGGATCTAAATTTCATTAGAAGAAGCAAGGCAGTTAATGGAAGAGGCCTTACCCACACCATTTGATACAATTGAAATTCCACCCACTTCTCGTTCTGAAATTAGGAAGATAAACTCTCTCAAGAATGAAAGCTCATATGGAATTGATGGCATTTCCAGCAAGATAATAAAAGCTTGTTCCCAAGAGTTAAGTAGGATTCTTAGCCACATATGTAATAGCTCCCTGAAGCATGGTGTTTTCCCGGATATACTGAAGTATGCCATTGTTAAGCCACTGCATAAAAAAGGGGTTACGTCTGACATCAAGAACTACCGCCCAATCTCTCTTTTGACTGCCTTATCCAAAATTCTTGAAAATGTAATGTGTTGTAGAGTAGCTTCACAACTCTGTAAAAATAAAGTTTTAACAAAATGTCAGTTTGGTTTCCAGAAAGGTTTTTCAACGGAAAATGCTATATATACTTTCACTAATCAAATATTAAATGCTCTGAGTAACCGGAAGTCACCTGTTGGGATTTTTTGTGATCTCTCAAAGGCTTTTGATTGTGTAAATCATGGAGTACTTCTAGATAAGCTCAAGTACTGTGGTACGAATGGGACAGCACTCAAATGGTTTAAATCATACCTAACTGGAAGAGTGCAGAAAGTTGAAATAAGCAGTTCACATAATATGCAAAAAACTGGTGATTTCTCAAACTGGGGAACAATCAAGAATGGGGTTCCGCAAGGTTCGGTCTTGGGTCCTCTGCTGTTCTTAATATATATTAATGACTTGCCATTGTATATGCACGAAGACGCAAAGCTGATACTTTTTGCCAATGATACAAGTATAGCTATCACACCCAACAGACAAGAATTAACTGGTGAAATTGTAAACGATGTTTTTCAGAAAATCATTAAGTGGTTCTCTGCAAATGGGCTCTCATTAAACTTTGACAAAGTACAGTACATACAGTTCCACACAGTAAATGGAATGACACCATTAATAAATATAGATTTCGATCAGAAATCGGTAGCTAAGGTAGAATATTCAAAATTTCTAGGTGTATGCATTGAGGAGGGGTTGAACTGGAAAAAACACACTGAGGATCTGCTGAAACATTTGGGTTCAGCTACTTATGCTACGAGGGTCATTGCAAATTTTGGCGATATACATCTCAGTAAATTAGCTTACCACGACTAGTTTCATTCTCTGCTTTCGTATGGCATCATATTCTGGGGTAACTCATCATTGAGTAAAAGTGTGTTCATTGCACAAAAGCTTGTAATCGGAATAATTGCTGGAGCTCATCCGAGATCATCCTGCGGACACTTATTTAAAGAGCTAGAGATCTTCACTGTAGCCTCACAGTATATATATTCACTTATGAAATTTGTTATTAACAATCCGAACGAATTCAAAAGTAATAGCACTGTACATGGCTACAACACTAGGAGAAAGGATGATCCTCACTACTCAAGGTTAAATCTAACTTTGGCTCAGAAGGGGGTAAATTATGCTGCCACAAAAGTCTTTGGTCACTTACCTAATAGCATCAAAAGTCTAACAGATAGCCATATAGCATTTAAAAGGAAATTAAAAGAATTTCTTAATGGCAACTCCTTCTACTCATTAGATGAATTTTTGGTTATAGTAAGTGGGTAATTTCCCCAACCCCCACAAAAAAATTAAAAATATTGAGTGTCATGTAGTATTTTTTCTAATGTAATATCTTGTATAGAGACCTTTTATTAACCACACACGTTCCACATCATTACGAAGTGTATTCATGATCTGTGGAACAAGTATTAATCTAATCTAATCTATACACCAACAACTTTAGTCTCTGTATTAATCTCTCCCTTTAGCTCTCCATTTGTCTTACATCTGGTCAGAAGTGGTGACCCATTTCGCCACTTGAAAGTTCTGTCATTTTGTGAGGGCTGTTAGTTCATAATACATAGTAATAGCTTCATTGTTGTTATTTGCACCAAACATAAAGCCATCTGTGAAACTAGTGTTGGCTAGGAACTTGTTCTTTCAGTGTTGCTGAAAACAAGAATAGGCTGCATGTCATGCCAAATGGAAGTCTAGTGAAAATGTAAGCTGCTTTTGTAGTAAGGTAGTTTCCACAATTGTCTTGAAAAACATTATGCCATAGAAATCAAATACTTGTCGACAGTATGTGAGACTAGTTGCAGAAATGCTTGCAGGATGTAATCGGAACTGTAATAGAACAGCAAATATTTCCAGCAGAAGATTCGAGCCTATCTCTGTTGAAATGTTGAGAGAGTGCTCATTGATCTCATGAAAAGACACATCGAAAATGATCCTCCGTTTTACTGTACCTTGTTTCTCCTTCTTAATTGCCAGATGCAGAAGATAACCGATGGTGTAACTTGGGTCTTCAGGAGGAGTGAAGTGAGTTCTTCAGGTTCTTTGTAATGTAGTCCAACATAAGATGGTGGTACATGTCCTTTATTAGGGGTCATCGCTAAGAAGTCTTTGATGTAAATTATGAAGTCTACTTTCCACACTAGACTATCCTGTGCAAGTTGCTTCACCTCTGCATAATTACTGCATCTTCCATCTATTTTAACCTATTTAACATATTCTAGCCTTGGACTCCGTATGTTGAGAAGTTGTGGTTCACACATGATGCGATGTGATCTTGTAGTGAAAGGATGGTGTTGTCATCCTTAAGTTATACTGTATGTGGACTGTTTCATGTAGGGCATCACATGTGGATTGAACATTTAATTTGTATGCCATGTCACATGTGATGTAGTGTGCACATCAAATAAGTGATATAAAGATGTAGCCTACAATGGACAATGTTTTCTTTCACAGTGTGATTGAATTTTATGTGAAGTTGCTTGTTCAATATACTCATCGAATTTATCTTGAACTGTTTGTGATTTTTAAACATCTCTGCTACCTGTACCTGGTCATGTATAACCCTTAGTAGTGGCAACGTCCTGTCTTGTTTTACTACATTCCATATAGCCAATTATGGTGTCAGAACCTGATTTCTGACATACCACACGTGTTCCATGATTTTTTTTTAATAACTTTGCTTAGTAATAACCAAGTAATTTTTGTAGTGTGCAGCTACTGCAGGATCTTTTCTCGATCTTTCCAGCAGATACATTTCCCTTTCCCATTCACAAGAAGCTGTAATCCCTCTAGTGGATGCCTAGAGATGTTAAAATATTTCTTTTTCATAACCACTTTTCTTGCTCTTGCTAAGTCTATACGTTATATCCTCTCTACTTCAACCATCATTAATTATTTTGTTGCCCAAATAGCAAAACTCATCTACTACGCAGTGCACTATTTTCAGTGTCTTATTCCCTCAGCATCAACTGATTTGATTAGACTATGTTCTGTTATTCTTGTTTTACTTTTGTTGATGTTGGTCTTGTACAAAACACCATACAATCTGATCAGCTGCTCTTCCAAATTCTTTGCTGTGTCTTCAATGTCATCAGCAAACCTCAAAAGTTTTTATTTGTTCTCCCTTAACTTCAGTCCCTTTTCCAAATTTCTCCATTGTTTCCTTTATTTATTGCTCATTGTGCAGATTGAGTAACATTGGGGATAGGCTACAACCGTGTCTCATTATCTTCTCAATGATTGCCCCCCCCCTCCCCCCCCCCCCCCCCATCATGTCTCTCAAAGTTTGTAACTGCAGTCTGGTTTCTGTGCCCATTGTAGGCAATCTTCTTTTCTCTGTATATTATCCCTGCTACCGTAATTATTTCAGAGAGTTTTTTCCTGTCAAAGCTGTCAAAAGTCTTCTCTAAATCAGCAAATTCTGTAGATTTAGGCTTACCTTTCTTCAGTCTATCTTCTAAGGTAAGTCATTAGGTTAGTTTCTCCTTGTGTGTTAGTACAGTTCTTCAGAATTCAGTGTGTTCCTCCCTGAAATCAGCCTTTACCAATTTTCCTATTTTTCCGTAAGTAATTAATGTAAATGCAATTTTGTCATATGATGACATGATTGGAGATCGTGGCTGTTATTTGAAGACTAATGTTGATGATATTGGGACAGCAACGAGCCACAAATTTCCTTTCAGTTCCTTTATTCAATGGGTATTGTTGCCGGTTTCAAATCGTTAGGATTCATCTTCAGACAGTTTACACGCTTTCCTCATAACGTGGTGTTTACGTTTCTTGAAAGCATGTATATTTCTCATTACCTGGCGAGGTAAGTTTAATGCAATTTTGACATATGATGACATGGTTGGAGACTGTGGCTGTTATTTGAAGACCAATGTTGATGATATTGGGACAGCAACCAGCCACAAATTTGCTTTCAGTTCCTCTATTCAAATGGTACCGTTACCGGTTTAGAATCATTATGATTCATCTTCAGGCGGTTTACACGCTTTCCTTATAACATGTGGTGTTTACGTTTCTTGAAAGCATGTGTATTTCTCATTACCTGGCGAGGTAAGTTTAATGCAGTTTTGTCATATGATGATATGGTTGGAGACCGTGGCTGTTATTTGAAGACTAATGTTGATGATATTGGGACAGCAACAAGCCACAAATTTACTTTCAGTTCCTTTATTCAATGGGTATTGTTACCGGTTTCGAATCGTTAGGATTCATCTTCAGACGGTTTACACACTTTCCTCATAACATGTGGTGTTTATGTTTCTTGAAAGCATGTATATTTCTCATTACCTGGCGAGATAAGTTTAATGCAAACCATCTGAAGGTGTAACTGTGTAGCAACTGGAATTATTGCAGTCTTCTACAATTCAGAGGGTATTTTGCCTATCTCACCTATCTTGCCCACCTGGTTGAATAGTTTTGTCATGATTGGCTCTCCTCAGAATCTTAATAATTCCAAAGGAATGTCGTCTGCTCCAGGGGTCTTGTTTTGTCTAAGTCTTCTAGTCTTCTGTCAAATTCTTCTTGCAGTATCATAGCTCCCAACTCATCTTCATTAACTTCCTCTTAGCTTTCGATAATATTGTCCTCAAGTTCATCTACGGTAATAAAAAAATAAAGTAATTTATAAGAAACATTCCATATTTAGTCTTTATTCCTTCCAGAAGTTACAATCTGCTGCAAAATATAACAGCCTCATAAATAATTCAGATTAATTTGGGGGGGGGGGGGGGGGGGGAGGCTGTGCTTTGTTTCTGCAGCGCACAGAGCTATCCCTGCTATTCCTGCCCCTTCGCATCCCTCCTCAACCCCACCACCCATCCCAGTAGTTTGCTACTTATGTAAGGTGCACTTTGCTTGTGTGGATGTGTGTGAATTTTCTAATTCAGAAGGACGACTCTGTCTGCGAAAACTTAAATATTTTAGCAGTCTCTTACATTGTCACTGTCTGTCTCCTCTATGTGGTGAGTAGCAGTCTGTTCTTTTTATATTGTTGTTAGCCGTTATGTGTAAGTTTTAATTGTGGAAATTGAGTTAAATTACTAATTTGGTTCCTCATGACAATGGTCAAAATTAAGAGTACATGAAAGAACTTTCTGATGGTCAGCTCCTTGCACTTTGTTGTAGAGTTGCACCCTCTTCAATATGAAGTTAGCGTCTGTGTGCAGCAATAGCTGCCACAGATGACAGTCCATTTGTATTTGGAGAGTGACTGAATAGATATAAACAATGAATAGCATGAACCGATATAATGTCCATCATCTTATTTTTCTGCACTTAGGATCAATAGACACAGTTTTTGCAGTTCTGTAAAAACATGCTTAACCGACTAATTTTCAGTAACTTAGAATGTATATTACACTTCACTGAGTTCCTGGTGATGAATCCAGATTTTCCATGTACAATCTTGTCAGAGGTGAGTGCAGCAACTAGCATTGTACAGTTTATTTACTGAAAGTGGACACAGTGTCATAGGATGTAATCACATATTGATGTCATGGACTACATCTTTGTAAGCCTTTCAAAAGAATCCACATGTGACCAGTAGTGGGCCCGCGTGGGATCTTCTTTCACCAACACAAGATGCCTGGCCCTCTAAAGCCAGGACATAGTCATCTCTGAAACTTCCTGAGGGATTAGAATTGTGCTCAAGACCAGATATTGCACCACATTCTTTCCCTACTATAGACATTACAGATCGAGCTGGGTGCTAATCCTAGCCCAAGGCACAGAGTTAATTTACCAATAAGTTTCATTACAGACTATAGTCTTCTTTGTGAAGAACTCATTATTGCTATATTTTTCTTATTGGGTCCTAAAACCAGAAAGTTCTGCATCTATTTTGCAATCAAGCCTGAACTCGTGATTCTTTTTCTGCTCATGATGGCGAAAAGCGTATGTTGGTGTCATTTTCAAGTCCCTCAGAACTGTGTTTGTCATTTAAGTGTTTCTGAACCGCCTATTATATTTTGGATTGTTCACCAAATGGCTCATGGGGAAGCTCTTTTGCATGGAACTTAAAGGAGATTACTTTGAGATGTTAGCTTGAATTTTGTAAAATTCACCATTTACCTCACTCTGAAACTATCATTGTGATCAGAGTACATAAAGCAGAAATGAAGGGTCATCAGTTTATAGGGTAAAATAAAAGTAATTGTGAGTTTTGAGTAAAGCAAACAGAAATCCAGATGAAGAACAACACCGAGTCATTAGTTTTCAGTTATTTGAATGTTCCATGGATCATTAGTGCGAACTCTCCTCATGTTGTGGAATGAATCAGTTTTACAATTATAAGACACTCTCTCAGTGAATTGCGTTGCAAGTTGCTGATTGTTTACATATTTTTCTATTTACTATGATTTCTACTAAACTATGTTCACTCACTCTCTCTCTCTCTCTCTCTCTCTCTCTCTCTCTCTCTCTCTCCCTCTCGTTGACAGCAAATTTCGTAAGGCAGACTGTGAGGCTATATCAATACTCCAGCTGTTTCAAAAATGTGTATAAGAGTTTTTAGAGTAGTGGTTGCCACTTATTATACTTACAGCTCACTACAGTGGAACAAGCACTTCCTTGCTCAATAATGAGTTACATCAGAATATGATGTGTAAAACATATTGGAAGTCCCATGCCTTTTGGCAGAGCGTAGGGGAACAATGCGGGAGACCCACACCGCCGTACTTATTGAGGTGGTTTGCCATTGCCTTCCTCCGACCGTAATGGATATGAATGATGATGATGATGATGATGATGAAGACAACACAACAAAACCCAATCATCTCGGGTCAGGTGAAAATCCCTGCCCTGCTGGGAATCGAACCTGGGACCTTGTGCTGAGGAAGTGAGAATGCTACTGCGAGACCACGACCTGCGGACTTTACACATATTACTAAATGAAATTAGGGACGTGAGTTAAATATTTGACATTTACATCTTCAAAATCTGATTTATCAAAAATGTAAAAGTAGCAGTGCTTAGACAGTTAAGATGATTCGTCACAAGCTGTCACTTGGAGTCATACACCACAGTCCCTCACACTGTGATGCCAACTTTGACAATAAGTATGCCTACTCTCACATTCCCATGCACTCACGGGCCACTGTCACATCTGAATGTCCCACAAACTTGGATATTACATTCAACCCTCCAATCACAATGAGGCCCCTTTCAAACTCTTGTCAGGCATTGATAACACTGTCTCGCACAAGTACACAGCATCTCCATTTCTGTGCAGTGATCACTCAACATCTGACCCTGTTGAAGCCTTTTGTATACCCTATCAGACTTGGTAACAGCACTATACTTGCACAACACTAATGCACTCTGGTAGCTGTTCTATCTGTCAAAGAGAATTGCTGCTCTAATCATTTACATGCCGTTACCACCATGCATTATTTGTAATTGTGTGGTCAGGTCTTAGCCAGCACAGGATTGCAAGTATTGTTTTTAATCAGAGTTCAAAGGGTATCAATTATTAATTTCCACAAATAATTTATTTGCATTTTCATGTGTTGGAAGCACATCCATTGGACTTCATTATAAGAGACATCACTTACATTTGCATATAACAGAATATAACAGAAACAAGAGCAGCCCAAATATTGACCTCTGTGGTTCATACTCCGTGATTGTTCTCCATTCGACAATGCACTGCGGCCAAAGCGTCTTCCAAGCAGAAGTTAGAGTTCTGTTGGTAACCCTTTCGCACGCCTTTTCGATCGTCTTGACGCCAGCAACGACGTTGAAGTGATATGTCCAAAACTCTCTGAGAATGAAATTGGTAGCCTCAGTCAATTAAAAGCAGTGCATAAGAGTGCTTCAGTGTAGAGTTTCTTAACCCTTTTGGGATGAAAGGCCCATATACGTGGCCCGATGCAGCAGTCGCTATGGGATGCGAGGCCCGTATACGTGGCCCGATTGTCATGTCACACACCCAGCGCCTTATCTAGGGACTGGCTTGGAGGAGTAGCGACATGGGACGGGGCGCATTCTGTTGGGAAAAATGTGAACTACACGCAGAGTGCGGGTGACTGGCACGTGCTCAACCCCTCTCCCCACAGTCTTCCCCTCAGCGATCTACTAATTGGTCACGCTGTTGCTAGGGAGCATGCGTGACACCTGCAGTCATGTTTATGTTTGCGCATCAGTGACTTATTGTCTTCTAAATTAAGTGGTGATTTTGGTGTTAGTGGCTACATAATTATGGCTCGTTTATCTAATAAGGACATTGAGAGTTTGCTGAAAGACAGGAATGAAGATTGGAATGTAGACGATGATGGTGGTGAGAGTGAGTGGTCAGGAAGTAGTACTGATGACCAAAAAGATGGTTAAGAGGAAAATTACGAAGAGGATCAAGAGGGAAATGAAGAAGACAATGAGGAAGATAATGTCCTTGAAGAAAATGAAGAGGATGGTGGTGATTTGAATGACGGCGGTGGCGCGAATAGTGGTGCTCCTCGGGGCAGTGGTGTATGGACAGATATTACAGGAAAAGGGGAGCTTCCTAATGACATCGATTTTTGTGCCACAAAGGGAAAAAATTTCTGAAGCAGTGACAAATTGTCGGAGTTTCCTAGACTTTTTTCCAACTATATTTTTCTGACGAACTTTTGAATGACATTGTAGCCGAGACAAACTGATACGCCCGCAATAAGATTGAAAAAATGAGCCCCTTGAAACCCCGCTCGCAGTGGAAAGGTTGGCATGATGTGACTTTGATAGAAATAAAAGCTTTTTTGGGTCCCATTCTCAGCATGGTGATAAATGAACAAAGTGACATAAAAGCCTACTTTTCTACTGCTTGGACAACAAAGCAGGACTTTTTTGGAGAAGTATTTCTCCATGACCGATTTTTGCAACTTTACTGGCCTTTCACATTTGTCCTCCGGCTCCTCGGGGCTCATCAAAATTAGCTACTCGAGCCAAAAAAGTGAAGAATGTTGCCGATTTCATTGACAGCAAGTGTCGAGAGCACTTTTCTCCAGGAGAAAAAATTGCAGTGGATGAGTCTGCTGTCGGTTTCAAGGGAAGAATTGCGTTCAAGCACTGTAATACTCAGAAACCAACGAAGTGGGGCCTACGAGTCTGCATCCTGGCCGATTCTGAAACAGGATTGGTGGAGGAATTGAAGAAAGAAAAAACTCATCTAACCGGGACAATAATGGCAAACCGAAAAGGTTTACCAGTCAAGGTAATTAACTGATTTCACTAAATATTTTGCAAAATAGAACTGTACAAAATTTACCATTTTATTTTGCTTCCCATGGACGTCCCATAAGAGATAAAATTGTATTTTATATGTTATTTTAAAGCTAAAACTTTAAAGAATAAAATACAACTACTTTTAATATGTCTAATTCAATGCATCATCTCTCAATTTAAAAAAAGTAAAAAAAAAATTAAATTTTTCAATTTCCCCCCCCCCCCTCTCCTTCTATTTTAACACCACTGCCAAGTCAAAAGTCCATGGTATGGAATAATGAAAATAGTATGCCAATAAAGAGCATCCTTTAAGCTTCATTTAATACAAAATACACTGATAAGTCAAAAACTGTAGATTTTATAAGCGACGAAAGAAACCTAAGGGATATGGAACCCGCACAGCACTGCCAAAGTGCTCCGTTTTGGGGAAACGCTCTCCATTCCAAAAGGGTTAAAATTTAGAAGTAATCTGCTAGTCCATCGGCTGGCGTAAGGGAGTGGTGTTGGGAGGCAGAAATAGTATCTTGATGAATTGAAATTCTTCAAGGAGGTGGTCTTGTAGGCCTGAAGAATGGGAAGGAGCATCATTGTCCTCAACAAGGAAGACATGGAGTGGCAGATTCATCTCAAGAAATATTTTTTCACCAAACACTTCATTGATCCAGTCACAAAAAAGATCATGTGTCACCCAAGCCTTGTTGTTGAATCTCCACATCACATTTAATTTGCTCTTCTGGACTTTACACTTCTTGAAGACTCGTGGAGTTTCTGAATGTTATAAAAGTAGTGGTTTAATTTTCAAATCACCACTTGCATTGTCACAGAATAGCAATTCCAGATAGCCTTTCATTGGCTTGCGACCCGGCAATGCAGTCTCCGCTGCGATTATAAACGTAAGCTTCGGCGTTTTTTTTAGAATAAACATGTCTTGTCACAATTAAAAAATCTGTTTTGTCAGACAACCCTGAGAATCTACGAGCATCTTGAAGTTGCTGATGAAGTTCTCTGCTGCCTTTGGGCCACAGCTGGCTGCTTCACTTTGCCTCACAATGATGTTGATACCGGTTCTTCTCTTAAACTTCTCGAGCCACCCACGACTTCCCTTAAACCCTTCTTTGGCTGCTGATGATCCTGGCATCTTCTAATGAGGTCGGCAAAAATCATTCTCGCCTTCTCACAAATGAACTTCTCGTTAATAGGTTCACTTTGCAATTGCTTTTCATTTATCCATATAAGAAGCAACCTTTCAACATCGTCCAGAACATGAAACTGTTGTTTAGATAATCTTGTCACTCCATTTGAAGCATCTGCCTCCTTAATCTTGTCCTTGTTCTTGTGCAAATAATTGATGTAGACTGATTGTATATGCATGTTAAATCAGCAATGCTCAAACTACATTCATGTTTTTCAGTGATTTTACGTTTTATTTCTAAGTTCATTTTCTTTCTCGTATGGTTGTCTTCTTGCAGATTTATCTTTGTGGACATTTCTACGGAGGTTATCAAAATTTGCATACAAAAAAAACATGGCATGAACACAACTGTAGCAAAATGTGTGATCAGAAGCTTCACCAAGATGGAAGCAAAATAAGTGCTGAACCCAGATTGCAGTATTTACTCGTTATGCAAAAGTCCTCATTCAGTGAGTCATTTTTTTATGGTTTGTTTTTACTCATTATGTGATTTGTCCATTATGGGAGGCACTCGTTAAGCAAGGTTCCACTGCATTTCAGTGTCTCTTGTAGGGGTGGTCTGCTGCGGAGCTCCATGTTTAACAATGTAAGATGAACGGTGTGCTCCAAATCTCTTGTGCCTGCACCAGCATTCAGCTCTTTCAGCTGAGGTGCCACATATCACCATCTATCATTCTTTACAGAGCAGACAAGCTCCAAACCCTATGTTCTGTGAAGAATTGTGGACGTCCTACGATTTAGTTCCTAGTGTTAGTTTCGGTATCCTCCTTCCTCTTAGATGTTCACAACAGTAGCATGTGAACATTCACCCAGTTTTGCTGTTTTCGAGATACTCATTCACAGGTTCTGTGTGATAACAATCTGCCCTTTGTCAAAGTCGCTTACCTCAATCGATTTCCCCATTTGCAGCCCATACCTTCACTAGGGTAGTCCCCCATCTGTGGTTGCTTCTCTTATGTACTTTTGTTATTGCTTCACATTCCTGCAATGCCACCAGGCGGCATTCAGTTTCATGGTGGGCAGTGGTCATAATGTTTTGACTTATCAGAGTATATCAGTATATTGTGTACTTTGTGTGTGTTTTTATTGAGGTTACTTATGCAAGCTTTATACTCGTGTAAATGTTTTTTTTTTTTTGGCAACAACAGCAATTCATTTTGATACAGTGCTAATTTGGAGATAAAAATTATGCTTTGTCCCTTCTTGTCTCCTCAATACAGTAAATAATTTAGAACTAGTTCTTTCATTCTCTTCGTAGTTTTTTAGGATCATGTTGTTTTTCTCTGTTGCTGCCTTGATCTCAATTAGTTTTGCTAATCATTGTTGAGTGATCATTTTTGTTACCAGAAGTACTATGTAATTATACTCTTGCCTCCTATTTAAGCTGTTTTTATTTCAGCCACTTCTTGTGAATTTCATAACTAGGTTTTTTTTTCAAATACTTGTATTTGTATACCTTTTTATAAATAGACAACTGTCAGTCTAATCTCATTTACTGTCAGAAGTTAATTCTGCCATTTAGGTTGGCTGAAGAGTGTGCCAGGGGAGCCTAATCGAGCATTTTGCCTCTACTGTAACCGAAGCCTTCATGCTCATTGTTTAAGTCTTTTAAAACATTTATGTACATTAAAGCACACAAGAGCTGCACAGGCCATCGCCCCAGAGCAGGTAGTTTAATTTATATAACCATTAGTCTTATCTACATTTTGGTATTTGTGAAAGAAAATCTAAATTATATGTTACATAAATTATGTTGCTAGCTAAGAATGTGAAGAATAATGTGGCATATTTAAGTCTTTCAGATTCTCCAAAAATGTACTTAAATCATTGGGCTGTATCTGTTAAAAATTAATTTCTATCTAAGACAATTTGAAAGTTGCTGTTGGGTATTTTGGTTAGAAGAGGTGCAACTGACAATCTCAGAAACTAGTCAGTTGTTACTAGATGATGGCCCAATAATCCAAAACACAGTTTACTTTTCACCCTTAAAATTCTGGATTCCTGAGATTGGAATATTTCCTTTCTGCGCCCCTGTGATAATATCACAGAAGAAGTTATAATAGAAAATTCATTTTATCAGGTTCCACCACTTTATAACTGAGATGCCTGTGACAACATTTGAAGCAGTCTTTGGAGGAACACTGATAATATTATAAAATAGTTGATCAAATGTTAACATACGTCCCATGAACTTTTTCATTGCTGTCAGCTCTTTCGTCCTGAATCAGTAGAATTCCAAGAACTATATCAGTGCACACTCCGCTGCAGAGTGAAAATCTCATTCTGGAAACTATGACCACGTTAGCTCTTGCCATCATTAATGATCAAACAATATTTTAAAGGAAGAGCACCATTGTTGACATTATGCACGTTTAGAGGATCCATAAACTGCACTGTACATTGCCTTGTACTGCTTACTGAATTCAAGCCTAACTCTTCCTCTACAGTTTTCACCCCTCCAACACATTTGCCTCCATTCTCAAATTGACAATTCTTTGATACCTCAGGATGTTTCCTATCAACTGATACCTCCTTTTAGTCAAGTTCACCCTAAATTACTTCTCCACCCCCACCTTCGCCTATTAGATTCAGTATCTTCTCAGTAGTTATCCAATCTGCTTATCTAATCTTTAGGGTGTTTCTGTACATTTTAAAACATTCTGTTCGCCTCTTGTCCACATTTCACTTATATATGAAGTTCCATTCTTATACAAATACTTTTATAGACTTCCTAAGGCCGGTATTACACTATCAAATTTCTTTGTCAGATATCTTTGTCAAATGTCGTCCAATATTTGATCAAATCTAGGGCCTCGCTGTAGATTTGATGAAAGAAGTCGCTTGTCTTCTGTTCACTGCAATGTGACTTGTTACCACATGTAGCGCTAGCATCGCTGCATTCTGTCGTCTGTAGTGTTTTTATAAACATTGCCGGTAAATACAATTGGTGTGTGCCGACAACTACAAAATTAATAGAGATGTATGAAGCTGATGAGGTGCTTTACTACGCGAGGCACGCTGAATACAAAAATAGATTACGAAGATTGGAGACCTGACCTGACCTAACCTAACCTAACCCTCTCCTGTAGCACGGAATCGGAGTGTTACAGTGAGCCTGTCTTCTGCAGATGTAGCAGTTCTTAAGTGAATATTATGCTTTGTGATATGAGGATACACTTCATTGAGCACATACAGAAATGTATGCTAATCCATTCTTAAGTAATTGATGTACAACTTGACGTCATCCACTGTAAGCTCATGTAATAAATTAATAAATTTTGTTGAATGCTTTTATCGTGTCATCGTAAAACCCACGGCTTCACTCAGAACACTGTTCAAATGATTCTGGAACACTGCCTGTTAGCCATGTAAATGACCAGTTATTTGGAAATGAAGATGAAAATTGGCAGCTGATGAAAGTCATAATGAGATTGTCCAAGACATGTTAACTACATATGACAGTGAAGAACAATCAGAAATTTTGCCAGTACAGATCGTGCGACATAGTGATGCTGTGAGTGCATTTAACACACAGGTCACGTGGGCTGAGGAAAATGATGTAGAAGCAGCTGATGTTTTAGTTTTAAGGAAGCTGCAAGAGAAAGCTTTAAAAATCTCTTTGTTCTCAAAAAAACATACGAAGATTGATGATTTCATATCATGGGCAAAGCCAATTGATGAACATAAAAATGATTGAAGCAGAAAAAATTAAATTGTTTTTGCTTTTCAGTTAATGTGTTTGTTGCTGTAATATGCGCATAAAGTATTGTTAACATATGATCTGAGTTCTACAGAGTATTTTTGTTTTGTTTTGTGAGTCAATTAAATGTCATAATATTTAAAAAAAAAAAAAAAAAAGACGACCTGCACTTTTCATTGAAAATCCAGCAGTTTCTGTAGGCCCTAATCCGACATATCCCAGTCCCGTATGTGTAGGACTACAGAGACTCTACTGTGGATAAATATTGCAATTCTTGAAGAGTTCGTTGGTGCTTATTAGTGGGGCAGTGCAAATCTAATGATTCAAATTGGTGGTGGGCAATTTGAATACCGGTCTGGTTAGTATAACAGAGGGTTTGCCCCTTTCAGCTCCACCCAAAGTAATGATTCATCATAGACAAACAAGACCTCAGAATGGTAATTTTCTAATGGCTAAACCCAAATACTTGTAGGCAAATGTGACACTTGCGTGTTTTATATCATTCCAACTTTATTTTCTGCCCCCGCCCCCCCTTTTCTCTCTCTCTCTCTCTCTCTCTCTCTCTCTCTCTCTCTCTCTCTCTTTTTCCCTTCATAACATATTATAACCTTCAGGATGACAGTGAAAAAATTTAGACAATATTATGAAACAGATATATGGCTACTCACCATGTAGTGGAGAGGCCGAGTCGCAGATAGGAACAAGAAAAAACTGTCAAACATGTAAGCATTTACATGACCACAGCCTCCAACTGCAGAGGCTGTGGTTGTGTGTGTGCGAGTTGTGTTTGCTTGATTACGTGAGAGAGAGGGTGTGTGTGTGTGTGTGTGTGTGTGTGTGTGTGTGTGTGTGTGTGTGTGTGTAATTCTGGTGAAGGCATTTCTGACCGAAAGCGTACTTTTTTGACTGCCTTGTTGTTCTGCCTATTTGCGACAGCATCTCTGCTATATTGTGAAAAGCAATCTATCCTTCTCATAATATTGTCGTTATTACATGCTGGATTTTCCGTAGTGAAAAAAATTTTCCCACATTTCTTAACTCACACATACTAATTAGGTTCATTGTTTTGCTATTAATAAGTTTCTTGTATTACTATGTTACTTTTTATTCAGAAGTATAGTGTTACTTCATTTGTAAATTAATAGAAATACAATAACTATGTTTTTAGTTCCCATGTGATATTGGTGGAGAGAAAAATACAGAGGCACAACAAAATTTGATTGGTAGTGAAGAAAGTGGAATTGAGGCTGCATGTCAACAAATTATTACCAATAACAGAGTCAGTGTCGAGCAAAATATGTTGAGCACTGAAGGCAGTATTGTAGCTGCTCAGAAGGTAAGTCTTTTACTAAAGTATCAAATGTATTTTATATTGCCACTAACTTGAAACCCTTGTCACTCTTTCATATCTGTTTCTTCAACAGCATTCCCCCTTGCTTTTAAAAATGATTTTCAGCATTATTTTCAAGATCCTAGGATCTTTTTATGTCCTCTACAAAAGGAAGGATCCCGCATAAGCCCCATCCACCATCTCTCTCTCTCTCTCTCTCTCTCTCTCTCTCTCTCTGTCTCATATTACTTGTCTTTATCTGGACTTTCCTATATATTTATGATTAGAAAATAATGTCAACCAAATCAACATGCCACATCATAAATATTGTCAGCAAATTGCAGAGGGGGCAGTACAAGGACAGTAATTTAAAAGCAATTTATAGAATTTTGAGGTGACTTCACACAGAATTTGCAGAATAATTACTCACCTTCCGCAGCTTGTATGGTGGACAAACACTACATTGATAAGATTAAGTAAGGCAAGTACAGAGATACAAAGGCAGTAGTGTTTCCATAGTATCATTTGTAACAGAATAGGAACAAAAATGGAAAGGGGAGAGTTTTAATACTAGTATTTTCTAGCTTTGGCTGTAAACCATGTGAAAGTGAAATCAAAAGTCTGGCAAATTATTATGAAATAACTTTTGTTCAATAGCATGACTGTTTTTAAACATGATTCTTATAAGTTCAAATGCTGGACAATCTGGTAGGGTGACATCTCCAACCAGTGTTCAGTAATCCAAACTTACATTCATGTGAAGTCAACATATCTTTTAAAATCCTACCAATAAGCACAATGACTTGGATGCAATTGCAGGGATTGATAACCCTGATGTTTTAATTATAACTGAATATTAGTATACAAATGAACTAATTAGTATATGTCAACCACTTCCATGATCTTTTTTTCTGCCTTCAGCAGCAAAGAGAAAAGTGATGATAGGATAGCAACTTTTACTGTGAGAGGTAGCAAATATAACATAAAAAGTATTTTTGGCATAGAGAGGGTATAATGGAATCAGCAGCAACTGGGGGAAATGAGAACTTAATCATTATGGGTCTATACAGACCTCCCTGTGGTAGTCTTCTTCTTCTTCTTCTTTTTTTTTTTTTTTTTTTTTCTTTTTTTTTTTTTTTTTTTTTTTTTTTTAAAAAAGAACGGATCTTCAGTCCCCTTTGAAGTACTCCCCACTTGCACTAATACACTTGTCTAATCTTTTGTGATGTTTGACAGAACCTCCATTGTTTTTTTCTCTTCACCTCAGCAAAATGCTTTCCTTTCATATTTCTTTTCACTGGAGGGGAAAAAAAATGTCACATGGGGCAAGGTCAGGTGAGTGTTGGGTGGTGGGGGGGGGGGGGGGAGGTTGAGGAATAGGGGTCATACCATTTCTGGTCAAGAACTGTCGTACAGACAGGGCTGTATAAGCAGGAGCATTGTCATGATGGAAAAACCATTTACCCAACTGCCACAAAATGGCCAATTCTGCTGCACTTGTTGCCTAGTATTTTCAAAGCTTCCAAGGAGAAAGCCTGGTTAACTTTCTGACCATGCAGAACAAGCTCTGCATATACAACTCCTCTCACATGGGGAAAAAACCTCGTTTTAACATTTGGTTTCACTTCACGAGATTTCTTGAGGAAAGGTGAACTTGGAAGTCTTCCACTGCCTTAATTGTTGCTTTGATTCAAGATCGTAAGCATAGCACAAAGTTTTGTCGCCTTTGATAATTTTTTGAAAAAAGATTTGGATCATTTTGAGACTCGTCTTTCAAAGCACAGTATGCTTCCACATGATCCTATTTTTGGTCATCAGTCATGGCATGAATTTGGCAGACACCTTATGGCCATTGAAGGATGGCCAGAATGATGTCTGAAATCAACTGATGTTTCACCATTTTTTAAATGAGAAAACTGCTGAATCACTTGAGTTTTCCTCGTAGCTTTGTCCTTGTATTCTGTTTTTAACATTTCAGGAGTTTCTATTCCACTTTTTCCAAGCAAAAAGCAGAATTTCACCACTGCAAGCTGTTCACAAAAATCAGCCATTGCAAAAGTCAGTCACACAAAACAGTTGTCACTATAAACTCTGCCGAAACTAATCCTGACCTCCTTCAATGACAGCACTTGGCTTACTGTCACTGGAATATTCGCACTTTGTCCTCCTAGCAGCAAAACACAGTACTACGAAAGCTTTGCCCACCAATTTTTTTTTTTTTTTTTTTTAAACCCCGTTCACTGTCTGCTGACGCTAGCTTGAAATTTCTGCTGACGCCAGCTCGAAAAAGCTAATGTTAATGCTAGATCAGTTTAATTTTACTTTCCTGAGAATTGAGCCAACTGGAGAGGTCAGTAGCAGCAAATCGTTTATTGATAGCATTGTAATTAACATGTCTCACTTTGCAGTTTTGAACCTCGCCAGTTTCTGACCTCCAAGCTTTTCAGGGGCTGATAGAAGCTGAAAATCATTATGTCAGCAGCAAAAATAAAAAAGAAAAAAAAAGTCACAAGAAGAACCACCCATGAAGACAATATTTAAAATCACAACAATAGGCTTTTTAGCTGAAAATGCTAGGAAAAGAACTACTTAACTCGCAGTGAATTTGCACCAGATTTTTATTATTGCTTCATTGTCTCATGTCCAGAAATTGCCTTTCCAATAAATGATTGCAAAAAATACAAAATAGTCATTGCATTTTGCAAAAAATACAAAAAAGTCATTGCATGAAGTGAAAACAGTGAGAGAAAAACTCAGACTTTTCCAGTGAGCTGTGCTAAAGTGTGTCATTCTTGATGGATTAAAGGTCGAATTTAACAACTATCATGAATATTACAAAGATCTACTATTATAAGCTAGATGTAAACCCATAGTAATAATCTAGTAACACTGGCATAACTGCTTGGAAACTTATAAGTAGATTTAGTGATTGCAAGGAGAAATCAGCCAGTAATTTACCATCAGCTATAAAGGGATTACCATCAAATGCCAATATCAGATCGTAAATGTTTTTAATGAGTAGTTTTCTTCTGTTGGGAAATTGATCAGTGAACTCTCCAACAATATCCAGTATATGTATAAGCATATTCCTGTTAAAGAAAGCACATGGTTGTCCACTAGCACATTAAAAAGTTTCATAGACAATATGACTGCTGTCATGACCACAGCAGTAAATGATGTAACTGCATTATGTAGTCTTCCAAGCAGTCAGAAAATAGAACAAGTAACTCTGATTTACAAGAAAAGTTATAAATCCACAATTGTAAACTGTCAACCTATTGCAATCTTAACTGAATTTTCTAAAGTAATTGAGAAAGACCAATGACAATCCTGAGTCAGCACAATCTAATCTTTGAAAATCAGAATACGTTATGAAAAACTTGTCATCTTAAAGAGCTGTAGCACATTAGACATGCAAATAGATTCCTCAGCCAGTATGCTGTACAAAAACATTTTTGCTGTAAACATGATTACCAAATTTTGTAAAGATGTGTATGAGCTAAAAACTGTGTATTGTTCATTATTCTCACCAAATTTGAAGTATGTTGTATAAGTATGGAGTGTAGCAATGCAAACTAACCTAATGATATTACTAATGCTGCAGGAAAAAGCTGCCAGAATTACTTGTATGCCCAACACATAGAATCATGTCGGAACCGGTTTGTATAAAGTTATATTACTTGTGAAAACAATAAATTCAAACTTAAACTGTGACTTAAATCAGCATGATACCCAACAAAAATTAAGATATGATGTAAATACCCACAGAACTGGGTTGTATGAAAAAGATGCACTTCCAGCTGGGCTCAAGTTAGCCCATGCTTTATGTAGAAAGCTCACAGCCCTTCCCATTTATAACTTAAAATACCAATTAAAAATAATTGTAATTTAAAATCCATTTTTTCCCTATATGAGTTCCTTTCAAAAATTTAGTACTTTTTGAAAATGTTTTTATGGAGAATAAAATAGCAACCTTAATGGAATATTTTGAAAATAAAATTAAAGCAGTCATGATTGCAATAGAACATTTACTGGATTAGATTAGATTCAGCTTTTTTTCCATAGACCCAAAAATGAGATTATTCTCATTGGTCTGGTACAAGTCAGAAAGAATAACATAAAAAACATAAAACATTTGAATATAATACTCACTACCCTGATCATATATTAGGAGACGGTCAAAATATGTGAATACATTACAGTAAACTGGAACTGCTGATATTTACAGAATTGGTACACTGTCAGAATGAAACATAGTTATGCACTTTTAATAAATTCATCATACACAAAATACCTAATCTTCACTGTTGTAACAAAGGGGTGAGGATGGTGGAGAGTAGGTGAAGGATGTGGGAGGCTAGATTTCAGAGTTGTTGGTCAGTGAGTGCCAAGATTCTTTCAGTGTGAGCACAATAACCAGCTACAATGAGACATCCAGCATCATTGAGTTTGTGGATTTTGGGGAGCATATAGAAGGTGGGTGTGTGGGGTGTCATAATGGCAAGAAGAGAAATGGATTCAGGGGTGAGGTTCTGGGAAGGGCCTAAAGGCTTTATGCAGAGATTGCAGGCTATGTTGGTTTTCTGGGATGGAATCAGTCTGGCACAGTTCACAGGTGGATGAGTCAGACAGTTGGTGTAGGACTCCCACCAGGTAATCACAGCTTCATGCTGACAGCCATGGAACCTTTGTCTGCATGTAGAATGATGAGCTGAGGATCTGTTTTGAGACAGTATATGGCTGTCCTTTTTTCTGTTGAAATGTTGATTTTGTGAGGAACGGACCAGGGGAAGGATGGTGAGGCCAAGTTGGAGGTAAGGAATTCCTGGAGTGTTGCTGATGGTGGTTAGGGGGAGGGGAGAGGATCACAGTTGGATGGTGGTACAAACTGGGAGAGGCAGAGTTTAGTGTTGAGATTAGGTTGACTGTGGTTGGAGGGCCTGGTGGCAGAGAAATGTTTCCATCACAAGGACTTGAAGAAGTAGAGTAGGCCTTTGACAAGTCCAGCATTGTTAAGTTTGAATGTAGAACTGAAAGTGAGGCCTTTGAATAAGAGTGAAACTTATGTGGCTGACAGTGTCAGTGGAAAAGTTAACAACAGTGTTTTGGGGTTGTTTTTTCTCTGGATTTAGCAATGTGTTGAAAGGAAATTTTGGGAGATGGGGAAAGTTGAAAAGATCAGCTAGGCAAGGTCAGGGTGCTGTGAGGGTTCGACAAGGAGGAACATTGTGGGTAGGATAGGGGCTGGATAATAGTGGCATGAGGTGGCAGAATGATGCCATCAGACTGGATATCTTATGTAGGAGATGTCTCAAATACTTTTCCAGATGCTGGAGTGCAAGGAATTTGATTTCAGAGATGTGATGCATGTAGTAGTGATTGCATGGTAGCAGTATGTTGCAGAGGGGGAGAGGTGGTTCTAGGATGTCTGTGCCATGGAGAAATTTTTGCATTACCAGATGTGTGAGGGAAAGAGACAGGCAGAATCTGAAAAGGTGAAGAGGTCATTGTGAAAGGAGGAATGGGAACTAGAGAAAGGAATTTTATGGTAGACCGTTTGAGGGAGGGGGTATTCCATGGTTTAGGCAGCATTTAAGGAACAAGATGTGACAGAGTTTCAGCCCGTGAATGGTATATTTCTCTGAGGTATGGCAGTGGGGAAACAGAAAATGATGCAGGAATGGGCAAATGAAAGTATTAGGTAGATGTGGGACAGTTGGACAACAGGAAAAGATACATAAAATACATATAGATATTCAAAAATATGTAAAAATATACAAAAATGCACATAAAAAAAGGAAAAAAGAACAGAACTAATGAGGTAAGGGAGGATGCAATTTTGGGGTCAGGGAAGAGGGTGGAGGTAGACTGGTTAAATTCACAAGAGCCTGTGGCACAACAGCTAAAACCTCATGTAAAAAAATCTCATATCACTGTTATCCTTTCCACCAAAATCCTCAGCTCCACAGAAGTTTCAGTCCTATCCAAAGACCTCACCTTAAACCCAGATTTAACCATGTTGGGCTTGTCAAAGACTTCCTCTCCTCTTCCCGATCCCTGCCTCTCCCAGTTCATATCACCATCCAACAGAGATATTTCCCCCTCCCACCTAACCACCTTGTTATTTATTTAGCGTATGGCTAATACAGACGTATCATGAAATTACATATACATATGTACATATTGACACACAAGAAACTTAAGTTTGTCTTTACAACTGAATATCCAGTCCTTCAATCCAGCGCACTGCATCTGGAGTTGCTAGCAGGAAGTCCTCTTTGGCGCCGTGATAGGCTCGAATCCTGCATTCACTGACAATGTGGTGAACAGTCTGGTATGGAGCCCCGCAGTCACAAGCTGGATCAGGCAGCTTGTTCCACTTAAAGAGAGCATCCCTGCATTGCCCATGGCTGGTACAGATTCTGTTTAGAGTAGACCACGTCTTGCGTGGTAAGTCGAATCCACTTGGAAGTTTAGCACCTGAGAAGATGTTATGCAGGTGCACATCTGTCACTGCTTCCCACCGACCTTTCCATTCTTCAAGAGGTTTGAAATTCTTAGCAACCATGTCAGCAGCATCGCACAGAGTTGGATGACGTGATTTCAGTCTCTTGCGATTTAAAAGTGGCAGGTCGCTATGCACGGGTAGGTTAGAATTCCTGGAGATCTTGTGGAATTCTCTCATAAGGGCAGTACATCTGCGTAGATCAGGAGGCATTATACCGGTTAACAGTGGAAGCCAATAAACTGGAGTAGATCTGATTGTGCCAGATATTATGCGCATTGTCGTATTCAGCTGGGTATCAACAAGCCTTGTATGATGACTATTCATCCAAACAGGTGCACAATACTCAGCACTTGAGTATACCAAGCCCAGAGCTGAAGTTCGCAGGGTGGTTGCTGAAGATCCCCAGGTAGTTCCGCATAGCTTATGGAGGATGTTGTTTCGAGTCCTCAGCTTTTGAGCTAAGTTAAGAAGGTGTTGTTTGAAGCATAGTGTACGATCCAGGATGACACCAAGATATTTTGGGTTCCAGTTGTGATGAAGAATTCTGCCTCTGAAACTTACCTCCAGTTTTACATTCGCCAACTGGTTATTTAGATGGAAGCAACACACTTCTGTTTTACTCACACTGGGTTGGAGTCTCCAGATTTTGAAGTAATTGTCTAGTGGAGACAGGTCATTGGCTAAAATCTCTTCTGTTGTCTTCATTTCCTGGTGTTTGACGGCTAGAGCCAGGTCATCGACATAGCAGTATTTTCTGGACGAAGTGTCAGGTAGATCAGGTAGATATAGGTTGAACAGTAAGGGTGAGAGAACTGATCCTTGAGGCAATCCCTTGTTCAGCTTCCTCTCCTTACTTATGTTGCTTCCAGTGATTACCTGGAACTTCCGATCACTTAGCATGCTGTTAATCAGTTGAGCCATTGTTCTGCAGGGTATGATGCGGAGAAATTTGTAGATAAGGCCTTCCCTCCACACAGTGTCGAAGGCGGCAGTTAGATCAACAAATGCCACAGATGTTTTCTGCTTCATTTGGTATCCTGACTATGAAGGATGTGAGAGACAATACTTGGTCGCAGCAGCTACGCCCTGGTCTGAAGCCTGCCTGATCAACTGGAACGTTCTCTAAGATAGTGCTACTTATTCTGTTATATATTAGCCTTTCAAAAAGCTTGTAGCAGCAGCTGAGTAGGGAAATGGGGCGATAGTTTTCTACCCTGTTGCTGGGTTTGCCAGGTTTCAGAACAGATATTATCTTCACCTTTTTAAACTCAGATGGAAGTTGACCAGTCAGCAGGATGTCAGTGAAGAATTCTGCCAGCCATTTCGTAGCTTTTCCTCCCATATGGATCAGGAATTCTGGGTGGATACCATCGAATCCAGGTGCCTTAAGAGGTTTGAGGTCCTTCAGTCCAGAGTCAATGTCTGAAACTGTGAAGGGATGGGTATACTCAGATGAGGGAGATGCCTTCTTTTTAAGGTCATGAAGCTGTCGTCTGATATGTCTTGTATGTTTCTTGTCAGGAGGTACTCTTGAGGTGGTAATGATGTGGGAAGCAATTTGGTCTGGTGTTACTTCGGAATTTTTTCTGCATGCTGGTGCACTTCCTCCCAGTTTTCTCAGAAGACTCCATGCTTTCCTGCTCGAGTGGGTAAAGTCCATAATTTTGACTGTTTCTGCCCATTTCTGCCTCCGAGACATGTCCAAGCTGGACAATAGTTCCGTAGCTATCTCTGGGTCACCACTTTGCTGGAAGTATTGGTACAGTGTTTCACTTTCCTCATTCCATCCTGGAACATATTCTTTTCGGTATCCTCTTGGCATACACTTTTTAGCTGTTGCTGTTACTGCACCAATGAAGCGTTGATAGTTATTATGTGATGAAGGTATCCATCGAATGGTCTTATCCAGTTCCGTTGAAAACTTCATCCAGTCGGCTTTCTGGAAATTCCATCGAGCATGCGGAGTTGATCGTATGACAGGAACAGTGCAGCCAATTTGTATTATTACAGGTCTGTGTTGGCTGTGAGGAAAGGCATCTATCACTTTCCTTGTGGTGTTGATGGGAAAGCCAGTTTCGTTGCAGCTGACAAAGCATAAGTCAGGATTTGAATCCTTGTCCCAAGCAGCTGACCTGAAAGTGCCTTGATCTTTGGCATCAAACACTAGATGAATATTATTCTCTTCGATCCATTCTGCAAGCATGCTCCCATTTTCATCATTTTGAGAGTACTTCCAAAGTTCATGGTGACTATTGAAGTCTCCTATGTAAATTGCAGGATGTTCTGCTGTGTGTAGGACAAAATCAGGCCATGTTGTTTTGGGTGGTTTGTAAACATTTGTATTAGTAATGCCGTGCAATTGTATGACAACTGTATGTATATCTGTCTCCACACTTACAGAAATCAGCAAAGCTTCGTTTATGTTGTTACGGACATACGTAGCAATTCCATACACCTCGTGGTAAGTTACACCAAGTGCAGAATATCCAGGAATTCGACCTCGGCTTCGGAATATTTCTTCGCTGGAAACACGAGTTTCTTGAATGGCGACGACATCGATATTGTTGTCCAGCAAAAATTTTGACAGGTAGTCACACTTTGCCCTGCTAATGCTTTCGATATTCAGTTGAAGGAGTCTGATAGTTGGTCCAATGTTTCTTGTTAATGAGCTCTGAAAAGAACTGGATAGTCTGGCTGCCTGTAATCACTGTTGCTCAATTAGCACCACCCAGGAGGCACGTGTAGGGTATTTTAAGGTTAAACCCACGGACGTGAGCAACGCTACCTCCCAACCACCTTGTGATCACCTTCTAGGAATTTCTTACCTCCATCTTGCCCTTACCATCCTTTCTCTGGTCCCTTCCTAAGAACACCAACCTTTCGGCAAAAGAAAGGACAGCCACACACAGCCTGAAAACAGATCATGACTTAAAATACTACCTGCAGACAAAGGTTCCATGACATCATTCTGAATCGCAGTGACTACATGGCAGATAGCTTCCGCCAGTTGTCTGATTCCTCCATCTATAAACTCTGTCAGCATGCCAATTTGCTCCAATCCCAAAGCCCAACATAACCTCGAATCCCTGCTTAAAGCCTCAGGCCCTTCCCAGAACCTCTCCCTTGAACCTATTTCTTTCCTTACACCTATGACGCCCCCACACACCCACCTTCTACATCCTCCTA
Organism: Schistocerca serialis cubense; assembly: GCF_023864345.2. Taxonomy (NCBI): domain Eukaryota; kingdom Metazoa; phylum Arthropoda; class Insecta; order Orthoptera; family Acrididae; genus Schistocerca; species Schistocerca serialis. The sequence goes on from NC_064642.1 coordinate 246,270,374, forward strand.
ATAGTTCTGGATGCCCAATTGTAGCTGACAGAATTTCTGTCCTCACTGACCAACTGCCTGACATCAAGCCTCCCACATCAAAGATTTTGACAACTGCCCTCCTTCCCACATCAAAAAATCCCTTCCATACAGCCTGATCACCCAGGGATGGCTTACCTCCAATGACAAGATCTCTCTTGCCCAGTATGCTGAAGGTCTCACTAAGGCCTTCACAGACAAGCACTATCCCCCATACCTAGCCCACAAACAGATTACCCCTGCTATATCCCTACACCCCCCGTCCCCTCCCCTCCCAGTATCCCCAAGAACTATCTGAAATGCAGTGCCCCCTTTGTCACCCAATACCACCCTGAACTGGAACAATTGAACCTCATTCTTTGTCAGGGTTTTGTTTATCTATCATCATGCCCCGAAATTAGGGACATCTTACCCAAAATCCTTCCCACTCTTCCTACAGTGATGTCTTGTCATCTCCTCAGAGCTCTCCTCCCCTCACTCTCATTGTGCACTGCTCTCTGTCAACGCATCCAACAATCTTTTCCCCTTCAATGCTCCTTTCCTTTCCACTCACTGACTCTGGGCCAGGGCACCTTAACCTCATTCCTTCACAACCTGAACACCTCCTCTTCCATCCACTTCACTTGGTCCTCCACAACCCAGCATACCACCTTCCTGGACATTGATCATCTCCTCCCTGATGGTGCCATCCACACCTCTGTCCACATTAAACTCAACAACCACCAGCAGTACCTGCATTTTGTCAGCTGCTACCACTTCCACACCAAAAATTCCCTCACAGACAGCCTGGCTAGCCAGGGATGGTTGATCTACTGAGACGGAAGCTCTCTTATCCGGTATGTTTGAACGTCTCACTAATGCCTTGACAGACAGGAACTATCCCCTAGACCTAGTCCGCAAACAGATTTCGCAAGCCATATCCACACACACCCCCAATCCCCCCACTACCTCCAAGAAACAGCTACCAAGGAGCACACCCTTCATCACACAATACCAGCCTGGATGGGAACAGCTAAACCACATCCTTCATCAGAGCTTTATTTATCTATCATCGTGCCCTGAAATTATGGACAACCTACTCAAAATACTTCCCACCCCTCCTACAGTGGTGTTCCGTCGCCCATCCAGCCACCACAACATCCTAATCCATTCCTATAAAACAGCCAATTCCAGCCGCTCCTTATCACAGGGATCATATCCCAGAGTGAGACACAGATCCAAGACCTGCCCAATCAACCCATACAGCACTTTGTATTTCACTCCTGACACAAGCTTATCTTACCCCATCACAGGCCAGTCCTCTTGTGAAAACAGCCATGTCATGTACCAACTCTGCTGCAATCATTGTTCAGTTTTTATCTTGATGTGACTACCGACCAGCTGTCCACGAGAATGAATGGTCACTACCTTACTGTGGCCAAGAGCAAAGTGGACCACATGCAACATGCAACTGAACATAGCATTCTCATTTTCAAAGACTGCTTCACAATCTGGGCCATATGGATCCTCTCCTCCACCACCAGCTTTTCTGAACTGCACAGACAGGAGTTGTTCTTACAATACATTCTCCACTCCTGAAATCATTCCACCTTCAACTTACAGTAACCCACTGTCCCCACACCCTTCACTTCATCTGTCCTGTCGTCTCCTCAGAATTCCCCTCCCCTCACTATCATTATGCACTACGCACCCAGCGATGTTTTCCCCTTCTCTGCTCCCCCATTCCTGCTCTCCTGTCCACCCCCAATTCTCCACTGCCTTCTGATGCTGCATCTGGCAGCTCTGCTCTGCCACTTCGAGTCCTTGCGAATCCCACCAGGCAGCGCTGTTTCCTCTTCCCCGACCCATACCCTGTTACCCTTTGCACTCCCCTGTCCCAGTCCACATTGTTTCTGCTGTTCACCATGTTTCAGTTGCATTCTGGTCAGAGCAGTCGTGCGTGTGTGTGTGTGTGTGTGTGTGTGTGTGTGTGTGTGTGTGTGTGTGTGTTTTTATTTATTTTTTGAAGAAGACTTTGACTGGAAGGTTGTATGTAAAAGTCTTTTTGTCATGCCTGTTTGCAACTCAACGAATAATCATTGCAGAGACTAACAATCTATCCTTGTCACAATATTTTCAAAATTAAAATAAGTTGTTCCCACGATAGCAGGAAGTTGCTGTGTATGAAGCAGATATCGTGGCTGCACAAATGTCAACTGCTGACTAGGGCAGAGGTGCTATGGGTCAAATATTGAATGTTCCACCCATGTTTATCACATTGCATCATTTAAAGTTAATTGGGCATACAGCAGATAATAGTGTTATTAAAGTAATGTATATGTAGAACAGTTGTACAAAAATTAATTAAAAAAGTTACATGACACACAAATAGTTACTACATCAAGCAGTTTGTCGAACTACATTTAAAAAAATACAGGAGACCTTTCCAGTTGTAATCGGCTGTAAGTGGATGGAGTATACTGTATTGGTATTTTAGGAAAACTCTTAGAGTGTAATTGTAGCAAAGAAACTGGCTGCCATGCAGGATAGAGATGCTGTTGATGTGCATAGAAACCACTGAAGAAAAGTGTGAAGTAACCATCATTACAACTGGCAACTGAAGTGTGTATAACATTAGGTATAAAGCAGTATATTATATAGAAATTATCCGTGTCATGATGAGTGGTAACCTAATATTACATGCACTTCTGTTGCCAGTCATCATGGCACTGCTAATTTCTACGTAATATACGACTTTATACCTAATACTGTATATGCTTCTGTTACCTGTCATCATGATTGTTACTCCATTGAAACCAACAGCACCACATAGCTCTGTATTTGCTATGATTATGTTGCATGAGTTTTTCTTGAAATGCCCACCGAGGGCTACCTAAATACATATAGCTGGGTATTCTCCTGTATTTATTTAAATGTATTTTGACAAACACCTTTACATAGCAGCTATTTATGTAGTGTTATGTAACATTTCTGTTAATTCTTATACAACTGTTTTATGTTTAAATTACCTTAATAATAGTTTTGTGTGTTACTGATGTAATGAAAGAAGTGATGAGCAGAGCATTAGTACTTAATCCTTAGCCCCTCTTTCTTAGTCAAAAGTTGACACTAATACATCCACGGTATGTGCTCTGCTCACAGCCATCACCTACCATCAAGGACATAACTTTTTAATTTTAGTCATATTTTATGTAGCTTACGTTAACTGTTATTATTAGATTTCCCTCTAAATCTATATTGTACTTATTTTTCAGAGCATATGGTCTGAAGACAATTGCTATTTGAGTGAAACTTCACCATTTTGTAATAAAAGTTACATTGCATCAAGAATGTTTTATTTTTAATTTCAAAACAAAACTTTAGTTTGTAACAAAAGTATTAACTGATGTGTTGAGAATAATAATCTGTATTTTCTGAATCTGTTTTATTTCAAGGGTTAATTTCTGATTATTCGATATTGAATAAACATTATTATTATGAAAACTTGAGAACCTTATTATACTTGCCTCAGCATAAATACGGAAATGTATGGTTTACTGGTGTTAAGCAATGATCTTTTTTCTAGGACAGTTACTAACTACACTAACCATTAGTATTCCACGTGCGATCAAGAGAGCTTGACAGACAAGTAAAAGTGTATTTAAGATATTTACATATCCCCACTATATTCTTTTCTGGCTCTTACGGCAATACCACAACACACTTCTGTACTGCATAGGGCCTGACAACGCTATTGGGAACAATGTGTGGGGACATATCAGTAAATGAAACAGAGTATTTTAAATTTGTAGGTATTTATATTGATGATAATCTGACCCGTAAGCCCCTTGTTACAGCTGTCTTGAGTTCTGCAACTGTGCATTGCGGATAGTATCAGATTTTGGAGACATAAATTTCAGGTAGTTCTTTACTAATCATACTCTGATTCACTGATGTCATATGACATTATATTCTTGGGTAACTCATCATAGAGGAACAATATGTTTGTTGCACAGAAGTGTGAAATAGACAATATGTGGTGTACACTCTAGAAGTTCGTGTAGACACATACCTTTCGATGAACTTTTGGACATATTGACAGCAGTCTTGTAGTACATTTACTCCCTTATGAAGTTTGTTGTCAACAGTAACTCACAGTTTGAAAGCAACGGAAACATTTATAATTGTCATACCAAAAAAATAAGTGAATTACATTATCCACAGCCTCAGTGGGGCACAGGTAGGAGTGAGGTATTCAGCCATAAAAATCTTCGATCTTCTGCACAGTGATGCAAAAAATTAATATATAATAAAATTTATTACAAATACTAACTGAAAAGATATGTGCTTCATGGCTCCTCCTACTCCATAGCAGAATTTCTGAGTATGCTATAGTATGATGATGTGATTTTAAGAGAGAAGGAAGGAGAAAGTGTATTACAACTGTTAACTTGTTCAGCATCACAGTGAGTGGTTGCAATTTTGTTGAATGTAACATGCAGATAATTATACGAAACCAAACTAAAAACAGTATATTTTTGTTTTCCTGTATGACTGGACCACCTTGCTTTGGGTAACTAAGATTACATATCAATACTTGAGCAGTATGATTCACTATGTGATAAAAATTATCTGACCACCTGGCTGAAAATGACTTAAAAGATTGTGGCGCCCTCCATCAGTAATGCTGAGATTCAATATTGTGTTGGCCCACCCTTAGTTTTGATGACAGCGTCCACTCCCACAGACATTTGTTCAATCAGGTGCTGGAAGGTTTCTTGGGGAATGGCAGCCCATTCTTCATGGAGTACTGTACTGAGGAGAGGTATTGATGTTGGTTGGTGAGGCCTGGCATGAAGTCAGCGTTCCAAAACATCCCAAAGTTGTACTATAGCATTCAGGTCAGGACTCTATGCAGGCCAGTCCATTACAGGGATGTTATTGTCGTGTAACCCACTCCGTCACAGGCCGTGCATTATGAACAGGTGCTTGATCATGTTGAAAGATGCAGTAGCCATCCCCAAATTGCTCTTCAACAGTGGGAAGCAAGAAAGTGGTTAAAACACCAATGTAGGCCTCCATGAAAAACACGACCACACCATAACATCACCACCTCCGAATTTTACTGTTGGCACCACACACACCGGCAGATGACGCTCACCTGGCATTCACCAAACCCACACCCTGCCATCGGATCGCCACACTGTGTACTGTGATTCGTCACTCCACACAACGTTTTTCCATTGTTCAATCGTCCAATGTTAACGCTGCTTACACGAAGCGAGGCGCGATGTGCCCATGAAATCCAAGTTTTCTCACCTCCTGCCTGACTGTCATAGTCCTTGCAGTGGATCCTGATGCAGTTTGGAATTCCTATGTGATGGTTTGGACAGATGTCTGCCCATTACACATTATGATCCTCTTCAACTGTCGGCGGTCTCTGTCAGTCACCAGACAAGGTCGGCCTGTAAGCTTTTGTGCTGTACATGTCCCTTCACATTTCCACTTGACTATCACATCGGAAACAGTGGACCTAGGTATGCTTAGGAGTGTGGAAACCTTGCATACTGACGTATGACACAAGTGACTCCCAGTCACCTGACCTTGTTCAAAGTCAGTGAGTTCCGCAGAGCGCCCCATTCTGCTCTCTCATGATGTCTAATGGCTACTGAGGTTGCTGATATGGAGTACCTGGCAATACACTTAATATGAAAAATGTATATTTTTTGGGGTGTCCGCATACTTTTGATCACATAGTGTATGAGACTTTATGGCTCTGCATCAGTTGCTGCAGAAGCAGAAGCTATTTTTATTACTTTTTGGCATTCTTTTTGCAGTTATTAGTATTGTTTTGGATACTACAACATGAGTTAACTGTACCCACTTGCAGCACGCACTACAGATAATGCTGTCTATTGTGATGGTATGTAGGGTGCCCAGATGCTGATGTATATAAAAAAAGAGAACAAACAGCTTCAAAAAGGATGACAAAGTTATAAAAAAAGAGGACACACAGAAAAATTCATTCAAATTTAATTTATTTAATAGCAAACATTCCTTAACTTTTATTGGTACTTCTGTGAAGATACAACTTCCTGTAGAGGTGTAGGCTTGCTTAGCAGATAGTTGTAAGAAGATACGCAGGAAAGTTCTTTTTAAAAAATACTGTACCATCAACATACCTTAATATATTCAATGATCAACCTGTTCCTGTCATCAGTCCACTGCATTTGTTTTGTGCATGATATACTGAAAAAGTTGCCAGCAACTTTTAACGATTCAGAATGACAAGCAATAGACTTACTTCCATGGAAATACTTGGCCCATCTTGTACTAGAAAAAAAACCACTAATTCAGGATCATTACTGTTCTGTTTCTGAAACTGCCTAAAATTACAGAATTGGGCAGAACATTTGCACATTCAATTTCAAAAGCTTTACATTAACTTGTAAATAAAAAAGGCTTTTTTCAACATATCTGTAGTTAACCTCTTTTTAAAGAGACATCCATTTGAAACAGGAAAAGTCGTCAAACATACAAAGCTATCATCTTAAATATTCATGGCACGATTGATACAGCTACATAACTTCCTCCATAAAAAGTTTAACTTATTTATCAAAGCCTTTTTATGTTGCAATTTCCAGCTGGTGTTTAACCTTTAGGCAAATGAATTTTTCATTTAATTGGTCCTTTGGCACCTTACATACAGAATCCAAAATTTGAATCACTTCAAGCACAGAATTGTCCTCCTTTTCTAGTTGCAGAATATTTAAATTGAACACAAACATCAATGAATGCAAATGCCATTAGTAGAGTTCATTTAAGTATTCTCAAAAAGCTGAAAGAAAACCTTTGGTGGCTTGCTTTCAGACAGTAAGTAAGATTTCAACAGAAAGATTATCAACTCTGTGCTGAATTGCACTATGCAAAATGTGAGCTAGACATCCCCATTGATTAAATTCTCGTTGTTCAAAGATGTCGTTTTTGTTGTTGTTGTTGTTGTTGTTGTTTTGGTCTTCAGTCCAGAGACTGGTTTGATGCAGCTCTCCATGCCACTCTATCCTGTGCAAGCCTCTTCATCTCCCAGTACCTACTGCAACCTACATCCTTCTGAATCTGTTTAGTGTATTTATCTCTTGGTCTCCCTCCACGATTTTTACCCTCCACACTGCCCTCCAATACTAAATTGGTGATCCCTTGATGCCTCAGAATATGCCCTACCAACCGATCCCTTCTTGTAGTCAAGTTGTGCCACAAATTTCTCTCCAATTCTATTCAATACCTCCTCATTAGTTATGTGATATACCCATCTTATCTTCAGCATTCTTCTGTAGCACCACATTTCGAAAGCTTCTATTCTCTTCTTGTCCAAACTATTTATCGTCCACGTTTCACTTCCGTACATGGCTACACTCCATACAAATACTTTCAGAAACGACTTCGTGACACTTAAATCTGTACTCGATGTTAACAAATTTCTCTTCTTCAGAAACGCTTTCCTTGCCATTGCCAGTCTACATTTTATATCCCCTCTACTTCGACCATCATCAGTTATTTTTGTCCCCAAATTGCAAAACTCATTTACTACTTTAAGCCTCTCATTTCCTAATCTAATTCCCGCAGCATCACCCCACGAAAGGCAAAGGTCCCGAGTTCGAGTCTCGGTCCGGCACACAGGTTTAACCTGCCAGGAAGTTTCATGTTCACTACGCTGTTTGTAGTAGCTTACCCGCATTCCTATTTTTTATTCGTTATTAAACCTACTCCTGCATTACCCCTATTTGATTTTCTATTTATAACCCTGTATTCACCTAACCAAAAGTCTTGTTCCTCCTGCCACCGAACTTCACTAATCCCCACTATATCTAACTTTAACCTATCCATTTCCCTTTTTAAATTTTCTAACCTACCTGCCGCGATTAAGGGATCTGACATTCCACGCTCTGATCCGTAGAATGTCAGTTTTTTTTCTCCTGATAACGACGTCCTCCTGAGTAATCTCCGCCCGGAGATGCGAATGGGGGACTAATTTACCTCTGGAATATTTTACCCAAGAGGACGCCATCATCATTTATCCATACAGTAAAGCTGCATGCCCTCGGGAAAAATTACGGCTGTAGTTTCCCATTGCTTTAAGCCGTTCGCAGTACCAGCACAGCAAGGCCATTTTGGTTAGTGTCACAAGGTCAGATAAGTCAATCATCCAGACTGTTGCCCCCTGCAACTACTGAAAAGGCTGCTGCCCCTCTTCAGGAACCACACATTTGTCTGGCTTCTCAACAGATACCCCTCCATTGTGGTTGCACCTACGGTACGGCTATCTGTATCGCTGAGACACACAAGCCTCCCCACCAACGGCAAGGTCCATGGTTCATGGGGGGAGGAAGATGCCTTTAGTCAACTGTATATATTTTTGTCTTCCTTGTGATTTGTACCCCCAAAGTTTGTGTTAGCATTGTCACTGGTAAATGATACACACTTCTTAGCAATACCCAAATGTTGTAGTGTTTCTGTAATATAATGTGCAACAGTCTTAGATGTTTCATTTGGAGTACATTTTAGATCAATTACTTTTGTTTTTAAACCACAAAGTTTTTAATCAAAATACTAAATAAGAATGAGGAACATTTTTATGTTGCCATGGCTAATTCCATCGGCCGAGACACCAAAACGAGATGTCCCGCTCAAAGCCCACATTGTTACATTCAAGGCATGAGGAGCAATTACATTGTTTATAATGTTTCGTGTTTTTGTTCTGGCTGAAGAGATTTTTTTAGCATCATCTGAATCAAAATAAATTACTTCATCTAATTTTGGCATGCGGTCCATTGACCTGTAGGTAAAATGATGCCTACCATTATGGAATGCTAGTGCTCCTTCTCCAGCAAGAACACAGTCACTTAAAAGGTAAAGTAGATTGGTGTTGCTGAAGTAATATGTTCATCCTAGGCATTGGAGTGCAAGCGTGAAGATTTTTCTTTTGCTTCTGAGTGGTAGTATGATCTTAGATAACTTGGCCACCTAGTGCAAGGAATTTAAAATATTTCAGTGACACATTGACTTGAATTTTGTTTATGTAAATAAATTAAATGATGTTTATGTATGTTATGCAGAACTGGAGAACTTTATGGCCAATTGTTCTCATTCAGTCTTCTGAATATAAACAGATTGAATGACTAAGTACCCATGAAATAAAACCATGACGACAAAAACACTCTGCCGAGGTATTTCTTAAACTTATTGGCCACTGTGATGTAAGTTACAGCTCCACATATTTTACATTCTGCTTTGAATTCAGTTCTCCCTTTCTTGAAGGGAAGGCAAACTATTTGTAAGAAAGAACATCTGAGAATGTACACTTGCATTTAGGCAAACTCACTTGGCTTCAATAAACAGAAAATTACACTCACCCATGAGTACTAAGTATGTGACATGAAACCTATAATGCTAAGCCAAGACAATCGTGAACTGAAAATGCAACACGGAAACTTTAAATAATCAATAGTTGCAGTCACTTATGGATCCATCCATATTAGTAGTGAAAAATCGATAAAATCGGCGAAAGATCAATAGAATGGGAATAACTTCAAATATATATTATTGTGGTCAACTTTGCAATAAAGGAGGACAGTGTAAGAACTCCACCAAGACTCTGGATGAGAGATAAAAAGCAGGACATGTATGGATTTATTCAGATGTCTGGTCACCCTTATGGTGTGTTTCTCTTTTGTTCATGAAGGCTGTGGCCGAAAGCTTTGTGTAAATGTCTTTTAATTATGCCTGCCTGCAACTTAACATGTCTTCTTTACGATAAGTAGCAATCTGTCTGTTTCCTACATTGTTTATATTCCTGTGTGGAGTTTCCATTGTTTGGTGATGTGTCTTTCTGTGACACACAAATAACTTGCAAAAGTTAATCATTTACCTCCCAAAGAAAACGCTGTTGATTTCACTGTTAACTTGGGTGAACAAGGTGGTTATTTGTTTTCCATCTATGCAACTACAGGGTGAGGCAGTGAAACGGCACGATTTCGATAGTGGTTGTCGGGCGCGGAGGGGGGTTGCGAGAGTGGGGGAAGTGACCTTGGGCGTCTAGAGTGGTGGAAGTTTCAGTAGCCAATGCCATGGAGCGTTGGTCGAGTGCGCAACGTGCATATGCCGTAAAGGCATATTACAAAAACGCGGATAGTGTGGTTGGTGCTCAACGCGCCTTTCGTCGTGAATTCAACCTGCCGCCACGGGCTCCCGTGCCATCAAGGAAAGCCATTCTCCTTTGGGTTAAAACCTTTGAAGCTACTGCTAGCACAACAAAGAAAAGAGGCGGCAGCACAAAAACAATCCGGACACCCGAGAACATTAATCGTGTGTGCGAAGCGTTGGGACGAAGTCCGCGAAAATCCGCGAGACGGCACAGCGCAGAACTTGGTCTCAGCAATCGATCAGTAAGACGGATTTTGAAGAGTGACCTTCACTGACACCATATTTAAAAAATGATTGTTTTTAAGTTAAATCTTTAATTTCCACTCTTGTACTTGAGATCCATGTTCAACTATTATGATTTTACTTGTAAATAAATCTTTGGTGGTTTTACAAAATCGTGCCGTTTCACTGCCTCACCCTGTGCTAACAGGTTTTGTTTTCATCTTGTTTGCTTATCTTTACTGAATGTATTTAATCTATTGTAGGGAAAAACAGTATTTGCTGCCACTGAATACGTTTTTCAATACAGTACATAAAATGCATGTATTGTCATAAAATCCATTTTTTAGTGCATATGGTGTCTAAATGATTTGTGCTGTTAGATTTTGTTGTCTTTATCTCAAAGACAATGTTCTCAGATGCTAGAAGTTTTGCATTAATAGTTATTGTAAAGTCTAAAGTTATTTATTTCTCTATAGTTAGGAAATTTTATGGTAAAACTGGGAGACTGTTTTGTAGACCAACATCAGGTGAAGTGTTGTCAAAAGCTCTGCTAGAATAATATCCATGTGATTAATCAGGCTTAACTCCGCTGTTAAGAATGGGTCATAGGTTAGACGCTGTTGACATGACCTTTTAACCCTCAAAGTGATAAAGTTCTTCAAGAGATAGTCTCTCAGTGCAGATATGTCTACAGCCTCAAGACAAGCTGAAGTTGCTGTAGGCCGAATTAAAGTCATACATTCACACTTGAACTCCTCTCCGGTTTGTATTTTCTTATTAAAAGTGTTGCATTTACTAGTGTCCAATAGCTATAGAATTCAGAACATTTACAGCAAATTTAGTCACTGTGTTCACCTTTCAAGGTCTCTCTCTCTCTCTCTCTCTCTCTCTCTCTCTCTCTCTCTCTCTATGTAGATATATATAATCACTAGTTCTTTCTTTACCTCTTTCACCCTAGTGCGCTTCACAGGTGTAGATATCCATTGTGTAAAGGATACCATAAATGAACATTTTATATCAAAGCATAATTAAAAATGTATTTTTTATTTACAGCAAATTGCTGGTTCTGAGATGAGCACTCAAGGTACTAAGAAAGGAATTTCTACCCATGTTCTGGACACTGCCAAAGGAAAACCTGCCAATGGATTGCAGGTCAGCCTTTACCGGTTGATGGGTGGAAAATGGACAATTGTTTCTGAAGGGTAATTTTTACTACATTCATTATGGTAGATGTAATATGTTGTTGGTTTTGTAGGTTTGTAGTATAATGAAGTATCAGATAGATAGACAAAAATATTCTTGTCATATTGCACGTGTAACTAGCTAAAATTGATTCAGTGAAGTGATTAGTTGATAAGAAATTACTTTAGCAAGTTTTGTAGGCTGGAGAATCAATGTAATTCATTTCAGAACTGCCCTTTCATTTAAATCAAAAGAATACTTTATTGTTGAAAGTGTATAAAATTTTAATATACTGTGCTGCACTCAGTCTAATTACCATACCATCCCTAAGAAAGACTTTTAACACAAGCAGTGTGTCCTCAATAGATCACAGAGAAGGCCAACAGAACATACAAACATTGCTAGGTACAGTAGATGTCCTCCTCCATCATTGTTCAAATTTGTTCAGCCATTCAATGGCCACTTCCATAGAAGGGCTGGATTCTGAAGTACCAAGTGCAATTACTTAAGGCATTTAATTCCTACTGAGGTGCACAATTAAATAATTTATTTTTTTTAAAGTGCAGAAATGACCTTATTTCAACTTCAAAGCTAACAGCAGCTGATACCTTATGGAGGCATCCCCTTCACTTTTAATAGTCAACCTTTTTCAGAAGCATATCAACGGACCACAGAAATATTTTTTCAGAATGCTCTTATGTCTTTCATATATAGCTACCAGAAATGAATGATGGCTAGATGACATCCAAAAACAGGCGGAGAAGGGTGGTGGAAATGACTGAAAAAAACGAGTCGGGAAGGGAGAAGTGGTAACTGCACATTCTTATTGTCGAATGCAAATAATATCATAGGCTCAACTAAAATTGTAAATCATTTATTTGTACCATAGACATTTATGTGATACATAAGTGTCTATACTGAGATTTCTGCATTTTCACTAATATGAGTGTTTTAATGTCTCCTACATTATACACTGATAAGCCAACACATTAAGACAGTTTGTTTAACAGCATGTTGGTTGAAGTTTGAAGTACAACAGAGCAGTGATGCTGAGTGACATTGATTCAACATGTCATTGGTAGGTTTCCAGAGGCATGTGGTATCAGAGTCAAAGAACAACTCATGAAATTCCCATAAATTATGAGCTGGTGCTTGCACTCAGCAGCATCCTAAAGGTGTTCCATTGGCTTCAGATCTAGTGAATTTGATGGACAAGGTATCAGCAAGAGTTCACTAGCATGCTCCCCAAACCACTGTAGCATGATCCTGGCCTTGTAACATGGGCTGTTATACTGATGGCAGATACTGTCACGGAGCCTGTGATTTCTACCACAGCTCCCAACAAAACTCAGATGAATTTCTGTCATAGTTTAATATGTCCCGACTGGCATGCACGTGTGGAACAGTGCATGTTTCAAGCAGCCATTCACCTGAGTGAGTGTTATATCCAGGCATCAAGAAATATGTTGTCATCGATCCTTGGTTCGATCTTGAGGATCTCGTGGCTGTTGCAGTCATAATTGACAGTATTGTTGGGTCAGTGTGTGACGTGTTTGCCTACTTTATTTCTTTGTTTGTTGTCCTCAGTGTCGACGTACTGCTTTGATACATTGACTGAAAAATGGGTTGTGGAAGTACAACACTGACTACTTTAAATGATGTAGCCAATAGGTGTACATTCACTGTTCACAACCTGCCCAGTAGTACACAGTTATATGTGGCCAGTGCACTATTGTTTTAACTTTCCATAAGCATCATTAATAGTATGCAGGCAAACCTCCACATACTGCTACACATGTGGAGCAGACACTGTCATTGTTTTAACATACGGCCTAATTGTCAACACTTATTTCACAGTTAAGTTGAAGCATTGTTGTTGTTGTTGTTGTTCTAATCAACACAGGTTTCTGACCTGAAACGAGCCATGGACTGACTGTCTCGGGACCAAAAATTGGGCCCTTATATATCCTCCAATAATAGGTACTGAAACTACACATTGTTTGAAGTTAAATTTACAGAAATTGCAATTAAAACTTAACTCATTAAATTAACTGAATACATCAAAAAATTCAGTCTCTTTAAGAGTTTCTTCTACTACAAGTCTTAGGCCGAATTATTTGTTTAAATCATGAAATTAACAAATATTGTTATGCAGACAATACTTTTGACAAAACTGTTAATTAATTTGGAATTAATTAAGGGCTGGCTTTGCAAACATGTTTTCGAATAGAGCCAAATAAATACTTAAAGAATGCTAGTGTTTCCTCTTCCAAACATTTTTAATTATTATAGAAATTTTATTTGTTTATACACCAACAATTTAAGTTACGAAACAGTCACTGATTTCACCCTATAACAAAAGATACTAACTAGGCATGATTGAATTAAATTAGAAAATCAATTACATTCATAAAACTAAGCACGAAACTAGATCAGGTGCTATATTCTGTAAAACTGGATGCCAACCTTTCTCTTCTATGGAAATGCAGATTATATTCATGTATGTTAATGGTAATTAGTTAAAATTGAAAAAATGAATTTAAGTAGGCAGATGGCAAAACAAGAGGAGAAGTAAAAATATCCCAACTTGCTTTGTCACAAGTGTGGGACCACTTAGGGATTGTTTGCTGCAGAGTGTGCTGAATGCTGTGCTCTGAAACACTTGTGCCTTCACCAACATCGTACTCTGTCATGAGATGTTGCACAGATCACTGCCTAACCTTCTTAATATAGCAGGCAAGCAGTGGTGGTGCATCCATTAAGGCTCTAAGGCTGAGCCTACCCAAAAAATTCAAAACAATTCATCCAAACTGAATTTAATCAGATCTGTTCACATACCCTAATAAATGTTTTCAAATATTGTATGTCTGAGCTTTGTATATGCATCCGTCAGTGTTATAATGCACCACTCCTCTAGCTTTGCAACCAATAGTAGCTCGGAGTTCCATGCTTCTTATGAGCATTCGCAGTAATCCCATTTCTTTCACGTGATGGACTGGGGTTTCTACAGCCTGGATACGGTTTTTAAAAGCTGGTGTTTGATTTGTTTCTACTTCTCACATGCAGGCGGATACACGCATTGGAATGACAAGTCATTCAGCAGTTCCCTAACAACACTACTTTGCATCCTTTACACACTAGCAGCAAGCCAGGTAGAATGAAACACCATAAACTCTTAATTTAAATGTTTACTTAAAACACAAAGAACAAGAAGGCATTCATAATTCATAGAAAATAAATGTGAATGCATCATTGGATGTTGTTCCAAGATGATAGGGAATAGTCTATGTATTTTCATTGTTCCTCAGATTAAAATTTGTATGGTATTGTACTAAACCGGGGACTTAGAAACCATGGAGAGGCTTCGTCCTTCCATAGCCCTCAGTGGTTCACAACTCCATAACAGGCCACAGCAGTCCACCTACCCCATTGCTGCCCCACACCGAACCCAGGGTTATTGTGCGGCTTGGCCCCAGTGGACGCCCACTGAATTTTTAATAGAAAACCCTGCAGTCCTCTCTCGCCTCTCTTTGGAAGATAAACTCCTGGTGAAAGAGTGAAAGCTGATGCCAAGTCTGCCTATTACAAAATCTTATGGAAAATTTGTAAGCTGTTTCCAAACACAATGGTACAATCCCAAACCACAGTTGTGGCAGCATTGTAAGGAACAAACTTTATTGTTATTACTGTGTATTATTTGGAATGGGTAATGATGGTTTGGAATGGCATAAGTGGGGAGAAGGTGAAGAGAGTCTTCAAAATTTCCTTTCAAAAGCTGAAGAGCATGGATGTTCCATTTCACATATAACAGCAGCTGTTAAATACAATCAGCTAGGTACAGTAAGAATTGACCATGCTCTTTCAAAAACAACACGTCTGGAGGCTTTGAATTGTAATGAGAAGGGTGATCAAAAGAGAAGTATTATGGAGAGACTTACTTTGACTGTCTGCTTTTTAGTACAGCAAGATTTAGCTCTTCAAGGTCATGACGAGTCTGAGGTGTCACTAAATAAAGAAAATTATTTAGAACTTTTGGATTTCTTAGTGGAAAAAAAAACCATACATGAAAGATATGTAACATCCGATGGAGTATTTAAAGGCACTTCCTCTGACACACAGAATGAATTAAAAGCTTGTATTATGGATGTTGTTAAAGAACAAATTTCAAGTGAAATTAAAAATATTCCCTTTTATATCAGTACAAGCTGACGAAACAATGGATATCTCAATTAGAAGTCAAATGAGTGTAATTTTTTATTTTGCAAATAACGAATCAGGATAAATACAAGAGAGAAACATAGAGTTTTATGACATATCCAAAGACCGGAATGCACAAGGCATAGCCAGTGTTTAGTTTCAAGTGCTAAACAGTTGGAACATTGAAAAACAAATTAGTATCACAAATATACTGTAGCTGCAGTGCAGTGGTAGGGAAAAATTGTGGTGTCCATTCGGTGTCCATTCATGCACATCAGTTGAACTTGGCCTCCTGCATGCTTAAAAAAAATTTTTTTTTTTTAAATTACACACGCGAAAACTTTTGTAGCAAATCTATCAGGATTTCACGCAATTTTTAACCGTTCCAGCAAAAGAATTGAACTTCTAAGGGAAAGGGGAGCTAAACTACCAAGTCATTATGAAACAAGGTAGAATTTTCATTCACGCAGTGTACAAATCATTAATCTTCACTATACAAACTGAGAACAGTGTTTAATGATGTGAGGAACAATGAAGGGTGGGATGATAATTCTTTTCATCGAGCAGTTGGGCTAAATAGTATACTGGATAATCAAACTTTTCTTTTTCTACTGCAGTTGTACAATACAATTTTCCAGCATACAAGTATTTTGTTGGCCAGCTTGCAAAGTAAAACTGTGGACATAAGATGCTGTAAGCTCAAAATTGAAAACTGCATTAAGACTGTTGAAAGACTAAGATGTGAGGAAATTATTCTGAAATACATAGTGGAAGCTAAGAGCCTTATAAATTATGATGTTTACGCCCAGAAAAGGGACTGGAGGATAGAACTAATATATAAGAAATGTAACGGTGAGTTACTCTGTGTTGTATTTTTATTTATATGAAGGTGTTTAATACTTTTTGTATTTATTTATAACAATTTCTGTAGTCATTTCAATCCTATTAGAAATCTGTAATTGAGGTACTTTTGCAGTGTTTCTATTTCACAAGTCTTTGTTTTAAGATTTTTTCTTGTTTTGAAAATCGTAATCCTCAGCCTACCGTACAAAAATTGCAACACTTCACCACTGCAGGGAAGCCACTGGCCTCCATGATCTGTGATGAGGTGTGAATGTCCAACACATTGTCGCCTTTGTGGTTTCAACGTCATTTTCCAAATGCTCAGTCCCGGGTGCCATGTCATAACATTTTATCCTCTTTCATGACAACAATATGGAAGGGTAAGATTGCTACCCGCAACATAGAGGTGGCGTTGAGTTACAGATGGGTACAAGGAAATGACTGCTAAAATATTAAGCTTATGGACAAAGTCCTTCTCCCGAAATAGATAACGTACATGCACTCTCAGAACCACAACTCACATGCAGCCATTGTCACCAGGTGTCACAGCCCAGGCTAATCTTTCAATCTAGTGACTGAGGTCTGCAATTTTTCAAAGGCATTTTCTTTTTAGTTTAGGAGATGTGTGCAAACTGCCTTCTGTGATTAGAATTTTTGCTTACACTGTGTTGTGGCACTTTCTGCAATGAGTGATTACTCCACGTTGTGAAGTGTGATCTGACATTTTTAGGGTGACCTGTTTCACTTCCAAGTTTCCATAAAGGGGGAAGATGTTTGTGACATGTAGTAGTTGACTAAGTGTCAGGACATCACACTGTATGCGATATTATTACAATGTGTGCAGATGGGAGAACTCCTTGCACGCATCACTGTAGGAAGAGACAACAAGTGAGCATCTCCACCTGCTGTGTGGGGCCATTTGTTGCATTGCATCATGCTTTGAAGGTGTTCAGAAGACAAGGACAAAAAGAAAAAAAGTCACAGTTACAATAGATGGTGTAAGAAATAGCTGTTGAGTTGGCTTATGTTGAGATATACATCTTGTCATGCTTCTTCACATGCTGCATGTGTTAAAGAAGATCTCTTAACCAGCTTAATATATGAAACAATGTTCTGAAAGACAATATTGCTGTAAGAGAAAGTTTTAATGAAGAAGATTTAAAGTTCAGTTGTTTATATCATTCATGTTTCCAGGTAGACAAATAATGCTTTCTTTCAGCTCCCATCCACACTCAAGAAGACAAAGTCTTGTGAAGACTGTTGGAGCATGGTTGGATGGAATTGGCTAGCAGGTCCACCTCGGCAAATATCAAGGGAGGCAACCGAAAGAAATTTTATTAAAAAAAATCTACCGATATCAAACATAAGAGAGTTACAGATTGCACATGGGCAATGTAGCACTGATGCCCCACCACAAACCATCGCAGTTCGATCTCATGATGGTGACCTAGGTGAATAACATGTATTAACAGTACTAAAAAAAGAGAGAAGAAGAAAATTTTATGCAAATTTCGTTGAAATAATTTGGGAAAATCCATGTTGCCAAGGACAACCGATACTAACAACAACAAAAGAAAAAAAGACTAAATGTATGTAGTGTAGAGTAATAAATTGAAGTATAAAAAGAAAAGTAATATCAAATACTACCTAAAAGAAGAATTTAAGACAATTGAATGAAAAAGGAGTTTGAGATTATACTTCGTTGTCCACAGCAACTTGGACAACAACAGTAAATACAACTGTGTTCAAGTCAAACTAGACACTGGAACACTAGTAGGTTTCATCATTTGTCTAAGAAGATTTCCTGTCTTGGGTCAGAGGGCTGCCACTAACTCAGCAGTCCACAACACTGCTACAGCAGGCAATGATTGACACAACGGCAACTAATCTTCACACACTGTCAGCGGCGCAGTTCATAGACATGCTGCATTGGCTACATGTTTGCCACTCACCGGCATCACACTGCAACAACCTGTTTTCATCATTTGGTGAGAATACTCAGACCAGAACGTAGATTTCGTGTCCTGTGTTTATGTTTGAATTGGTGTAGGAAGGCGGATAAGAAGTGTTCGTATTAAAATACTTTTAAATCTAAATATTTATTTTTGGTTATAGTTTTATGCCAGTTCTGACTACGAAGATTGAGGAGTTGATGGCTCTTTTTGAGACTGAAGGAGAGAAACTAAAAATATTAGACAGAGTTAGATGATTTGAAAAGTCAAGGTGAGGAAATGGCAACAAAAGTATACTCCTCAAATGATAAAAATTCTAATATAGAAGCTACCTTATTAAAGGGACCAAAGAAGTACAGACAATATATGTATTAAATACACATAGATTTTGTTTTTGATATATTATAAATTATACTGTCATTTATGGTATTGTTTGGTAACATGTTAGAAACATCTGATAAACGAGGGGTAGAGGAAGGGAAAATGTTCCCTAAAGGAGATCATGTTGTGCTAACATGTAAGTTAAATGTGATAACTTCATACTGTTGTACTCCTTAAAGTTTTAAATAGAGAATATGTTGTGCTAGGAGAGTTTAAAATATTTAAAATAAGAGCAACAATACTTGAGGTAACTCATAGAAGTGAACAGTGTACAGGCATTATTGACTCTCTTAAAATGATCAGTGGTGTGAAATATGGTAATATAAGTAACAAACTCTTAAGTAATACCAGCACTGAGTTACCAAATGAAAAGAAGTACAAGTATGAATGTGAATTTAGAGGAGCATGGGAAGTAACTGTATAGTGACCAAGAGGGGTCAAAAGGTTAAGGAACAGCATCTTCATTTGGATGAATAGCAAAAGAGAGTAGGATGCTTTGCATATTGGTGAGTGTTTGTCATGCAGTGGTTCCTATACAATAAATATGTTGGAGAGTAAAGGGTATGCGACCCATGGAAGGGATAGCCTATGCCTAGAGAGAGAAATTCACAGAAGAAGTGACATGAACTGAAAAGGTCTGTCAACTTGCTTAGTATATGAGATTGGATTATGAGAAAGACGATGTTGTTGTGTGAATGAAGAAGATTCAAAGTTCAGTTGTTTGTCATTCAAGTGGTTTGGAAGATAAATAATGTTCATTTCAGCATCCACCCATGCACAAGAAGACAAAGTACTACGAACACTGTTTTGAGCGCAGTTGAATGGAACTGTCTAGCAGGTCCACCTCAGCATACACAAATAAAGGCTGCTGAAAAGAAATTTTACTAAATAAATCTACTGATATCAAACACAAGATGGTTACAGATACGTACCAGGAAATGTGACACCAATACCACATCAAGAACCATTGGAGTTCCATTTCAGCTGCTTATTCTTGCATGGAAGATACACTCTGGTCCATTAAACCGCCAGGAGTAGGAGACATTGATGTTGACATCTCTATGAAGAAAAAGTCATTAGTTGATGGCCCTGATACAGAAGAGACATTGTAAAGTGCTAATACTGAATAGCTTGGGGCTGTAAGCAACTGTAAAGTGCCCATGTACACATTGTAACATCAGTTGAATACACATTGTGCAAAGAAGAAGAGTTTGAGATCATTCAGTAGTAGCTGGTCTTTTAACTAACTTTTCAGGCTGACACTGGCCTTGCAATGGAGGAAAAGGTGTCTGAACCCAAAATATCTAGGCCACAGTACTTCTACACCTGGTGTCAGGTGCAAGAAGGTGAAATTTTTCAAAGTCATTTTCTTTTTAGTTTAGGAGATGTGTGCAAACTGCCTTCTGTGATTAGAATTTTTGCTTACACTGTGTTGTGGCACTGTGGTGACCATAAAATATACACCCAAACGGACTGTTACAGATATGGTCACATTGCACAGAAACCATTTCAGGGTGTATATGACCTGGGACAACCAGGAGATCCAGGAAAAACCCGGGAATTTTTTCATCTGGGAGAAAACCGGGAAAAACCCAGGATTTTTTTAGAATTCCGGCAATTTTTCATTGTTTTAGTTCTCAGTTGAATTTTCGTAATTTTGACCGGTAAGAACCAATACTCTAACAAAGAATATTACTGTAACCCGCTACTGCAGAATAATACTTCAACAATAAAACGTGAATGAGAGAAAAAAACGAAGATTACTTAAATTTACAAAGGAAAGACCATATACAACAACAACACACAGTGCTCATGCAAGTGCCCGCCAACTGCAAAATGTGTCAAAGGCTTTAGGAAGACCATGCAATGCTTCATAACAGAAAATTGCCTCCGATGAGCGTGAAGTCGCAACTGTTTACATTAGATTTGTTTTAGCAGTTACAAGTGGGCGCATGTGCAGTTGAGTCGCGTTTGAGTAGTAGAGTCTCCCGCTTCTGGCTACAGAAATGTGGCTGTTGGCTGTGCAAGCAGTCGCAGCAAGCAGTTAGATGCTACCGCAAAAAGGGGGCGCCAAATTCATATTCTTAAGGCGGGAAAAAACTTGTTTCACAAAGTGCCTACCATCCAGCGCATGTTTGTCTATCGATTATTAATATGATTTTGAAACGCTTCCCTGTTGGTTTTTGAACATTTTTGAACACTTTTAAGTTGATTTCTGAATGAATCATAAGTTGATTTTTAAATGCATGCATAGTATACGTGATGTCTCTGACAGGAGAATCCTCTTCACATCTAGAAATAAACTTTCTGCAGACAAAAGGGGGTAGGGCTATACGAACTGAGCGGAGTAAAGCCAAACGGATGAATACTACTCACTGTCTGATTATGTGGTTGATTGGGTTTACGAATGATCAGTGTTGTTACAATTACTAGCGAAATCCATAGATTCACACTACCTGAATGGAAATAATTGACTGACAGGAATAACAGGTAAGAAAGATTACGTATTATCTTCTCGGTGTATCCAAGAAAATGAAATTTTGACAGAAAATTTTTGACCAGATCACTACACTAGTAAGGACGAGTAGTGCAGTCCCCGGATGGCAGCCGCTTAAGTTCTATTCTGGGAGTAATGTGTTGTACGAACACGTATAACGCCTAACTGGAAAATAATCGCGGGATAACTAAACCTGTGATTCCGGCAGGGTTAGTGAAGTTAATCGACAAACAAATTTTGACAATGGCACGAATAGCTACAGAATTTGTGATGACAAGATTGTTTGTTACAATGGGGAAGGAGAAGAAATGGGGACATAAAACAAATTATGGAAGAAAAAGACGATTCCAAATTTGTACAAAAAATTTTTAATACTACTTTTCCATCTCGTGCTTGAGAAACTGGTGCGTATGAATGAAATGTGAAACTATTTCCTAACATAAAGCTTTTTGCTTGTAATAGGCCTAATAGGCATTTGATATTGGTACTTACTGAATTATATTCTGTCGTGTTATAAAAATGGGCATTTGTGCCAGAACAGTCTCATTTATTTGCTGTGTGTTACAAAATTGCTACCATATTACAAAGGCCTATTTTGTTTTATCTAGCAGACAGTGACAAAATAGTCTTAATCAGATCGAGAAACCACACCAGTCTTGGGTATTATTTGTGTTAACAGCTTTTTCAGTATTAGACAACGACTTTCCGATTTTTCATGTAGCAAAACGTTTGACGAACTTTGAGGTAATAGATTCTTTCGCAGAAAGGAAAGCGCGCCATGTAAAGCTGTGGCAAGATTAGAGAGGAAAAAAGTGCTATGAACTAAGGATTGAAGAAATGTGTAATTTCTTGCTTATCTCTTGTCTTTATTGGTTTTATGTATTCTATATTTAATTTTATTTCAGACAAAACAGCAAGTTATTAGCTAACAGGCAATAAAGAGTTCAAATTTTCTGAAGAGTTCTTGTTCTCCCGATTACAAATAATCCCATCGGCTATTAATTGTGAGAAAAAAAAAAAAGAGGCCCAGGTCAAACCGGCCGACTGGGAGCAGGAGAGGCACCACAGGACATTTCAATTTCCACTGTCCTGAATATAGTTTGATGGCATCCATTACAAAATATACACGTTTCAATTCCACAGAGCAAAATATAGTGATTTGTGGTAGAAGAATGCTATATGAAGAGGCGTGGCACTGCACTTTGACATACTTAAGACCAAATAATATGTCTTGCATTTCCTCGAACACACGTGTTATGTTTCAGACTTTTCAGAAAGATGTGCACTACAAGATGGACATGTTTTTGAAAATTCGATTTTTTTGGTATTGACCAGGTTCGCAAATATCGTAGATCCGGGGCCGTTGTGCAGAGCAGTCCAAGTTATAGTGGGTAGTCTCCACGTGACCTGTGTTTACATTTAGTGATTTTGCTGTTTCCCCTTCGTTTACTCTCGCATCAAATGACAACAAAATGGATATCTGTGACAGGGAGCTATCAAGTGAATTAAAATACATTCACATAATTGCGGAGGGCTAAAATATGTCATTAGTTTCAGATTTTGTTTTATTTCCCCTTCCTGACAGTCGAGCATTAATCGCCTTGCGGGACAATGAAGTTATTTTTCTCTGTTTGCTAATGAAATTTGACTTTTATTAACCTTTTCTGCAGAGGCAGTCAATGTATTTGAAACGAAATGTTTAATCCTCTAACGGTAAGGTGAAGTTTCCTGACATAAATGGTAAGGTGGGGTTGGATCAGACCCCACCCTCCAAATATCGATTTTTTGGGGTAAAATAAAAAATGAATAATGGGAAAAAGTTTTATTATCAATTAAACGCATATAATATTTGTTGTAACAACAAGTTTTTTTTTTAAATTTCATTTTACAGTCAATAAGTAAGAATATAAAGTACTTTGGAAAAAAATAGGAGCTTGATCACAAAAAAATACTTAATAGAAATATTCTCTATAAAATTATTGAAAACATGGTAAAAATCAATAGATTCAGTCATCAACTGGGAACTTGAGTGCTTTAGAAATTCTAAAGATAGTAACTAAATGAGAAACATCTCTTACTAATTGTAGAAAATAATTATAGTGTCAGCAGTTTCGAAATATAAAGTTCTCCATAATAAATGTCTTTGTACACATAATGTAATAGGAACAAATAATAAATGTATAATGTTATCCTAGAAACGATCACATACAGCCCTGAAAATACGTATTTGGCACAATTTATCACATCTCAGTTTCTTTAAAGTCAGGGCATATAATAACTTTATGCTCCCCACATATAGAACGATTACACTTTACACTTACTACGAAAAGCATTCCCCTTCCTATCTTTTGATCCGTCACAAAAATCACATCTTCTTTTCTTTAGTGGCTGTGCTTAGGCAGGCTTGTCTAATTTGATTGGTTCTTTTTTCAAAAGTTTTCCAATAGACGAATGGAGCTCACGGGGAAGATGTGTGTTATTCAACCTCTTTCCCATAATAGGTTTTGTCAAAGAGAGCACAAGATTTTTGAGAAATGATATACTTGCGTCATTTGAAAAGCTGTCCATTCTGCTATTGCTTTTGGAAATGATAAAACTATTTATAGCAGCGATGTCTTAAATAGCATAAAAGTACCGCATGGGCCATCTTCTCAATTTTCTTTTTGTGGTCCTGCTGTGGCAAAGCATATCTAATACATCGACCCCTCCTTTAGTTAGATTGTAGAACTCCACAATTTCAGGCTTATTTGATTTTTCATTTATCTCTCCAGAGAAGAGCATAGACGATACCAGTAAAACGTTTTTCTTTTTCTTTGGGGTAAATGACACCAAAGTTTTGTCGTCCTGATACATCAATGTTGAAGAGCCTACTGGAGTGGAAAGCAGCATTGATGGTGGTATTTGCGGTTTGTTCCTCCTCAATGTCTTTTGGAGGAGGGCGTCAGTCACCTCCAGTGAGGAGAACCAATTGTCCGCTGAAATGTTTCTATTAGAACCCCTGATAGATTCCGTCAGGCGCAAAACATACTGGGCAGGTAAAGGCAAATCTCCAGGTCTCCTCTTTATTCTGTTGTCCTTTCCAGTATATGGAATGCCACGCAAAAAATATAATGTCCTTGCGTCGCATAGTGACATTATTTTCAACCAATATTTGTCAGGTTTCCATGGAATGGACAGGCACCCCGAAAACTCAAGTCTCATCTACTGTCACATATTCAGATGGACTATAATTTTTTTCACTGTTAAATTCAAACATGTCCCACACTTCTCTGAAAGTCGCAAATTTGTCGTTGATTTTCTGGCCTCTCTGGTGGCTTTATCATCGAAGCGGAGGTTTTCTAGAAGAAATGCAAACCTTTTCTTGCACTTAGTGCAACGGAATACCGGAGGTCCATAGATTGCTGAGAACATCTCATCTACACTGAGCATAGAATTTTTTAGGACACCTTATTTCAACGCTCTCTGTTGGTGAATGAACCCACTGGACCGTATTGTACTTTTGCCTAGATTTCTCAATTTCAAGATTTGCGTACAAAACAATTTTTTCCATAATTTTCGAATCTATAATTAATAAAAATTTTCCAATTCACTAGTGACCCCCCCTTGTTTCCCCACGTGGACCAGGGAGATGAGTAATAATATTTGACGCTGGTGTCCTCGAAAATTTTGAATGGATGGTGTGTTGGTCCATATTGTCTCTAAGTCTTTACTTAGCTCAATATTTCTCTCGTCATCTACATCTGACTGAGAATTATCAAACTCGGCTGCTCCTGCTGCACAGTGAAATACATCATGTCATCAGTATTAGATAATACATCATCCTCGGTTTCTGAACAGTTTTCTGCATCGATATTGTTGCCATCCTCTGACTCAGCCTCCTGTCGGAGAAACTCGTTGTATATCTCCTCAGGAGTTGTAAGGAGTTGATTCGCCATTTTAGTAAGATTCTCGAAGAGAAAATAAAACTTAGATGTAATATAAACATCAATATGGGGTTGATCCTCCCCACAAAAGAAACTAATAAGTGTGACGTAAACAGTAAGGTGGGGTCAGATCCAACCCGAGCGCAGGTAATGTAGGTTTCGGATAGAGAGGGTAGCTGCAGGTCACTCACCAGACTGACGTGGCCTCCTCGGCATTCTCGGGATGACTGGCTGATATGGTAGCTATAACCACAGCGCTCTCAGAAAAGGGAGAGGGGAGTTATAAACAAAACAGATTCGCTGGGTCGGATCCAACCCCAACCTTACCGTTAGAGGGTTAATTCCACAGTACTGGGTAGTTTCAACTGTTCGCTGCATTTCAAGCACACGTTTTCATTTTCTAGCACGTATGGCATTATGCCATAATAAAGAACCAAACGTGATATACAGTACTGGTGCTCCAAGAAAATTTACATTCCGAAAGCCACACTGAAAAGCTTAATATCAGGTCGAGGTCTACTTCATTGGAAATGTGGACATACGAATGTGCACTTTAAGTATGCACTTTAAATGTGCACATTTTAATATGGTTCACGAAATTCCGATGCTCTTGGAGTATCATGTCTTGTTTCTTTTATGTATGATCTTTCAGTGTTTTACACATACGCATATACGGGCTTCCTACATCATGATAGCTCCACAAGCATGATGTTGCTTGTTACCTGCACTCTCTGGCAACTGCTGAAACTAACCTATTTCCAGCAGGTCGCAGGAAAATATTGTGAGTAGTGGTTTGAAAAGTGTTACTTTCAAAGTAAATATCCTTTTACGTAAGTTAACTATATGCAAGAATGTACCTTGAATTTATTAAATCACAGAGCGTTTGACTCTCATTTAAAAATCAACTTTTTGGTGACGAGCCATTTAGAAGAATTTCGAACCCAGAAGATCAGACATTTATGTCATTATCAAAAATTTTACTGGCACATTCACGTGATATATCTTAAAGTGTAATACACGCGAAAAAGATCAACATTATATGCGAAAGCTTAGCTTCTCTTGCAGCTTATTAACCTTAGAGACCAATATTATATGTGAAAGCTTTGCTTGTCTTGTAGCAACACTATGTATATTAATTTAAACTATTAACTTTCCGTGTTCGTGCTACTTAACAGTGATGTTGCTGTTGGCTGACTACATCACGTGTCCTATGCTCTGAATATCCGCTGTCATCGGGTGGCGAGATCATGTGACATGTGCTATGACTGGCTTACAAAAGCGCATCGCAATTCTTTTTCTTTGGGTCTATCTGCGACTTAACACTGCCTCTATTTGGTGACTAACAATTTGTCTTTTCCATATAATTGTTGTTTCATGCAGGACTTTCCATTGTTCCATTTTACCCTATGTCAGGTTTTCTTATGTCAGCAAATTTTCCCGTTTCCAGCCACTATCGTCACCAGAATGATTCCCCATTAGATCGTGTTCTATCTATTTACTTTCCTCACCATGTCAGGTGCCTACAGTGCCAATATGGGGCATTCAGTGTCACAGCAGGGAGTGGTCATAATGTTTTCACGCATGAGTGTAGGTCAGATTTGTTCAACTGCATTCCTTTTCTTTTGTCCATTTTACTTGTTCCAGTGCTTGACTATTGCAAATTTTCTCAGTGTGTTTAAATTAATTTGTGTTTGACATATCATCAGTATGATGCATTTTTTTCTGCCTGTTTCATTAAAACTTACATACTATGTTTTTTAATGTGACTAGAGTACACATTTATCTTTAAACTCTTGCAGATATACTGATGAAGATGGTCGATTCAGTAACTTCCTGCAGGATTTAGAGCTATGTAGTGGACGATATAAACTACATTTTGATGTTGATAGATATTTTGATTCAACAAGCCAGGAGTCACTGTATCCTTTCGTAGAGGTAAGTTTATCAGTTTTATGATTGCATACTTGTTGAAATTTATCTCTTCATCCTACTCCTATTCATTTCCTTTACCTACTCCAATTACTGCCCACCACCATCACCAATGGTACTGGTGGAAGCAGTATTGATTATATTTTCATGGCTGAGGTTAACAGTCATATAACACTTTTTAAAATACGTTGATGTCACCATCAATTGTTAAAATTCTTTATTTACGAAGTATACATTTGCAGTTGTAAATGGTCAAATGCTGAAATTTCAATTGTGGATTTTTTATAATAAAGTGATGATATTCCAGGTTAAGTTCACTGTAATTTTATATTAATATAATTGTTCTTTCATGTCGATTCATGGCACCGCATAGCTCGCGAGCCGATGGTATCAATAGTTTCAGTAGTCCACTACATTACATACACCCCTCGAGATTTCGTGTGAAAGAATTTCGCACGAGATCTCTACAGACATGCAATGCAACGAACTACTGACCTTTCTACACATATACTAACAATTCTCTTCAAATGTCATCTTGTGCCCGCCAATCTTCTCCTCTTGAGTCTCACTCCTCATCTGTCAGGTTGTATATTTATGTACAATGGTAATTATCCTGGAATCGTATGACACTTAATTAATGACACATATTTACAATGGTATCTCACCTAGGATGGTTGTTCTCTGCCAGTCTGGGTTCGATTACGAAATTTGACTTACATATTTACATAAACAAATGTGCAAAGATTTTTAGCAGTTATTATTAATCATAAAATATAAATTTAATAGTTTAAGCATATGGAATTCACATCAATTAAATCTGTATCAGCCTTCTCACGTCAAATTTTTCACCGTGTAATATAAAATAGCTAAAAGTGCGAATCCTGAAGTGACAGTGCAGTGGGAGCATGTTAACCCAGTCATCTTCAGTAGTAACAAACTTTCCTCAAAGATGTGTAATTATTCAAAATCAGAGCTGACAGTGCAATGGGAACATGTTAACCCAGACATCTCTTGTATCAGAGGGTATAAATAATAGTGTAGGTTGCAGCTTGATTTGGTTTGTAGTAGTGGATCACTATTGTTTATAAAGTCCAGTTATTTCTATTAAAGCGTATAAGACAAAATATAACTCCCTAACACATCATTTCTCTAACCTAAAGAATAATGCTTTACGAGGAACAAGAGTGCATCAAAATTACCTAATCCTAACATGTGATAGCTTACAATGTACAAATTGAAGAGAAATAAACTACATCACTATCAATATTTTACAAATTTATGTGTTTATAGTACGTTCTTACACGCTACCCTACATCCTTTATCCATTCAGTCCTGGGATTCTCATAACTTTTCCTCATCAGATCTTGTGTGTATCTACCAACAGATTTCTGTCGAAGTAGCTTAGCAGTAAGTAATTGTGTGGAGATTCTAGGGTCCAACCACACAAACATCTCATTGTGTTCTCATATGTGTAAATCAGAGTATAGTAATTGCTTGGTCAATTCAGTTTTCTATGATATACAACAAAATAGCAAACACATCACTAATCCTAAAATGCAAAGAAATGGTAATCAAACATATATAAAACTCCCCTAAACTTATGGCATAGGTAGTATGTAATGTTATGTAATGTGTAGTTATTTACAGTGTGTAGCATCCTTCTTCTTATTCAAGGTCCATGCTTCACAGACAAAAAAAAATGTATAATGAACAAGTAAAGTGTCAAGTCTTCTTTTCTCTGCCACCAGCACACACCCATCAACCGTTCCATGCCGTAATGACAGAATGTGAGCAATAGTCCAACCTGTACCAATGTCCACAAGGTCGATGCGTCTCCGTGAGAACCACATAGTATTCACAACTTGCCGATACTGGTTTAGCATCACCATATGTGTGTATGAACACCGGTTCACACAAACTTAATTGCAGTTTCCAAACCCTCATACCTCCTGTCGCACAGTTTGCAGTATGAACAGATTACACCAGTCACTTCCTCCAGTAGTCACATAACTATGCCATAGCCCATAAGTCACAACAAAAGTTCACTCCACCAGTGAGAAAATGTGTTTAGTGTGTATGAGTCACCTGTTCCACAAGTATCATACACTGTCCAACAACTCTGAGCTGACCATGCAATTCTCTCCACAACCTTCATATCAGTTCCGGAGAATAATCCCTGTACTCAAATTGTTTCACAAGAATGGCAAATGATACAGCAAATATCACATTTTCAGTGTCTTTGTATAACGTATCATCAGCAAAATTACATCGTTACGACCTCAGCCTGAATATTTCTTATGGTTTCTCACATAGTAATAGGTATTTGAATTGTGTTATCATATTGTATACAAACAAGGTAACATAGAGTTCATACACTACTGGTGCCTTTTCTTCCAAATGTTAATCATGGCATGTAAAATCTTGACAAAGAATAGTTATTCACAACTTGTGACTACAGGATTTCAAATGTTTCAAAATTTTGTTCAAAGGCAATACAATTTTTCAACCTTGCTCTAATGTCATGTGTAAGACTACAGATCAATATATATGTAAGCAGATGATTGGTATATCCATATTTATAAGTTCACAGTAATTGTTAAGTATTATGTTGAGTATACGATTGATTTCAGGTTTCGAATGTCAAGAGTGTACATTTCACTCTCATATAGTTTGTTTCCATTGTCTTTCAGTATTGCTTGTTTCCATTGTCTTTCAGTATTGCTTAAATGTTTGAGTATCACTGATCCATTATCAGTAACAACATACGTTTGAATGAGATGTCTCAGTGGTACAGCAAAAACATCACAACTCTAAAATTTTGGAATATAAAGTAGCATAAAGCTTATAGAAAGTTAATTACAATGTAAAATAGATTCACTAATGAAAAGGTTTACCACTGAAAAATCTCACCTACTGTTATACCTCTCCAATTCAAATGCAATACTTCTGTTAAGTTAGATAATAATAAATTTAAATATCCATTTCCAAATTATATGATGCCTTGTAACACTTGTGAGTGATTGTGGTAACATAAGATGTGCTTCAACACGGACTACGATGTCAATTGACATACTTAGCATTTCATGTACTGTTTGTTATGGCTCAACAAGAAAATACATAATGAGCAAAATGTATATGTGGTTCAAAAGCATAGTTCAGCTAAGTTTATCATACAATTAATATTTATATCCCTGGTTCATAAGTGTACACCTGACCTAGGTGCATAGAGCACATGTCAAACAGAATATGATTAGTGATCAGTTATGACGCCACATCGCTGAATAGTGTGTTTCAAACTTCCACAGTTAACTGAACATGACAAAGTTGTCAAATACTAAGCAATACAATAGTTAAGAGTTCATAAGCATAATCAATAGTGCAAATGTGACACTATGCTAGATTATACAGTAAACATATAAGCTTTCTGCCAGAACACAGATACATAGCACAAGGGTGAATAGATCAGTAAATTTATAAAGTGGGTCGAATGACCTCCAAAAATCAAATATTGCAATAAGTGCATATTAACATAATTATCTGTATTACAATTAAAATGATACTTCCAAAAGCCATGAGCATGAATAAAATCTTTCAAGTTAGCATTCATTATGAAGGACAAGAGCATAAGATATTCATTCTGTAAACCATAAATATGTACAATATTCCAAATTGACTGGCAAAATTCCAGATTAAAACTGTAACCTAAGCTCTGACAGATATGACTGCTGTTCTTTGGTTAAATTCCCTGCTTCTGCAATTTTATTTTCTACTAACCTTTGATAATCCACATCATCAGAAGTCTGCTATCCAAAACAATCTAAATATCCCCCATCATAAGAATAATCTACCCCGTGATTTGATTATGTCTATTACTGCACTTTACACCTCTTATCTTTATCTGTAGGATGCACAAGTATGACAGTTTTGCTTCCCCAGTCAAATCCCATATCCACTTTCACTATCCAGTCCATGCCCAGAATTTTATCTTCACTCAGCTCCGTAATGACAAGATAACCCTGTTCAATGATCACATCTCCAACTTTGAAAGACAAAAGTATCTGACATTTTACTGTTTTACTGAATCTTCCTGTTTCCCCCTTAATTTTAACCCTCTATTTTTGGCAATTCTGCAAACTCGTGGTTTCTATTTACTCTATCTCTTAACTTTTCACTGATTCCTGATATGGGACTCCCTGTGTGTATCAGACAACAACCCGTCCAATCATTAATACAAAATTTTTATATATGGGCTATCTATAATTTCACTCTCCTGTTCATCAACATCCTCATGCAACAAATCATCTTCCATATTTTTAAAATTCAGATCATCATTTTGTTTAATATTAGCCAAACTATTTTCCGTCTTCACGTTATGCAGAAGACAATCAGGATTCTCCTCACAAATATAATTAGACACATTACTTATACCATTCACCATAAGCAATTCTTTACATTTCACATCTACTTTTGCTTTCTCCCACCAAACAGGATAAACCTTCTTGCAAATTTCTAATAATTGCCTCCAAAACATATTATTTTTATTACCCTCGATAAGCCTATTCCACAGTCTACAAATAAGTCTCTGTTCCTTGTTTTCCATGTTAATAATTACCTCCTCATTCTCAACATCTATCCCCTTGATTACTGATGATTTATTGACCACCATGACTGCATCCTGATCCTCTTGTACTGAATAATTGCTTTCATTATTATTACCCTCCTCCCTGATACCCACATCTGCATCATCCTTAACCACAACAAAAACTTTCATCTCACTTCCATAATCCATAACATCTCTACCTTCAACAGCCTCTTCCTCAGAATCCTTCAATACCTCAACACATGACTCAACTTCCCTAACATCAACCACTTCAACATTATCTCTCGCACCATCAACACAATCTTCTTCCTTCAATTTTACAACTCTATTATTCAATACTTGATTCTCATTCTCACTCACAGAACTCTCCACATAATTCAGATCACTATTTGCTACATTTTATCAGAATACATTAATGCATTAATTCCATAAGTATCATAGGTGTCGTTAGTATTATTAACATAGGAACAACCCCCGACATCACCTCTCACAACATTTTCTTCCTCCATAAACAAATTCTTCATTACATTCCCACTGATTTCTGATTCCTCATTACTAATGTGTCTACAATTATTTTTGCTTGCCCCCCTATCACTTATTTGCTGCCAAAATTGTTTATCAAATGGTCTCTTAACAACTTCAGGTGCCCTACTTGTATTAACAATCTGTCTTTTTCCGTAATTATTATGTATATGCCTACTTTGGTTTCTCATAGCCTGATTTCTAAAGTTATATCTGTTCGTCCCAAACTGACAGGCCCTGATCGGGACGGCTCCTAGTTTAACCGCCCTTGCACATTCCCGTCTTGTCTTCTCTCTGAATTTTCCCATTGTCTATTCCCGTTCCCACCATAATTATTGCTTTCCCTGTTCTCATTTCACCTCCAATTGCCATTCTCTTGCCTATTGGAATTTCCCTGATAGTTACCATGTCGATTTTGCTGATAATTTTGATTGTTCCCATTATAATTATTTCGATAATTCCCATGCTCTCTCCTAGAATTATTCCCACTATTGAAATTTTGATTTCACCCCCCCATGATTTTGTTCATAATGATGTCCACTAAACCTTTTGTTTCTCTCCAAAGCCCGAGCTAATTTTTCCACATAATTCAAAAATTGTTCAACAGAGTCGTCTGGCCCATAAACTAAGTCCTACTGAAGTCTGTTTGGTAATCTTTGTCTTAGTGCATCTATTTGTGTTAATTCATCAAAAGGTCTGTCGAAATGTGCCAATTTTCATAACTGTTTCTCGCAAAATTCCTTCATTGTGCCATCTTATTCTTTATAATTAGATCCATCAAGGAAATCACTTTTAATTTTAGCCTGAACTGATTCTGAGAAAAATTTATTCAAAAAGCTTTTTTTCAAATTGACTGTATGTTACATTAGGAGTGGCGGATAAATTCGTCCACGTCAAAGCTTCACCATCAAGAAAATTTTTAATGAACTTAATTTTTACAGTGTCACTCATTTCATGCAAAAAATTGTCACGACAATTTCTAATGGAGTCAACTGGGTGTAATTTTCCGTCCGCTGGAAAATTACGCATGTTAGCACCTGGCCAAAGTCCGTTAAATGAAGTCGCCACTAATTTCATGGCAAAATTATCCCGAATTTCAGTTTATTGTTTCTGTAACCGTGCTACCTCATGCTCATTGTCTGTAATTACAGTGTTACAACAATCTACATTATGCTCAGCAGTCTTTACTTTTTCCGTAACTTTGTTTTCAAGCATTGACAATTTGCCATCGAAATTTTTCGTATGCAAGTCAATTCTGGTAATCATTTCCCCTCTTTTAATTTTTCTTTCATTTGCAAATACTTCGAAATTTTTCGCAGTTTCTTCCGCTTACCGTTTGATTGTTAGTTTGACTTTATTGAGCGTATCTTCTACATCCCCCACCCTATCTTCAATGTTATTTGCACGTTCTTCTAAACTGTTTTTCATTAATTCCATGTCAGATCTGATACCTTCACTTACTTTAAAGAATTTCTGAGCCAATTGGCTATTTTCTTTCACAAGTTTTTCTTCTACGCGTTTTGAATTTTCTAACAATTCGGATTTTAAATCAGACACTTTATTTTCAATTGCATTCTTCAATTCAGAATTTTGTTTTAATAGTAATCGCAACATCGTTGATTTATCTAATTCTTCAACGTCAATTTTTGATCATGTATTCACCATTCCTATACTGGTACTAACATCGCCACTTGCATTCGATTTTGCATCCCCCCCTTGATTGTTTGGAAGATCCTCTGTTATTTTCATTTTAAAGCAAGAAATTTTGAAACTTATTAACCGACAAAATACGTCTAAAAAGGTCAATAATATGAACAAACCAGTATATGCACTTATCTTGTTTTCCGTGTGGTCTCTTGCCCACCGTAAAGTGTAGGCCTAATTTTGTTGTTGCGTAATTGCTTCTGTCCTTTATTAAATGTTATTTGCCTTCTTCATTGGATTCATTGTGCTCTTCCTCTTTATTGGCTGATTTACTGTTACTGTACGTATTGTTACCTGTGAACATAGAACAAGTATCAGTCCAAACAATGCGATTTAAATCCCAGACAAAGAGTCCCCATATGTAATGTTACCTCCCTCGTCCAGGGAACAAATATTAAATATCATCAATTATTTTATATCAAATTATGACACCTGTTCAAAAACCTGTGTGGTCTTCCTGGTTTCAATAGTGGACCACACGTCACTGTCAGTCTGTTGACTCTATTAACAGAGCATGAGAGACTTAAATATTTCACAAGAGAAAATAACTTCACAGTACGAATGTGAAATAATTTAATTACTTTACCTTGAATACTCGTTGTTGCTTACTCATTGTCTAGGGGCAACTTCTGGATTTGTTGTAATTGTTATTACAATGGGTCCTTGGGTTTGTAACATGCTACGTAAGAACTGATACTGTTTAAAGCTTTCCATATTATTTATTTTCGTAATATCATCTTCATAACAATCAGTAGTTCACCAATATAAGCTTTTCCAACATCGTCCGTTTCTCACGACTTCTCAAGACTCACTGTCTCTTAGACTCACCAAAACGTTACAGTCCCTTAGTCTCACCCGGCAAAAACTGTTTCTGCATTAACAATCAAAGACCTTACAATGTACACAGTTTTGCCAACATGAATTGAGCATAGATATTTTATACATCACACGTATACACTTATGAAAACAGTATGAAAATTGAATAGAGTTCTCAAATATTTCTACAGCAATACATAATACGATTGTCGTGCAAATTATTAGTTTTTGTAATAAAATGATAATATTTCAGTTTAAGTTCACTGTAATTTTATATTAATATAATTGTTCTTTCATGTCGATTCACGACACCGCATAGCTCGCCAGTCGATGGTATCGATAGTTTCAGTAGTCCGTTACATTACACCGTGAAAGGCAAATGTTCTGAGTTCGAGTCTTGGTCTGTCATACAGTTTTAATCTGCCAGGAAGTTCCTTACACAGAACTTTGTTTGAAACAGTTTCGACCTGTTTCCAACCGTGACCTACCTCCCCTTCCACCCTGTAATCCCTTGGTAAGCATTCAGTAATCCCTCAGTTCTAACCTGGCATGATCCTCCTTTCCTAAATTCCTCTCTACTGAGTCCAACATCACTCCTATGACATACACAACGATCTGTAATGTGAAAACCAATTCAGACCTCATTATCCTTCTCATGGACAAAGACTCCACCATTATGGTGAGAAATCATAGTGACCCTGTGGCTGAGGGATTCTCTTAACCTTTCGACACCTCTGTATACAGACCTTACGAACATGATTAAATCACAGAAGGCCAGTGCGACCTCCAGCAGGTCCTCAAGGCCTTACGTTCATCCCCAACTCTGACGCCTGAGTCCACCTCCCTCCTCATATCACCAACTCCTTGCACTTATACCTTTTACCTACTACTTGAACTCCACAATCCCAACCCCAAAGGTCTCCCTACAGGTCATCCCTACCACAGGTTTCCTTAGCAGTCATTCATTGTGGCTGGTTAAAAATCTTCCCTCCAAATGAACATCAGCCCACAACCTCACTCCCTACATCCAAGACACTGCTCACTTCCTTCATCACCATTCCACAGAATCTGTCCAGTTACTTCCAGACTCTGTGTTGGTAACTGTAGGTGCAATGTCCTTGTACACCAACAGACTCCATGCCCATGGACTTGCAGCCATGGAGCACTATCGATCCCAGCGTTCTGCTTATACCAACCCTACCACCTCTTTCCTGTCACATCCTGAATCACAATCATTCCCTTTTTAAGGCCAAATTTATAAACAAATCCATGTTACTACATGCATGGTTCCAACCTAAGTTAACTTTTTTTATGTGACACCTGGAGGAATCCTATTTATCCAACATTTAAAAACCCAAGTGTAGTTAAGAATGACTGACGACATTCTCGTGACCTTGACTCTGCTTCACCTGGTCCTCCTCAACCCAATGAGCAACATTCTTAGATGTTGATCTCCACCTTTCAGATAGTCAATAAATATGTGTTTTCATATCAAGTGCACCAACTATCAACATTATCTCCACTTTGACAGCTGTCACCCATCTAAGTCAAAAAGTTACAGCGTTACCACCTGTAGATGTCACATCTGCAGTGGAAATCAGGAGTTGTTCAATGATGTACCCAGCATGTCCATGAACAACTCTCCTGTGGTATCTCCTCCTTCTGCACCTGTAAACTTATTAACCTGCCACCGACCAGCGCTCCTCTGATCACACAATATCACCCTGGAACTTGAAAAGCTGAAGCACGTTCTTCATCAGAGCTCCAACTACATCTTTTCGTGCCCCGAGATGAGGTCTATCCTACCCGAACATTACCCACAGTAGTGTTCTGTCACCCAACCAAGCCAAAGAATATCCTTGTCCATTCCTACTCCAATCCTGCATTATTCTCTTGTGGATGACCCAGGTGCAAGGCCTGTTCTATAAACCGGACGGCCACCTTCTACTTCAGTCCAGTCACAGCCATTACCTACTCAATAAAAGTCAGAGCCATATGTGAAAGCAGCCACATTACATATAAACTATGCTGAAATTATTGTGCAGCATTTTATGCAAGCACGACGAGTAACCAACTGTCGACTCGTATGAATGCCCACCACCAAACTGTGGCCACCCACAATGTTCACCAGCCAATCGCCTAACATTCCGCAGATACAGCAAAAATGACTAACACCTGCTTTACTACCTGTGCCACATCTGCAGTGGAAAGCGGGAGTTGTTATCTCAGAATTCCTTTTGTCTTGTTGGTCAGCCGCTGAGTCAGAGACATCTGATGTTCTCACCAACCACATACGGAAATATATTATGGAATGAAAACTGCATCAGAAACTAATGTTCAAATTGGAGCTGTCGCTTTGAGAGCAGGGAGTTGTACTGTGGCACTTATTACCATGATTGCCCGTTCCAGCTGTGGGCATTGAAATTGT
Source organism: Schistocerca serialis cubense (assembly GCF_023864345.2). Lineage (NCBI taxonomy): Eukaryota > Metazoa > Arthropoda > Insecta > Orthoptera > Acrididae > Schistocerca > Schistocerca serialis. The sequence continues at coordinate 246,307,767 of NC_064642.1, forward strand.
GCAACAGTGTGTGTCCAATGTGTCTTGGAAACAGTTGCTATAGAAGAGAGAAAAGTATAGTCATGTTAAGTAATAAAGAATGGACAAGTGAGTTGTAGAAAAGTAAAAGAAGACAGTAAAAAATGTGAAAGGGTATGAGATGGAAAGAGAGCTGCATCGGGAATATAAAGCAGCAATAGATATTTCTGGTTGGAACAGTACAAAAAGTAAGGAAACATATATCACCATATTTATTCTCTGTGGGCAGTGGACCTCTCTCCAAGATCACTGAATGCATTTTTTTACGTGCCTGCTATCTTTTTGTAAGGCTGCCTGATAATGAATGTCACATCATTAGTTGTCTCATAGTTACTGGGCAATTCAAGCAATGCTTGCCATGACAAGCTGCTTGGATTTGACACTTTATTGACTAGCAGATAGTTTCCATAATCGTAATATTACATTAGTAAACACTTGTGGCTTCTAAATATATGTTGAGATATTTATGTGTCTCAATTGTGTTCCAGTTCTCACCATACATCCTTTTATACATAGTCTGTGTATTTATTGTATTATGCAGACTTGTTTTTTCTTGACATATTATATTTGTTTGTTTGTTTTTCCATCACAGATTGCATTTGACGTTAAGTCGCAACAAGATCATTACCATATACCCCTGCTGTTAAGCCCTTTTGGATACACAACATACCGAGGGAGTTGATAAGAAAATTATAACTTTCTTGGTTTAAATCAGAAGAGACTTTTAATATTACTTCTTGAGTACCATGTGTGTTGTTTAGTTTAAGACTGGAGCATTGTGTTCTGTATATTTTTGTCCCAAATGTAACAGTGTTTAATTTTAAGTATTCATGTAAAGCACAGCTAAAAACAGAAATCTATATATTGTTTGTTTGAGGCATAACATTGATGTTTATTTTATATATCATACATTTATTAAGTTAAACACCTCTTTCAGTAAGAAATCATTAAATTCATGTGGGAATTCAAAATGTAGTATATAGTGTTTGCAGTATAGCACAAAATGTACGTTACTTGAATGTAGGTTCCAAAACATTTAATGTTAATGTACAGTACTTCAGTTTGTACTGTTGCTTAAATGATTCCAAATGTTGTAAATGTCAAAGCCTTTTAGTGTTATTTGTAAACTGTTACGTTTGTTAATGTCATCACAAACTCTAGCAAACTGATGATGGATACCTAATTTCTTATTTTGTTGTAAGAAACTGTAAGATAATAACCTGAAACTTTATTTTGTACCCCTTAATTTTCATCATTGCAATTGATTTATTGTGATAATAAAAGTATTGATGCTTTAAATTATATGTACCTCATTCCACTTTTCATTTAAATTGAAAGTCAAAAATTAAAACAGTGAGCATCAACAATATTGTTGACGAATAATTGATGAGCAGATTTTTAAGAACTGTAGTTGCTTCTTCAAATAACCGGAAATGTTGTGGAAAAAGAGCAGAAGTAAAAAGGGACAAGGTACTACACGAAAAATCCTTATTCCTGAAATAGTATGATTCTCAAATTCTGCTCAGATGTCCATATTTAACACTTTCATGGCTAGGGGCATAAATGTATGCCTGCCGGTTAGAGCACCTGTATAGCTATGGACATATAGGAGTACCTGGCAGGTAGAACATCCACAGGGTTACAGGCTTTTATTTATGTCCAGCAGATAGGGAGGCCTTACAGCTAAGGGCATTCATGTACACTTGGGTATGGAGTAGGTGAATTTGCACAATAGATTGGTGACTCTTTGTTGTCAGAGTTTCAGCCTTCCTGCCAAAGCTGCCATTATCTGCTCTTCTTTGTAATGTTGGGAAATGGTACGGCTTTCATCTACTCCTGGTTCCTTTCTGCTTGTCAGTTGGTCTAATACAATTTGATTTCCTAAGACAAATGACGCAAGCATATATACAGTGGAACTTCGATTTTACATTTTTAGTGATTCTATGTCATAAATTCATAGCCCCTGTGAAAAACCCATAAGATGAATACTGATAATTCCCCGATTTTATGTTTAGTCCTTGTAAGATTTACCTCGATTCTACATTCTTGCCTGATTTCTCACTTGGCTTTGTCCCGTTTTCTTCCAGTTGACATTTAATGTGACTGAACGAGTTCTAAGTGCCACAAAAGACAAAAGGTTTGCATCACAGTTAGTGGTGGATATACAGGAATATTTTAGACCATTGCACAGAGGGAACACATGAGAGAGGAAATGCTGACATAATCCATGATCGTTGTTGCCAATACAACTTGCAATGTTTAGCTTCACTGCATAATTATCATACAACTACTGTTAGATTGTGGCAGCAATGGAACAACAGGACAGTTAATGCAAAGTGTTCCAGATTGGGCCAATACATGATCAAGGAGCCTAGCAGCTAGCTTTTCGTGTTCCACCAACAACACAGTCTCCTCTTTTTGCATGTATTACCGATATGCTGTATTCAGGAACAATATCGATCATCAGCCTTCTAAATTCAAACAGTGAGTCTCGAAGACCTTGCTCGGTCAGAGTCAAGGAAACATTGCCCATTTCTGGTAAGTGAGCTCTTATTGGCTGACGACGTGTTGCATCACCCAACAGCCAGCGCAGCCACCACACCACACACAATAACAAATGTAAAATAAGCTTGCCGGCTGGGTGTGAGAAGAGGTCATGACCCTTCGATGATGGGAGTGCAGGTAGGGGTGAAAGCATTTTGTGAAGTACTGAAAAAAAATCCTTTTCACACAGATCATGTGCTATGGCGGGAATGTCATATAGAAATAGATCAAGGGTTTCGCAATAGCACATTTTAAAGACTTTTGTGTTCAAATCTGACACAACCCAGTTTGCAATCACTACATACACTACTCATGTATATACTTGCTCCACACACTGTGGGTCATAAAAATTGGCAGTGATAGAAGGCATGAAGCAAAACTGTAGCGTCTAAGCTTTCTTCCAAGTTTACATTTTACGTAGTGTCCAGAAATTCAATGAGCCAACTTCTAATAAGCTTGTAATGTCGATTGGGGGAAGTAAAATAATTTTTTTCACTTCTATCTCTCTCATTGAGTCTAAAATAACATTTTGATGGGGCAGAGGATATGAAGCACAGCTCATAAGAAAAGCATTAAACAATAACAGCAATCGCGACAAAGTTTGTCATTAACCAAATGTCCACATTTATGCCCATGGTTTAACCCCTTAGCTGCTGTGTTTTCAGTGTAATTCACCAAGTTCACCAATTTTTGCTTTTTTCTGGGTGACCACAGAGGAAAGATCTCTCAAAAATGTGTTTTTTTATGCATAATTTGTTGTCATAGCCTGTTGGAAAATAGCTCGATTACCTTGTTCACAGATACCAATTTCAATTTTTTTTACAAGTGTTTACTAGTGTTACACACCTTTGCTTGTAGTGATTTTATACAATGTGTAGGAGAGGATTATGATTTTTAATCATATACAGGGTTATTACAAATGATTGAAGCGATTTCACAGCTCTACAATAACTTTATTATTTGAGATATTTTCACAATGCTTTGCACACACATACAAAAACTCAAAAAGTTTTTGTAGGCATTCACAAATGTTCGATATGTGCCCCTTTAGTGATTCGGCAGACATCAAGCCGATAATCAAGTTCCTCCCACACTCGTAGCAGCATGTCCCCATCAATGAGTTCGAAAGCATTGTTGATGCGAGCTCGCAGTTCTGGCACGTTTCTTGGTAGAGGAGGTTTAAACACTGAATCTTTCACATCACTATGCGTGAAACTTGCCCGCACGCGTTCAACCGTTTCTTCGCTCACTGCCGGCCGACCCGTTGATTTCCCCTTGCAGAGGCATCCAGAAGCTTTAAACTGCGCATACCATCGCTGAGTGGAGTTAGCAGTTGGTGGATCTTTGTTGAACTTCGTCCTGAAGTGTCGTTGCACTGTTATGACTGACTGATGTGAGTGCATTTCAAGCACGACATACGCTTTCTCGGTTCCTGTCGCCATTTTGTCTCACTGCGTTGTCGAGCGCTCTGGCGGCAGAAACTTGAAGTGCGGCTTCAGCCGAACAAAACTTTATGAGTTTTTCTACGTATCTGTAGTGTGTCGTGACCATATGTCAATGAATGGAGCTACAGTGAATTTATGAAATCGCTTCAATCATTTGTAATAGCCCTGTATGTCAATTACATATGTCTTTACTTATATTTTGGGGGTTTTAACATTTTCCTCAGTTATGCATTTTCCTTAATGTTGCGTTTTTTGAGTCTGGAGTGCACGAAAACGTAAAATAGAAGGTCCACTGTAATCTCAAGGGTGTAACTTATCCTTACCAACTGACGTATAAGGTGTTGCAAAAGGAGAACAATGCAGCAGATACGTGCAGCTTCTCGGCAACACTTGTTGCTGTGCAGAACAGAAAATGTCACGCGTGACTAGGAAAAGTAATTTGATTTCCTAATCTACAAAGTACATGTGATACAAGCATATATATACAACATGAAAAGGCATGAATTACCCTAAAGACCTGCTATATCAGGTGTTGTAAAAGGCAAACAGTGCAGTTTCTCAGTAACACTCAATGCCGCACGAGAGACAAGACAGGTCAAATTTTTAGTGTCTTCACTAGAAACCTTTCACGTTAAAGCTATATATATCTTGAAATGTATTCGTCCAATGTTAATAAAATTTTAATAAGTTATAGGTACATATATTGGTAGTTGAAATCTCAAGTTACAGAACTTTCCAATCACAAATGACTTTAAGTTCTTATCATTTTTCTAAAATAATGTTAAAACAGCCCAGAATAAACTTATAACTGAAGGTTTGGATTAGTTTGAGTTCCTCATTCGTGGTTATAAGAAATCACAATCACTGTAACCGAACAATGTGATACTGATATTATAAAGGCTATTACTGAAGTGTAGTTGTATGTGAGCTGGAAAGTGTGGTTAGCCTACAGTGGCCGTAGCCTGCAGCTGTTATTGGCCGAGTCAGCTGCCTGCTGGCAAGGCGCACCATAGGTTCATCCCCTTTTGCTGGGAGGGCAGGCAAGATGCTTAGCTGTAGTAGCCACAAAAGGGTTAAAATTTTTGGTATTGAACTTCGTAACAAACTATGATATGTAAATTCTGTGCTTTTAAGTCTGTTCATCCACATTTTACTAAAACATTTTCACATGCCTTTTCATTATAAATTTTTCACTAATAGCTTGGTTATGTGTTGTCGTCTTTAGTCCTAAGCTTTATTTCATGCTGCTTTCCATGTTAGTCTGTCCTGTGCAAGCCTCCTCATATGTGCATAAATATTGCAGTCAACATGTATTTAAACTGCTCACTATGGTCAAGCCATTATGAAATTGACGGTTCCTTGATGCCTTCTTATAGTCAAGTTGTGCCGTAACACACTTTTCTCCTGAATTTGATCCAGTGCCATAAATTAGTTTTCTGATATAAACATCTAATCTTCAGAGTTCTTATGTAGCACCATATTTGTCTGAACTGTTTATCATCCATGTTTCACTTCTGTGCAAGACTAGACTCCAGACAAATACTTTCAGAAAAGAGATGTCAATACTTAAATGTATATTTTCTGTCAAAATATTTATCTTTTTCTGAAACACATTTCTTGCTGTTGGCAAATTGCACTTTATATTCTTTCTACTTTGGCTATCATCAGTTGTGCTGCTGTGGTAGCATTGCATTTTTTAGTTGAATTCCCTCAGCATCATCTGTTTTAATTCAGCTACATTCCAGTACTGTAGTTCTTTTCAAGGCAGTACATGTCGTACAATGGCTTCCCCAAATCCTTAGTCATCTATGACAGAATTACAGTGTCATCTGCAAACCTCAAAAGTTTTATTTCTCTTTACTGTACTTTATTTCCTTTTCCAAATCACTCCTTAGCTTCTTTTATTTATTGTTCAGTAGTATATAGAGATTGTAAAGATGGAAGGTAAAATGCAGCCCTTTCTCATTCTCTTGTCTACTGCTGATTCCTATTCAACTCCTTTGATTCAGCTGCAGTCTGGTTCTGTGCAGGTTGTGGAGTTGTGGATAACATGTTGCTCTTTTGTTTCTGACACTTCCTGTCTTTAGAATTTCAAAGAGTATATTCCAGTTAAAACTGTCAAAAGCTTTCACTAAATGTATAAATACTGTAAATTTTGGTTTGCCTTTCTTCAGTCTATCTTCTAGGATAAGTTGTAGAGGCGGTATTGCCTCCGATAGTCCTACATCTTTCTAGAATCCAAAATGATATTCCTTGAGGTTGACTTCAGCCAGTCATTCCATTCTTCTGTAAATAATTCATGTCAGTACTTTGCAACCATGACATGCTACTGTTGGTCCTGTAGTAATATTACCACATTCAGTTCCTGCCTTCTGTGAAATTAGAATTATTACATTCTTGTTGAAGTCTGAAGGTATTTCGCCAGTCACATACATTTTTCATACATCATGGTTAGTTCTCCCAAGGATCTTAATAATTTTGAGGAGATTGTCTTAGCGTTATATAAGTGACCCGGGAGGAATGGTCAGTATTCAGGGATATTACTGGAATGCTAATTCAAAGCAAAAAAGTCTAATATAGACAGGCTGTAAAATCCTTAACTTAAGAGCAATGAATACTTGCTCAGTAGAAGAGATGTGTTCCATGTTATTGGACATGAACAAGGGTTCATAGCTCTTAAAATAAGTACCTTAGCACCTTCCTTTGTTATTTACACAATAAGACATATTTCTGTCCTTTCCAGTGGACTGATGTTTCTTTCACTGTTAAAAATGCTGTAAGTTAATGAGGAAATCAAAGAAGTTATAGGGATGGAAATTTTCCGTGGCTTGTACATATTACTTGGAAAAGTGAATTGAAGACTAGGCAGGGTGTGTAATGCATCCCAGTATTTTCAATAAGATTGAGACTCGCACGTCTCCAGGAAAATTTAATTCAACCAGATCAATAGAACATCCCAATGTGTTTGGAAAAAATTCAGAACTTAAGAGGAAATGTTTATTTAGCATTCTTCCAAAGCATAATTGTTCGTAAGTCGGCGAGCAACACAATAATCACTGTAGGAACAAAGTATGAAAAGCATAATTAAAAATGGTAATACCAATGTAGTTGTACTTCTACTGTGGGTGGTCAACTTAAATTAATTGGATCGTTGATGCTGAGCAAATGAGTCTGGTGACAGCAGACCGTGTTTTTATGAAATATGATGCAACAAAATTATTTGCAACACATTAAAAGATGTAAATCGGACTTAGACTGTAAGGTTAAACTTTTTCTACATCATGCAAATCGACACAGATGATACGTGAATCAACACCTCACAAAACTAATCTCCTTCCTGTACAACTGATGCTGAAATATAAAAATCTTTATATACCATCACTGAAATGTAGTACCCTAATACTGATATATAAAACATTTACTAAATCAGCCCATCTGGTTATTATTTCTAAAGTTCTTATGAACAAATGTGAGAGATCCTTACACTCTGAAATGCAGTAAGAGACAGACAGAAGATTGGAGGTAATTTGTGCCTCTGTTACTGTGAAAAATGAAGATCAAAAATAGCAGCAAAGGTGGCTGTAGAAACATGGGAATGATAGTATACAATTTTATATTTGCAGAACGACATAATTGATTACAATACCTCCTTGAATAGCTGTGACACTATTTTACAATATTCGAAGAGTCATTCAACTTGGTCGTTTGGGGTTTCCTTCTTATGACATAGAACATAGTAGCACATACGCTGTTAAATTACTGTAGGCGTGAAGTTATGAAAAGTTCCAACCAGTTCGTACACATAATGCATTATTCATGCTGAACACTTGCATTATGAGACAGTTATTGTATACAGTGAAGTGTTTCATCAAACATATCATGTGTCATGTGTTTGTTTGAATGACTGCAACTCAGTTATGCTTTGGACAGTTTAAACCAGCAATTGCCCCCCTGATCTGGACATAGTCAACAGGAAACTGGAGAAGACTACAGTGGGGCCTTCCTTTGTTCAAAAGTTAAGGTGTATAAATTTCACTCTTTCTTCACAAAATTGAAATGGAACAGTTCATTAGAGGTTGTGATGTGATAGTGGGTGAAGGTTGCAGCAGAGGATGACCAGATAGGATGGACTCAAGGGTTTGGTTCAGGCGATGTATTTGACTGAGATAGGATCCATGTGATTGATGAGGTTCTGAATAGGAAAGGTTATCATCAGATCAATAGGTGAGGTATTTGCCCAGACTTGTTTGTTTCAATTGTCGGATCACATGAAACAATTGTACAATTGAATTACTACTATGCAGAGTGAAACCTACACAAGTTACATTCAAAGAGATTTCATTAGCACACAATAACAACAAAAGTTCATGGCAGAGAGGGGAGGTGTGGAGACGAGGCCGCCCACTCCACCACAACCCGCCAAAGCATAACTTTTCATTTGTATACAGCAACCAGCCAATAAAATTCATGATGAACGAGTTCTTGTAGTCAAAGTCATTCCTTCAGTTAATGTGTACAACATACGTATCTTTAGTGTCTCTGTTGTGGGGCAAGTCTCCTTAGTTTCAGGACATATATTTCAATTTAATAGTGACAGTGCACTAAGCATTCTTACCGACAATGAGGAGGGGCCTCCCAGCAAGAGGCAGTTAGAAGAGGGCTTGCCAGCCCTGCACATCGTAACAGTGTATTCCCCTGTGTGTGTGTGTGTGTGTGTGTGTGTGTGTGTGTGAGCAGGTATTGCACACCATTCTCAAATAACACCGTCAATAATCTGTGGCACACCATCAGTAGACGACCCATTGCTGACTACGTCACTGGTAAGTCTTTACTCTGTTGCAAGTTTTGCAGTCCACCATCATGCCCAAAAACAGTAATAGTTTGACTGAGCCACCATTGTCTTTGAAGTGTTCATTACATATATTTACAAGGCAAATTGCCCATCTCGCAGCATAAGGATCGTTGTCATACATTACAATTATTCTCAGTTTATATAGATGTTGACCTGACTACCAAGCTTTCTTGCCTTATATTAGGACCACATTATGGACAGGTTAGGATGACAAAGTGTGTGTGTGTGTAGAATAAAAAATCTAACCATCACACAGAGTATCAGATCAAATCAACACACGAGACGCAGAATAGCAAAGAAACACAAAAGGAAATCAAAGGCTCAAAGCTGAACAAAAGAAACACGTAAAATTGAGGGAAGCTAGGAAACTATATTCATACAAGACCTGCTTGTTTTACTGAAGACTAATGTTCACAAAGTTGTGCAGACTGCTGTATCTCAATCATTTTCTAAAGCTACTTTATACTAACATAAAATATGGAAATGTACAAAGGTATGCATATAAGTGGCATTTTCCATTGTGCCATACAGACCCAATTCTTTCACGGTCAGCTCTCGCTATTCAAGTTACAAATTATACTTATTAACCGCAGTACACTAAATACAAGATATCATATACAACATAGATAAGTTCATTTATTTGTGCAAATTTTTCTTCAGGTCATGGTGTCATACAACCCCTTAATCTTATCAGTTTTAGGGTACGCCAATATTCAAGTTACAAATTATACTTATTAACCGCAGTACACTAAATACAAGATATCATATACAACATAGATAAGTTCATTTATTTGTGCAAATTTTTCTTCAGGTCATGGTGTCATACAACCCCTTAATCTTATCAGTTTTAGGGTACGCCTAAAGATAACTCCCATTACGTAATGTCCTTACAATATTGTATGGACCTATGTACAAAAGTTGCCATTTACAATTTCTCTTTTGAAGAAGCGAATACTTTGGGTCAGTTTTCAGTAGAATATATTCTCCTACCTGATATTCCCAAATCTGTCATAATTTCCTGTCATAATATGCATGCTTGTTCAGTGAGTGAGACTAAAATTTTTCTTACCTTTTCATCCTAGGAACAAGCGTTTCTGTTGGGAAGAGGATTTAGCCACTCATTTTTCTCCTTCACTCTACTTAATGTGTTCAGATGTTGTAATTTGTGTATTGTATATTGAGAGATTGTTTACTACCTGCTCAAACAGTTCTAAGTACTCTGTCCACCTTTCTTGACTGCTATGTGCATAAGTTCTGACAAACCTATTGAATTTTCAAAATGTACATTCACTTGGATATTGTTCAGGATGAAAGTCTGATATTAGTATTGGTTTAATCTTATTTTCTTGTAAAAATGTTTTCCATTTGTGACAGATAAAGCTGGGAGAATTATTTGACAGTGAGGCAGCAGGCTTGCCAACTGTTGGGATATAACTATTTACTATTCTTTTGATGATGGTACTTGTTGCCGTAGTCTTTGTAGCATACGATTTAATGTTCTTGATGAATATATTGTGCTTCAACATACTTAACTCCAGCTCTAGCTGAGGGTAGGGGCTCTGCGAAGTCAATTGCGACAATTTCCAGTGATTCCATTGGTACTTCCGGGTGTAGCTGTATGACAACATTTGCTTGTAGGCTTTACCTTTTGGTATATAAGGCACATTTTTTAGAGTTTCCATATCTGTCTTCCCGTGTTTGGGAAGTAGCAGTATAAGCTGATTTTATTCATATACTTGGATGCACCATAATGACCCACACATTATGTGTGTACACCAGATTAATGCATTCTCACATGTTGTGGGAATGCAGAGACACCATATATCAGAATGAGATTTTCACCCTGCAGCGGAGTGTGTGCTGATATGAAACTTCCTGGCAGATTAAAACTGTGTGCCGACCGAGACTCAAACTCGGAACCTTTGCCAATCGCGGGCAAGTGCTCTACCATCTGAGCTACCCAAGCACGACTCTCGCCCCGTCCTTACAGCTTTACTTCTACCACTATCTCGTCTCCTACTTTCCAAACTTTACAGAAGCTCCCCTGTGAACCTTGCAGAACTAGCACTCCTGAAAGAAAGGATATTGCGGAGACATGGCTTAGCCATAGCCTAGGGGATGTTTCCAGAATGAGATTTCCACTCTGCAGCTAAGCCATGTCTCCGCAATATCCTTTCTCTCAGGAGTGCTAGTTCTGCAAGGTTCGCAGGAGAGCTTCTGTAATGTTTAGAAAGTAGGAGACAAGGTACTGGTAGAAGTAAAGCTGTGAGGACAGGGCGTGAGTCGTGCTTGGGTAGCTCAGATGGTAGAGCACTTGCCCGCGAAAGACAAAGACCCTGAGTTCGAGTCTCAGTCCGGCACACAGTTTTAATTTGCCAGGAAGTTTCACCATATATCAAATCATGGATCACATCTACTAAATAGACAATCATTCTGCAATTGGTAATGTTGTTTTAATTTACCTGTTGGATTTAGTGTAAGTAGTGTTTTAACTTTAAATCATCATGGGTCAGCATCATGTAGATCTGCCACGTGTTTGCACATATCTAAGTAATACTGACAATAGTTGCCATCTTTCATGAGTTGAACACAGTAATCATTAGATTGCTCAATAAACTCTGTGTATTCTAGCAGGCCCCTTGGGGGTTGTGATAGAGCACCTGTGATTAGATTATTTTTACCTGGAATGTGAATGACCTCATTCTATTCTTGAAGAAACAAAAATCAGTTCACTAAGTGCAGGTGAAGCAACAAGTTTGCAGTTACCCTTGCTTCAGAACACTTCTGGAGTGTCTTTACCAGCAAATCCACATGTCCTTGCCAGATGTAAGTGGCTGTTGATATATTTTCTATGTATAATACAACCTTGTCCAGCAGTTCTACATCTATATCTACATACACACTCTGCAAAACACCCCATGGTGCATGGAGGTTCATACAGTACCTGGTGCAGTTTTGAACATGCCTGAACTCATGTTTAGACTGAATGGTAGTACATAAAATTGGATTATTACCATAGCAATGATCTTGATAATTGTTCTCACATCCAAAACCAAACAAACACTCCCATCAGATTTCACTACAGCTAAAAGAGGACTACAACAATTACAATATTATGAGAAGGATAGACTGGTACTCGCCATATAGTGTAGATGTTAAGTCGCAGACAGGCACAACAAAAAAACTGTGAACCAGTAAGCTTTTGGCCAAAAGACCTTCTTCTGAATCAGACAAACACACACACACGTACATTCATGCAAACACAACTTGCATGCACATAACCACTGTCTCTGACTGCCAAGACCAGGGGATACTGTAGGGTGACATGGAAGATTCAATTATTTTCCTCACAAACATTTGTTTGATTTCATTTGTGATGCCTACCCTCTTGGTCCAAACGATAGAATATGAATTGTGACAATAGATCTCATGGGGTAAGAACTCCATATTACACTGGTATGCCCTGATGACACCAGGCTTACTTGCAAAGATGTGTATGTACTTCAGTAACTAATTTCCCAATTCTGCTTGTTGTAGTGCATCAGTGGTAATGGATTCTGCAGTCTTATCTTTCACCAATTTCTTAGTCTCTTGAACCTGACTTCAGTGTGTAGGTGTACTTCTGGTGCATTGTGTTTTGGTCTTAAGCAATTTTACTCATCGAGGCTGGCAGTACTTAGCATGATCCAGTTGTGGATTTTATTAAATCGACAATGATCTTCCAGCTGTCGGTGTTCAAATAACATTGTGCACTTCTTTCATAAGAAATCAATGTCTAAAATGCATTCAACCATTAATTTACTCATAATTAGCAACATGCATTTTATTAATACATTTCCTATTTTCACATCCACCTGAGCCTGCATCTTGACATTTTGTGATTTCAGACCAGTAGCTTCCACCATCTCAATAATTTTTACAATGGGCTTTTATTTCCCCCACGACAGTTCCACATATTGTTGTCATAATGTGTATTATGATTTTGTCAGTGTCTGTTACTTTTGCCATAACATCTGGGATGATACTACTTGTCATTCCTTTTCTTTTTATGCAAATTCCTCTGACCATGACATACATGTTGTGCATTGCATGCAAGAGGCAGTCCCAGCTGTCTTGTCCCGCCATTATTCCAATGGGTGTGCACTGCGGGCGATAGTGGTAGTATGGTTATTATTACTCCTGCTCAATCTAGCAACTTATTGTATGAGGTCCAGAATGGAGTACAGACATTCTCTGATACATTCATTATTTCTCTCAAAGGTCAGGTAGCAGTTTTACCTTTAATATTCCGAGAACATCCCGATGAGATACGGCTCTTCCCAGTAGCTTGTTTTATTGTATTTTTTGAAATACTTGCAGGGGATATCCTGTTTACTACTGAAAGGCTCTTGTTTAAAGACCTCCTTCCAGAGTCTTTTCTGAGCCACACCGAGACCAATACTTTGGTGCAAATGCTCACTTGAATTGTTCGTAATATTGGCAACTCTTTGTAGCACAAAGGCCAACCTCCCCTTGTATGAAGCTTGTGATGAAGTGAATGTGTGGACTTTTCTTGTCTGATGTAAACATTTGAAATTGCCTATGTTTTTGTAGAATTTCATTTAACAGGACAGATGACAACAGTGGTGCTGACCCCACACCCATACAGTATAGGATTAGATGGCACACCTGTGCTATATACACAGTCTCACTGAGCTGTAGTTGTTCAGCAAACAGTTGCTCCAGGATGTAGGGTAGCCCCTTACACACATATTTCAATGCAGTAACTTCAGTAAATCTTGTGCCACAGTCTAAAGATAAATTTGTTATATAAATTTTTGTATCATTATATTGTAAAGTTAAATTTGAGACAGTAGTGGTCAAATTTGTTATCTTGGAAGAAATCTCATTATGTAACTCATCATATGTAGTTGTTATTTCATTATGTATCTCTGTGGACAATTCATTATGCACAGGTGGTATTTCCTTATGCATGGTAGACATTTGTGTTGACAGTTATTTTAGCATTTCACTAAACTACTAAGTCATATGGTGTGTGAATTTAGTATTTAGGTAGTGGTCGGCCTACAAAAGGATCAGTTGTTTTTCCTCTAATACGCAATTCAATTTTGCAAGTTTTGAAGGGTTCACATCATATACAACTGCATTGCTGTTACCATTCTCATCTGTTAATTCCATGTCGGTCTCCATTAACCAATTTCCCAATCTTCAACATAACACTTGAAAATGAATGATTTCATATAGGGCCTATATGAGTCTATGTAAATCAAATTAATATCAGCACACAACTCAGTGAGTACACTGAACAAGAATGTTCTGAATACATCATTTATAAGATACAGCAATCGAGCATTGTTGTCCCATTATGTGTGCTTGAGATGTGATTCCAGTCATCTTGTACAACTGAGCTACTGATTGCAATTTTGTCATATGATGACATGATGGAGACCGTGGCTGTTGTTTGAGGACAAATGTTGATGGCGTTAGGACAGCAGGGGGCTGCTTGCTGTCCTAACACCATCAAAAAAAGCTACTGATTGTTGATGAGATAAGTTACTATCAAAAAACTAAATCGAAAACCAAATTCTAATAATAGAAAAGGAATACTCTGAGCGCAAGCAAGGGGAAAACAGTTGACGCAGCCATCCTTAACCTGTTATTTTTCAGCATTGTGTAAACATTGAATTTTCAATTATTATTCAAGTACCCAGTCTTCTACTTTCTTTTACACAATGGTCATTTTTTAAATTATTTTTCATTGGTTCATTTTATTATTTGGCATTATATTCCATGCATTGTTTGAATGAAACAGAATAAATAATGACTACAATAACACGACACAGCAAAGTTTGTTTTATACAATTCATATATGTAGAATTTATGTTGTCCTTCCACAGTACAGCCAGTGTAATTCACCCCATTATGTGTGGAAAGTAATTTAGAATTTAGACTGAAATACTGACGTAGCATTCGTTTGAAACCTAATTGTTTCGAAATAGACACATTTCACAATGACCACTGCATGAACGAAGTATGAAAAGCATAATTAAAAGTGATAATGCCAATGTAGTATTACATCTACTATGCATGATCAACTTAAATTAATTGAGTTGGTCATTAGAGCACACATTGTTGTTGCCAAGTAGATGTGTTTGCTGATGGAGGGCCTTGTTTGTATGAAATACAATGAAAGAAAAATAATTGCTTCACATTAAAAGATGTAAACTGGACTTCGTTGAACAAAGTTAAACTGTAAGTTTCAATGTTTCCTGTAACATGCAAATCTGCACATAATTATAAGTAGATGAAAAACAAATTGACACGTCACCAAACTAATCTCACTTCCTATGTAAGTGATACTGAAATGCAACAAACACTATATCATTTGAAAGGTAGTAAAATCATATTGATAAATGAGACATTGACTAAATCAGAATTCCCAGTTATTATTTGTAAAGTACTTATGAACAAATACAAGAGATGTTTACACTCTGAAGTGCAGTAAGAGACAAGACAGAAGATAGGAGGCAATTTATGCCTCTCGTATTTTGAAAAATGAACATCTAAAATAACAGCAATGATGGCTGTAGAAATGTGTTTCCAGTAATATACAATTTTATCTTTGCAGAGCAAAATAAATAATTACAGGTGGCATCAATGTCATGTTTATGCCTGAGAAGCAGGGAGGGGAGAAAGTGAAAGCTCACACTTGAATATTCTCACTTGTAGAATGCTGTCACATACCTATATATGAATGCCTTGCATAGAACAACAATTGACGATTAACTGGCACTTTTACTGTACCGCACTCATGCAATGTGGCAACATTTACTCAAAGTGTAATTCACATTTCATCTTAATAAACTACTGGCTTTGATTCTGATGCTTCATTTTATTTGTAAAAGATTTATGTAGTGCATCTTTTTTTGAGCCTATGTCACCTGTTTTTTACATGATGATTCACTTATTCTGGCACCTTTTGAAACCAAATCCCAGGCAAACAATTTTTCTCAATTTCCTTACAATCCTTAAGTCCAACTCTGTGTGATAAGTGCTGTGAAGCTTATCCTTATTGTCAGTGGACAGTGGGTCATAAATTTTATGCACTTCCTTCTTTTTGTAGTTCTTCTTCCTCTCCTTCTTCTTCTCCTTCTTCTTCTTCTTCTTCTTCTTCTTGTCTGATGTTGGAGCTTGAATCCCACTCTGCTAAGCATCGTGTCCCCCCTGCCATAATTTGCACATCATCGACTTACTCAGTTTAAAATTTTGCTTTCATATTCCATTACTTTATCCCACAACACCATCTTTCATGGCTCTTTCTCATTACTAATAAATTTTATTTCTTGTCCATCATATGGAGCATCTTTGTGTAGATTCTGCAACTGTAGTAATGGTTTTGAAGAAAATATCAGCACCAAAAGTTGCTGTTTTCTTTTTATCTTAAACCATAACTGGTTTTGGCACCCAAGGCAATTGTGTACTGATATATGTCATGTGAGCTGAGAGGACACAGTCATCCCATAGGTTTGCTGACATATACCAATAGACAATGGCCTTGGGGGCCAAAACTAGTCGTGGTTCAATAAAAAATTAAATTTTATGCCACTAACAGCATGCTGCTGTGGCTGGCCATGAAGGAAATTCGCACAGTCACTTTTCGTGCTTGGTCTGCAGTGTAACAATGCTCATAACTTTGGACTGAAACATGACTTTTGGAAGTCACATTGACCACTGAGGAAGTGAGATGTTGATCCCAATTCACACAAAAACAACTTGTTTTGACTGCAAAGCTAAATGTAACTGTTGCACCGTACCTCATAGCTGAAACCACCTTATATGAGCAAACAAACAATTTTGCATTGATAAATTGTTTCCAACGTTTTCGTGAACTGTTGACATTCATCCATTAAGATTATCATCCTTCCTTTTCAAGCTTGTTTTACAAAATATGCTGCCTGACAGAAATAGTGAAGCATCTAGGGGATGTATTTGGTTATAAGTGTAACTTCATATGTGCATACACCATTGGTGAATTATGCAAATACTAAGATTTGCAATTTTTTGTGAAAGGAAGAATGGACACCAGTGTGCAATAGTGTTGTCCATATTTAGTTTTGTTACTATGCCTGCTAGACTACATAAGAGACCCCCAATATAAAATCCTTATCCATCATTATCTGCCTTTCTGCAAAATATTTTCTTATTAATTATGAGGAGGCAGAGGTTCCCATATCAGATGTTTCTGTCAGTGATGTTTGCAATGCGCAGAATATTGCTGCAGATAAAGATGCTTTTGTCAGAGAAACTGTGAATGGTAGATTGAAAACTAACGAGGTAAAGTTTGTTGCTATTAATAAGGAAGTTAACCAGATGAACAGTGAACTATGTAATTTACAGTTATGCAGTATGTCTGTAAATGTAGGGTGGCCTGTGACGCAGACATCTAGTGGTAAAACTTTCACAAGTGTAAGCAAATGCCATGCAGTAAATCTTCATGGAGCATGCATGAATTGTTTTGTACAAGATATAAATGAGGAGCAGAAAATTATGTTCATGGAAGAATTGATGGAGGGTTCTGATCAGACCTGGAAAAATATAAGTGCAGATCAAATTTTTTCCCATATCATGTTTGGGCAAATGTTTGTTAACAGAGACTGGCAGCAGTCTAAACAAATCAGGTTTTATAATGTAGTTCTGAATAAACCAAAATGTAGGAAAAGAAGATTCACAGTAAGGAGGTTTTGGCATGAGGAATTAAGAAAATTTGCTCATCTGAAAAGGCTGCATAATTTTAAAATGAATACGGGAGAACAGCTGGGATATAATTTGAAAATCAGGAATTTGTTGCAACTGGGATGTTAATGTGGGTATTGAATCAAGAATAGTTTGTGCATAAATAATGATTTTGTCCAGGCAAATACTACTTTGTGTTGTTCTGTTACTAATAATTAGAAACAATTAAAACTAAATACACTCATACATACCTAAATATGTCTACTTAGCAATATTGCTGCTGCTTTCAATGTTTTATATTTTATTTATGTGAAAACTGAGGCTTTTATGCTGGACTGTACATTGTGGTCTGTAATTCAAAATAGATAATGTTGTGCCATGTACTATCTGCTATGACTGTCTGATAATACTCAATGAGACCTCCTGTGGACACTTAATTTCTGAAGTTCACTTAAAGCAAAAACATTCACATGAAATAAATTAAAAACTATAATTCATATCAAAGGCACATTTTTCGCTCATTCACTCATCGTAATTTTGTCTTTGTGGTACTGACTTTTCTGTCAGTAGTTGGGTTCAGACTTCATTGGATTTAGTGTTATTTGCTGTTTTATTCTGGATACTCAATCCAGCCAATTCATGTTTCACGCCAATGGCTGGAAATTCGGGTCTTCCCTACCATGCGGCCGGAGCATTGGCCTCCATGCCCTTCTGGCTGTCAAATAGTCATGCCAACTCAGCTGTGTCTGTTTTTAATGTCATAACAGGATCTGCACTCGTGCTTCAGTTTTTTTTTTTTTTCCCCCATCACAATCACCAAGATGAACCCTCTCACACTCTACCATACCAGCCCTATGTAGCATCACTGCAATCTTATCCTTAAGTTTGACTACACCAATTTCAAGGTAAGTCATCCCTAATTTCCAGTTTGTATAACCATTATACACACCAGCCTTTAACACATGTACATACATTACTTAAGGTGTTGGCTACAACTACTACTTATATTATCTCTTCTTAATTTAAACTTCCACCTGGTCTATTCAATCATTATCTTAGTTATCCAATTCTTTGATTCCTCTGTCTGTACCTTGATCTGGCTAGTAATGGTAACCAACTCAACTTACAAGTTTGAAGATGGTATCTGTTCTTTCCGACATGTCTGAGAGAACAGATACCATTGGTGATCTTGCAGCTCTCAAAGAATGAAATTACAATGAAATCCAGACCTTTAGCTGCTTGCAGGCGTTGATAAATATCAACAGGGACAGCTGAAAATGTGTGCCCCGACCAGGACTCAATGCCGGGATCTCCTGCTTACATGGTAGACGCTCTATCCGACTGAGCCATTGAGGACACAGAGGATATTGCAACTGCAGGGATTTATCTCTGGCATGCTCTGCATGAGACACACACTTCCAAATTACTATCCACACACTACATTTGTAGTGCCCCTGCCCTCTATACTCATTACTCACGGCAGTCAACCTACTGATTCCTGGAAGAGTTCTGGCAATGGGAGTGCATCTGCACTGAAGAAGATCATTGGGCGGTAAGCCTTATCTACGCACATGTCCGAAAGAACAGATACCATCTTCATCTTCGCTGGATGTATTCCAACCTCTGTCTTCCTCTACAGTGTTTGCCCTCTACAGTTCCTCTAGTGCCATGGAAGTAATTCCCTCATGTCTTAACAGATGTCCTATCATCCTGTCCCTCCTTATCAGTGTTTTCCACACATTCCTTTTCTCTCCGATTCTGTGCAGAACCTCCTCATTCCGTACCTTATCAGTCCACCTATTTTTCAACATTTGTCTGTAGCACCACATCTCAAATGCTTCAATTCTCTTCTGTTTCAGTTTTCCCACAGTCCATGTTTCACTACCATACAATGCTGTACTCCTGACGTACGTTCCCAGAAATTTCTTCCACAAATTAAGGCCTGTATTTGATACTAGTAAACTTCTCTTGGCCAGAAATTCCATTTTTGCCATTGCTAGTCTGCTTCTGATGTCCTGCTTGCTCTGTCCATCATTGGTTATTTTACTGCCTAGGTAGCAGAATTCCTTAATTTCACCTACTTTGTGACCATCAATCTTGATGTTAAGTTTTTCGCTGTTCTCATTTCTACTACTTCTCATTACCTTTGACTTTCTTTGATTTACTCTCAATCCATACTCTGTATTCATTAGATTGTTCATTCCATTCAGCAGATCATGTAATTCTTCTTCACTTTCACTCAGGATAGCAATGTCATCAGCGAATCATATCACTGATATCCTTTCACTTTGAATTTTAATTCCACACCTGAACCTTTCTTTTATTGCTTTCATTGCTTCCTCGATGTACAGATTGAACAGTAGGGGCAAAAGGCTACATCCTTGTCATACACCCTTTTTAATATGAGCACTTCGTTCTTGGTCGTCCACTCTTATTATTCCCTCTTGGCTGTTGTACATTTTATATATGACCCATCTCTCCCTATAGCTTACCCCTACTTTTTTCAGAATTTCGAACATCTTGCACCATTTTACATTGTCAAACATTTTTTCCAGGTCAACAAATCCTATTAACGTGTCTTGATTTTTCTTTAGTCTTGCTTCCATTATTAACCGCAATGTCAGAATTGCCTCTCTCATGTCTTTACCTTTCCTAACGCCAAACTGGTTGTCGTGTAGCGCATCCTCAATTTTCTTTTCCAGTCTTCTGTATATTATTCTTGTAAGCAGCTTGGATGCATGAGCTGTTAATCTGATTGTGTGATAATTCTTGCACTTGTCAGTTCTTGCCATCTTCGGAATTGTGTGGATGATGCTTTTCCGAAAGTCAGATGGTATGTCACCAGACTCTCACATTCTACACACCAAATGTGAATAGTCGTTTTGTGGCAGCTTCCCCCAATGATTTTAGAAATTCTGATGGAATGTTATCTATCCCTTCTGCCTTATTTGATCTTAAGTTATCCAAAGCTCTTTTAAATTCTGATTCTAATACTGGATCCCCTATCTCTTCTAAATTGACTCCTGTTTCTTCTTCTATCACATCAGACAAATCTTACCCCTCATAGAGGCTTTCAATGTATTCTTTCCACCTATCTGCCCTCTCCTCTGCATTTAATAATGGAATTCCCATTGAACTTTTAATGCCATCACCCTTGCTTTTAATGTCACCGAAGGTTGTTTCGACTTTTCTGTATGCTGAGTCTGTCCTTCTGACAATAATTTCTTTTTTGGTGTATTCACATTTTTCCTGCAGCCATTTCATATTAGCTTCCCTGCACTTCCTATTTATTTCATTCCTCAGTGACTTGTATTTCTGTATTCCTGAGTTTCCCAGAACATTTTTATATTTCCTCCTTTCATCGATCAATTGAAGTATTTCTTCTGTTACCCATGGTTTTTTCAGTTATTTTCTTACGTTTTTCTTCCCAACTTCTGTGATGGCCCTCTTTAGAGGTGTCCATTCCTCTTCAACTGTACTGCCTACTGAGCTATTCCCTATTGCTGTATCTATAGCCTTAGAGAACATCAAGCATATCTCATCATTCCTTTGTACTTCCATATCCCACTTCTTTGCATATTGATTCTTCCTGACTAATGTCTTAAACTTCAGCCTACTCCGTATCACTACTATATTGTGATCTGAGTCTATATCTGCTCCTGGGTATGCCTTACAATCCAGTATCTGACTTCGGAATCTCTGTCTCACCATGATGTAATCTAACTGAAATCTTCCCGTAACACCCGGCCTTTTTAACACCCGGCCTTTTCCAAGTATAGCTCCTCCTCTTGTGATTCTTGAACAGAGTATTTGCTATTACTAGCCGAAACTTGTTACAGAACTCAATTAGTCTTTATCCTCTCTCAGTCCTTGTCCCAAGATCATATTCTCCTGTAACCTTTTCTTCTATTCCTTCTCCTACAACTGCATTCAAGTCCCCCATGACTATTAGATTTTCATCTCCCTTCACATGCTGTATTACCTTTTCAATATCCTCATACATGTTCTCTATCTCTTCAGCTTGCGACGTCGGCCTGTATACCTGAACTATCGTTGTCGGTGTTGGTTTGCTGCTGATTCTGATAAGAACAACCCTGTCACTGAACTGTTCACAGTAACACACTCTCTGCCCTGCTTTCCTATTCATCATAAATCCTACTCCCATTATACCATTTTCTACTGCTGTTGATATTACCCTATATTCATCTGACCAGAAATACTTTTCTTCTTTCCACTTCACTTCATTGACCCCTACTATATTTAGATTGAGCCTTTGCATTTCCCTTTTCAGATTTTCTAGCTTCCTCACCGCATTCAAGCTTCTGACATTCCATGCCCCAACTCTTAGAACGTTATCCTTTTGCTGATTATTCAATCTTTTTTCTCATGGTAACCTCCCCCTTCACAGTCCCCTCCCGGAGATACAAATGAGGGACCATTTCAGAATCTTCTGCTAATGGAGAGATCATCATGACACTTCTTCAATTACAGGCCACATGTCCTGTGGATACATGTTACGCATCTCTAATGTAGTGGTTTCCATTGCCTTCTGCATCCTCATGCTGTTGATCATTGCTGATTCTTCCACCTGTGGGGGCAGTTTCCCACTCCTTGGGCAAGAGAGTGTCCTGAATCTCTGTCTGCTCCTCTGCTCTCTTTGACAAGGCTGTAGGCAGAATGAGGGTGACTTCTTATGCCAGAAGTCTTCGGCCACCAATGCTGATTGGTAATCAAAATTTAAGCAGCAGCAGGATTTGAACCCAGGACTGAAGATGTTTTGTTGCGTTTGGTCTGGGCAGACGTCACAAGACATCCATTCAAGTGGATCGTTGATTCTTTGACTCAGTTTTTTTATTACAGAGAGCATGCAGCCCTCTGACCGAACATGCTGAGCTACTGTGCCGGCATCCCTAGACCACTGGTTACATCTAGTCTGCAATTATACAATGGAAACTGTAAAGGTCTTGGCAAAAGTATCTGGACACTTATTAGTGGACATTAACATCAAGTGTGTCCAGTCTTCACCTTTATGGTGGCTTGGACTGTACAGGGAACACTTTCAATGAGGTGTCTGAATGTCTGTGGAGGAATGGCAGCCCATTCTCCTCAAGAGTTGAAATCAGAAAAGATGGTGATGTTGGATGCCGGGGTCTAAAGCGAAGTCATCATTCTAACTCATCCCATAGGTGTTCCTGGAGGTTAGGTATCTGGACAGGCCACACCATTTCAGGAATATTATTGTCTACAAAACAGTGCCTCATAGTTACTGCTTTATGATGGTGCATTATCATGCTGATACAAGCTGTTCCTCACCTGTAAGCAGTGCACAGTGCTGTAAAATGTACTCATATCCTTCCGTATTAAGCATTTTCTTAAAAGCAGTATGGAGACAACATCCTAACTGTGAGAAAAATCTCTCATAACATAACCCCACTCCCTCCATACTTCACTGTTGGCATTACATGAGAGGATAGGTAACATTCTCCAGGCATTTTCCAAACATAAACCCTATAATGTAGCAGGACAGAACAGAATTTAATGAAAACTGTGATTCCAAACATATTGAAGAATGTGATACTATTAAGTGAAGTTTTATGTTAAGTTACATAAATGCAAGAGCTTGAACTATTACGTTGTTGGATTACTGCATTGATGAGAATAAGCCACCTGAAGATTAACTGTGAACAAGTGAGATAAATTGTAATTAATTTACGAAGATACAGAACTAAAAACTAAAAATATGTCAAAAATAATGTAAAAAAAGCCCAGTTTATCATTTGTGGAATTTATATGTACAAAAGTGATAGTGATTAGGATGCAGCCAACTGTAAAGACAGAGGATTTATGTTAGGAGCTAAATTAAAACTTTAATTGTAAATCAATTAATGAAAATTATTAAGAAATTGTTATGGCTGCACGTTACACATAATTTTGATATAATTGTAATATTCTGATATCCTAACTGTTTCAAAAACATTGCAGTGATTTGTAAAGCCAAATTCCATAACCAATTTTGTAAATGTATTGAAATCTTAATTATAAATTCAAATAAGTTTGATCGAAATGATGTATATAATGTAGCTCTACAATTGTTGGTATCTATATAAGGAGGAACAGCAAGCAGTAGACATGGTGCATCAGTCCTACATCATGTTTTAGTGACAAAACCTGTGTCAGTTTTATCTGTGTTGTGATACAATGAATATGTTTTAAAAGTATTTTGACTGTTTCAGCTACATTATTTATCTGATTAACTGGACAACAATTGCTCAACATACAGAAATTGGACCCAGATGTTATTTGAGGTGCAGGAGATGCAACAAATCTGAAACCTCCTGGCAGATTAAAACTGTGTGCCAGACCGAGACTCAAACTCAGGACTTTTGCCTTGTGTGGGCAAGCACTCTACTGACTGAGCTACCCAAGCACGACTCACAACACCTCTCCTCACAGCTTTACTTGTGCAAGTACCTCACCTCCTACCTTCCAAATTTCACAGAAGCTGTCCTGCAAAACTTACAAGATTAGCACTCCCAAAAGAAAGGGTATTGCAGAGACGTGGCTCAGCCACAGCCAGAGGGCTGTTCCCAGAATGAAATTTCACTCTATAGCGGAGTGTGTGCTGAGATGAAACTTCCTGGCAGATTAAAACTGTGTGTTGGACTGATACTCGAACTCAGAACCTTCCACCTTACTTTAGAGCATTGATTACCAGCAAGTTAAGTAACTGAAACATAGCCATAAAAGCCTCTTATATTTTTATGTGATGGAGGAGCTGGGATATGTTGCAAAAAGTCAGGACAGTCATGTTGACAGATTTTGAAGTTCCAGTATCTATTCATCACAAAAATGAAATTTCAAGTAAAATTACAAATTAATGACATGGTCAGTGCAACAACATTATTGACCAAATATGAAATGAAGGGATGACCAAGGAATGTGAAAAACTAAATGGAGAGGGGGGGGGGGGGGGGGGCTGCTAAAATTGAGGCATCAAAAAACGAATAGAGACTTGGGCAGCATAAGTGAAGCATCAAAACTTAATTTAATTAGCAAAATCTATGCTGCAGATACTGCATTAACATAATTGAGGAACAAATTTTTAAATACTAATGTTCAAGTTGCTGAAATAAGAGATCTTAATATAAATTAGTTACATAGTCAGAAAACAAATGAATCGATGCATGGGTTGGTACTGTTGGAGATGAAGTAACTGAATTTAAAATAAATTTTATTGAAACAGTTGGGAAAATTGGTAAAAGTCTTGAAATAATGCACAATGCTATAAAACAAGAAAGCCATATATTCGGGTAGAAATGGGCCATAACATTCAAAATCTTGGATGTGAAATTAATAACTTAGAAATCAGAGCAGGAAGCCAACTTATAGTGATTACTAATAAATTTGCTGAGGTAGGGAAAGTTATAGCTAGCAATGTGGATTCATGCAGTAGTAATATAAGTAATCTTTGTAGAAAAGTAGCTGAATTGGAAAAGAAGTTTTGCTACTAAAAGCTTCAATAGCATCTGTATGGGGATGTGGGGCAATGCACCAATCAAAAGTTTTCCAGGAGATCATAAATACCACACAACTAATTTTTTACAACACTGTCATGATAATTTTATTAGTGGTATGACTGACTTGCTAAAGATAAAGTTTGTAAAAAAAGATTTTGGATGGCGAAACACTCTCTTGGGCTGACCAATATGCTAATACAGATTTGACATACATTAATTTTTGGGAAAGCTTTATAATCAAATTTTGATCAGAAACTGAACAAGCTAGGATCGAAAACGAATTCTTGAATGGAACATGTTCTAGAGAAGTCAACCAGGTTGGAATCCCACTACTGTCTGGGGCACATCCAGACATGTCTTCAACATGGAATCTCATTGACTGGAGTAGGACTGTCTTCAGTGATGAATCCCACTTCGAACTGTGTCCCAATGACCAGCAGAGATGTGTTTTGAGATATCCTAGAAAACGGTAGGATGCCTACCTGACTGTCGTACACCATGCAGCCTGACAACTAGGAGTGATGGTCTGGTGTGCCATTTCTTTTGATAACAGAACTCCTTTGGTTGTCATCCATGGCACCCTTAGAGCACAGTGATATGTTGATGATATTCCATGTCCTGTTTTTTTGCCCTTCATGGCAAACCATCCTAGGCTTTCATTTCAGCAATATAATGCCTGCCTCCACACAATGAGAGTTTCTACTGCTTGTCTTCGATTAGATTAGATTCAGTTTTTTTTCCATAGACCCAAAAAATTGGATGATTCCCGTGGCTGTGGAACGTGTCAGAAAGTATAACATAAAAAAAAATGTAAAACATTTGAATATAACACTCACTACCCTGATCACTTGTCACAACATTGTCACAATACGTGAATATATTACACTAAACTAGGACTACTAATATTTACAAAATAAATACACTGTCAGAATGAATCATAGTTATGCACTATTAATAAATTTATCATGCACAAAATACCTTATCTTGACTATTGTGGCCAAGTGCTGTCAAAACTGAAATCTAACAGACATTTTTATTTAAGCTGACCTAACAGTCTCTCTTAAGATATTCATCTATAGAGTAGAAGGAGCTGCCTATCAAAAAGTCTTTCAAACTCTCTTTAAAACATGTCTGAAATCAAGTTTTTAATGGTTCCTGGTTGGAAATAGAGATATATTACTTGCAACAAATTTCAATAAGGAATAAATATACTGAGAAGTAGTGATTAGGATACAAAGTTCCTTGAACACTTTTCTACGTGATGATCTTGTTACACCACCAATGATTCTTATTACACACTTTTGCGTGCTAAAAACTTTTGCTTGGTTTGATGAGTTGTCCCTGAATATGATCCCGTATGACATAATAGAATGAAAGTAAGCAAAGTATGCAAGTTTTTTTTTATATTTATATCTCCTATGTCTGACATCATTCTCACTGCAAATACAGACTTGCTTAGGTGCTTAAGCAATTCTGTGGTATGCCCTTCCCAACTGAATTTATTATCGATTTGTAAACCCAGAAATTTAACACCGTCAACCTCTTCAATCTGCATGTCTTCATATGTTTCACACACGCTGAAAGGAAATCTCTTACAGGTTCTGAACTGCATTAGTGGGTCTTTTCAAAGATTAATGACAGTGAAATAGCTTTAAACCATTTATTAACATCAGTGAAAATTTGATTAACAGCTATTTCTAAATTTGTACTTGATTTGCTACTTATTGCAACATTTATATCATCTGCAAACCAAACAAACTTAGCATCTGGCAATGTAACAGATGATAGGTCATTAATGTACACAAGAAAAAGCAATGGACCCAAGATGGAACCTTGAGGAACACCACATGTAATTAATTCCCAATCAGATGAAGATTGACTGTTTATGGCACAGGTATTTTGCAATGACACCCTTTGTTTCATGTTAGTTAGATAAGACTCAAACCATTTTGCACCACTGCCGATAACACCGTAATATTCTGATTTACTTAGAATGGTGTGGTTCACACAGTCAAACGCTTTTGACAGATCACAGAAAGTGCCAGTAGCCTCTAAATAATTAAGTACATTCTCACTGTAAGTATAAATAGCTTTCTTTATGTCAGAACCCTTAAGGAATCCAAACTGTGACATGGACAATATAATATTTGCAGTCAGATGCTTAAGGAGATACTTGAACACCACCTTTTCAAATATTTTTGAGAAAGACGGCAAAAGTGAAATTGGTCGATAGTTTGATGGTATCTCTTTATTCAGATTCAGATTCAGATTCTTTATTAGTCATTCAGCATTGTTACATGCAATAGACTTCGTCAGTTCACTTAACCTATTAATTTTACAAAATAAATTTTTACATATTTAAGTTGATATTGCGCATTTCTAAAAATTCTTCTAATGAATAGAATGGATTAGTTAACAAGAAGTTATGAACATTATCTTTAAATAATTTGTCAGGCTTGATTGACCCATTTTTAGACAATTTGTTATATATTTTAATTGCCATATACTTATGACTATTGTTAGTTTTAGCTAATCTATTTTGTGGCAACAGCAGAGAAGTACACGTTCTTGTATAGTAGCCATGCCTTTCATTTGTTACACTTAAGTTAGGTAGTTCAGCAAGTATGTAGTTAACACTGTCAAGAATATATAAGTTAATTACTGTTAAAATTCTATATTTAATGAACAATGGTTTACAATGTGTTCTATTATCTACCTTAGCCATTACTCTGATTGCTTTCTTCTGGATCACCATAATTTCATTTATTTTTCTGCTGTTTCCCCAGAGTATTAACCCATACCTTAAAACAGATTGAAAAAAGGCGAAGTACGCTGTCCTTACGTACTCAAATGTCACACAACACATCAGTCTCTTCAACAAATATATAACTCTTGACAACCTAACCACTATGTGATCAACATGAGAGTTCCATGTTAGACTGTTGTCAAGTACAATACCTAAAAACTTTGCCTTTTGTTTTTCTATTTTTGTAGTCTTTGATAGACTGAACCACATATTCTGGGTCTTTTCCTCATTTAATAGCAGACCATTGGCATTAAACCATGATGTTGCGTTTTCTTTTGCCAATTTCATATCACTTACAAGGTTATCAAGTACATGGTTTACAGATAGAAAAGTTGTGTCATCTGCATACATATATGTCTTTACATCTATATTTCCTGGTAAGTCATTTATGTGTACAAGGAAAAGAAGTGGTCCCAATTTAGATCCCTGTGGCACTCCATGTTGAACCTCGAGTATGTTTGACAGATGACTTCCTGAACTCACCACCTGGTTCCTTTTATTGAGGTATGATTTGATGAGTTTTAAACTTTTATCACATATTCCATAGTACTCAAGTTTAGAGAGCAGAAGTGAGTGGTCAACACAGTCAAAAGCTTTGCTCAGATCACATAAGGTTACCTGTGCGTGCGCATGGTCCTCAAATGCTGCTAGAATGTCTCTGACTAAGAGCTCTATGGCATGTATAGCTGAACTTCCTTTTCTGTAACCAAACTGTGATGCACTTAACATACCATTTAGTTCTAGGTACTCATACATCTGCTTATATATTATGCCTTCAAACACTTTTCCTAGTACTGGAATTAGTGAAATTGGTCTGTAGTTTGCAGGATCTGATTTGACACCCTTCTTAAAGACTGGAGTTACCTTGGATAGCTTGAGAGGATCAGGAAAAAACCCTTCTATGAGACACAGGTTTATAGCATATGTTAATGGTGCTGCAATGTAATGTATGATTTCTTTCAATAGATTGTTTGACATATTAAAAATATCTGTACTGTATGAATTTTTCATTTCTTTGACTATTTTAAGAACTTCATGTTGGCATACCTCTTTGAAGTGTTTCAATGATGATCTGGCCCTATTATGATTTAGGTTTGCTCTCTTCAGATAATCTATACATGTTACATTGGGTTTACTGATCAGCTTTTTGATATCATCAGCACAGCTTACAAAATATTTATTGAATGTATCTGCTGGTATTGGGACTGTCTTGTCGAAGTTTCTGACTTCACCTTTAATAGTATTAATTACTGACCAGGCTGTTTTGCATTGGTTTTTACTATTTCTTATGAAATTTGTGTTGTATCTTAGTTTCGCCAATTGCAACTCTTTCTTATACTGTTTCTTAGTGATTTTTTCGAGGTCCTTAATTTCATTAGAATTGTTTACTTTGGCAAGGCGCTTCAACAGCAGTAGCTTATTTTTTAGATTCTCCAGTTCTTTGGTGTACCAAAATTTACCCTTTCTTGTTTTATGGTATTTCTTTTGAACAAGATGGGCTTTTAAAATATCTGTTAAGTAATTGTGGAATGTTTCATAAACTGTTTGGGCACTGGAATCACAGTTTTGAAATAATTTGTCCCAGTTTGTTATGTTCAGCTGGTGTGTTAGTTTTATGAGATTGTGTTTTGTTAATATTAAGGTATTAGATTTTGTTAACTTTTGTGCAGCCTTGCTCTCATCCCCTTTTATAAAATGTCTTAACTCTACCGTTAACATGGAGTGGTCTGAGAAAACAAATTCCTTTACCTTGGTGGAGTACATATCACGAGCACAGTTGACAAAAGCATTGTCCAAGCACGCTTGTAGTCTTGTTGGTTCTGAATTTACATGATGGAAGTTGTGCTGCCTTAGCATATTCAGTAACTTATTTACACTGGGTTTGTTACATGTTACATCAAAGCTTGAATTAAAGTCTCCCCCAATTACAGTTACATACTGTTTCCATTTCGTTATGTAGCAGAGTACACTGTCTAAATTATCTAAAAAAGTTTTATCATCTGAGTCAGGGGAATGGTAGATACATACTATGATAATTTTCATCATATCACATATGATCCCAGTAATTTCAAAGTGTTTCTCTACACATGCCCAACTAAGATCTAGTTCTCTACACTCTATTTCATTTGAAACATAGATAACAGTACCACCATTGCGGTACTGACATCTGCAAAAACTGTTTCCATATTTATAACCTTCTGGTACATAGTATTGTATTTGTTCCGGTTTAAGCCAATGTTCTGATAGACATAAGAAAGAATACTTATTCTGTGGCAATGACTCCTCCAGAATTTCAACTTTATTTTCAAGACCCTGAATGTTTAAAAATAGGATGTTGTTGTGACTTATCTGTGAATTAGCAGGCTGGTTTTTCACATTTTTATTTTCTTCTTGGCTTGAAACCATAAAAAATTATCACTGAATGACACAGATGTATTTTTCCTTTGGCTCCTCCTTAAGCATTGCTGTGTTGCTGCTCCAGTCGTTGTTGGTTCTGCTGCTGCTGCTGCTTCTGCTGATAATGATGGTGCTGCTGCTGTTTCACTTATTTCTGGTGTTTGTTGTTCTATAACTGCTGTGCCTTTCTGTGAATTGTTAACATTTGGAGTGTTCACTTGCATTAATAAAATTTCACATTTGTCTTGGAGGGGTGTAGCTTCACTGACATCAGATTTCACATTGGATTCTACAGGATACACACACTTCCTGTCCATGAGAGGTATGACTTTTCTATCATCACACTGCACATTTGAGATTTTATTTACAAGTTCTAAAATTTTTGTTACTATTACGTTTTTTCCAAGTACATTTAGATGGGAACCATGTGCTGTGTGAAATCTTTTCCCTAAATTGCTGATGTTCACAAATGTTACATTTTCAAACCGCTTGCAAATATTTTGCATCTCTTTATTTGCAGTTTCAATTTCTTTGTTTACACAGGACCATTCCATCAAGTCGTAACGGTGTGGCACTGAAAAAACAATAACATTTGTTCCTCTCAGCTCATACAGTTTTCTTTTTAGCGAGATTAAGAGATCGTTTTTTTCGTTCCTAGCTATATCATTTGATCCCGCCAGGAAGATGGAAAAGTCCTTTTTGCTCAATGAGGAAATTTTTTCTTGACTCATTGACGTAGCAGCACTGAATTTTGCTCCTGGTTTTATTGTACAGTTAAAACTAAAATTCTGACTACTTGTACGCCGAAATTCAGCGGCTGTATTTCGTCCTTGGCTGTCAGCATACAGTTCAATTTTACCGGTACTTACTGTTCCGAGATTGCCTGTTTCCTGCCTACCTTTGCAGTAAGCGAAGTCTTGTTTGGTACTATTTATTGTGTCTTGTTTGCTAACACATGTCGATATTGTCTCAGTAGAGCAGCTTAGCGGTAGAAGATTTTTCGTGAGCACTTTTGCATATGATCTTTTACTTAACTGCTGCTGAAATATTCCATGTTTTACCTTATTCACAAAGTCGTTTGGTTTTCCACATGGTACACTCGCACTGTTAACTTCACTTTCACAATCCGTAGTCGAAAGTGCTTGAAAGTAATTTTCGTTCACTATATTTATGTTTCTTTCGCCGTTTTCTGTATCTTGTATTATCTGTTTGCGTCTTTTGTACTTCACTTCCGTCCAATTCTCCGACATATTCGTACTTTCATGGCGCGAGTTTTTCATGTTCCGTTCACTTTTTTCTTCTAAAGAGACTTCACATCAGGATACTTTAGCCAGTCTGGAAATGTTCCGCTAGTAAGAGATTGATTACACAAATAACTTGAGATAGAACTCAACTCACATGAGCACCCTTTGATTAGCTTTGTTGATATGTTATCATACTCATTAGAATACTTAGATTTTAGAGATTTTATGGTGGACACTACTTCTTTGTGAGATGTGATTGTCATTTCCATTTTACTGAAGTTATTTTTAAAGACTGGTCTCAGACACTCCATTCCACTGTTCACTGAACCTAATGACCCCAAGCTGTCAGTAACAAAAATTAAGTAATTGTGTAAGAGGTTTGCAACACTAAATGCACTTGTTACCAAGGTCTCATTTATTTTTAGAGCTATCTGTTCCTCTTCCTTTTTGGCCCCACCTGTCTCTGTTGTCGCTATATATCATACGTTTTTATTTTGTTGTCCGATGTAATTACCTTTTTTCTCATAATAAAGCTGCTTCAACTTCTGGATTACTTGCTACAATATTTTGCAGTATTCTCTGTAACACATTACAATGCTAACATGAGATCTGTTCCTAGATAGTAGATACAGTCTCCTTTGTCCCACATGATATCTTTATTCTTTGTGTAATCCATAGTTTATTTTTTTATTTCTGTTTTATTTGAGTTACCTTTAGGGGAAAACAATTTTCAAAAGTGGAGGTAACTTTATTAATTAATGCTTTGTATCTTCCATTTTAGTCAAAGTACTGTAAACATCTATCCAGCTCATGTTTTTTAGCAATTTCCTGAATTTCTCAATTCTTGACTTATTTATTACCTTCCTGTCCTCAGATTTAACAGATTTTTTTATCCTGGCAAGTTTCAACATTTAACACAAGATGCTGCATGTTGTGATCAGACAGCCCGTTTACTATTGGTTTTGTGGTGTGACTTTTTTCCCTAGATTTGTTTACAAAGTTATTATCAATAGCAGTCTTGGAGTATTTACATATCTGAGTTGCAAAGTTCACAGTAGGAATTAAATTGAATGATAGTTATACTGACTGCAATAATTGTTCACTGACAGAGCTTTTCAATAAATCCACGTTAAAATCACCAGCAACCACTATTTCCTAGTTTTTTACTGTGAGATGGGACAACAGAGTTTCCAGATATTTTATGAAGAGGTTAAAATTTCCTGAAGGTGATCTGTATATACCTACTATTATAAAGGACTTATCATGAAATACTAATTCTGTTGCACAATCTTCTACGTGCTGCTCTGAGCAAAATTTATTAATATCAATATTCTTGAAATCAAAACAGTTTCTGACAAATGTGGCAACTCGTCCTCTTTCCATATTATCTCTACAGAAGTGCCAAATCCTACGTTGGCCAACAAGGTTGCCAGATCTCTCCCAGTTGGGACTGTTTGGAACATTATGGGAAGGGCCCTCCAAACAGTTCAGGATCTTGACAATCTAACATGCCATTTGGGTAGAATTTGGCACAATATCCCTCAAGAAGACATATAGTTGAGGCCAAGCTGAATAACAGACTCCTTTTTTTTTTCCTTAGGATGTATTTTGTTCATCATATCCAGTCAATAGTAATGAGAACAGGGAAATTGTTGTAGAAGATGTTGATGGAAAATAGGAAGTGAAATAGATTTATATTATAGAAAATTAGATGGCATGAGTTATGTAGAAGTTGAAGGTAAAGTGTTGGAGGTAGGTATTTATGGGGATAGCAATGAAAGTATTCAGGCAGGCCACAACTGTGATAGAGAGGTACTTGAGAGTAAGATTTTACCAGCTGATATCAGTAAAAGAGTAAATTGCTGTGAGGATGGAAGGGAAGATAAAAAATGTATAAATTACGAAATTTTAAAGGTAGCTTGGGATCATTATGGTAATGAATGTAGTGATAGTAGAATACAAGATACAAATGGAAAGATATGTGAAA
The DNA here is from genome assembly GCF_023864345.2 of Schistocerca serialis cubense. Classification (NCBI taxonomy): domain Eukaryota; kingdom Metazoa; phylum Arthropoda; class Insecta; order Orthoptera; family Acrididae; genus Schistocerca; species Schistocerca serialis. The sequence goes on from NC_064642.1 coordinate 246,341,310, forward strand.
GCATGCACCCAGAATCATGGGAAGAGAGACGGAATAATTTTGCGGACTTAGATAAAACTAACACATCTGTGAGTACCACACACATAAAGATAGATGAAATAAAAGATACATGGTTCAAAGAAGTTGAGATGGATCTTTCGTTGGAAGCAGAAAATGAAAATGATAATGATATACAGGGAAGTCCATACATTTGTACTGAAACTGATAACTGGGAATGTAACTGTCTGATTGACATGGGGAGTCCAGTTTGTGAGGTGTCTGAATAATTAAGAGAGAGAATAAAACACAGTACAGATTTTGTTGACTTATCTGTAATAGGGATTAAGATTAGAGGAGCTACTAGAAAATAAACAACTATTACTGTTATTAGAATTAATAACATCCCATTGATCCAGGGTTGTTTTGTGATACTCGATTTAAACAAAGAAATTATGATCATGAAATGGATTCTAAAAGCCAAAGTAGGATTTTATTGGACAAATAAGAAATCAGTACAGAACCAATAAGTGGAATTTCCCCTAAAACCATTGCAAATGGCATGAACAGTACTAATCAAGTCAGGGGTGAAATGCATAGATGATAAGGATACATTGAAGAAGAAGGAGAAGAAGAAGTTAGTTTTTGAACATCGAGCACATTATCATAACTTAGATGAGGCCAAAACAGAAGGTGCAGAGAAACTTAAAAAGAATCAGAAAGAGGATTTAAGGAAAGTTTTATTGATGTACTGTGATGTTTTTAATGAGAAACCAGAAAGAGTGAAGAATTACCAGTGTAAACTCAAGTTAAGACATATGAACCATTTTCCATTAAACCTTAAGGAATACCTATGTCTAGATGGAGACTGCAGAAAGAGAATCGCAAAAGATGAAAAGTTGAGGACGTATAGAAAAGAGTTGCAATGAATACTTGACCATCCTAAAAATGTAGATGAACTATTGCACAAATTTAAAGATTTACCTTACATGACTAGCCCTGATCTTGCCACAGGTTTTCATCAGATATCACTTGAACCAAATTCCAGAAAATAGATCTTGATCTTCTTCTTCTCCTCCTCCTTCTCCTCCTCCTCCTCCTCCTCTTCCTTCTGTATCACTACAGCTCCAGTGAACCTTGGCTTCTTCAGCTATTTTCCTCCATGCTTCATGGTTTCTTGCAGCTCTTTTCCATGCTAGTGAGCTCTTCTAATGCATCAACCATCAACCTTCTTCTACATTTCCCTTTGTGTCTAGCAGCTTGGATCATACCTTCAATTATTTTCTTTGTATTTTATCTTTCACCATGTGTCTATCCATAGTATTCATTATGGTCTGACAAATTTTACTATATCTCTTCCTTGTATTAATGCCTGTGTAGATAAAATAAATCTACTCATCAAGCAGCCAACAGAACACACACATAAAAGAAGGTTATAATTAGGCAAGCTTTCGGAGCTGGTGGCTCTTTCTTTGGGCAGAAGAGTTGAAGGGGAAGGAAGAGGGGTAAAGGAAGAAGACAGAGAGGTCTGGGAAAAGCAGTAGATTTTGGAAAAGTCAATGAGAACCATGGGTGATAGGAGACTTACCAGACAGGGTGAGAAGGAAAGACTGATTGTCATCCATTGCAGTCCCCAACAATCAGTCTTTCCTTCTCATGCTGTCCAGTAAGACTTCCATGACCTGCAGTTCTTGGTGACTTTTTCTAAATCTATTCCTTTTCCTTAACCTCTACATTCTTTTCCTTCCCCATCTTCCTTCCCTTCAACCCTTCTGCCTGAAGAAAGTGCCACTGGCCCCAAAAGCTTACCTAATTATAACCTTCTTTTACATGTGTGTTCTGCTCCTGCTTGGTGAGTATGTTTTTTTGTCTATCCGATTACATTGCATTGTCAAAAATTGATTGTACTCATTGTTGTATTAATGCTTGTAGCTCATTGACATAAACTAGCCTCTAGCCTCCTTCCCCCCTTATTAGGCCATAAATTTTACATAATACTTTTTGCTCAAAGTCTCTTAAAGCATTTTTATCAGCTTCTGACAGCATTTATACCTCTGATACATATGTGGCAACTGGGTGAACTAGGGAGTTATGTATTACGAGTTTTGTTCTTCTGTTAAACAAAGTTCTTTCTGAAGAGTTGTAAATTTTCAAAGTAAGCTCTGTTCCCTGCTTGCATACTTTCCCTTAGAGTCTTTCCAATGCTGTTATCATTTGATATTATGGCTTCCAGGTAACTAAAAACAGAAATCCTTTGAAACATTTTCCATTTATATTAAGGTCTTTAAATGTTCTTTGGCCTCAAAGTGTGACATAACCATGTTTTTTGATCTATTTTCATTTACTATGAGGCGGATTTTTAATTCTTCTGTTTCCATTGCCAGGTTTATTTAATTGTGATGACATTTATTCCTAGTTGTGCAATACAATTCGCATATGCATGTATCTGGCTAGTTTTCTTAAATATAGTGCCTCTTTTTTTATCTTTATCTCGTCCCTATCATTGTCATTTTGATTAGATTTATTAGCTTGGCACATATACCATCTCCTCTCAGCACTCTGTATAGTTAATTGGCTATTTATAGCTGTCAAAAGCTTGCATGAAATCAATGAATAGTAAGTAGAAATCTATATTACATTCATAGAACTTTTCCATCGTACTTTTTAATAACAAATATTTGATCAGTTGTTCCTCTCTCTTGTCTTAAGCCACACTGATATTCCCCAAGTGTGTCTTCTGCACACTTTTGTATCCTTTCATTCAGTACACTTGCAAAGATCTTATAAGTCATGCTTAATAATGTTGTTCCTCTGTAGTTTTCACATTCTGTTCTTTCTCCTTTCTTCCAGTTATCAGGCATAGTTTCAGTCTTCCATACGTTTCATATTAGTGTGCGCAACACTTTTATTACAGCACCTCCACCACTTTTTATTAATTCACAGATTACACTGTCTTCACTGAGGGCTCAATCATTATTCATCTTGTGGGAAATCAGACAAACCTCTTGCAGCTTTGCTTGTTTCTAGCTCCTCTCTTTCTTCCAGAGGTGCAGTCTGTTCTTCTTCTAGATTGTTAGTTAGTGTGTCTTTGAAGTAATCTGCTCAGCTGTCAACTATTTGTTCTTCCTCCCTTATCATTTTCCCATCTTTACTCGAGTGTGACTTTATTTTTGGCTTAAATACTCCTTATGTTGCCTATAGCTTGATAGGACTTCTTTCTTTGACTCTGTTCCTTTAGCTCTTCTAGTTCTTGGAATTTCATCTTAGTCCACTGTCTTTTCCTTCTCTTGCACACTCTGTTAGTTCTTATCCTTAATTTTCTATATTGCTCTGTGTTGTTTCTGGTTTCTCTTTGTAACAATCTCATTCTTGCCCTATTCTTTTCCTCTATTGCTAACCTGTGATCTTCATCAAACCATTCTTGGGATCTTCTGTTTCTTCTCATGCCTATTATTTCTTCTGCAGCATCCTTAATGGTTTTTTCTATTTTGTTCCACCTTTCACCTAGCCATGAAAGCTGTTTACATTTTAATTTGCCCAAGAGATTAGCATAGAGTCTATCTTGATTCATAATTCCAAATCATTTGTTTCCAGTCATCCACTGTCTGGTAGTGTCGCTCTTTACGCCACCTCAAGCATTGCTTAGCATTGACTATAGACATGTGTGGCTTATGAGGAACTTCTGGACCTTTGCACTCCATTCTTTTCAACTACCACACACAGTCATGATGCTACTGGACTGCTGGTGGCACTTTGGACTGATTTCATGTGACTTTTTACAATTGCCCTCCCAATGTTTGACAGTTCCTATCTGTCAGGACATGAGGTGAGCCTGGTCTTGGTTTAGCTGTGGTTGTTCCTTCACATTTACACTTTACAATCACATCACCAACAGTCAAATTGTACAGCTTTGGAAGGCTAGAAGTGTTCTTGATGGAATTATTACTCAGGTGACATCCAGTGACTAGTCCACATTCGAAGTCACAGAGGTCTCCTGACAAACCCATTCTGCTCCTGCTGCTTCTCGACTGATAAAACAATACTCTCCACCTTCTTTTCTTCCTGTAGGTCCACCTCTCATGACATCTAGTGGTCAATTCTGCATAATATAGAGGTGCCCTGATATATTTTAACAGACAGTGTGTAAGCTGATGATACATCTATTGTGACCGTTGACTGTACTCTGGAAGAGGAAAAAAGATAAAACAAATTATGGTTTAAATAGATGAACTACGTTCATGCTGACAGAATTCCTTTAAATGTTATTAAAACTGAAATAGATACTTCTGTATTCATACATCGTTCAAAAAAGTTAATTTGTGTGATTCTTAGAATCTACCAAGACCACAACTGACACGGAACACACACATGGAGCAGCTGTACATCAGATTGTCCCGAGTGATATTCCTGTTGGGTGAATTAAAACTACTAGTTAATAAATAACTATTACCTGAATATGGTCTTTTCATCAATCGACATTTGGTATCATTCTATGGGACCAACGGCCTTGCCACTGTGATAACACCAGTTCCCGTCAGATCACTGAAGTTAAGCGCTGCTGGGATAGGCTAGCACTTGGATGCGTGACCACCCAGTCTGTCAAGTGCTGTTGGCAAGTGTTGGCAGGTGGGGTGCACTCAGCCCTTGTGAGGCAAACTGAGGAGCTACTTGACTGAAAAGTAGTGCCTCCGGTCTAGAAAACTGACATACGGCCGGCAGAGCAGTGTGCTGACCTTAGTTATCATTCTATGGGGCTTCTTGCTTGCTGCACAGCATTTCAATGGTAAAATAAAGCACACAAGCATTACAGTTAGTGCTACATGATGATCATTTTTCAAATGGATGAATACAGTAACATTACATCAATTCTACAACAAAACCTGCCTACTTTCAATAACAATGCATGGGCAGAGTGTGCTGAAGCACTGTCCATTGCTGCCATACCAAAAATAAAAATAATCTAGACATATAATAACCCAGACTGAGTAAATATTAAAATAATTATAAATACATTGTTTATATTGTTAAGAAGCTGTACAGCAAATTAACACTCTCTGTGAGAGACTTTCCCAGTGACAAGGGTGAAGGGCATTTGCAAATATTGTTCAGTTACAAATCTGCATATGAAGTAGAAGAATAGCCGTAAATAAGTTAGTGTGAATGATGTACAAGTACTTCATTTTTGTAAGATGTGTCTCTATTTCCAAAGAGAATGACTATTACGATGTGAAGACTATTTTGTTCAAGAAAAGGACTTATTTATAAACTGTACTGTGGTTATTTGATATATTATGAATTTATCTGAAATGTGTATATATATTTGTTATGATATTGTGTTGCTATGTTCTACATAGCTGGCATTTATCAGGTAGAAATACTGTATGCTGTTTGAGTTTTAATAGAAACAATTTTGAGTGATAAAATTTTTGTGCAATCACAGTTGAATGTATAAGAACCCAATTTGCAGCAAAGATATTTTGGAAGTCTGTGCATTCCAAGATTATTGGAATTCTGAAAAAAAAAAAAAAAATCTCTTGTAATCACTATTGGCTTATGAATTCTCAACAATGAAGTACAGCATATTACTAATCACTGCTAAAAAATAAACTAATGGCTGCCCTTATGGGTGTAATGTTATTAATATGTAGGCAAGTTGTTCAGCCACCTGGAATTGGTAGGAGGTAAGGAAAATTTGTTGTGTGGCTGAACAGTAGCCAGTGGCCTAAGGACGTGGCATGGCCAGTCCAGGACAAGTAACTGTTGCTGGGCAGCCCAAGTATGATGGTGTTCAGTGCTTCACAAGGAACATATAAAACCCAGAACAGGTGGAATCTGGACAACAGGGGCTCACTTAGCTCAAGAACAGACAGTGCACCAGAAATGGAGGAGTGTAAGACCGTCTGAAAAATGGCTACTTACAGTTCTTAGAAATAAATCACAGTTAAATAATAGAACACACATGAATACATGTTCAACATCAGAAAAATGTGGTGCATCCAATGAAACAATAATAATCACATTAACTTAAAAACTACAGAAGTTAATATTTTGAAGTGACTAAATATTTTCACAATGAACCTTAGGAACAACAATTTTGAAACACTTCACACAATTTCAATGAACTCTATCTCACATGACAGCATTGAGCTATAGCTATTATATTTGAATGCTGCATATCTGTAACTATTTTATTTATTGATTTATTATGTTACGTATCTTTTAATTCATGCAAGAGTTTGTCAGAGCATCGTACCCTCCCCAACAACACAGCAACTGCATGCACCATGAATACCTCACTCATATCAAGTCATGCTTGTGTAATTATGACAGTTCTATCAAGCAGATACAAACATTTGTTTAAACAATATGTAACAATATTTTACTGTAATGTAATGTAATTTAAGCCCACTTGTGCAAAAATGCTAGCTTATTTATTATTAACAAACCTTTATTTATATTTATTGTTAATGATCTGAGTGTGACAGAATGTTTATAACATTTCTGTATTTAAATATTGTAGTAATATATTAGTTTAGTGTGAGAAGTGGTCAAGCTGAGTCAAAATCATGTCTGTATAACATAAGTACAATTTATATTTGACGGAGATGGCCTTCAACCAATGGAGAAGAAGACAGAGTAGAACACTACTGGAGTCAAGTGAAGACAGCCACTTTTTGAGTTGGGCGCTCAAGGGAGCAATTCTGGGCACTTTTAAACTAGTTCCTGAAGAAGGCAGACCTGTCTGTGGAATAGTGCGATATTTAGTCTTGTAGGTGATTAATCCTGGGTGGTGAATGGCCACTACAATACTCTAACTTTTGAAGATACATTTACATTTGAGTTGGAAGAAGGCAGACTTGCCTCTGGTAATGCATTTTATCTGATTGTACCGATGATAGACGCCGGGCAGTATATGGGTGGAACCAGTACAGTAATTCAACTCCTGAAAGGACTCTGACTTCCCCAAGATCTGGATGTGCTTCAGTGTATAACGTTAATTTTTCTGCTTGCATTGTGGAATTGAGAATAGACAGAGTATAAGTTGTTAATTTTTATCTCTTGTGTGTTAATTTGCAAGTCATCAACTCTGAACTATTTTGAGCTAGAAAAATATTTTGTGTACTGTGATAACAAAATGGACTTAAGTTTTCTGCACATTTTGGATGATTATTTACCTTGTTGGAGCTGCTACCATGCTTGCAATGCTCTCTGAGCAAGTTTATTGCATTTTATAAGGATATCTTTCTGTCTGTGTTGTAACTGGTTATCGTGAACAAACGTTATTCAACATAGAACCCTTTTTATTATTTGTCCATTTATCTTTAATTAATATTTCTGTTTATTTTATAATTCACAATTCCAGCCAATACAAAGACAGTTTGAGTGCAGGATCACAGCTACAGGTTATTACCTGCAGCGAGTTAGCTGCTGGGCATGAAAAAAAATATGGGTAACTTGATCCTACAACATTATGGAGCTATTGTTTTTAAACAGATCCATTCCAAGCACAGTTACCTAAGGTATGAGCAACATTAGGTAATGTCACAGTTGCGACATTGTCCGGGATATTTGCCTAAAGCATTAGGATTGCAATTGTAATTCTAACACTTTATAATATTCTATGATCTTCAAGAAAGAAACAAATGCTGCGAAAAGGTATGTGGAATTCCAGTCCCCAGCAGCCAGTGGCAGTTACTTCAATGGCAGTGCGAGCAGCAGTGGCAGTCATGGCAACATAGGACAGCGGCGGTGGCTTTGAGTACGCCAGTGTTGGCAACGGCATTGGAATCAGCAGCATCTACACTTTCAGCAGAACAGCAGTAGCAGCCAGCATAACCAATAAGTTAAGAACATGTGCTGGTAGTGTTAATATGTTTAAAACCACTTGGTTACCACAGCAATGGAGCCTACAATGATTAAGCAATCACTCAGTCTGCATGGTTTAGATAATGCTGGTGGAACAGTTAATCCTAAACCTGAATGTAGTAGTATTGATCAAAACTAGACATATTTGTCTTAAGGGAGTTACTGCTATCATTACTTACAAAAATGTGTCCAAATACAATCTCCAGATCGCTTTCCTTTATTGCCATATGACTGGTCGTGGTCCAGCTGCCCGGCTTCAGATTTATTACAGAAATTATTTTAAAATTATAATTGGTGCAAATTATGAGTTGTTTAAAATTTAAGTTTACAAAACTTCAAGATTCTTAAGAAACTGTCCAACATACTTGGAACTGAGTGTATGCTGTCATGATTAATCATTCACTAGCCTACTGCAGCTCTATAATTCTATAATTTTCTTTCTTTCTTTTTTTTTAAAAAAAGGAACCTCATTGGTGCAACACTGAAAATGCCCTCAATTTGTAAAGAGTGGACCAATGTAATTCATAAGAAATGCTCCTAAGTATAGCATGAAGCTTTGGTACGGAATTTACCACATTAAAATATTTTAAAAGAGCTTTATAAAACAATTATCATTTTTTTAAAATTATGTTATAGGGATCCTATCTGGTGCAAAGTTTATAACGTTTGAAAGTGCACTCTGTGGAGTGATGTAAAACATAAAAGATGTTCATAAATGTAAAAATGAAACACCGATGAGGTCATTATTATTATGAGAGCTTTAAAACACCCACAAATATTTTCTCTTCCTTCCATTTCGCGATCATTGAGCCAGTAGCACTCAAAGAGTGCCCTCTATGGACAGAAATAATTCATACATAAATATGTTCCTAACACAACATTAAAAAAATAGGGCTTTTATAGCATCAGAATTTAAAAGAAATGCAGAAAATTTCAAAATTCTCTTCTTTTTCTTTTTTGGCAGTTGTAGAGCTACTACTGCACAAGGTCGAACACACCAGATCAAACACTGCACCACATTGAATTTTCCTCTGCCATGTCCAATTTACTGCAGCCAGAGTGCTGAGCATAGCCACAGCTGATGTTTAGTGGAGTATCCCACCACATTCGAAAGCAAAGGCTATACATACAGTCAATCAGGGTAACTTTGTATCACTTTTTTCCATTTTTTGAAAATACTGTATAAAAAAATAAATTGCACATCAGAACAGATATTGTAACATTTTGCATCTATAGTCATTTGAGTGCTTGGGAAACTAGAAATGTATAATAATTATACCCTATTACAGAGAAATTTCAATTTTAATACTGGTACAAAGTTACACTGTCATTCAGGTTAACTTTAGACCAGTCTTTAAAAAATCAATATTTTCCTATATCTAATTATCTTTGTAACTGTTGTGACAGTGCCACGAGATTTAACAGTGCCGCCATGACAGTACGCGCAAACAGCGATAGAGGCGCTCCGCAACTCAGCTGAGCACGGGAGCGCCACCTAGCTACGAACAGCGCTGGCCGCATGTCACGGCACGGCAGTGGAATAAGAGATACTGAGTTGTTATCATGTAACAAGCTATTGTTTCTAAGTGAGTGTGTTTGAATATCCACGCAATTATTGGTGATTAAAGGTTATAACACTTTTTGGTGACGAGGTCAGATATTTTCACTGCGTTGTGGATTTGTGTGTTCGTGATGGGGCAGACATGGAACAGCTTATGCAAGCACTCATTGAACAACAAACACAGCTGACGGCTGATATTCAGGCACAACAAACACAGCTGACAGCTGCTATTCAGGCATTGTCGACGTCGCCTACTCATCGTCTGTCTTCCTCTTCTCCGCCTCCATTCCCTCCTTACGCTGAAGATTGGGAGGATTATGAGAAGCGTTTGCAGCAACACTTCTTGGCTTTCGGCGTTGTCGACGCTCCTATGTGTAAGTCGTTATTTCTATCTTGGATTTCCCCACGGATCTATCAGCTGCTATCTCAGTTAGCCCCTCTGCGGGAACCTGCCTCTGTCCTTCCAAGAAATGTGTGACTTATTGTCTAACTATTACCGAAAAAACACCCATGTCATTGCCGCCCGTGTGGCGTTCTACCGGTGTCGTAAACAGCCCCATCAATCTTACCGGGCTTGGGCGGCGGAACTACACGATCTGAGTAGGAAATGTCAGTTTGTCACAGACACTCATCATGAGTCTTATGCTGATTCAATGGTTACGGATGCTATTCTACGGCTTGCTCCTGATAAAGAAGTTTGGCAACGTGCCCTACAACTGCCAAACCCGTAGTTGTCGGAAGTTCTAAGCATCGCTCAATCCTTTGAAGTGTCTCACGCTGCTGGCGCGCAAATAGACGCGTGGTGTGATGTAGGCGCTGTACAGTCAACTTTTGACACGGACAATTTGCCTGTTTCACAGGAGAACGAAGATGTGGCGGCAGTTCACTTGTGTAAACAACGTCGCGTTGGGCCGCAACGCTTGCAGCGAAAACAGCAACCACAGAAGCAGGTTCGTTCCGCACTTCCTTCTTGTCCACGTTGTTTCACACAGCATGACAGGGCCGCGTGTCCAAAGGGTTGGGCCACGTGCAATTCATGTAGGAAAAAAGGCCACATTGCTTCTGTGTGTCAGTCCCCTAAAGTTCCTGTCGACAAGGACGAGGCATCGGACATGGATGTTAACTGTGTGCTTTCTCAAACAAATAAGTTGTTTATTACTGTTTGTGTTGTGGGTAAAGACATTCGCATGCAAGTGGACACTGACTCTGCAGTAACTCTCATTAATTATCGTACGTATTTGGAGTTGGGCTCCCCTCCCTTGTCTCCAGTTACGCGAAATATGAGAACTTATAATAAACAGAAAATTCCTATCATTGGGCAGTTTGATGCTTCCACTGCCTACAAGTCTGTTGTTAGGCCCCTCACGTTTTATGTGGTGGATCATGCGGGCACTGAAAACCTGTTCAGTTATGATGCTTTCCAGTTGTTCGGGTTCTCCATTGATGATGATGTGCACCTCATATCTGAGGATATTCCGTATCAACAGCTGGATGGATTGTGTTCTGAATTTACGTCCATGTTCTCTTCTGGTCTGGGTCGTGCCAAGGATTTTGAAGCCCACATCACTCTTAAAACCTACAGCTCGTCCTAAGTTTTTCCGGGCACGCCCTATTCCGGTGGCATTGCGTGCACCTGTCAAGGCTGAGATAGACAGGTTAACAGCTTCAGGGATTCTCCTTCCTGTTACCTCCAGCGAATGGGCATCGCCAATTGTGGTGGTTTCTAAACCAAACGGGAGTCTGCGATTGTGTGGTGATTTTAAAGCCACTGTCAACACTCAGAGCCTCATTGACACTTATCCTCTTCCCCGTCCTGAGGAGTTATTTACCAAGCTCGTTGGGGGTCAGTCCTTTTCCAAACTTGACTTATCGGAGGCGTACCATCAGTTGCCGTTGGATGCTTCTTCCAAGGAATTTCTCGTCATCAACACTCCTTGTGGGTTGTATCAGTACCAACGGTTACCATTTGGAATCGCAAACGCACCGGCCATTTTTCAACGGCTTTTGGAACAGCTCACAGCTTCCGTTCCCGGCTGCATAAACTATCTGGATGACATTGTTGTCACGGGGGCCTCCACTGAGGAGCAACTTCGCAATTTGCATTCACTGTTTCGGGTTTTGCATTCGGCTGGGTTGAGGTGCAATCTGGACAAGTCACAGTTCTTCCAACCCTCCATTATGTATCTTGGTTTCCACTTGTCCCGTGAGGGTATACATCCTCTACGTCTACGGCCATTAATGCTCTACCCTGGCCGTCTACGGTCAAAGAACTTCAGGCGTTTCTAGGCAAGATTGCTTATTATCACAAATTCATTCCATCCGTGGCGGCAGTAGCTCATCCTCTGCATCAACTGTTACGCAAAAACGTCCCTTTCTGTTGGTCCGACGAGTGTGAGCAGGCTTTTGTCCGCCTGAAGGCTCATTTTCGGTCGGTGCCTTGTGTTGCCACATTCCATCCAGGTCAGCACTTGGTTCTGGCGACTGACACGTCACAGTAGGGCCTAGGGGCTGTTCTCGCCCATCGGTAAGAGGATCGGTCGGAACAACCCATCGCATATGCTTCCAAGACCCTCAACGATGCGCAACGGCGTTACTCTCAAATCGAAAAGGAGGCGCTCACTATCATTTATGCTCTAAAAAAGTTCAGCGTTTTTTGTATGGTTCTAAGTTTCACCTCATCACCGACCACAAGCCGCTGGTCTCTCTGTTCAGCCATTGGCGTCGCTTCCGGATAAGGCAGCTCACCGCCTGTAACGTTGGGCCTTATACTTGTCTCGTTTTCACTATGAGATTCACTATCGCCCCACAGCCCAGCATGCCAACACTGACGCATTGTCGCAATTGCCGATGGGCCCCGACCCGGTTTTCGATCGTGATGAACTACTCTGTTTCCACATTGATGAGGAAGAACGTCGTGCGGTCGAGGGTTTTCCACTTACAGGTTCGCAGGTCGCGTCAGCTACTGCGCAGGACCCGGTCCTGCATCAGGTGATCGGTTTTGTTCAACGGGGTTGACCGGACAGGACCAAGGGCCGGGCATCGGATCCCCTTCGCAACTACCATGCCTTGCGCCTTTGTCTGTCTGTTCATGATGGTGTTGTTCTTCTGGCCACAGATGGCGCATCTCCCGGGTCGTGGTGCCAGCCTCTCTTCGCAAAGATGTTCTCAAACTGTTGCATGAAGGCCATTGGGGTATTTCTCGAACTAAGTCCCTGGCCCGCAGGCACGTTTATTGACCCGGTATTGATTCCGACATCGCCCACATGGTTGCTGCGTGTGGTCAGTGTGCTCAACAACTGGCTGCACCTCGTACTATGCCCTCTCCGTGGTCTGATCCAGCGCAGCCATGGGAATGGGTGCACGCTGACTTTGCCGGCCCCCTTCCTCGGTACTTATTGGCTACTGTTGATTGACGCCTTCTCGAAGTTTCCGTTTGTTGTTCGATGTCCGTCGCCTACCACTGCGGCGACGACGCTGGCTTTGTCCAAAATCTTTGCGCTGGAAGGTCTTCCATCCACGATCGTCACGGACAATGGCCCTCAGTTCTCTTCGCGGGCCTTCCGTGATTTTTGTACTGGACAAGGGATTCATCATGTTACAGCACCGCCCTTCCATCCGCAATTGAATGGGGAGGTCGAGCGCCTTGTCCGCACTTTCAAAAGCCAGATGAAAAAATTCCTTAGTGATTTTTCCACAGATGATGCTCTGCTGCAGTTTCTGAGTTATTATCGCTTCACGCCTCTGGGTGACCGCAGCCCTGCTGAACTCTTGCATGGCCGCCAACCGCGCACTCTACTGCACCTGCTTCACCCTGTCAGGCCTTGTGCTGTGTCCCCTAGTGCGGGAAAATTCTCGGTGGGCGGTGACGTGTGGGCACGAGGGTATGGATCTCGCCCTAAATGGATTCCAGGGGTGGTCAAGGCTCTTCGTGGCTGCCGGCTTTGTGAAATACAAACGGACGACAGCATGGTTGTTCGCCATTACGACCAGATGCGCCCACGAGTGGTGGCCACGCCGGTGCCACCACCCCTTCCTTCGCCTCCACCAGCCCGAGAAGCCAGTCCTGTCACTACTGCCGATCTACCGTACGTGTTGATGCAGCCGACGTCGCTACCGCTTCCGAGTACGCCGGAACCGGCCCCAGTTGCGACGCCGCTTTCTCCGGGAGCCATCTCGCTGGAGCACACCCCCAGTTCCATGACACCTATGGATGCTGCTCCGGAGATTTCACCCATCATCTCGTCCAGGAGGCACGTTCCTCACACGAGCTTCCATCCTGGACATTTTCGACCATGTCTCTCTGCGGGGTCTTCTCGGGGCCTCACAAGAGGCCATGGATGTCTCCGCACTGTCAATGTCTCCAAGGAAGTGAGTGTTTTTTTTTTTTTCAAGGGGGGGAAAGTGTTGTGACAGTGCCACGACATTTAACAGTGCCGCCACAACAGTACGCACAAATGGCGATAGAGGCGCTCCGCAACTCGGCTGAGCGCAGGAGCGCCACCTAGCTGCGAACGGCGCCGGCCGCATGTCACGGCACGGCAGTGGAGTAAGAGATACTGAGTTGTTATCATGTAACGAGCTATTGTTTCTAAGTGAGTGTGTTTGAATATCCACGCAATTATTGGTGATTAAAGGTTATAACAGTAACTTTGGACCATGCCTTAAGGAAAGCAGTTGTTAATAAGACATAAAAACAAGCAGGGTTAATTCGCTATAGAGTGTTTATTTTGAAATATCAATGTATTTGTATCCACCTGGCATTGACAATTCTCAAATTAAGTGAAAATAAATGTAGAAAAAACATATTTGTCACAATGAATGGCATGTAATACATATTACAAATAAAAGTGTACACTTTTTTTCGAAAACAGAACACAACACATTCACTAATACTATACAGGAAATAGATTTCCTCAAATATGTTCATCTGGTGAGCACAGGAGGTCTTCGCTGATATGAACCATGCCCCTTTTATTAATATGTTTCATGCAGGATTCATCAATTTTCTTTAATATACTGTCCTTTCTGTACCAAATTGAATCCTCTCTCTCAGGCCACACCCAATATTTTCCTTTTTTAACCATGCAACTTATTCTGAATGTCACACATTTGCCTCGCACCTCTACTGCAGTGACTTATCCAGGATAGCATTTGCCCTCATATACTGCAATGACATAGCCATTTACATGAAAGTCACCTTCAGATGTAGAAGGTTGATTGACCATATCAATTAGTAATTCTTCTTCTACAACCATGTTCGCCTCAGCGATAACAATAGGGCTGTTTACTGTGGGCAGATTACTTCGAATTAAAGTTCTGAGTGTTGCAGAACGAGCTCTTACACCACCTCGTTTTTGGCCCGATCTTGGTCGTGATGTACCACACTACACAAACTCTAACTCAACCCCCCCCCCCCGTTTCATTTTCTTCTCCCTCTATTTGTGATTCTCTTCTCCTTCCATTGTTTCTACTTAGCTCCCTCCCTATTCTCATAAAATGCCCTAACATCTTCTATAGATACACTCTTCCTTGGTTCTATGGGCAACTTGTACTTTTTGACACACTTCACATTCAGATCTGATTTTTCTTATTGTCTCCAAATATTTTTTAAATTCAGCTCCCACACTTCCCATCATAGAAGACTCATTTCTTGCATAATCAGGGGGACATTGTAAGACTCTGTCACAATTTACAGGAGACAGCCCACATTTCTCAAATCCTGTTCACCTAACTGCAAAGTCTTCGCCAGTAGACCACTAAATGTACCCTTTGGAAGACATTGTTTCTTCTTTCCTCCTGGAGTCTTCCTCCATTGAGAAAGAACATCTCTCCAGTTTTTCTTCAGAGAAGAAAAATAAGCCACATCTAGTGGCTGCAGAAGATGTGTTGCATTCGGTGGCAGGCAAATGAACTTAATGTTATTTTGTTCACAAAGCTCCAAAGTTCTGATTGAGATGTGAGAGGAGAGGTTATCTCCAATAATTACTCTCCTTCCTTCTTTCTTTAAGGCAAAAGGGAGGAAGTGAGTTTGAAACCAGTCATCAAATACTCCTTGTTCCATCCATCCACTGTCAGATGAATTCATTTGTGTTCCAGGAGGTGCATTGTAAATCCAGTCAGTCCATTTTTGCTTACCTTTAAAAATAAGCTATGGAGGAAGGAATTCTTCTGCTGCATTCCTACAGAACATCACAACGAAACATGATTTTGATTGATGTATTCTCAATTTTCTCAGGATGTCAACACATTCGACGAAACAAGAGCTTTCCTTTTGCTGGTATGTCATGAAACCCCGTTTCGTCAAAATTGAAAATATTTTCAGCAGGAACACCTATCTTGTCTTTGTATTTCAGAAAGAAAGTACTGATTATGTCCTCATTTATGGCAGCACGCTTCCTTGAAATATTTATTGTAAATTTGTGAGAAACTTCAGAACTATGCCTCTCTAAAAATGCCTTCCTCCATTCCCATCCAGGCATATTATCTGCAAAGCAGCTTACTTTTCTGTTACAGGTGTCAAGATATGACTTAACTATGCACCTCAAGTCAATGATTGATATTGGAACACCCGTGTCACTGACAGTGATACAATGTTGTACAAAATATCTTTCTTCAATCTCGGTAAACACAGTTGGTCTTCCAACTTTACAGCTGTGCTTGTTTTTTAATTTGTTCACAATGGTTTTTCTTGGAATGTTATATTTCCTTGCAGCTTCCCTCTGGCCAATTCTTCCAGTAGTAATTTCTTCTAATATTTTCTGCAGGGTGTCATTCGAGTAACAGGTTTTTGTGCCGTATTTCCTAGTACCTGGTTTTGAAGGTTTCTGCCATCCCATGGTCTGTAGAAGAAAAATATAGTAGGCCTACTCTTATTTAACTTCATGACTGAGTGGATGCTTAGGATGAATATTTTAGTTTATTATTGAGCCTACAGTAATTTTTTAATATTTTACAAACGAGTGACGTAAGAACTTGTTTAATAGTCTACCATAAGTTTCTTTAATTATTGTGATATGAATTTCCGATTTTTTATTCACATAAATGTTAGTATTTGTATGTTGAAGCATCAAAGTCACGTAATTTGTGATATACCAAGTCATTTTCTCAGTTTTAATGTTATAATATCTAGATTTATTAGTCTACTTTCAATTTGGTAAACATTATACCACAATCCTGGTAACTTTGTACCGGTACAATGTTACCCTAAACTGGGCTAGAATCTGCAACTAGCAACTTCACAGAAGCTCCCCTGCAAACGTTGCAGAACATATCAGTGCACACTCCGCTGCAGAGTGACTATTTCATTTTGGGAACATCCCCCAGGCTGTGGCTAAGTCACATCTCCGCAATATTCTTTGTTCCAGGAGTGCTAGTTATGCAAGGTCTGCAGGGGAGCTTCTGTGAAGTTTGGACGGTAAAAAAAATGGAAATGTCGTGTGGCTAGGGCCTCCCGTGGGGTAGACCGTTCGCCTGGTGCAGGTCTTTCGATTTGACGCCACTTCGGCGACCTGCGCGTCGATGGGGATGAAATGATGATGATTAGGACAACACAACACCCAGTCCCTGTGCGGAGAAAATTTCCGACCCAGCCGGGAATCGAACCCGGGCCCTTAGGATTGACAGTCTGTCACGCTGACCACTCAGCTACCGGGGCGGACCTAGGAGATGCAGTGCTGGCGGAATTAAATCTGTGAGGACAGGATGTCAGTCGTGCTTGGGTAGCTCAATTGGTAGAGCACTTGGTCGTGAAAGGGAAAGGTCAAGAGTTCGAGTCTTGGTCCAGCATACAGTTTTAATCTGCCAGGAAGTTTCCTTGTAGTATATTTGAAAATTTTGCCACATCTGTCCTATGTAATACTTGTCATAGTCTATGCACTAGATCTTGTACACTGTTGAGGTATTTATTCTTCTTCGCCACAGTTGGTCTGTGTTGTAATCTATGCACCATTTGGCCTTCATTTTGAAATGCCACTATAATGTTTTTTGGAAAGATATTGCCAGTTCTTTTCCAAACACGCCCTTTGTATATCAAAGTGACAAATTTCTTCGTAACTTTAATCTTGCAGCCCCCCTCTCTTGTACTGGCAAAATTGTTTTTAATTAGATTAAACATACACATTACATCTTGTGTCCTATACTCATTAGTTGTATCAACTTGATTATCAATATCTATTTCTCTTTGTGATTCCTCTTCCTTGAGAAGCAGTTTCAGGGCCCTGTTGTACATTGTATAAAAGTCCAATGTTTATGTTGGGTTGAGTGTCATGAGGTCGCTCCTGTAATACTATCTGAGCGTGTATCCTTTCTAAATACACCAAAAGTGTGCCTTCCTCCATCCATTACTACAGTTAAATCTAAAAAGTTAATTGCTCCATTATCTTCCATTTCTAAAGCAAAGCAAATTTTTGGATGTTGCTTGTTTAAAATGCCCATCGTTTCAACTACTTCTTTCCTCCCTTAAAAGAATAGTATAGAGTCTTCAACACACTGTCTATAATAGGTCATCTTGTCTTTAATATCTGGAAAAAAGTTCAAAAATTTATGCTTAGCGCCATTAAAAAAAATCCTAGCTAAAATTCCCGACAGGGAATGGCCAACCCCTTGCCTTTAGGCGATATTTTTATGAACGACTTTGAGCACAAATTTTTCAGCTCCTTTCCAGAAATTAAAACAACATCTATTACAAATGTGTGTTGACGACTGTAGCCCACTCTTTAAAGGGGAGAAGGAAGAACTGGTCAAAATGATGGGGATTTTAAATGAGCATTATTGAAAAATGCGCTTTGCTTTAGAAATGGAGGATAACAGAGCATTAACTTTGTAGATTTAACTGTGAGAAGAGAGGGAAGAAGTCATGCTTTCAGCGTCATGAGAAAGGATACACACTCAGATAGTACCATACGAGCGACCTCAGCACCCAATCCAACATATAAGAGTCTACTTTTCTGCAATGTGCAACAGGGCCCTGAAACGGCCTCTCACAACTGTGAGATTTCAAAATGAGTTTTAAACTGTTGTAAAATTCAGATTACTGCACTTTCAATGGATAACCATCTTTTCTGACTCATCCGAACTATTTTTAATGATAAACCACTGTCAGTTTTTGAAGCAAATATTTCCTTATATGTGATTTGTGTCGCAGCAGAATGTCTGAACCAGCTGTCTGTCTCTTTAACTAAGAAGTATGAATCCCTTGGCAAAAGTTACTAGCAGCATATGAGACGCCAAATAGCAAAGGACGGCTCATGTACCTAATTAATTGTAAATGCAGAATTTCACCTTTTAGTTTAAAATAAATCCCACTGTAAAACCCCACCATGACAAAACACAGTGTCTGTGCCTATAACAAGAATTTTATTTAAATTCAGCTCTCTTTTACAAGAGCAGCCTTTAAGAGCTTCAATAATGACATGTGCAGCGCATTAGACTAATTGCACAATTTCTATAGACATATCCAGAGCCAAATTTCTTGCAGTAGAACAGTACCTAATCACAATTACTAGTACAGCAATTTTGTTACCGGTTTTTCATTTGTTTCATCTAAAATTAAACTATATCCTTAGCCTCCCATATCACTTACTAACAATTCTTCAAATGTGGTGCTAACCCCTTACTAGCAATTGCTGTGCAGTTTGTATGATGGAGTTTAAGATCAGCTGCTCCATTACTGTCAGAAAAACAATATTTACACACATCGCACAAGTCGTCTATAGTTAGAAATGAATGATGTTCTGCAATAAAAAATGTCAACTGCCCTTCCACCAACTTTGAATCTTGTCTGACTGGTTTGCATGGTATACCATGCTACTGCCTACTACTGAATAGTTTTGCTGCTTTTATATACTTATTTGTTTTAGTATGCCTGGCAAGTAACTCGACTTTGCAATGACATTTGGTGTCACTTCCCTCCACTGACTTTACCCACTTTTTATATCTCTCATCATTTAGCCACTGGCTTCGAAACCGCTGAGAATATTGCGGTTTCAGCCATGATTTCTAGCTTACTTGTAGTATATACTTAATTATAACAGTAAAATCTGTGTGTATTTCCTTCCCGAGAATGTCCACTTGATTGCACCATATGTATTTCACAGGTAACTAACGTATTTGCACAAACACCAACAGATATTGTCTCACTATCCAACTGTCCACCACATTCAAATATTAACTCAATAGCTCTGTCTCCTCGAAACTGACCAGTCTTGGGGATCCCAGTTCAGAGCGGTGGGGGGAACTCTTCGTAACCAACAGACCATGTTACATCACATGAATGCCACTAATCTAATCTCTTCCTTTTCTTAGCTAGCCGCGCGGTCTGCAGCGCCATGCTAAGGTCCGTGCGGCTCCCCCTGGACTGTGGTTATACTTATTAGTTTATAACCAATACATGCGGAGGTGGTGAATATCAACAAGAGCTGATCAACTGAAATTATCATTTAATCATATCTTTTATTTTCAACTGCGCAACATTAAGCGCTATAATACCAGATTTTCCATGGCGCTAATTACATAAATCTGGCACCAGATGCATTTAAAACGCAGCACACATTTGGTACCAAAAGTAACAGGTTGGCTATTCTGATAGGCACCAAGGAGAGTAAATTCTATAGAATTGCACTAACTCTGTAAACGTGAAGCAAGCGACTTTTTCACTCTGACATATTTTTATGAACAACGTTGTGTATAGCAATCGAAATACAAGAGTAAATTTGTGTAACAATCGATAAATGTGTTACCTACATACGCACAAACAGAAACGGAAACGCCGATAGGTCTCAGGCGCTGCAGAGTCATGGAATGTGCGGCTGGTCCCGGCAGAGGTTCGAGTTCTCCCTCGGGCGTGCGTGCGTGTGTGTGTGTGTGTGTGTGTGTGTGTGTGTGTGTGTGTGTGTGTCCTTAGGATAAATTAGGTTAAGTAGTGTGTAAGCTTAGGGACTGATGACCTTAACAGTTCAGTCCCATAAGATTTCACACACATTTGAACATTTTTTGGAAAAATCTGCTGGTACTTTCTACAGGGAAACGCTTTTCCTAAAATAATGTTGATTTAAATATGGACTATTCGTTTTCATGTTTACGCCCACAGAATTTTATGTTTACTGTAGACTTGGCCACTGTTTCTATGTTTCGATACAGTGTATCGATACGTGGAACTGTTTCAGTGTTCCGGAACGGCTGTGGTTCACAGTTTCGAAACAGTGGTGTTTCATTCCGCCCCTATCTCGGATAACCGGACCAGATTCGATCTCGAGCCAGACACAGAAACTGTATCGTTGTTTCAAAATAAGGCTGTTTCAGTCCACCTGTACTGGGAACGGACTGATTGTATCGAAACAGTGATGTTTCATTCCGCTCTGTGTCGGACGAGATTCGGGCTCAGCACAGGTACTGAAACACAACATACCACTTCATGAAACACTTTCAAGAGTGTCTAAATCTTTTTGACAAGCAATAGCATGAAGCTTAAGATATCTGAAAATAAAGCTTCGTTTCTAGCTGACTGTCCTGTTTCGAAATGGCGTAACATGTCCTTTATAAACATTAACCAAACAATAAAACAACGAATACTATTCACATTCAAAATAATGAATATGTGAAAATCATTAAGTTAAATTACACTTTTTTTATAACATACGCTTCTCTGTTCATGTGCAGTACTCATATTAAGAAACGCAAGTAAGCCTACAACATTTTGAATAAAAAAAGGCGTAGAGTGACAGGTATTAGACATATACATAAATCTGATGTAGGTGTCATTGTAAGCAATCTGTTTGACATATCACTGATAGTGTAATGGTGAACGGGAAGGGCTGGGAAGCATGGTGAATTTATAGTAACGGTTCGAAACACCTTGAAAGGCAAAATTTTTCTATTATATTTTGTTATTTATTCGAATTATTTGGCGTTATTTGTGAGTCTATAGTCACTGTGCCTATTACCCACAATGATTCCCTTGCGTGCATGGAAATTAGCAGGATGGGTATATTACCCATACTAACGGAATGTGGGAATCCCAGTAGCATAGCCATTGTTTCTGCAGTTTGCTTCTACCTCCAGTTCCGTTTGTGGTGGTTCTTCTGTCTTCAGCTATGCCTGTCCTCAGCCAATTGAAAAGTATGAAAGTCACACGACACGGAAGCAGCGCATTTGCTTCTGGAAATACGAAACTATCAAGACGCCTAAGTGATAGTTTCATACTTTCTGCGATATGATTATCGCTCTCGCACCTCATTTGTGCTTATATGGACATTCTTACACAGTAGATATTCAAGATGATAAAATGTGTAGGTTTATTAGATTACGAAACACAAACTGTTTCGCTGTTCCGAAACAGCGTACCGAAACATTACATTGTACTGTTTCATTTGTTTCGAAACAATTATGTGTTTCAGTTTGCCCATCTCTAGTTTACTGTATGCAAGTTCACAAAGGATAGTGCAAGGAAAGGCTAGTGGCTTGAGGCTCTATGACGAAATATAACACATCAGTCAAATAAGACACAATGTGTTCAGAGTTTTTCTATAAAATTCACTTCGATTGAACTTCATTGTCATGCAACCTGTTTATATTGAGCTCTCAAAACCTGATTTCGTATACCAATTCCCCAATACTGCTTCTCTGTGATCACGTAAAAATCTGAAAATCGATTCCGGAAATCCGCTTCTGGGAGCCGTTTTTCAAATTCCGCAATCGATTTTCGCTCCCATATAAACGCAACCGGTCTTGGAACGCCATTGAGCTGTTACGTTTCGTCTTGTTTTTAAAAAATTTCGGCTAGTATGGAAGGAGTGGCTTCTTGTACAGTGAAGGATAAATAGAAATTTTAGACTGAAGCTGTTAACACCTCGTCTAACTGAAGAGAAACACCGACTGTGCTGACTAAATCAGAAACTGTAGCAGTCGTTTTTCGGACGCCATATTTAACTGGGCTAGCAAATCCGCTCCAGACCTTAACATGTAAACACGCCAGCGAGAAACAGTTTTGAAATTCGGTTTTCGTCTTTTGGAAGATGTGTCGCATGTAAATGTAGTGATCATGGGTTTACGAAATGAAGCATGTAAGCAGCGTGTTATTAAATGCTATCTGTGGTTGCGTAGTAACTGGCATAAACTGTACTGTTTGCTCTAAATGTGTCATGCTTTCCGAGGATGTGGTGAGGCAGAAATCTAAGACAGCCTAAATTGATGTAATTGAAATGACTATCGATCATATTTATAGTCTTGGTTCCAGAGGTATGCTGAGGTACCCTGTGCATTTGGGAGAATTTTCAAAACTTTTCCCCTCCCTTCCTCCCCAAACAACTACCATCCTGCAAATATTTTCTATGTAGATTAACAACATTCTGTAAGTTATACATTACTGAGAACTATTACATACTGGTAAATTAACTATGTAGATGGAAAATATTACAAACAGCAAATTAAATGCATAACTGTAATAAACAAACCACAAATTGTATGAACCTTCTAAAAAATTGAAAGGAAAGCAAAATCCATTTCTTATATGGTAGTTTATAGTCCCTACTAGTCGTTGGTTTTATTATGATGTAATGTTGAATTGAAAAGTTATATCTGCTTTAAAAATTTCCCTGACTAAGATGGTAATGCCGCCATAGTTGCGTTTCTTTTGATGTTCCTTGGGTTCCCCCCCCCCCCCCCCCCCCCCAATGTGTTTATTTGCTGTGTGTTCACCATTCAATGCACTCCGCTTTGTATCAAGATGTAACATATAGTGAGCCTTTGTATTCCTGTGTCTGAACTTGATTTCCGTAAACTTTAAGGAGTGTAAGGCCAGTAAAATCCCAAAATTCCGTCACAGGTGTTTATTACGTCTTTTGTTTGAAATATGATTTGAGTCGTCTTGAGCATCGGTTTTTGTGCCACGTCTGATGAAGGAATCGAAAGAAGCCTCGTGAAATTCGTAAGATCGAATTTCCAGCTACTTAAATTTCAAATTCTGTATTTGTTCGACACCTATGGCATTCGCTATGTGGTGGATGGCAAGATAACAAAATCTGAGAATTTGATGATGTCTCCTGAAAACTGTGGTAAAAGACAATGCTCAAACCTTATGTTGCATTTTGATCATGATCAAGCACTTGCATATGGAATATTTTATAACATGCACTACTGCTCGCGAAATGTATGAACACCTGTGCATCAGTCACAAACAAATATCCAAAGTGAACAATCTCTCTCACATGAGATACATCCATGAGCATTGACTGAACTCAAGCTATCTAATGTCACGGAATATTGTGAAAATCATGAACATTGCGAGTCAACTCAATGACGTGGGTGAAATTGTGTTGGACGTATTGATCATGGCTAGGACTCTGGAAGACTTCCAACGAAGTTCCATTCCCTAGTCACCACATGGGACAGTGTGCCTGGAAATCAGCAAATGATTCTGAAATTCTAGGAGTGGCTTTTACAGTACAGCTGATGTGGATTAATGTGTAGGTACATGGTAAAAGACCCCTCCCCCCCCCCCCCCAGATATGATAAAGTTAAAATTTACTAAAAAATGAAACAGCGATAACGACAGAATCAAAGACCAACTATAAGCGTCGGCAAATAAATTAGTTATGAATGCTCAGTAAAGCGTAGATAAATGACCATAAAACATCATTCACTTTTTTGTACATGATTTTGTTTCACTCTCTCGTATGTAGAAGTTTGGTTAAGATCTATTGCTTGAGTATGAAGGGCTATGAGTGTTTTGTATTATATGGGTTTTATGTAATGTGTGTTTGCTTCATATTTAATATCATCTTGAGAGGCACTGGTGTTCCCTGGAGTCAGCTGCCTACGTCTGCAATTGAAATGGAGGAAGAGACGTTCACAGTAATATTTTCGTAAAATTAACAGAAGGAAAACTTTCAGAAGACACAAATATATATATATATATATATATATATATATATATATATATATATATATATATATATATATAGCGATGGACACAGAAAAAGAAACGACGCAAGGTAAGGTGAATGAACAATAGCACGATTTTGTACACAAAGAACATTTGATATAAATACGCTGAACTAATATTCTCTTTTCATTGCAAACGAAAGGACAATTACCAATCAATTCCTTTAATTTTTCCTTTTAATTACATTTTTTATTATTGTAATACAAAGTGTAGTGGAAGTGTTAAAGGACAATTTACGCTTCAAAATGGAAAAAAGTACTTTCATGGAACTAATGCGAAGTGAGAGAGCAATTTGGGACCAATGTGACCAGCAGCACAACACAGTGGTCTCAAACCAATTCTCTGGGAAAATATAAGAAACAACTTAATGTGTCAGGTATGTATTTATCCTTCATTAAATACAGTAATGCATTTCAAAATAGCCATGTTGTAGTTTGAAGCTCTAAATTAATGGAACTGCTTGAAAATTAACAACGAAAATTAGGTCTTAATATTTGAACATTGGTTTTGCCATGGAACTGAACCTTGTGGACCACTGAAATAACTCTTGAGCGCTTTTCTGACATCTTGCGAATCACATGTTGGTTGACTAAACATTCTACAATCTTTCGAGATATGGTATTCCTTACTGTGTTCGTTGAAAGCGGTCTGCATTACTGACGTTGATAAACTTCTGTCTTGGTCAATGTATATGTTGTGTAGTACGCAGATGCATTTCACGATCTTCTCAACTTTTTGAGCAATGGCTTTGTACGATATTCTCAATTTTGAGGACATAATACCAAATGCACATTCAGCAGTTCCCCTGGTTCTTGAAAAACGATAAGTGTATATTTTCTCATCAGTTAACTCTCACTTAGGTTTCATAAGATACAGTGTCAGTGGGTAGGCATCATCAGGAAGTAAAACAAAAGGTATGTCAACTGCACTTCCTGAAAAGCTAGCTGGCAAAGGCAATGTTTTTTCGTAGTTTTCAAGAAACTCGTACACACTAGAAGCCAGAAAGGTCCTCCATCACTTTGCTTTCCATGTCCGCTAACGTCAATGAATGTAAATCTACAGGTGTGATTTGTGACACTGTGACAGCTTGCAAAATAACAGAAAAAAGTTTTTGTACTTATAGTACATACTTCGACTCATAGTAGTGCACTTAATCCTAATGTGCTTCCTATCTATACTCCCCACTACATTCGAGAAATTCCAGTTTGCTTCATAGCCATTTGAAATTTATGTCCATTTTTTACCATCTGGTATTGCTAAGTACTCTGCGGAAAGCTTCCCCCAAACAAAATCAATAACTTGGCTGATTATTTTTCCTACAGTTTCGTTGTGCATTCGAAACACTTGTCCAACTGAGCAAAATAACAGACCATTTTCCAAATATCTGAAATGGATGAAAATGTAGCAGTAAGCCCCATTCATATTAATAATGAAAGATAGAAATTTTGTTTTATGATCAAGTATGTGTGAAAATTGGTTTACATCTCTATGTTTTGTTTATAAGTCTGGAGGCTCGAAAGTGTTTGGATTCTATGAGGGACGTGTACAGAATGAAGCTACAGCAATCAAAAGAATTAAAATCTGGAATGCAAACAAAGATCTGAAGTATGTGGACATTCTTTGAAGATATGGATTTTTTGAGAGGCACTGTGATTCCTAGAAAGGAACCTGGAAACTTAGAATCCCAGGAGTCATCTGCTTTCCTGTCTCCAACAAGTGCTTAATGTCACGCTGATAATGCCTCTGAAGATCAATCTTGGTCAGCAGACACGAGCAAGGTCGAAACAGAAGATACAAACGACTGTGACAGCATTTGCACCTAAGAAGAATGCGCCAGTGATGAAGTAAATATGAAAAGTACGAATTTCAGACGAAACCATAAAAACCAAGGAACGATTATGAAACAAAAGCACTGGAACTGGAAGAGCAAATACTACAGTTACTAGAAATGTGCATTGAAAGTGATGATGGGTATTACCATTTCTTAATGAGCCTTTTGTTATCTATAAGAAAACTAAACAAAATGCAAAAAATCGAGTTAAATATGGAGATTCCTGCTGCAGCTGTCAAAAAGGTGAAAGAAAAAGTCAACGAAAAGCAAAATTTTCAAAGTGACAATTTTGTGTCACCATCACAAGGCTATGGAGCTAGCAACACAACTGCTCCAGCAATGGGAAGTGTTGAATAAATGGGGACAATTTCTGCATTGTCAGTAGTGAATGCAGATGAAATGTTGCTGCTATAGAATAAATAATTTTGGCTGTATAATATATGTGCATTGAAGATATCATTAAAACTATTCAAAATTTATGTTTTGTAATTTTTCATTATTTCATTCACATGCTAAGAAGTTTTTTTCTGGCAGTATCTAAGTCTAGCCTTATATGGAAGTGAAACATGGACAATAAACAGTATATTACATCTATGCCATAATCTGACTAAAAGAAAGGGTAGTAGGACTCATCCTGAGAAATGAATGAATATTTAATTTGATAACTGAGAAGAGTGTATAGGGTTATATTGTAGTGGGAGAGTAAGACTAGCCTACAGTAAGCAAGTTGAGGTGGATGTAGATTGTAGCAGTTATTGAGAGATGAAGAGGACTGCACGAGATAGTCTAGCATGGTCATGCAAATATTTGTGCTATTGGACCCATCGCAAATATGTATTGCGTGTTGTCTCATCGTTAATAGTTGTGGAAAAGTAAACAAGACCTGATAACTTTGTAACCCTACATACAATATGTGGAAATTCTCGCAAGGGCTTATAAATGCAGATAAGGTAGAAAAAGCAGACTCGTTTCTACGTAGCTAAACATAAACCAGTAAAAAGATAAACAGTAAAAAGGCGGTCATTTCATCAGAATCACTCATTTTGAAAAATTCTCCAGTAGCAGTGATATGGCATGTGTACAGCACAGGACGCTCAAAGCTGTTGGGTGACATATGGCCGAGAGACGATGGTAGCGCCACAGTCTAAAAAATACAGCCACGAAACTGTCTGGAGTGAAATTTGTTGCCGTTTGACAGCTGGAGCGACGCTAGCGCTTCAAGCGGTAAGTATAGAGTTTGTTTTTAGTTATTTTCTACCTAATTAACGAAATATCTGTTATATTTTAGCGTTCCCTGTGTTAGCAAGTTATCAAGAGGCATGAATTATCGGGAAAGTCGTAAAAACAGACGTATCATATGACTAAATGACATAACCTACAACGCACTTATGAAGAAATACTTTCGAATATGTCTCCATTTCATCTTATTCTGTTGAAAGCAAGAGAATACAAACACATTTCATGCCTGAGAAGTATATATTTCTGCTGTTGTCTGCTGTTATTATCATAAGCTCTTTCCTTGACATTTAAAAAATTTTTTGTGAAGCCCAATGATTCGCCCTTTCTTACATTTCAATCGACTTTTTAATAGACGAATATTTTTGTAAGTGTAATTACTTTTGCTTCAAAAGCAAGTGTGTTAAAGATTCTTGCCGTTTGTGGCCCAGATTTAGCAACAATTGTGGTATTGGTTTCTGCTATATTGGGAATCGGTTTTATTGCTTTTGACGGTTTATTGTCACCTCTGTGTGGTTTTCCCTTAAGCTACAGTTGCGGTAGGTTATTTGATACGTTAAATAAGGTAGGAATTACGTTCCATGTTGGTTTCCTACATTCCACATTCACTGATTTGACTGAAAATGTAGAGAACGAAACTCTGCTTTGTGGGATAGAGATACGACGTCTTTCCGTAACAGGTCTGGTCGTCTGGTATTCACTAGCAATTTTTTGTTGTTAAAAGAAAACGACATTTCTCAGGAAAGAGAATCGTAAATAAACTGTCCTGTAATTCACAGTTTCGTATCTCCCAGAGTCCTTAAGACACTAAATAATGACAAACATGGTGTAAATGTTTCGTTATCGTCGATTGTTATGGTACTACATACACTCTCTATAGTAAGATTTACGTTGCAAATCAATATGAACGTTAGTATTCGCGCTCATCCTGTATCGTATTCGAAAGTGTCGCTTGCTGGCCGCTTGGGACGCTGCTTTTGCTGGTAGTAACAAAACCTAGACGAAGTGTCGCGACTGTTATGTTGGACA
Organism: Schistocerca serialis cubense; assembly: GCF_023864345.2. NCBI lineage: Eukaryota > Metazoa > Arthropoda > Insecta > Orthoptera > Acrididae > Schistocerca > Schistocerca serialis. The sequence goes on from NC_064642.1 coordinate 246,369,747, forward strand.
GTGGTAGTATAGGCATCACACCTATCTGAGCTGACTTCCGGCTCCAGTTGGGTCGGGTAGTGTCGGGTTAGGCTCTGCTACCTGTGTAAGCCATCTCCCTTCTTTTTTTACCTCCATGAGTAATAGCGTATACAGTATTATTGGCATAACTGAAGAGCAGGTTAGGCTAGAAATATAGCGGCGAGTACAAAGGACGTGTAAACAGCTGTTTATTTACAGATTAAATACTCGTAAGAACTGAGAATACACTGATAAAATTACGTTATCTTCAGAGTTTTGACATTGTGATCAACATATGCGTCGTGTTTGGCTGTAGTTTTTCATATAGCAGACGGAAGATACAAGCATAACTAGAAACAGCTTAGGTATTTTCACTTCAGTAGTGTGTGTAAACCTACATAATTACATGTTTGTCTTATCTGAAATACCGGCAGTATTTAAATAGTTTATGCATATTTTAGAGGCTTAATAATCTAATATTAACAGATTTAGCTTAATGATGTGCTTTTAATCAGGTTTGAGCAACTTAGGATTTTTTTTAGAATATTATGCTCATTATGAAAGTCTCTTATAACTATAATGTGCTAGTTGTCATTGATAACAAGTGTATCTATTAATTTGAGTGTTCTTAAGAAAACACACACACACACACACACACACACAAATATATATATATATATATATATATATATATATATATATATATAAGAATGTAATAGGAAGAATGACCTTGTAGTATTACTCAGTTCTTTCAATTTGAGCTCTGTCATTGATTTTCCTACTCGGATAACAAAGAACAGCAGTACATTGATAGATAACTTTTTTATACACCAAGATTAGTTTATGGACATAAATGCTTATCCTGTTGAGAATGATCTTTCAGATCATGGTGCACAGATAGTTACAGTACATGACATAGTTCCATGCAGTATATCAAATCAGACTTTCAAAGCAGTGCATTCAATTAACAATACAAATATTGCAAACTTTAGGGAAAGCCTACAGCAACTAGATAGGGATGAAGTGTAGAAGGAACCTGATGCAAACTTGAAATATAACTTATTTCACGATACATTTTTAAGGGTATTTGAAAATTGTTTTCCCAAGAAAATAGTTAAACATAATTCCAAGAAAACATATAAAAACCATGGCTAACTAAAGGAATAAGAATATCTTGCAACCATAAAAGAGAACTGTATCTAACAGTAAGAGGGAGTACTGACCCCGAAATTGTTCAATATTATAAAAACTATTGAGCGGTGCTAAGAAAAGTTATTAAAAAGTCCAGATATTGAAAGGGAAACAGGGCAACCAATGGCACAGAAAGACTTTAGTGCCATAAAACTGAATGAAAAGTGTACTAACAAACAATCAGAAATTGAAAATATTTTCAATAATCATTTTTTAAATGTTGTGGAGAAAATAGGATCTAGATCTTCACTAGAAGAGGCAGGGCTACTAATAGAAGAGGCCATACCTGTGCAGTTTGAAACAACTGTAATTCCACCAACCTCTCCCTCTGAAATCAGTAAAATAATATACTCACTGAAAAGTAAAAGCTCTTACGGAATTGATGGCATTTCCAGCAAGGTACTTAAAGCTTGTTCCCCACAGATAAGTAGGATTCTCAGCCACGTATGTAATAGCTCTTTGGAGCAGGGTGTTTTCCCCAATAGACTGAAATATGCCATTGTAAAACCATTGCATAAAAAGGGGGATACATCAGATGTCAACAACTACCGCCCAATCTTTCTTCTGACAGCTCTATCAAAAATTTTTGAGAAAGTGATGTATTCAAGAGTTGCCTCCCATATTTGTAAAAATAAAGTACTAACAAAATGTCAGTTTGATTTTCAGAAAGGCTTTTCAACAGAAAATGCTATATACACTTCCACTGATCAAATATTAAGTGCTCTGAATAACCGGACATTACCCATTGGTATTTTTTGTGATCTCTCAAAGGCCTTTGATTGTGTAAATCATGGAATTCTTTTAGGTAAGCTAAGTCATTATGATTTAAGGGGGGCAGTGCACAAATGTTTTAATTCATACTTAGCTAGAAGAATTCAGAAAGTTGAAATAAATGGTTCTTGTAATGTTAAAACATTAGCTGACTCAAACTGGGGGGGCTATCAAGTACATGGTCCCACAGGGTTCAGTCTTAGGTCCTTTACTGTTCTTGATATACATGAATGACTTACCATTCCACATTGATGAAGATGCATCCAAAAACCAAGAACTAAGTGATGTAATTGTAAATGATGTTTTTCACAAAATTATTCAGTGGTTCTCAGCAAACGGACTCTCTTTAAATTTTGATAAAACGCAGTATATACAGTTCCGTACAGTAAATGGCACAACTCCAGTAATAAATATAGACTTTGAACAGAAGTCTGTAGCTAAGGTAGAATTTTCAAAATTTTTAGGTGTGTCCATTGATGAGAGGTTAAACTGGAAGCAACACATTGGTGGTCTGCTGAAACGTCTGAGTTCAGCTACGTATGCTATTAGGGTTATTGCAAATTTTGGTGATAAGAATCTCAGTAAATTAGCTTACTATGCCTATTTTCATTCACTGCTTTCGTATGGCATCATATTCTGGGGTAATTCATCGTTGAGCAGAAAAGTATCCATTGCTCAAAAACGTGTAATCAGAATAATTGCTGGAGCCCACCCACAGTCATCCTGCAGAAATCTATTTAAGGATCTAGGGATCCTCGCAGTATATCTATTCACTTATGAAATTTGTTGTTAATAATCCAGCCCAGTTCAAAAGTAATAGCAGTGTGCATAGCTATAACACCAGGAGAAAGGATGATCTTCACTACGCAGGGTTAAATCTGACTTTGGCACAGAAAGGGGTAAATTATGCTGCCACAAAAGTCTTTGGTCACCTACCAAACAGCATCAAAAGCCTGACAGATAGCCAACTAACATTTAAAAATAAATTAAAAGAATTTCTAGATGACAACTTCTTGGCTGAATTTTCAGATGTGAATTAAGGGAGGCAAAAAAAAAAAAAAAAACTTAAACATTAGTGTCATGCAACATTTTGTGTAATGTAATATCTTGTACAGACATATTTTATTAACCTGACACGTTCCACATCATTACGACGTGTCGTATTCATGATCTATGGAACAAGTATTAATCTAATCTAATCTATGGCTTACAACGCCATTTCGTTTCAGAAAAATCGTGTTAGGACCACACGCAAACTCACTGACGCCGCCATCTTACCTCATTAACTTCAGGTTTCAGTGAAAGCTACGTCTTTCGCAGACTAGTAATGTATGTCTTTGATGCGGACCAAAGTGCGGTCAAATCAGTCTGTGGTGCAAAGGAAAAACAGGCCATGCATCTCTTTTTCGTCTTGTCTATTTCTTGAAAAATAAATCTGACGTCTTTAATCGTTTCAAGGAATTCAGCATGATGATGTCGAACAGACTGTCCAAAGCTATGAAGTCCTTGAGAAACGGTCGAGATATGGAACACTTGAAGAAGAACATGAAGAGCTATCTCATGAACTGTGGGCTAGCACACGAGACGCCAGCACCAAACACTCATCAACAAAACAGGAAAATAGGAGTCGAAAACAGGTCAGTGAGGTCCACGTCCATTGAGGCAAATATTCCGAAAATTCTGTGGGTACAGGCAGTTAACACCACTGTTTATATATTCAATTGGGCTTAGTCAGAAAGGGAGGAAACAAAATTTCATATGAATCGTGGACAGGTATGAAACCTCAGAGCTCACACATGAGGACTTTCGGAGCAGCATTTGTGCATCTTCATAAAGTGTTCGTGACAAGTTAGACCAAAGACCAAGAAAATGATCATGGCCGGACATCAGGCAGAACCTTGCAATTACAGACTTTTTGATCCAGGGCATAAGACAATCCTCAAATCCCACGACGTGAATTTCAATGAGGGAATCCTGACAAACCACAAACCAACTTCGAAGCAGGACAGTGTCGATTTACAGTTCTTCCCTATTTTGCACTCTAACGCCGAAGAAATGAAGGGGAAGATCCAGATCACGATGTCGGGCCACTAGCTGTAGATGGGAGAAAAATGCAAGGAGAGGGAGATCGAGATCTCGAACAAACACTCAAAGGTTGGCAGCAGTCTTATGGATTACGTGGCAGGAGCCACATTCGCCCCGCAGCCAGATATGATTCGAATTATGTAGACTATCTTGAAGCGAATACTTTCGAAGAGGCAATCTCGGATCCAAACAAAGAAAAATGGAAACGAGAAAGGAAGAGGAACTTGAAGTGCATCAAACGAATGAAACTTGTGTTGACGTGCGAAAAGAGGCCCAAAGGAGAAGAAATTCAAAGTGGCTTTTCAAAAATGTGGAAAATGAAAACAGACCCCCGATATAAAGCTCACCTTGTCACCTGAGGCTTTACTCAACTCTCTGGACTGGGCTACAGCGAAACTTTCTCACCAGTAATGAGAAAAATCTCACTACGCACTTTGCTCGCGATTTCGGCCAAGGAAAATTTTTCAGATGTTGCTATCTGATATAAAAGTCGCGTTTTTATGTGGGAAGCTAAATAAGGAAATTTATATGTCAGTGCCACAAGATGTGATGCTGTAAGAGAACGAATGTATTTGCAAGCTTAAAAAGGCAATTTACAGTTTATAGTAGGATTGCTGTTGTTGGAATCAAATGCTAGGTAAATTCTGGAAGAAGTTCGATTTCAAAGAAAGGACACAGATAAAGGTATTTTCACTGGAAAATTTTGAAATGGTCTAGTCTCCTTGGCTTTGTAGACGATGGGCTGTTGATAGGAAAAAGCAAAGAATCCTTCAAGGTCTTTGTAGAAGAAATGGCGAAAACGTTTGTAATTACTATTTCCAAAGTCAAAGTCTTCTGCAGAATGGAAATGGAGAGAAATGGAGAAGAAAAAATGTCGTTTGTGCATGGGACAGCATATGTCACACGAATCTTGAAATGTTTTGACTGGGAAAATTTGATTCTGTATCTGGTCGAATCCAAATGTGGAATTGTACTCAGCAGCTGAAAATGCCCCAGCTTTAGCGAAATTTCCATTCAGGGGAGCAACTGGTTTATTTTCACTTCTGTCTTTCAAAGTGAATGCAACGAGCAAATACCTGAACAGTTATGATGAGAGTCATTGTCAAGTCATCATACACATTTTCAAGTATGTGCAAATCACAAGAGACTGCGATATATTGACAGCGAGAGCGAAGACAAGACGATTCTCTTCGGATATAGGGACTCGGATCATGTGGGACATACAGAAACAAGGCAATCGACTTCTGGATTCGTTTTTCTGTTGTCAGTTATTTGTTGTCTTGTCCTGCAGCGTCAAAGAAAGGTGACACTGAACACCATAGAAGCGGAGTATGTGGCATGTAGCATAACTGTAGAAGACGCGATATGGCTGCAAACTCTGCTACGTGATTTCGGAATTCAGTGCGATCAAGCAACTCAATACGATATGGATAATCAGGGTGCTATAAGACTCAAGACTCACAGAAAGTCCCGAATTGCATAAGAGATCGTAACACACTCGTAACCAATATCGTTTCGTAAGAGAAAAGTATGAAGGGGGAGCGATCATTAGTGCGTATGGTCCTGCAAAAAACAGTATGCGCACATTTGCACCAAACCATTGAGAAAGTTAAGTCTGCGATGTTACACACAAGCTTGAACATTGTCAGAGATTGATTTTAAGATACTCAAATAGTGGGAGTGTTGAAACTGAAATGTTATATTCGTTTATGAAATCTACATGCTTGTGATACTGATATCGCCAAACTCGCATTTCTTTGCTTTGCTTTGTATTAAGATGTAACAATAGTTATTAATTTTTATTCCAGTGTTTGAATTCATAAACCGTATTACTTATATGGAAATCAGGAACGATGCAGGTACAATATAAATCAGATACCACACAGTGCGGTAGGCATGCACTTTACTGAGTGAATGCACACAGTTGAAAATACACATGACTGTTCACCACGTACGCTAAGAAGAATATGCCACAGACATTGCGCTCACAGCACATCAGTGATGTATACTGCAGTGGATGTGAACAGCACGCTGGAAGGCATTCCAGATATGCTCAATAATGTTCATACCTGTAGAGTTTGGTGGCCAGCGAGAGTGTTTAAACTCAGAAGAGTGTTCCTGGAGTCACTCTGTAGCAATTCTGGACGTGTGAAGTATCGCATTGTCCTGCTGGAATTGCCCAAGTCCGTCAGAATGCTCAATGGACATGAATGGATGCAGGTGACCAGACAGGATGCCTACGTACGTGATACCTGTCAGAGCCGCATCTAGACGAATCAGGGTCCCATATTCCTCGAACTGGATACGCCCCACACCATTGCACTAACTTGAACAGTCACCAGATGACATGCGGGGTCCACAGATTCATGAGGTTGGTTCCATACCCGTACACGTCTATTCGCTCAGTACAATTTTAAACGAGATTCGTCCGACCAGGCAACATGTTTCTAATCATGAACAGTCAAATGACGGTTTCAAGGGCTCACGCAAGGTGTAAAGCTTCGTGTCGCGCAGTCATCAAGGGTACACAAGTGGACCTTTAGCTCTGAAAGCCCATATCGATGATGTTTCATTGAATGGTTCTCACACTGATACTTGTTGATGGACCAGCACTGAAATCTGCAGCAATTTGTGGAAGAGTTGCACTTCTGTCACGTTGAACGATTCTCTTCAGTCGTCGTTGGCCCCGTTCTTGCAGGATCTTTTTCCTACCGCAGCGATGTCAGAGATATGATGTTTTACCGGATTCCTGATATTCACGGTACACTCGTGAAATGGTCGTACGGGAAAATTCTCACTTCATCGCTGCTTCGGAGATGCCGTATCGTGTCCCATCACTCGTGCGCCGACTATAACACCACGTTCAAACTCACTTAAATCTTGATAACCTGCCATTGTAGCAGCAGTAAGTGAACCAACAGCTGCGCCAGACACTTGTCGTTTCATATAGGCGTTGCGGACGGCAGTGCCACATCCTGCCTGTTTACAGATATCTGTATTTGAATACACATGCCTATACCAGTTTCTTTGGCACTTCAATGTATGTGAACTACTGACTTTAATACTAAGCTAAAATCATGATTGAAATATATGTTCCCATCTGAGTAAAATTTCTGGACGAAATTGATAGTGATTAGAGTGATTTAAACGTTCTTAGAACCAGAAAAAAAATGTGTGTGGGCGACAAAGATAGACTTTGTTCCACACGAACTGTAAGCTTTTCATTTTAGTCGTAGTGCTATACAGGGTGTATATAAACGAATATCGGGGTTTTAACGCTTTATAATATTTATTATATTAAACTTAGAGTTATAAAGGATTTGTCAAATGAAAGAGTAACTCAAACAGTTTTATCAAGAACCTTATAAATGTTAAATGTGAGCACCACTTGTCACACGGCACACATCAAGTCTATAGCCGAGTTCTTCCCAAACGTTGATGAGTGTGTCTTCAGTGATTGTAGCAACAGCTGCTTCAATCCGGTTTCTTAATTCAGGGAGGTCTGCTGGTAGCGGAGGCACGTACACACGATCATTGGTGAAGCCCCAAAGGAAAAAATCACATGGCGTTAGGTCGAGTGATTGTAGAGGCCATGCAAAGAGAGCCTAGTCATTGGGCCCCTTGCGGCCTATCCAGCGCTTGGGTAAGGTGAAGTTCAACCAATATAGTGGATTGCGGCAGAACTGTTTGAGTTGCTCTGTCATTTGGCATATAATTTATAACTGTAAGTTTAATGTAATAAATATTATAAAGCGTTAAAACCCCGATATTCATTTATAAACACCCTGTATTGCATCAATGATCAATAAATAATTTTCTTGCTATATTTTCATGTTCCTGTGGCTCAAAACAATCACGGTAGTGCTTGTAATTTGAAAATTTGTTGTTAAATGAGCGGATGGATCTTGTGCTATTTGTACTGTTACCTTTTACAGCTAACACATCTACTAAAATTAAAATGATAGGCTGTTTTGTCAGGATGTAGTCAATGGTTAACGAATAAAATTTATCATCAACAAATTATATTCTCAGCTGCCTGGTTATTAATATTTCTACTTGGAAGCATGTCATATCTAAGTCCATACTCAGCAGTAACTATCAGTTCAGTGGCTTTAAGTAGAGAGGACAAGTTTCACGCAAGTATTTAAGGGGAAATTCTTGTTTTGTTTACAAAAAGATAGGGAATTGCCATGCCTTTTCGTTTCAGAGAATGCCTGTTCACAGTATAGGTAATGCCATCTCCCTTTATTCTAACCTCTTTGATTGGCATGGCACCAGACATCATTAGACGGAACCACAACTGACTGTGCGACACTTGACCATAATGGCACACTACCATTTGCACCTAAACGTTATGTGTGATCTAAATGAATGTATATCAGTCACAGTAAAGATGCTAGCCATGTAGGTTTATGTGTGAAAGGAAAAATGAGAAAGTACCTCTTGTACTTCTTATGACTATATGAGATGAAGAATTCATTTCACATTAACTTTGACTGCCCAAATTTAACGATCTGTCTGTATATGCAACAAACTGCCACATATCTACTGCTGACCCATCATCTTTGGTTTAGGGATTTCTGCAATAAATCACTACCCTCTCGACAAAGGTTCTTTCAGTAAAACTCCATTCCAATCTCTAGATAAGGATGTATAGACTATGTATAGTGTATATCGAAGTTTTAATTTTAGTACTGTGTCAGCTAACTGCGCAGTTGACCTTTAATTCACTCTTGCTGTGAACCACACATTCCATTTGCCAATTCACATTAGACATAAAGGACCATCACATCATATTATCATGAAGTCACTGTTTCTTAAGCCCAGTACTGAGCGGTGAAGGTGAGGTTATGAGATATAAAATGTCAAAGTACAGTATCAGATAGAGGAACTAACAACGATAAAGTTTATTTATTGGTGAAGCATACTTCAAAATAAATGTTCTCCATCATTTTCTTGTGGTGAAGTACCGATAAATGATTTTTGTTTACAAAAATACACAGTCCAGTCACATTAATGTGATCTCTGCCTGTGTGCGATGTCAAATTTCAATAATTCTTTACATATATCATGTGACAACACTAAAAGTGGAGGGTGTGTAAAACATGTTGAGGAGACACGGACAACAGAGGAGTCATTATAATGCAGAAACAAAGAAATTAAGCTGATGTCTGAAAGAGCATAATCATTGACTTTTGGACCAAGGATTGCAGCATTTCCGAAAGCCTAGGCTTGAAAGCCTTTTGTATGCCGCCATGGTTAAAGTTACTGTGCCTGGCAAAATGGCGCTGTCTAAAACTGGCACCAAGGCAACTGTGATGCACCAAGGGGCATAGATGATGGGATGAATAACGGCTGCAGAGATGTGTATGGGTGAATAGACATGTAACTGTTGAGCAACGGCCTGCCCAGATGAACCAAGAGGCTGACTGCAGTTTATCGGCAATGAAGACTGGAATTCGGACGTCAGTGCCGCAACTATATGTCCACTGAGGTGCGAGAGATGGCCTTTTCAGATGAATCACCTTTTGTGCTCAAGTGAACAGGTGATCGTTGGCGTGTATAGCGAGAAACGTCTGAAAGAGTCCAGGCCAGAGAGCATTCCTTGGCTGATCTTGTCATTGTGGAAGGCACAGTGGATCAACACAATTATGCATCTATTTTTAGGGTCCTTGTCCAACTCTATATGCAGTTTGTTTTTCCTTGACACGATGGCATCTACCAGCAGGAGAATGCATAGTGTCACACAGTCTGCAGTGTACTTGAATGATACAAAGAGCACCAAGTTGAGTTTACCGTACCTGTCTGGCCACCAGGTTCGCCAGATTTAAACGCCATCGAGAATGTGTGGGACCACCTAGATTAGGCTGTTAATTTCATCGATCCTCAACCGAGAACCCTAGCCAAGATGCCCACTGCACTGGAGCTAGCACGGCTCCAAATCCCTGTCAGTTCCTACCAGAATCTCATTGCCTCTCTTCCTGCACGTCTTGCAGTGCTCTGGACTGCAAAAGCTCGTTACTCAGGCTCTTGACACGTGGTCACATTAAGGTGACTGGACAAGGTATGTACATACTAACACATCAAACAATATTTTAGGGAATAAATACAGCCTGATTACCTCATCCATTATACTTTTCTGTTACTTAACTAATCACGTCACAATAAACTGTATTTTCCTCTTTCACTAGAGATGACTTTTTCACTTAGATGTGTTATTTAACGAAAATTGCTTGTGCTTCTTATTTTCTTGCTTTCACACAGTGTAGGTGGTAGATCTGTTCTGTTATTGCAAAACGTAAATAATTTTTCATTTCCATATACCTGACCTGCTTACAGAAGATTACACAATGGAAAAAATATCCAAGTCATCATGGAACATTTACAATTTGCCAGGAAAACAAAGCAAAATAAAAAAAATAAAGATACAGAAGTCAGTAAAGGACAAAATCTACTATAACAACATGAGTGTACATGGCAAAAATTAGTTAACGTTCCATTTTAGCAGACGACAACAGCTTTGTTCCTGAGAAACCTTGATGGTGACACGACACATGTCGTGATGGCACATGTGAATTGGCATGAAGGGCAGAAGACTTGTAATGATGTACAGTTTTAGGCATAAAACCTGGCCCAGCCGGCCGCCAGAGAGACGAAGACTAGTTTCACTTCAGACAGTAAATATAGCCGGCTGCCCATCAGAATACTAAGTCCGGCTTTTTGTGTGGAGGAAATGTTGTCACTCTTCATGAGTTACTCTGGTGCTGTATCTGCTCGTGGTCTAGTAATAAGCGTCGTGCAAGCTGGGTATAAAGTCTCGAATTCCATTCCCTATATTTTTAAATACCATTTTCACTGCTTAAGTTATCAGTCTGATTGAACCTTAAAGATAATTCACTTCCTTTGCTAAACCATCTGTAATGGCAAAAACTTCCAGAAACAGTTCTGCCAAAGAGCACGTGGCTGTGTGGAGATCAGAAAAGTTTATGCTAGAGAGTTTCCTCGCCCTACAGCGAGGCCCTGACGCCTAATGCCAGGTGCCGTCCACCAGATGAACACGGCGCGGGGCTATGAGCGTATTTATCAACTGTCATTTTCTTATTTGAAGTTCTAGTGTATGTTTTGCAATTAGGTATTGAATTTTTGATGCTTCAAACTGAAGAACGTCGTTCAAGAGTTCTAAAATTGACTTTCAAGTGGAAAAAGTTCTGACGTGTTCGACATATTATTCGGTTTCGATTTAATAGAGTAGTGAAGGAGCAGAGGCAGCTCTCAATATTTGTATGTGTGTGAGGCGATTTGCTTTGGGCAAAACACGTCACAAAAGGATTTTATCGTTTCAAGAAAGATTGTTCTGGAATTATTAATTAGCCACACTGAGGAAGTCTCGATAGCTGAGATATGTGATGAACTGTATGAGAGGAAATGCGACAATTTAAGCGTTGTGCGACATTTGCATTCAATAGGCAAGGTTCAGAATCTTAGTGAAGGAGTACTCAATGCTCTAATTCAAAGCAACCAAAATAAAACACTAAATATTTCTGCATTTTTGCTTCAATGCCATCAGTGTATACATTGAGCATTCCTATGCAGTAATGATACTGGTAGCGAGCTATAATGCCTTTATGTTAACTTCTTAAAGAATAGATTATCGGCTGAGTCGTAACTAAAGACATGCTCGACTAAAGGTCAGTGTGAATTTACAGGTATTGGCAAAAGTGGTGCTGTGCACTAGAAACTCCTCGGCACGGTTGAGTCCATCGCAGCTAGTAATTCTTGCCAAAAACTGGGACACCTTTCACTTGCAGTATAAGAAAAACGACGGAGAGAAATGCATCACGTGTTGCTACTATACGACAACACATTCAGCTGATTAAAACAGAAACTATCCAAGTGGTTTTTTGGAAAAATCACCTGTCAGGCTGTTATTATTCTACTCCTATTCCATCAAATGTTTAACTTTTCTGCTCCTTATCGGACATCCGCCCAGAAAATTCCTTTCATGGTGAAAATGCACTTTAGTCCTGGTTTGACGACATCCTAATCTCAGAGCGAGTAGGCTTTTACAGACATGGAATCAGTAAACTACCTAAGCATTGTCAGACTGTTCTAGATAATACGAAAATTTTTATTATTGGTTATTGATTGATATTTATTGTTTTGTAGGATAAATTAATGGAAAATGCTGTTAAAATATGTACTGTACTAAAGCAAATGTGATATAACTTACCACAACAACTTTACGACGAAAATCTATTTTAATAAAACATTAAGTGTCTGTAACATGAGTGTGCCTGCACTAAGGTGACAAAAGTCATGGGATACATCCTACTATTGTGTCGGACCTCCTTTTGTGGACATAGTGCAACAACACGACGTGGCATGAACTGAACAAGTTGTTGGAATTCCTCTGCAGAAGTATTGAACTATGCTACCTCTAAAGCCATTCATTATTGCAGAGTTGATGGACAGGTTGGAAATGGCAGCTAAAAATGTAGAGACCCCAAAATTTAAGTGCGAATGCACTTGCAGATGATCAAAACTACTTTAGCTGGAAGCAAATTGAGAAGGATTTGTTAGAAGATGTTTATGAGAAATCGGTTCAGGATAAAATAACTCACCCTATTATAAAAACTCTCAGGAGTAACAGTGTGATGTCTATTTGAAGGTGGCAGTGAAGCAAGTGCTTTGACCCAAGCATTTCATGATTCTATTCTCAGTAAGCGTGAATTAACTGTCATGAAATAAAAAAAATAATAGGTGCTGCTGGAAAAGTTTCTAGACCAGTTCAGCACGAAGCTTTGTTACCTATTGGTATAAGTGACGTAATAATAGACCTTCCTTTTTTAATAGTGCTAGGTTTATTTATCTGCAGATAAATGTTAAATTTATTTTAACATTTATGTTCAATGTTTATGTTTAAAGTTTACATTCAATGTTTATGTTCAATGTTTAAAAAATCCGTAATTTTTTCTCTATATTTACCTTCATTGATTTTTCTTGACATATTTATCGTTGTAAAACCAAATTCATCTTTATTCCAACATTTACTATATATTTCTTTAAATTCAACAAACTTTAAATCACCACCAACAAATTCGTCATAAATATGATTTAAATTTGTATAGAAAGTGTAGAAAATTAAGATTATCTCTCAGCAATTGTTTTGATATTTTTGAATATGTTTGACTTAAATAAAAACAATCTATTCCTTTATGTCTAGTCTGTCTGTTTAGCTGAGTGGTAAAGTGCTTGCCTCCCATTCATGTGGGCCCAGGTTCATGTCCCAGCTGGGTTAGAGATTTCCTCTGCTCGTGGATTGAGTTTTGTGTTGTTCTCATCATCATTTCGTCCTCATCACCAGCAACCAAGTCGCCCAATGTGGCGACCTTCCCGCATGGGGACTCCCAGACAACAATGTCATATGTTCATTTCAGTTTTTCCCTTTAAGTCTTCCTCTAGTAAAATATTCTCTAACTATATCTTGATTTTTCGAGACTGAAATCATCAAAAACTACAGCTAAATTATCTTCACATTCAGCTAACAGAATAATTTCCTCATTATTTTCAATGAAAGTAACAATTTTTTCATTAATTTTATCTTCTATTTTCTCATATCTTTTATAAATTCTTGTTATTTTGGTTGATATAAACTTTTTCAATAAACATACAAGTGATTAATTTTTTCCCATTTTAATCATACAGGAGATAAAATATAATTATCAATCATTAGTGTTGTTTTTCCACAACCAGTTGGCCCTCAAACATTTGGGAAACATTATAATTTTTATTCCTTAAATTCTTTTCTATATAAATAAAACTGAACATGAAAGGTAGCACTGAAAATCTATCATCTGAACTTAATGTTTCTAGTAATGGTTGTTCAGAAGCGTTCACTGGATTATCAGAACTTAAAAAACATAATTCTTATGTTATTTGAAAAACTGAAATTTTACCAACTAAATATGGAGGTAAAGTTTTATTACTTTTAGATGATAAATATAAAATTACGCTTCCAGATCTTTATACTGAAACCCTTACAAATAATGATGATAAGCTAATTACAATTGTAAATTTACATTTTTATTGGGGTAAAAAAACAAATAAAGATTGACATATTCATGTTATTGAATTTGAATAAATTTTTAAAATTATTTGTATTTTTCTTTTAATTAAATTAGAATTTCCTTTACTGTAAATTTTATAAGTTTTTTAAATAAGTCAACTTTGTTGTCCATTTTGTTTTCATTGTATTTGTGTAGCATTTGGTTCAGGAAAACTATGAAATTAGATTCTTGGTTTGCAACCTGCAGTTTTTACTCGGAAATGTTCTTTGCTCCAAAATCGACACGAATATAGAAGTGGTCTTTGCCATTAAATGGCCATCAATAACTGTTACATATTAAACCTAATTATTAACTGTACTTGTTTCTGTGGTCTGTTGGCGTTGTCCTCAGATGATGCAATGAGGCTGACTCATGTTCCAGTCCTGGCATTTTTCGTGTCTTGATTAATTCTCCTGCAGAATTAAACACGGTATTAGAATCACACTTAGGAAAAGCACAAGCATTCAAAGCCACATCTATAACCATCCATAATGATCTCCTTTAATGTGTACTAACCCTGCCAAGATGAAAGTAGAAATTAAATATGGATATAGAGCTTTTGTTGGAATAACTGATGAAAACAATGACATAGCCTATGTTTTGCACATGTACATAGGTACATCATTAATGGCAGACGAGTTGAAAGATTTTGGAACATAACAGCATCAGAAAAGCATAATGCCCAGTCTTTGGCAATATACATTATACAACAGATAAATCACCATTTCGAAAATCGTCCACATAAAACTAATAGCACAAGCATGTGATGATATTGCAATAGTGAGTGCCTAGTGACACAGGAAGCAGACTCTTGCTATGGAAAAACTTTACCGTACTTCATACATTCATTATTATGGTCACTTGTGTAATCTCATTATGCTTAAAGCCACTTCGATAAATAAAAACTTGCCAATATTTTCCACCAAACTCCGGGGACCTTGCAGCAACAGCATTTTCACAAAGAACAGAAATCCTTGATGATAGCATCCGCGATATTTAGTTCCTACTCGTTGGAATTTCCACTCAGGGAGTGTCAATACTGTTTTGGGTTATAGGGGAAGATATTATCAAGCACACAAATGATGTGAACAATGGGAAAAAACTATCTAACAAAAGTACAGTTGCACAAGACTACAGCTTGGTTAAGATTTTGAAGGATAGAAGGTTCATTTTGTGACTCCTGATGTTTCATGAAGTTATGATCTATGTGGATATTTTGTGTACACAGGCACATAGAGGTTATTCACAACATCAGATGACAGTTTTCAACCATGAAATTAGAAACTTTAGTGAGGCAATGTTGAAAATTCAACAGACTGGGGCGAACATCATAAAAGAAAAAGAACTGAAAATGAAGGAATGATGTATGATCTCTTGTGGGTTGCAAAACACTTCTGTGAAGTTATGAGATGAAAGAACGATTCAAATTCACTGGACATCAAGTTGCAGCCTCTCTCTTTCTACCAGAGAAATCCACCACTTATTCTTCCAGTTTTCCAGAAACTTCCTTCAAAGCTGCTGCTTACTGCTATTCTTTTACGGAAGCAAAGAGGAAGCAAAGAAACTCTGAATGGAACTTTTTGTTATTTGAGAGGAGTACAAAAGTATCTGCAGAGATTTAGCTTGCTGGATTGCATAATACCTAATAATCTTTCTGACACATTGAGTGAATCTGTGAAACTCTTAAAAGCGATGACTACAATTATGATGACCATGTCACAACAGAGTGTTGTATTACATCATTGAAACATATCAAAACCTTCTATGAGTTAACGAGCATTTCGCTCTCATTTAAATATATGACTGAATGAGACAGCCTTCCAGGAATTGTGAAACGAATCCTGTATTCCAGGACGGTGTGCCACAAAGAGCGCATATTCGCCACCAGATGGAGAAACTCAGAGGCATCTACTGCGCTAAATGAGGTCAGCATGATCAGGCCTAAGTGCTGTAGTGTGTGAGTGGGACAGACGAGAACCTACATCATAGGGAAAACATGGATAAGTTGTTTGTGCCCAGGGAGGCGTAGCAGTGTTAATTATGGCAAGCCTAAGATCGGCCATAAAGGGAAACATTTATGAAAAATATTTAAATCTGTAGTAATTCATGGCATGAAGCCACAGTAATTTTAACCTACCATCTTTCTTAAACTTTCATGGTGATCCCAATAAACCTGGTATATTGATCATATCCATAATAGTTTAAGATCTACTGTTAAAGTGAAATTAACCAGTTTTGTAACAAAGATCTGAATGCTAAAATCTGAACGCTTTGGTCGATCTTAACGATGGACATTTCATTTTAGAAGAGCATCATTAAAATAATAAATGTTGTGAATATTAACTCTGTAACTTTATTTGTTTAAAAGGTATAGTAAATTTAAATTATCAATATTTTCAGTTAAGTATCAGGCCATCATTTCTCCACACAAAACACATTGAACAATGAAGCATGACACCTTATTGAATCATTCAGTAATGGAATGTCTGTTGTAAGGTTTGGTGCATAATAGTTACTTTTGTTCTTTATTTATTTATCAGAAAGCACATTGGTGCAAGGCAGTAGCTGTGACATTCAAAGTTAAGAAGGAAATTGATTTGGTTTTGTGTGAAAGAATTTAACGTTTATTGTATAATGGATATTATTGTTACTTTATTTAGTATGTGATAGTGGTGAAGCTTTGATTATTTAAATACACTCCTGGAAATTGAAATAAGAACACCGTGAATTCATTGTCCCAGGAAGGGGAAACGTTATTGACACATTCCTGGGGTCAGATACATCACATGATCACACTGACAGAACCACAGGCACATAGACACAGGCAACAGAGCATGCACAATGTCGGCACTAGTACAGTGTATATCCACCTTTCGCAGCAATGCAGGCTACTATTCTCCCATGGAGACGATCGTAGAGATGCTGGATGTAGTCCTGTGGAACGGCTTGCCATGCCATTTCCACCTGGCGCCTCAGTTGGACCAGCGTTCGTGCTGGACGTGCAGACCGCGTGAGACGACGCTTCATCCAGTCCCAAACATGCTCAATGGGGGACAGATCCGGAGATCTTGCTGGCCAGGATAGTTGACTTACACCTTCTAGAGCACGTTGGGTGGCACGGGATACATGCGGACGTGCATTGTCCTGTTGGAACAGCAAGTTCCCTTGCCGGTCTAGGAATGGTAGAACGATGGGTTCGATGACGGTTTGGATGTACCGTGCACTATTCAGTGTCCCCTCGACGATCGCCAGTGGCGTACGGCCAGTGTAGGAGATCGCTCCCCACACCATGATGCCGAGTGTTGGCCCTGTGTGCCTCGGTCGTATGCAGTCCTGATTGTGGCGCTCACCTGCACGGCGCCAAACACGCATACGACCATCATTGGCACCAAGGCAGAAGCTACTCTCATCGCTGAAGACGACACGTCTCCATTCGTCCCTCCATTCACGCCTGTCGCGACACCACTGGAGGCGGGCTGCACGATGTTGGGGCGTGAGCGGAAGACGGCCTAACGGTGTGCGGGACCGTAGCCCAGCTTCATGGAGACGGTTGCGAATGGTCCTCGCCGATACCCCAGCAGCAACAGTGCCCCTAATTTGCTGGGAAGTGGCGGTGCGGTCCCCTACGGCACTGCGTAGGATCCTACGGTCTTGGCGTGCATCCGTGCGTCGCTGCGGTCCGGTCCCAGGTCGACGGGCACGTGCACCTTCCGCCGACCACTGGCGACAACATCGATGTACTGTGGAGACCTCACGCCCCACGTGTTGAGTAATTCGGCGGTACGTCCACCCGGCCTCCCGCATGCCCACTATACGCCCTCGCTCAAAGTCCGTCAACTGCACATACGGTTCACGTCCACGCTGTCGCGGCATGCTACCAGTGTTAAAGACTGCGATGGAGCTCCGTATGCCACGGCAAACTGGCTGACACTGACGGCGGCGGTGCACAAATGCTGCGCAGCTAGCGCCATTCGACGGCCAACACCGCGGTTCCTGGTGTGTCCGCTGTGCCGTGCGTGTGATCATTGCTTGTACAGCCCTCTCGCAGTGTCCGGAGCAAGTATGGTGGGTCTGACACACCGGTGTCAATGTGTTCTTTTTTCCATTTCCAGGAGTGTATGTTAAAATGTAAAATAATGTAGAATAAGTTGTAGCCAATCAGATAGATGGTTTCAGGGAAGGGAACGGCCCTGGTCTCTTGAGCGACGATGTTCGGCATGCAGGAGACGTGACTGGGGATGAGCAAAGGGACAGTGCTGGTGGAGACGCGAAAGCGGACAGTTCTGCTGGAGACACCAAAGTGGGTAATGTTGGTATATACACCAAACGGTACAGTTCAGATTGAGATGTGAAAGTGGACAGTCAGTCTTTATGTGGCTAGGAAGTTAAACGCCTTAGAAAATTTCATGTTGTGTGGTATTGCGGGACTTAAGTATCTGAGTGGTGAGCAGCCGTGTGCATGGTGTGAACTCTAATTTTTCGCGTAGATAACGAGGTGGAATATTGGACTTGTATTTTGCGATGAGACTGTGAGTGCTCGAACTGTGTCAAATAGTTATGTGCTAGAGTGTAACAGTAACTCTAAATAAGACCACTTGCACTATTAGTTTGGTTTCTGAATAAACATTATTCTAAACAAATCGCAACCATGTGGCCTACATCATTATGGGGTGTTAATTTAGTTCCCGATATTATTATTAGTGTTATTATATGTTATATTAACTTTGTATGTTTCATTGTTGTTGTTGTGGTCTTCAGTCTTGAGACTGGTTTCATGCAGCTCTCCATGCTACTCTATCCTGTGAAAGCTTCTTCATCTCCCAGTACCTACTGCAACCTACATCCTTCTGAATCTGTTTAGTGTATTCATCTCTTGGTCTCCCTCTACGATTTTTACCCTCAACGCTGCCCTCCAATACTGAATTGGTGATCCCTTGATGCCTCAGAACATGTCCTACCAACCGATCCCTTCTTCTAGTCACGTTGTGCCACAAACTTCTCCCGAATCCTATTCGATACTTCCTCATTAGTTATGTGATCTACTCATCTAATCTTCAGCATTCTTCTGTAGCACCACATTTCGAAAGCTTCTATTCTCTTCTTGTCCAAACTATTTATCGTCCACGTTTCACTTCCATACATGGCTACACTCCATACAAACACTTTCAGAAACGACTTCCTGACACTTAAAACTATATTCGATGTTAACAAATTTCTCTTCTTCATGAACACTTTCCTTCCTATTTCATTCTACATTTTATATCCTCTCTACTTCGACCATCATCAGTTATTTTGCTCCCTAAATAACAAAACTCCTTTACTACTTTAAGTGTCTCATTTCCTAATCTAATTCCCTCAGGATCACCTGACTTAATTCGACTACATTCCATTATCCTCGTTTTGCTTTTGTTGATGTTCATCTTATGTCCTCCTTTCAAGACACTATCCATTCCAGTCAACTGCTCTTCCAAGTCCTTTGCTGTCTCTGACAGAATTACCTCAAAGTTTTTATTTCTTCTCCATCGATTTTAATACCTACTCCGAATTTTTCTTTTGTTTCCTTTACTGCTTGCTCAATATACAGGTTGAATAACATCGGGGAGAGGCTACAACCCTGTCTCACTCCTTTCCCAACCACTGCTTCCCTTTCATGTCCCTCGACTCTTATAACTGCCATCTGGTTTCTGTACAAATTGTAAATAGCCTTTCGCTCCCTGTATTTTACCCCTGCCACCTTCAGAATTTGAAAGAGAATATTCCAGTCAACATTGTCAAAAGCTTTCTATAAGTCTACAAACAATAGCAATGTGGGTTTGCCTTTCCTTAATCTTTCTTCTAAGATAAGTCGTAGGGTCAGTATCGCCTCACGTATTCCGATATTTCTATGGAATCCAAACTGACCTTCTCGAGGTCGGCTTCTACTAGTTTTTCCATTCGTCTGTAAAGAATGCGTGTTAGTATTTTGCAGCCGTGACTTATTAAACTGATAGTTCGGTAATTTTCACATTTGTCAACACCTGCTTTCTTTGGAATTGGAATTATTATATTTTTCTTGAAGTCTGAGGGTATTTCGCCTGTCTCATACAATTTCGCATACTTGCCATCAGCCAGACGATTTAACCAAAGGGTCACAAGTGTCTAATTTAGGGCGTGTAATGCGACACGTGCAGTTCAACGTCTAGACGAGTTTTAGCCAAAACATCTCGACGAAGAGGAACCGCATGTGAGCCTGAACATCTTTGGAATGTTAGCCCGCACTTCTTACTGAATACTATGGAACAAGGAAAAATATCGGCACTTTCAGTGCGACTACCGAACGAGGTTTCGTTTTAAGAATTTGTGACTTCAAAGAGTGACTGAAAACTTTGTGGATATAAAGGAAATAAGAATGAGATTACTGTTGAAGTAATCACCACCAGAACAAACGACAGAGTTTCAGTTGAACGGCGTTAACGTCAGTGTTGCTCAAAAAGACTGGTAAGGGAGACCCACTACTTTTTCCATGAATAGAGTTGCAATTCATCTTAATTTCTTTTACTCTGTAAAATAATACTTTATTCTGTGTACATGTTTTGATGTTAATTACGAGCAAATGCTGCAGTGACATGAACAAAGGATTTGTTTGTATTACGGTTTACAAAAGGATGAGGAGTGCGCTGATTTTCCTTTTTGTTAATGTTCTGGTCGCATGCCACCACTGCTCAGTGGCATAGAGTTTTGGTATTGAAATCCTTAACAGCCACGTCTTCAAGTCGTAAGCTGTAATCATTTCCGAGTGTGCTCAAGGCACGTATCGGCTGCTATTCTACTCGCTGGTAGTGTAATGAAATGTGGCAAAAACTCAGAACAATTTCGCAGTTCCGTGACGTCGAGTTAATTCCTGGATGGTAAAGGATTATCCTGCTAAATTCACTTGATTTTTACATTTCATTACCATTGAATGATCATTGTTGTTTCCACATAAGATGAGACATAGTGTTATCAATTTATGGTTTTCATTTCAGAAGATTACAACTGATCTCGTCTTTCACGTTGAAATTTGTCTGTCCTAGCCACCACTGGGGCAATAAGTGACAGACATCTACTGAAGCTCCTCGCTGTCTCCGGGCTGTGTAGGCTCGCAGTTCCAGGCTCACTGGAGGTCATATTTTTAGTTGTTCTGTTACAAAGCTACAAGCAGCAACGAGGAAATCATTAAGGAAATGTTAAGAAAACTTCTCCACCAAATATCGTTTCGCTACTTCCAATATCTCAAATATAAGGGCGAAAAACTTAATTTGCTGCACAACCCCTCTTTCCACTTCTGGCGTCATAACTTTTGGTTTTTGTCAACATACTGTTTTATTAATAAAATTCCATTATTTCCGTACTGGTGGAGTATGGCACAGGGCAACTGGTAAACACAGACCGTTTCGAAGCCCCAAGTGAATACATCTTACTAATTCATGCTTGTATACTGTGAGGTGACAGAAGTCATGGTAGAGCGATATGCACATATACATATCGCGTATACAACGCATAAAAGGGCAGTGCACTGACGGAACTGTCACCTGTATTCAAGTGATTCATGTGAAAAAGTTTCCTATATGATTATCGCCTCACTATGGGAATTAAGAGACATTAAATGCAGAATGCCAGTTGGAGCTGGACGCATGGGATATTTCATTTCGGAAATCGTCAGGAAATTCAATATTCCGAGATCCACAATGTCAAGAGTGTGCCGAGAATACCAAATTTCATGCGTTACCTCTCATCACGGACAACTCAGTGGTCGTCGGCTTTGAAATAACAAACGAGAGGGCAACGTTTGTGTGGAACTGCCTGTGCTAACAGACAAGCAACACTGCATGTACGCAGAAATCAATGTGGAACGAACGATGAACGTATCCATTAGGACAGTGCGGTGAAATTTGACATTAATGAGTATGAAAGGAGACGACTGATGCGACTGCCTTTCCTAACAGCACTACATCGCCTGCAGTGCCTCTCCTGGGCCTCTCTCCTGGACCCTAGACGACTGGAAAATTGTGAACTGGGCAGATGAGCCCCGATTTCAGTTGATAAGGGCTGATGGTAGTGTTCGAGTGTAACACAGACCCCACAAAGCCACGGACCCAAGGTGTCAACAAGTAACTGTGGAAGCTTTTGGTGGTGCCATAATGGTGTGGACTGTGTTTACACGGAATGGACTGGGTCCTCTGATGCAATTGCTACTTGGAGAGCATTTTAAGCCATTCATGGACTTCATGTTCCCAAACAATGGAATTCTTATGAATGACGATGTATCTTGCCACTGGACCACAATTGTTTGCAATTGGTCTGAAGAACGTTCTGGACAATTCGTGTGAATTATTTGGCCACCCAGCTCGAAAATCCTGCTCTGGCAACCCTTTCGCAATTATGGACGGCTATAGAGACAGCATAGCCCAATATTTCTGTTGGGGACTTTCAACGACTTGTTGAGTAGATGCCACGTCGAGTTGGTGCATTATGCCAGACAAAAGGAGGTCCGAAACGATATTAGGAGGTATCTGGTAAATTTTGTCACCTTAGTGTAGGAACGCTCATTTTACAGTGCACATTTTAACAGCATTTTCCGTTAACTTATTGAATGTAACAGTGAACGTCGATCAATCACCTACAACAAATTCTCTCACATTATTTAAAATAGTCTGACAATGATCAAGTAAGTTACCGATTCCATCCCAATAGAAACCTACTGGTTCTGAATGTCGTCAGACCAGGTCTGAAGTGCATAGTCGTCAGAAACGAATTTTCTTGACAGATGTTCGATAAGGAGCGGGAGAGTTAAACATTTGGAGCAATAAGATTAGAATAATAACTGACAGACAGATGGTTTTTCCAAACAACCCCTTGGCTAGCTTTTTTTTAATTACCTAAATGTGTTGTCATGTAGTAGTAACACGTGATGCATTTTTGTCTGTCGTTTTTCTTACACCGCAAGTGAAAAGTGTCTCTGTTTTCGGCAAGAATTACTAGCTGCGATGGACACAATCGTGCTGAGGAGTTTCTAGTGCACAGCACCCCGTCTCACCCAATGCATGTAAAATATGTTCACACTGACCTTTAGCCGAGCATATGTCTTTAGTTACGACTCAGTCTTTATTTATTCTTAAGAAGATATCATAAAGGCATTATAACCCGCTAACAGTATCAGTACTGCATATGAATGCTCACTGTATGAACTGATGGCGTTGAAGCAAAAATGCAGAAATATTTAGTGTTTTATTTTGGTTGCTTTGAATTAGAGCATTGAGTGCTCCTACACTAAGATTCTGAACCTTGCCTATTGAATGCAATTGTCGCACAACGCTTAAATGATCGCATTTCATCTCATACAGTTCATCACATATCTCAGCTATCGAGACTTCCTCAACGTAGATAATTAATAATTCCAGAACGATCTTGCTTGAAACAAGAAAATCCTTTTCTGACGTGTTTTGCACAAATAAAGTCGCTCCACATACGTACAAATATTCAGAGATGCCTATTCTCCTTCACTTCTCTGTTAAATCCAAACCGAATGATATGTTGGAAATATCAGACTTCTTTCCTCTAGAGAGTCTATTTTAGAACTCCTGAATTACATTCCTAAGTTCGAAACATCGAAAATCCAGACCCTTTTTCACTTGAGAGTCTATTTCAGAACTCTTGAATTACATTCTTCAGTTTGAGCATCGAAAAACCAATACATAAGTGCAAGCTAAATACTAGAACTTCAAGTAAGAAAATGACAGTTGATACGAGTAAATACACTCATGGTCCCGCTCCGCCTTCACTTGGCAGACGGAGCCTGGCGTTAGGCGTCTGGTGGTGTATGTATGGCTGGCGGCCGCAGTAGAACGAGCAAACTTTTAGAGTGTTAAAGTGTTCTGATCTTGACTTAGCCACAAGCTGCTTGGTGGAATTGTTTCTGGAAGTTTTCGCTATTACAGATGGTTTAGAAAAGGAAGGGAAATATCTTTGAGGTTTAGCAGACTGATAACTTTAGTAATCAAAAGAAATGCGATTTACGATGGCTATTCAGAAAGTAGGGAATGTTTTGGTATTAAAAAAAACAAAGTACTAGAAATACATTTTATTATATACATCTGAAAGAGCGACTGACGTACTACTCTTCCACATAGTCACCAAATACACTGAGGCACTTATCATAGCGGTGGACAAGCTTTGAAAGACCTTCGTCGTAAAATTCTACCACCTGAGTGTTGAGCCAGTGAGTCATGGCCGCCTGGAGTTCCGCGTCGTCATGAAATCGCTGCGTTGTAAGCCAGTTATTCATCTTGGGAAACAAGTGGAAGTCGCTTGGCGCAAGATCGGGGCTGTAAAGCGCATGAGGGAAAATTTCCCATTAGAATGAATTAAGGAGTTCTTTAGTGCGGCTTCCCGTGTGAGGTCGGGCATTATCGTGCAAAAACAAAATTTTGGACGTCAGCTTTCCTGTGCGTTTGTTTTGAACTGCTCTTCTAAGACTGTGCAAACTTTGACAGTTATTGTGAAGTGACAGTTTTCACGAATCGTTTCATCAGCTTTAGCGACAAGATAATCAGTCATAATGCTCAGGCGTCCACTCTTCTCTGCGCCGGCCAGAGTGGCCGAGCGGTTCTAAGCGCTACAGTCTGGAACCGCGCGACCGCTACGGTCGCAGGTTCGAATCCTGCCTCAGCATGGATGTTAGGTTTCAGTAGTTCTAAGTTCTAGGGAACTGATGACCTCAGAAGTTAAGTCCCATAGTTCTCAGAGCCATTTGAGCCATCCACTCTTCTCTTCATCATGAACGTTGGTTCAGCCATTTTTAAACTGAATGCTCCATTTCCGGACAGAACATTCACTCATTACATTGTTTCCGTGCACGTCGCACAGTTCACGATGAATTTCTATAGGTTTCAGGTTTTTCGCCAACCAAAACCGTATCACAGTTCGCACCTCACAACTGGCGGGATTTTCGATTGCGGCGTACATTTCAGATTCGAATATCGAAAAAAACAGACACGCAGAGACGTTCCCGCTGTCACGGATGGATGCCGACTGAGTTGCCAAGCACGCAAATACTAAAATATACGCGATCGCCGCCCGCCTAGCGGAATCAGACGGAAACGTTCCCTTCTTTCTGAATATCCCTCGTGAAAATATAGCGAATGCAGAGGACTCGACTCGAGACTTCACATCCACACTGCACGGCGGTTACTACTTTTCGACCAGCTTTTTATTTTTTTTTTTTATAACAGAGGACAGGCAGACCTCAGACCAAACGTACGAAGCTACCGTGCCAGCACCATTAGACAAAGAGCAGATGCATCAACATAACAGCCCATGAAGAGTGACAGCACTTCTTCCATACATTTACGCATCTTGTAGTGTTACCAAATCGTGCGTGTCGTCGGACTTACAATTCTGTGAGAAGTCCGGTTATATTACTTTTGGCTGCCTTAAGTGGACTCACTACCTGTGGCGACCCCCTACCGACTGGGTTTCTTGTCCAAGGCTGTA
The DNA here is from genome assembly GCF_023864345.2 of Schistocerca serialis cubense. Taxonomy (NCBI): domain Eukaryota; kingdom Metazoa; phylum Arthropoda; class Insecta; order Orthoptera; family Acrididae; genus Schistocerca; species Schistocerca serialis. The sequence goes on from NC_064642.1 coordinate 246,395,411, forward strand.
CATCGTTACAAGTGGTTCTGCCTCCCTTGCTATACTGGTTGTTGCGATACTTTCTCCATTCTTCCAATTCGCACTTGGCGTCACGTCATGTCACGTCCCCTCAGGGTTCCTTGGCAATGAAGCTATGACGCTATCATCATCTGTTAAAGTCGGCAGTTAACCTATTTTCGTCACGTTCACTCATGTTATTATAGTGTATTTTGTGCTTTCCGATCTTCTGTATCTTTATTATTTTACTTTCGTGGCAAATTGCAAATGCTCCATGACGACTTCAATGTTTTTTCTCCGTTGAGTATTACTCTGTAAGCGAGGTCACATATCTGAAAACGAACAGAGCTGACACATACAATGTGTAAAGGCAAGAACATAAGAAGACGAAGCACTTTTTATGAACTAACACTTTTAATTGAAAAAGTCGTCTCTGATGAAGAAGGAAAATACAGTTTTTTTATGATGTCATTCGTTAAGTAAAAAAAGAGTAATAGGTAAATAAACAGGTCTATTTATTGCCTAAAAATATTGTTTGATGTGTTTGTACGTATATACGCTGTCCAATCACATTAATGTGACCACCTGCCTGAACAGCGACCTTATGCAGCACAGACCACTGCGAGACGTGCAAGAAGAATGTCAAGGAGATTCTGGTAGATATCGACAGGGATGTGGAACCATGCTATCTCCAGTTCTGTGGCCAGCTTTGCTAGGTTTCTCAGTTGATGACATGAACAACCCAATCCCTACAGATTATGTACTTAGATATGACGCACTTTCAAGGAGACCATAGTCATAATCGGAAAGTTGGACTGTAATTGTTGATGCAAAATTTTATTTCTTGAGCATTGACTACATTGTGGCCAGTCATTTTAATTTATGTCGAACTATTAGAGGAAAACGGTAGCAGTATAAGTAGCACAAGATCCTTCTGATCATTTAATAACCAAAATGTATGATTTTCATATTGTAAGCACTACCATGATGGTTTTCAGTCACAAGAACATGACAATGTAGTATGCAAATTATTTATTGATCTTTGGTGCAATATAGCTTTACCACTAAAATGAAAGGCTTACACTTAATGTGAAGTAAAATCTATCTTTGTCTCTCTCACATATTTTTTCTGGTTCTAAGAACATTTAGATCATTCTACATAATATTAACTTCATCCAGCAATTTTACACAATTGGGAGCATAGATTTCAGTCCTGATTTGCTTACTATTAAAGTCACTAATGCACATATATTCAGTTACTATGGCTGTAAAAAGAAATTTCAACAACAAATGGGCTATACACTTAAACGATCATTTTTTGTACTACAGACAATACTCCAGTGCTTTGTGAAATTAATGACATAAATATGAAAATCAAAATGTTGGGATGATAGTGGTCACCATTGTCTAAGGTTGTGGTGTATCTCAGTTTGTGTGGCGTTGTCTAGAATTCTGAGGTTCATTTTCTCATACATAACTTCTAATGTCTTTTTGTGGGAGACCCTTGTTCACGTAGAACTAAAATAGCATTACTCTGATCACTATCTCGAATGCTTTTTCATAACCAATAAAAGTGATGAATGTTGGTCTATTGTATTCTCTGCATTTTTCTATTAACTTCGCCATTGTGAACAAACAGCCTCTACATGATCTGCTTTTGCAGAAGCCATTTTGAGCATACATTTTTAGTGGTTTTCATTTTATAAGCGTGAAGCAACAAGAATTAAACATTTAACTTATGTATCATTGTGTACATATACTGACATTTTCTCATCAATAAGTTGTTTTCAGTAATAATCACTGCATACCTGTACCGACATTTTCTCGTTAATAAGTCGTTTTCAATAATACCAAGAAACTTTTGTTTGTTACATATTTTTATTCCTTCTCCATGAAGGAGAATCATATGGACTAGTGCAGAATCATATGGACTAGTGCTTCCTCTCACTGTCATGACAGCATAATATGGCATGCATGGTGAAAAGTTGTGTGTCTTTTAGCTGTGTATATATTCACTCAACAAAGTGTAACTCAACTGCACGATGTTGTACCTAATATACAGGGTGAGTCACCTAACATTACCGCTGGATGTATTTCGTAAACCACATCAAATACTGACGAATCGATTCCACAGACCGAACGTGAGGAGAGGGGCTAGTGTAATTGGTTAATACAAACCATACAAAAATGCACGGAAGTGTGTTTTTTAACACAAACCTACGTTTTTTTAAATGGAACCCCGTTAGTTTTGTTAGCACATCTGAACATATAAACAAATACGTAATCAGTGCCGTTTGTTGCATTGTAAAATGTTAATTACATCCGGAGATATTGTAACCTAAAGTTGACGCTTGAGTACCACTCTTCCGTTGTTCAATCGTGTGTATCAGAGAGCACCGAATTGCGTAGGGATCCAAAGGGAACGGTGATGGACCTTAGGTACAGAAGAGACTGGAACAGCACATTACGTCTACATGCTAACACCTTTTTATTGGTCTTTTTCACTGACGCACATGTACATTACCATGAGGGGTGAGGTACACGTACACACATTGTTTCCGTTTTCAATTACGGAGTGGAATAGAGTGTGTCCCGACATGTCAGGCCAATAGATGTTCAATGTGGTGGCCATCATTTGCTGCACTCAATTGCAATCTCTGGCGTAATGAATGTCGTACACGCCGCAGTACATCTGGTGTAATGTCGCCGCAGGCTGCCACAATACGTTGTTTCATATCCTTTGGGGTTGTAGGCACATTACGGTACACATTTTCCTTTAACGTACCCCACAGAAAGAAGTCCAGAGGTGTAAGATCAAGATAATGGGCTGGCCAATTTATGCGTCCTCCCCGTCCTATGAAACGCCCATCGAACATCCTGTCAAGGGTCAGCCTAGTGTTAATTGCGGAATGTGCAGGTGCACCATCATGCTGATACCACATACGTCGACGCGTTTCCAGTGGGACATTTTCGAGCAACGTTGGCAGATCATTCTGTAGAAACGCGATGTATGTTGCAGCTGTTTGGGCCCCTGCAATGAAGTGAGGACCAATGAGGTGGTCGCCAATGATTCCGCACCATACATTTACAGTCCACGGTCGCTGTCGCTCTACCTGTCTGAGCCAGCGAGGATTGTCCACGGACTAGTAATGCATGTTCTGTAGATTCACTGCCCCGTTGTTTGTGAAACCTGCTTCATCGGTAAACAGGTAGAAATACAACGCATTCTCTGTTAATGCCCATTGACAGAATTGCACTCGATGATTAAAGTCATCACCATGTAATTGCTGATGTAGCAACACATGAAACGGGTGAAAGCGGTGACGATGCAGTATGCGCATGACACTACTTTGACTCAGTCCACCGGCTCTCGCAATGTCCTGTGTACTCATATGTGGGTTCATGGCAACAGCAGCTAACACACCAACTGCTCCCGCTTCTCCTGCGACGGGCCTGTTACGGACCCGTTTGCGTGCTACGACCATACCTGTTGCATACAGTTGGCGGTAAATGTTTTGCAATGTGCGGCACGTTGGGGTACCGTTTTGCATACACCCTGCAGGCTTCAGCTGCATTTCGTCGACACTCGCCATAGATGAGTATCATCTCCGCCTTTTCAGAGTTCGAATACACCATGGTCACGGTTCCTACAACACTACACTATCACAGACGTCTGGTAACACGGTGTACTACAGTTGGTCTGCGTGCGGAGACGAATGCAGAATAACAATAGCAGCAAGCGCTAAATGCGGACACTGCGACAGCTTGACCAAACCACAACAGTGCACTACAGCCACACTCGTAAACACGGTCGTCATCGTAAACATGTCCCTGCAGATGCTGCTCGCCGACCGTGGCCCGTGTTTGTTACAACACGCAACTGAACGTCGGAGGTTTCAAGCGTCAACTTTAGGTTACAATATATCCAGATGTAATTAACATTTTACAATGCAACAAACGGCACTGATTACGTATTTGTTTATATATTCAGATGTGCTAACAAAACTAACGGGGTTCCATTTAGAAAAACGTAGGTTTGTGTTAAAAAACATACTTCCGTGCATTTTTGTATGGTTTGTATTAAACAATTACACTAGCCCCTCTCCTCACGTTCGGTCTGTGGAATCGGTTCGTCAGTATCTGATGTGGTTTACGAAATATATCCAGCGGTAACGTTAGGTGACTCACCCTGTATATCTAATCTGCACCATACCTGTCTTCCACATACATGTTAAGGTTTATGGAATTCAAATTCAAACACTGTAATGAACAAGAAAAACTATTATTACTCTTAATACAAAGAAAAGTTTACTGAATGGCGGACACATAGCGAATTAACAAAGGAACAGCAAAGTTGTCATCAGTATCTTAAGCAGGGAGATTTTGTAAGTGAGTATAACATTTCAGCTTCAACACTCCCTCTATTTGAGTGTCTTAATATCAATTTCTGACAATGTTCAAGCTTGTGTGTAACATCACAAACCTAACTTCCTGAATGGTTTGGTGAAAATGTCCACATACTGTATTTCGCTTGGAACATACTCTTTAATGATCACCCATTCATAGTACTTTTCTCCTATTAAATGAGTACTGAGCAAGGTGGCGCGGTGGTTAGCACACAGGACTTGGGGAGGACAACAGTTCAATCCCGCATCCAGCCACCCTGATTTAAGTTTTCCGCAATTTCCCTAAATCGCTCCAGGCAAATGCCGGAATGGTTCCAATGAAAGGGCACAGCCGACTTCCTTCTCTCTCCTTCCCTACTCTGATGAGACCGATCCTATGAAATGATATCGGATACGAGTGTATTTCGATGTTTTATGAAATAAGGATTTTTTTATGATTCTTATAGCGCTCTGATTATCCACGTCGTTTTTTAGTTGCTTGATCGCACTGCATTCCGAAATCACATAGCAGAGATTGCAGCCATGTCGTGTCTTCCACAGTTATGCTGTATGCCACATATTTCGCTTCTATGGTGTCCAGCCTCATCATTTTTTGACGCTCAGGGGACCAGATAACTGAGGACAGATAACAGAAAAATAAAACCGAAGTCGATGGCCTTGTTTCTGTATGTTCCACATAATCCGAGTCCCTATACTTGAAGATAATCGTATTGTCTTCGCTCTCTGTCAATATATCGAAGTCTTTTGTGCCTTGCACATACTTGATAATGTGTATGATGGCTTGACAATGATTCTCATCATAACTGTTCAAGTATTTGCTCACTCCACCCACTGTGAAATATAGAAAAGAAAGTAAACCAGCTGCTTCCCTGAACGGAAATTTGGCTATAACTAAGGCATTTTCATTGGCTGAGTACAATTTCACATTTGGATTAGCTGGAACAGATACAGAATTCGAATTTTCCAAGTCAAAACATTTCAGGATTTGTGTCACATACGCTGTTTCATGCACAAACAACCTTTTTACTTCTCCATGTCGCTCAATTCCCCTTCTGCTGAAGACTTTCACTTTGGGAACAGTTACTACAAACGTTCTCGCCATTTATTCTTGTAGAACAATTTGAGAACATGGACGAATGCTGTTCTGAAAGTCCTCGTGTGTGGGTTTTGAGGTTTTCTGCCTGACCATAATTCGTATGGTGTTGCGTTTCTTCCCTTTTTTATCAAAGACCCATTCAACATACAAACAGCGGTGTTAACTACCTCCCTCCAGAGAATTCCTGGAACGTTCACCTCACTGAGCATGGACCTTGTAGACTCAATGATGGTCCTGTTTCAGTATTATAACTTCCCATTTCATGGAGAAGTATATGGTACCAGTGTCCCATGTGCTTTCCCACTTTCAATATGATAGCTCTTCATGTTCTTGTTCAAGTATTTCGTCCCTTGATCGTTCTTCAGGGTCTTCATAGTTTTGGAGAGCCTGTTCGACATCATCATGTCAAATTCCTTGAAATGATGAAGAACGTCAGATTTATTTCTCAAGAAATAACTGGTCCACATACACCGCTGTGTATAAAATAGTGCATTTCCAGGTTTCTCCCTTCGATTGTTTTGTTAAAATGTTAATAGTAAGACTTTCCATGTTAACACTATTTATAAAAGAATGTCGCCGCTGCAGACATACTTATTCCCTTGATAAGCCCTGTTTTGATGAAATTCATAATCAGTTTCACATTAATATAACACAGTCTTTCGAGCCATGTTTCGAGGTTATTCATATTCGACAAAATTCACCTCATACTGAGTGTTAGATACAAAAAACATTCTGCAAATATCACCTCAAAACCATTCCTTGTACAAATAGTCAGAAATAAATGGTTCCTTCTTTTTTTGGAAAGGGGGGGGGCATACAGCATATCAATTAGTCTGTCTTCTCAACACCCGTTTACGAGTTTCTTTATTTTAATTGTTTTGATACACTACGCTTCGCGTTTAGCGTTAATCTGCAAGTGAAATTACAATGTTTTGACATTCGCAAATTTCACGAAACCATTCCTGCCGAAAAGTGACGTGCCCCCATTGTTGCTAATCCGGACATCACTTACGAGGTGCGACAATAAAGTAATGAGACTGATGTGAAATAAAATGTTGCTTCAAGTTTAGTGACGTCTCCTTCAAAGTAGTTCCCTTGCGATTGCACACACTTTTTCCAGCGCTTCTGCCATTGGTGGTAACATTTCTGGAACTTATCTTCTGTAATATCCTCCAAGACCCTCGTACAGCTTCTTGGACAACTTGTGTTGTTTGAAAATGGTGTTCCCTGACCACCGTTTTGACTTTTGGCAATAGAAAAAACCATGCAAAGCGATATCTGGTGAATAAGGTGGCTGTAGTAATACTGAAATTTGTTTTGAGGTTAAAAATTGCTGTACTGTCAGAGCAGTATGGGTTGGTGCATTATTGTGATACAGAATCCAATCTTCCTCATACCAAGATCTTCAGTTATTACTAGACGAACTATTTCTCGATTGATGTTCAGTTCTTCTGCAATCATTTTCATGGATAATCTTCGATCAGGTCGCACGAGTTCATGCACCATGTCCAAGTTGACATCCGTCTGTGAGGTTGATGGTCATCCACTGCAGTCTTCATCTTCAACATTCGTTCTGCCTTCACGAAACATTTTATGCCAACGAAAAACTTGAGCTCTTGACACAACCTCCTCTGAAGCTTACCATAGGTTATCGTCGCATTTTCACACAATTTAATGCAAAAAGAAATAGCATACCATTGCGCAATAAAGTGCGGTTACATTTCCGTGACGAGAGACCCAAACACATGTTAACTTATTACAGCACAACTCACGACTGAGCAGTTGCATCGATGTGGCACTAGGCATAGAAGCAGTTTATATATCAAGGTCAAAGATATTGTGCCTATGCAAGCCTGCAGGTTTGCCACATCTTGCAAAGAAAATAAGTCCCATTACTTTATTGTCGCACCTTGTATATCGGCATTCAGCATACTTTCCCAAACCATAAATGCGGAACTCTTTTGTGTGATCCTCCATTGGTAACTTTACTTTACTTTAACTCTATTTTGCATACCATTTTTCTTCTTGTTGGAAAGGCAAGTTCGCAATAGATGGCCTTCCTTCCCACAAGTCCAGCAAGTAAATTTTCGTCTTGAATTCACCTAATTCGGATTCTTCTTCTTCACTGTTGTGTGCTCCTTCTTCCAGCTTTGAGATGAAGTAACTACTAAGACGTTTGACATCTCCTCCAAATCGTTCAATTGGTTTTCTTCGGAGATGAGCCACTCTTGGAGTTTCAGTACCATTTGCTGATAGCCAGGCACAATGTTCTGGGCAGTAACTATGGCGTGGAACTTCGTCGCAGTGCTTCCAAAGATCTTGACCATACCCGCTATGTCCAACTAGTTTTCATCCATGTCTTCCAGTTGACTTGCAGTGTTAAGGATTTTTGCTATATGCCACAACACAGGATAACTAGCGTTCATTCTATATCGGTGGAAGTTTTCTGTGGGAGGTAGTTTGCCCACTTTGAACGTTTGTTTGTGAATTATACACAATTTCTCCCACAGTGTATGAGCTTTAGCACACATTATCGAAAATTTCAGTTGTAAGTATTCGAAATGGTCGAAATAGATCACAAGGTTTGAGTATTGTCTGTTACCACATTTTCTAGAAGAAAACGACAAATCCTCAGATTTGCTAACTGGCCATCCACAATATCGCGAATGCCTTAGGGGTTAGACAAAGTGCAGGTTGGATATTTTTCGCAATGCTTCTTTCGATTTCTTCATCCGTCGTGGCTCAAAAATCGATGCTCGATGTGACTTGAATCACATTTCACACAAAACAGATAATAAACTTCTGCGCTGGAATTTTACAATTAAACTGGATCCACACTCTATTAAGGTTTAGGGAATTTAATTTCAGACATAGGAATACAAAGGAACACCATTTATTACAGCTTACTACAAAGCAAAGTGTATTGAATGGCAGACACACAGGGATTAAATACAATGGGGCTAAACCCAAGGGACATCAAAAGAAATGTACCTGTAGTGCCATCAGTATCTTAGGGAGGGATACTTTAAAAGTGAGAATAACATTTCAGTTTCAACAATACATCATAATAAAAACAGTGTCTTGTAGAGACACCATAAACAACAGTATTTGAAATGGATTTGGTTTTACTTGCAGTTTTATTAGAAAGTATATACAATTTGCAGTTTATTTATTACAGATGCACATTCAATTTATTATTTGCAACATTTTTCATCAACGTATTTCATTCAGCTGTATGTAATATTTTTCAATAATGCTTAATTTTTATTGAATATATTTATGAAATTAAAAAATTTGCTTAATCTCTGTAGAAAAAATTTTCAGAATGGTAGTTGCATGGGGAGAAGAGCAGGCACAGTTTTGAAAATTCTCCCAGAGGCATTAGGTACCTTGGTATGCCTCTGGAACCAAGACTATGAATGTGATAGCCAATCATTTGGTTTACAGCTTTCCTCTTAGATTCCTGTCTCACCACATACTCAGAAATTCACAGATAATATTTAATAACACACCGCTTACATTCCTAGCTTCAAAAACGGATGATGTCACACAAGATGTCACTGGTCAAATTAGATGGGTGTAATTGGGCACTAGAATTCATCACTGTCATTCACGGATAATCTAGCGCTACTTACATTCTGCATGTATGAGAGAAAAGATGAAAAACGTTCGATGTTGTGGTGCAGAAACATGATACTGAAGTTCCATCAAACTCAGCTTTGTGGAAACACTCTGAACATATTGTGCTTTGTTTGACTGAAGTGCCATATTTCATCGCAAAGCCGTGAACAACTAGCTTTTTCTTGCACTGTGTTTTGTGAACCTACAGATTGTAAACATAAAATTCAGAGAGAGAAAACATCGAAACTAATAGTCCATATTGAAACCAAAAATATTATTTTAGTTAAAGCGTTTCCCTGTAGAAAGTACTAGAATACTCTTCCACTTCTGTTTGGGCACATGTAGGTAACAAATTCTCCATTTTTAAACAAATTTACGTTTGTATTTCAGTTGCTACACATGATGTTTTGCTCAGAAAAATATGGCAGAGTGAGTAAATTGCTCGCTTCATGTTTACAGTGTTAGGGCATTTTCGTAGATCAAACCTCCTCAGTGTCAATCAGGGTTGAAAATCTGATGCTTTTAGCACAAAATCTAGTGGTTTTTAAATGCATTTGGTGCCAGATTTATGTAATCAGTGCTATGGTGAAAATCTTGTGTTCTCTCAATTATTAACGCTTAATCTGGTGCTATTGAAAATAAAAGTTGTGATCAAATAGATAATTTGAGTTGACCAGTTCTTATTGAGCTTCACCACTAAAACACATGTTGTTTATAAACTAGTAAGTGTAACTATGGCATAACTTGGTGGGTCTGCTATCTAGCTAAGAAGAGGAACAGATTAGATTACTGGAATTCATTTGATGTAGCAAGGTCAGTTGGTGATGTGGAGTCCTCACTCTGGACTTGGCTTCCCTGAGATTGTTTGGGTAGTTTCGAGGGCGATTCACAGATATTGAGTTAATATGTGGTGGACAGTTGAATAGCGGATAGTTTTTGTCTGTGATTGTGCAAATATGTTAGTTATCTGTGAAAGGCATGTGGTTTGTGAAGTGCAGATTTTTGGGATGGAAATACACAAATGTATAACCTTAATAATTACTTATATACTACTAGTAAGGTACAAATTATGGGCAAACCGTTTTATTCCCAGTGATTCCAAAGCCTGTGGTTAAATGATGAGAGATATAAACAATCGTTAATGTAAGTGGAGGGAAATCTTACTACATGCCATTGCAAATATTGCAAAATTGAGTTATTTCTTGGCTGGGGTATATACAGAGGCATAGTAACACAAATAAGTATATAAAAGCAGCAGAACCATTTGGTAGTAGGTGACAGCATGCTTTATGGTATGGACCAATCAGACAAGAATCGAAGCTGGTGGAAGGGAGATGGCAGTTTTTATTGCAGAACATTGTTCATTTGTAACTGTAGATCACTTGTGTGGTGTGTGAACATCCTGCTTTTCTGATAGTAAAGGAACAGCAAGTCTTAAACTCCATCATGCAAACAGCACATTGCCAGTAATGGGTTAACATCACATTTTAAAGAACTGTTAATAAGTGATTTAAGAGGTCAAGGGTATAGCTTAATTTTGGATGAAACAGATGACATATCTGTAACAAAATTACTAGAAACTGTAACTGGGTACTATTCTACTGCAACAAATTTAACTGTGGATACATGTATAGAAATTGTAGAATTAGACTAATGCAATGCAAATGACATTATTGATGCTATTAAAAGATGACCTTCTAAAAGAGAACTGAATTTAAATAAACTTCTTGCTGTGGGCATAGATAACACATTTTGTCATGGTAGGGATTAAAAATGGGATATACTAAACTGAAAGGTAAAATTCTGCATTTACAATTAATTAGGTGCCATTCTTTGCAACTTGCGCTTTCAAGTGCTGCTAGTGACTTTGACCAAGGAATTTAGAATGCTTTGTTAAAGAGATATATAACTGGTTCTTACATTCTGCTGTGACACAAACCATATGTGAGGAACTGTTTGCTGCAATAAATGATGGTGATTTATCACTATAAACAATTCAGATTTGTCTGATGAGATGGTTATCCATTGAAAGTGCAGTAACCCAAATATTAGAACTATGAAAAGTGGCTGCCGGACCGAGACTCGAACTGGCGAACTTTGCCTTTCGTGGGCAAGTGCTCTACCAACTGAGCTACCCTAGCACGACTCATGACCTGTCCTCACAGCTCCACTTCTGCCAGTACCTCATCTCCTACTTTCCAAACTTCACAGAAGCTCTCCTGCGAACCTTGCACTTTTGGAAGAAAGGATATTCCAGAACACATGTCTTAGCCACAGTCTGGGGAATTTATCTCATCATACAAACTTTAATTCAAAGCTATAATTATTGTCTGTGTTCTCTTTGATTGTCTTCTGTTAAGAAACCATGAAATACCCATAGCCATCTTCTTTGTGCATTTTCCTTGAGTGTGAATGCTAGAAGATAATTTTTAAATAAGCTTTATTTTTCTGTGAAATAATAATTAATTTTATCTTATGTAGTAGTACTAAGCCTGTTCCTGTTTTATTACTAATGTTAATCACTCTGTTTATTTTTCAGCCTTTAAATACACTGGAAGTGTTGTGTTTGGCTACACAATAGATGTGTACCATAAACACACTATCACTGATGCATTTCAATATTTGTAAGTGTATGCTTGCAATCCATGCTCTTAATGAAGTCTGATCACTATTACTATTATTATTACGTAAGTCATTTCCTTGCATTAAAACGTAGTAACACGACTTAACATCACCATGTCTACCACTTATCAGCAACGATCACTGGCTGTGATGCAAGTAAAATCAGTTATGCAGCAAGAAAAATTGATGTTAACTCAACACACCAATTCTATGTCAAACAGCTATATACATTCTTACCATTCTTTTACAGTCTTTAGTACAGTACCTTTCCTTCATCAACGTTTTACCTTCATATTTCAAAATTAAAATAAAATCCACATCCCTTTCCTTTTGGACCAGGCCCACAACATAGACTATTGTATAATGAATAATTGCAGGTAAGGTGATAAGTTTAATTAGGAAAGTTTCTTCTTTACTGCAAGCTTGTTTTGCTATAGCTTTATTCTCAAGTGAACATCTAATTGAAGATGATGTCCATATTGCATCAGTGAGTAAACTATCAACTGCCTTTTTGTTGCTAAATTGCTATGCTAAAATAAGACCTGTTTGTTTAGAATATTTTACTGAAAAATTTTTAACAGCTGATTTGATAGTTTGTTCTCATTGATGCTTTATGTTTACAGTACACTGTGGGGGCAGAGAAAGTAATTCCATAACATACTGAGATATAAAAATGACATAGACATTAGGGATGAATTAGGTGCTGCTCACTATAAATGCCATGACGAAAATAAAGAAATTGTTCAGGCTGCCACACAGGCTACTGTGGCAAAAGCTCATACTAGAATTTTTCTTGATACAGGTGCCACTGTGAATATCATGTCAGCAAATTTATTTAGAAACATTAGTTAAACTATGAGTGTACCTTCTTTCCCCATACAAAGCTGCAAGATTATTGGAGTAGTTGATCGGGTCACGACATGTCAAAATACAGATGCAGGTTGTTGTAGCTATAGGGAGTGGAGCCATAGCCTGCCCATTCCTAATTGTAAATGGTTTAATTGTAGACTGCATTTTTGACATGTAATTTCTGAGGGAGAGGCACACAAAGATCGATTTCTTCACGAGCAACTACTCTCTGAACATCCATGGCGCCAAAATTGCTCTAGATTTAGTAAAAACAAAGGCAAAGAATGGTAAATGCTGGCAAGACATGAGAGTGTAGATTATTAAACGAAAGCTGCGGACAACAGTACAATATCTCTTCATTGTAGTTGGTAAGGTGAACTAAGATAACGCAAAGGACTAGGCCATAGATTCTTCTTTTATTGGCTCCCAACAGCAGGCTAAACTAGAGGATTGACTTTAGAAATACATACACATTTTTGATAATAAATCAGACATTTTTTGTACTAATTAATACCAAATGGAAGTACACTCATGTGGAATTTAGTGCCAAAATACATAGTCCATCCTATGGACAACAAAGGCTCGACTGGAAAATCATAGAGTTCTCACTGCCACCTTATTGCAGTTCTTTATTATTAGTCGCTAAGCCCAGTGATAATGTCTGCCTTGTAGTAGATGCTTGAGCTATAAATCAGATCATTATGCCAGTTCGAACTGGACCCAAAAGTAGCTCTGTGCAAAGACTTTTCCATGAATATGCAATTATGCAACTAACTAACAAACATGTATGGTAGAGCATATTGAAACGATCGAATAAACAGTAAATAACCTGCCGCTGTGTACTACATCATACACACAAGCTGAACCAGTATGTAATGTAGAATGAAATGAATGGGTAGGTCCACTTCCATGGCTTCCCAGTGAAGAATGCCCTTGTGAGGTTAATGTTAGGCAAATTCTGATAGCGCTTACAGAACAAGAACATTTAAGAAAAACTTATTACGACCAGAAGTTAGGTTATGTTGAAATACATCCGGTAGGGCAGAGAATCCACACGAAAATTCACCCAAAATCTTCATTTTTACACTGTAAGATTCATAAATGTTAGCTACTTTACATAAGTCCTTAGAAGATAATCAGGATTCCTCATGAAGATAGGTACTTCTTAACCTATTCTAAAGCCAGCAAAACAAAGGGATTGTACTCCAGCATGATCCTTATCACAAACGGCCAAACTTTCTTGAGCTCATTGCAATTATGTCACTCTTATGGGAAGTTATGTGGAAGCAGACTCAGAGAGAGTAAGAACATTTCTCAGCTGACAACCTCACACATGCACAAAGAATAAAATGTGTAGTAGTATCTGCTTGAAGCAAGCTATATATCCATCTTGTAGTATCAGATAGATCATTATAAAAGTCAGTTGCAGCTTGTATTAGTGCAGTATGCCACATTTGGCACGGAATATTTCAATAATCAGTAGACGTATTTCTTCTGCCCTAGTAGGTTTCAATAATTTGTGGTGAATGATCAGTCAATTACAATTTGTTGTATTTACAATATACAATTACCTGCATCATGAAAGGAGTAATAAGGTCACTTGGTTGATTCGCGGGATCAGACCAAACATGGGGTCATCGCTCCCATAGGATTATTGAAGGCTAGGGAAGCAAAGCAGCTGTGCCCTTTCAAAGGACCCTTCCCACCATTTGCCTGAACCGATTTAGGAAAACCACAGGAAACCTAAATCAGGATGGCCAGACACGGGTTTGAACTGTTGTCCTCCCTAATCCGAGTCCAGTGTGCTAACCACTGTGTCACCTTGCTCGGTAAAGGAGTAATAAGATTTTACATAGTTCTATATATGGTCTGCTCATAAAGCGTAATGGTAACAACAGATTTCTATGTGTATAAAAAGGTAAGAAAACTAATGGCATCATGGTTTTACAATAATGAATCACAGAAGCATCAGACAGGTAAATCATTCAAAACAGTATACAGTAATAGGCATGGGAAGAAACAATGATTGTGTGTGTACACAATGAGCTATAGAAAATTCTAAATCTATTCAAATAAATATTTATGCATGTAAGGAAGGTGACCACACACAAGAAACAAACATAAGAGGACAATGGTGACACATACTGATAAGGAGAACGTGGGTAGGTTCTTGAAATGGCCTGCACGCATAAATAAATACTTCTGATTATATTGGAGAAAGCTGACAGAAAACTGAAAGCTGTGCTATCAACTTTTTATGTAACTCAATAGTTTTTTCGCCGATCTTGGTATCTGTCAGTCTTTCGAGCTGATGAAATAAAGACATCTGTAATTTCACCCTCCTAATATTGTGTTGATTAAGAGTTATAATATGCAGCGATGGCAAGTTTTCATTCTCCAACCCAGGCTACCTACTAATCTCCATATCCCGACGCTATGAGAAAATGGTTCAAATGGCTCTGAGCACTATGGGACTCAACTGCTGAGGTCATTAGTCCCCTAGAACTTAGAACTAGTTAAACCTAACTAACCTAAGGACTTCACAAACATCCATGCCCGAGGCAGGATTCGAACCTGCGACCGTAGCGGTCTTGCGGTTCCAGACTGCAGCGCCTTTAACCGCACGGCCACTTCGGCCGGCAAACTGCATTATTAAATGGACATTTTCAGAGAAGACATCAACATGAAGAGCGAATAGCTGATGCAGCCACTGCACCATTGTTGTACATTGTTGGAAAGATGAGGTAAATATCAAGCCATACAACAGAACTGAAAGCAATTAATTTTCAACCAACGTTCCAGAACTGCTACAACATTTTTTAACCCACGTGCATCCATATTGAAACTGGTACATAATTATTTCTAAACTTGTCTATATTTGTAATTATTGTCTGATCTCCTAAAACATTAATGCAAATATGTGACCTTGAATCTGTGACAATAATAGAATTCTGATTGATAACAAAAAACAGAAATTAATTACTCTTCCTACAAATCATAAAGGAAACAGTTCTCAAGTATCTGATTGCGAGTGTTAACATATTCTTTAACAACTCTGAAAAACTGCTCTACAATACTTCTGTACTACAAAAGACAACTTACCTAATCTTCCCGCTGCAACAGCGTGATCAGCAACATGCTGAAAATATTTCAAAAGCAAAACTGCAATCCATGCAGAGTGCAATGCATGATCATAACAATTGCGATAACTACTGCCATATTTTTTTATATACAAATTGAATAATCAGGAGAAATTTGGTCAACAAGCCTAAAGTGGTGTAAAAAATGAAAGATATCAATAAAGACTTCAATTTACTATATTTGCAATATATTTAAATACTGACCAATTTTTCTTTCTTTTTCTTTCTTGGCTCTACAGCTCATGATGAGCCTTGGCCTCTTCTACAGTTTCCTTCCATTTCTCTCAGTCCTTTTCCAATACTCTCCAGTTTCTATAGCCCATCTTCCTAAGATCTTCGATTACTCCATCTTCCCACCTGGCTCTTGTTCGACCACGTCCTCTCTGCCCTTCTGGTTTTCCTTGTAGTATTCTTTTTGGTACTTCTGTATCATTCATGAGAGCCACATATCCCACCCACCTCAGTCTGGATGATTTCAGTATCCTTCTGATGGGTTGGTCTTTGTATATGACATACAACTCATGCTTGAATCTCCTCCTCTATCTTCCTCTTTCACAGATTGGACCAATAATTCGTCTAAGTACCTTTCTTTCAAATGCATCCAGTATTTCGATATCTTTAGTTGTTAATGCCCAGGTTTCAGAGGTATATATAAGCACTGGTCATATAAGTGTTTTATAGATAGTTAATTTAGTGGTACGATTCAGGAGCCTAGAGGATGGAAGTCTTGTTAGCGCAAAATAGGCTCTGTTGGCTAGTATTGATCTCTGCTTAATTTCGTAGGAGATATCATTTAGATGGGTAACTCTCGAGCCCAGGTACTTGAAATGTTCAACTCTCTCAAATGCATAATTGCCCACTGTGATTTCATTTGGCATATTTTCTCTATGTGCTTTTCCAGCTGCCATATATTTTGTTTTTTTTTCATTAATAATTAACCCAATGTTCTTACTAGCCTCTTTGAGAGCTCTAAATGTCTCTTCCATTGTGTTTTGGGTTCTTGCTACTACATCTATGTCATCTGCATAGGCCAGTATCTGCACTGATTTATAGATCGTTCCCCTATTCCGAAGGTTTGCGTTTCTCATCGCCCTCTCCACGGCAACAATAAAGAGAAGACATGCCAAAGCATCCCCTTGTTGCACTCCTTTTTTAATACTTAGTGTATTGGACATCAATCCATCCTATTCTTACACTACCTTGTGTTTCACTGATTGTCATTCTCACCAGCCTTACCAACTTTCTCGAGATTCCCAGTTAATCTAGAGCTTGATATAACAGATCTCTATTTATGCTATCATAAACTGCTTTGAAATCTATAAAGAGGTGATACGTGCCTACCCTGTATTCATTTTTTGTCCAGGATTTCTCTGAAGGTGAATATTTGATCTATAGTTGACTTCCCAGGGAGAAATCTGCATTGGTACCACCCCATCTCCCTCTGTTTGATTAGGAGGATTCTATCGATTAGTATATTAGAGAATATTTTATATCTCAAATTAAGTAATGTGCTCCCTCTGTAATTGCCACACTTCATCTGATCTCCTTTCATATATATAAGACATATGATACCCTCTTTCCACTGTTCGGGCATTTTCTCCTCTTCCCATATTCTGGTGACCATTTTCAGAATGCTTCGTTCCAGCTCTCTGTCTCATTGCTTAAACAGTTCTGCTGGAATACCATCTGTCCCTGCCACCTTAATGTTTGCCAGCCGGGGTGGCCGAGCAGTTCTAGGTGCTACAGTCAGGAACCGCATGACCGCTACGGCCGCAGTTTCGAGTCCTGCCTCGGGCATGGATGTATGTGATGTCCTTAGGTTAGTTAGGTTTAAGTAGTTCTAAGTCCTATAGTGCTCAGAGTCATTAGAACCATTTGAACCTTAATGTTTTTCAATATCTTCATGGTAGTTTTCACTTCTACATTTTGTGCGGCAGTGTTGTTGTCTGGTTCCTCTTCCCCCTTCGTTTCTGTTCGATTCCCTGGTATAGTTATCCGAGGGTTGAGGAGACTATCAAAATACCTGCGCTATCTTTCGCATATTCCCTTCTCTTCACTTACTATATTCCGTGTCCCATCTTTTATTAAGGTTGTTTTACTACCAAAAGGCTTCTGTGCCGCATTCACCTCTCTATAGAATTTTCTTTTTTCATTTTTGCTTCTCAAGGGCTCCATTTCTTTGATACTTGCTTTCATCCATCCTCTGTTTTTTTCTTTGGTAAATCGTCTTTTCAATCCTCTGTTTTTCTTTGTATTCTTCTACTATCCTCCTCGTACAGTGTGATCGCAGTGTCCTTCTATATGCTTCGTTCTTTTCTTCAGCTGCCAATTCGCATTCAGTATCAAACCATGATGGTGTTACTTGACTTGTCCCAATTCCAAGTATCTCTCTTGCCAATATCTCTGCCATCTTTTTTATCGCTTCCTACTGATCTTCTATGTTGGTATATTCTCCAGCGTTTTCCAGAATCCGAGTTACCTTCTCCTGACACTGTTCTCTAACCTCCACTGATTCTAAAGTTGTTATTTATGTTTCTGTGCCCTTGGTCAGACTAGTTTCGCTGTGTTGGAGATCCTCGCCCTCACCTGTACCCATACCAGAAAATGATTTGTGTCTATGTTTGGGCCTCTGAGACTCCTCACGTCCAATAGGTCTCACACCTATCAACACATGGTCGATCTGGTTTACTGTGTTTCCATCCGGTGAGGTCCATGTTCCTTTATGTATTTCTATATGTGAGAACAGTGTTGATCCTATTACCATGCTTCTAGATGTGGCGAACAGTATAAGCCTTGTTCTATTCTCATTACTTGTTGCATGTTTGCTGTGGAGACCAATTATCGGTCTATAAATCTGTTCTTTTCCAACCTGAGTGTTTAGGTCTCCGACTGTTATTTTAATATCATGTCCTAGGCACTCATCATATGCTCTTTCCAAAGATCCATAGAATACTTCTTTCTCTTCTTCTTCTTCTTTGGATTCTTCTGTTGGTGCATGGTCATTAATTATGGGATATTTAAGTAATTTCTCCTTTATCCTGAGTGTTGATAATCTTAGACTAATGGGTTTAACCCTTATTACCAAATGCTTTAATTGATGATGTACAACAAAACCTGTCCCCAGCTCATGATTTCTTTCGCTGCAGCTATAGAATATATTCGCTTCTTTATTTTCTAAAACTCCACTTCCCGTCCATCTAATTTCTTGTAGTGCTATTATACTTTGCTTCAGATTCGTTATTTGATCCAGCATTACTTTCAGTGCTCCTGGGCTATATAGGGATCTCACATTCCAAGTACCAATATGTAGATCTGATCTACACCTTGTATTTCTCTTCTTCCTCATTTTCCCTCCTTCATTTACTTGCATTCCATCCTCATTGTCCTTTTCCATGCTAGGTCTGTCTTCCTTCATCCGTCCAGCTTTACTTTGTAGAAGTTTTGCAACAATTGTTTTTTACAGAGCCGGCTGTCAACCTTGCATCCAACCCCTCTTGGGGGATGGGTGATTCTTAATCTGCCTTTTCTTCCCTTAGCCTTTGGAGTCCCAACTCCCAACTGCAAGGCAACAGTTGTTGTACTTCTAGTTTTGGTCCACCCCAGGTATTTTATTTCCCCGGTGTCCACTATACCTGGTGAATGTTCCCCAATCTTCCACCTGGGGATGTGCCCAGTGGGATACTAGCAATTCCACATGGGACCAACTTTTCACAGACATTAATTATTCCACAATGTCTATATTCAATAAACACATCTCTGGCCACAATAAAGATACAAATACTACTCTCAACTATTCATACACAAATCTGACAAAATCCCTCCAGTGCACAAGTAAACAACAACTGCTTGCAACAAAAAGGCAAATTACCAAAATTGCAATTAAAACAAAAGTCGCCTCCAGCGCTACTAGCACGATCACGGCAGGCTGCTACCTCTCATATCACGCTGCTTCTCTCCCCCACAGGCCGCATCTGATCACTACTGACTCCTCTCAACAACTGTTCACTCGCTACAACCCGCGATAATAATATCTCAGGCTCAAAGTTTGTGTATGCACACCAACTTTCATTATCCCAGCCCTCATTTTTAAGAGTTTTGTGGGGAGATTGGCAAGGAGCAAACACAAAATTCTTACATAACAAAATTGAGAAAAATAGCATCACATTTTTTACAGAAGTAGTAAAGGACATAAAAATAGCCATAAGATTACATAAGTTATGTACATAATAGGACATTGATAAGTTGTACAATCTAATCAAGAAAATCTAATGTACAAGTATCATCTTGTGGATCTAAGCACTCATTCCATTTGACACTGATAGTACTTCATGTGACAGGATAGCAAAATGTTATTTATAGTTCTCAAAGAGTGCAAAAAAAGTCTTTCAGTTGTGAACATACAAATATTACACAGAATTGCAAATAGTGCAAACGGAGAGAAAATAAATACAGAAATATCATTGTACAGGTAAGTCCACATTTCTCCATGAGATTGGTGGCAATTCATTTGACAAAATAACAAAATGTTATTTCCATTTCTTCAAAAGAGGAAAACTCATAAGGCAATAGAAAACCAGGGAAAGAAACAAATGCTTTAGGTGCGGCAGACTCATGGACCACTCACACTACATCCATTGACAGCCACACTGAAATGGAAATATATTCATTTGACAACACACAAGTTCGAGGTGTAGGCAGACTCAGGGACTCTTTAGATACATTATGTCCACTGACAACCACACCCAAAATGTTTTACTATGTCACTTCTTTTCATATTCAGATAAAGATACTCTATAGATTAGTGATAATAGTGTGAGGCACAAGTTTGGTGTTATGCTTTTCATTGTGATTTTCGGATTCTCAGTTTTCCTAGAGTATTCTCTCGTGAATCATTTTTTATCATGGTATTGTATATGATCTGTTAATGCTCTAAGTATGATGATACGAAAATGGAGACTCGAGGCTGAATGAACAGTGGAAACTAGGCAACGATGTGAAATGAAACGTTTTGTTTCAAATAAATTGACATGCTACACGGAAAAGAATAGGCTATTTCAGTTAAATATCTACTTAACCACGGGAAAAATCAGATTTGTAGAGGCACAACTTTTTCAAAAATAACTGCAACGTTCTGCAAGTGATTTATGCTTGCATTGCTAATGTTAGTTCCGTACAAAAGTCAAAAAATAACGAGGAAAAGTGTTCGATATGCAACAAATCCTGTGTGTATTATGACAGTACATGTATGCCATGTTATATTATCGCAAAAGTAGACGCCAAAAAAAACCTGGTAACAGGAAAATGTTATAATCAGGCATCTCATCCAGCAAGTACTTCGACTCATTCGTGGGAAATGGTGAACTCTGATACAACATGCCATTGCAAGAAACGTGTTGTAAAAGGTATAATGTGCTTAAATTGTAAAACGGTTTTTCATTATTCATGTGTTAATGTCAGTCCTAAAAGGAAACTATGGTTCTGCAATAGCTGTTTGAAAGGCGACTTAGGCCAAAAACCTAATATGAGAAACACCAAAGAGGAAGTTATGAGTGCTCTACTGGAAGAGTTTTCAGTTATAAAACATCACGAACACGAACAGTATGAAAAAGAAGCAAAGAGGCTTAGCGTTTTACCTCAAGATACTGTAACTTTTGTTAATAACAGTTCTGTTGTTTATGTTTGTAGAAAGTGCGGGAAAAACACAAACAGTGGAGTAACCTGTTGCGAGTGCGAAAGAAAACATCAGTCTAAAACTCCCGATCATGTTCCAAAACTTAACATTTTAGGCGATAGCCACAGCCGCGGTATTGTCTCACGCATAAATAAAGCTTCAAATGTGAAATCGATGAGCTTTGTAAAGCCTGGGGCGCCCCTCTCAGAAATAAGAAAACTAGTTTTTTCTGGAGAAATAAAAAAGCTGTCTTCGAAAGATTTTGTTGTCCTCTTTGGTGGATCTAATGACATTTATCAAAATGATACATCTAAAGCCTGCTGCGAATTAAACAAGTGTTTATCTGAACTGAGTCATACAAACGTTATCCTCGTAAATATACCACAAAGGTACGACTTGATGTCCTGGTCATGTGTAAACAAGAAAATTAGTGCCGCCAATGAACTTTTTTCCAGTATATACAAACAATATAGAAATGTTTCTATTGTTAATATTCATATCATTGGACGCAGATTCCACACTACTCACAGGCTGCACTTAAATGGCCTTGGAAAGCAACTTGTTACATTAAAGCTAATGGAAATTATTCAGAGACTGCAGTACTTACCAACAACATCATCAGTGGTACCTGTATCATCATCACAGAAAGTATCTCTAGGAGTGACTAATGCAGAATCAGATACAGTAACAGAAAATGCAGCAGAAGTACCTAAAGAAGCAATACTAACAGAAGTAGAATCAACAGCAGCGTCAGAAGAACCACGTTCAGTAACAGCAGAAGTAACTCCTCCAGCATTAGAACCAGGTCCTACAGCAGTAACACCATCTCCCTCACCAGCAGTAGTAGCACAAACTACTTCACCAGCAATAGCAGAAGAAACACCATCAGCAACAGCAGAAGCAACTCCTCCAGCAGTAGAGCCAGTTCCTATAGCAGCAGCACCATCTCCCACACCAGCAGTAGCAGAACCAACTCCTTTACCAGTAATAGCAGAAACAACTCCTCCACCAGCAGCAACTAAACCAACTTCACCAACAGCAGAAACAGTACCAGCTCCTCCTCCATCACCTTCAAGAGTAGCAGAAAAGAATAGACCAGTCACAGTAAGTAAAGTATCATCTTTGTCTCATGATGAAGTGATACCAAATGATTTGGGAAAACATGTTCCTATAAAACTTGTGGAAAGTAAAGTGAAACAAACTTCCAACCGTGTTTCAAACAGACCCAAAAAATTACCAAAGAGAAATGAAGATTTTTTATGGTTTATCCCAAGGAAGTCCAACCGCCACCTAACATAGATTCCAGGGCTGAAAAAACAATTAAATGTTCTCCACTGCCCCATAATACTGTACTCCTCCCCTCCTGTGACAGTAACTCTATCTTATTTCTGCACTTAAATGTCAGGTCTCTGAAAAATAAAGCTGATGAGCTTGGTATACTATTAAAAAGTAACAAAAGAATGATTTTATGTATAAACGAACATTGGTTAAAGGAAGAGGATACAAAACTGTATGTACCATCAGGTTTCAGATTAGCTGCATACTTCTGCAGACCCAGTGAATCCTATGGGGGTTCATCCATATATATTAGCAATGATCTAGACTTAAAGTTTTCTGTTCTTGAAGTTAGTGACCTATGCATTAAAGGTGTTTTTGAAGCAGCTGCTTTTATTATACCTAGTATACATCTCATAACTGTGTCTTTATATCACACTCCTGAAAGTATTGTAGAACAATTTATAGAACGTTTAGAAAAACTTGTGATCAGTATACAAAAATATACTAAATACAAAATTTTGATCTTTGGGGATCTAAACATAGACATTAGGAAAATGACAGCCAGAAATGTTAACTTAGTAACCATGTTAAGATCCTATAATCTCTTTTGTGCTAATGAAAGTCCTACAAGGCACTTCTCCTGTCTTGACAATCTAGTAACAAATGTATACAAATGTGATTTTGAGCTAGGCTTATTTAATGTCGATTACCTGTCAGACCATAGAGGTACATGGGTGAAACTAATTACTAAAAAACCAAAAGAAGACGAGGAACAAACTCAGTGTGTCAGACTATCTACAGATACAAATATTAGCAAGCATAGAGAAGAACTTAAGTCTATAGATTGGAATACTGTTATACATTCCTCCAGAAATGTTGATGAACCCTTCAGCACATTCCACAAAATCATTTCTGAAATCTTCCACACATGCTGTCCACTGGTTAAAAAAAAAAGAAAAAAAAAGTTAGGAAACCTAGCCACTCAACTTTACAGAAGTGGTTTTCACCCCAACGACAAAAACTGAGACTATTGTTAATTACTTGTCACGATAAGGTCAAAAACGGAGCAGTAGATAAAGAAACTTACAAAAACCTGAAAAGAAAATATAGATCTGAAATTAAAATAGCCAAGTGTAAGGCAAATGGTGATTTCATTAAAAAATCACACAATAAATGTAAGGCTGCATGGAAAGTAATAAAAGCAGAGCTAGGTATGGATATAAACTACAAAGACAATACAAATGCTGCTAACGTCACTGCTGATGATTTCAATCACTTTTTTGTCAACTCTGTCAATCTTAGCCTTCCAACCCACAGCAACCAGAATTCCAATTCAACACAAACACCTCTTTCTCACCCCATATCTGGCAGAAATTTTCAACAAAACATTACAAACATAGTGTTAGCTTGTAAATGGAGAGAAGTACAAGTAACTGATATAATTAAAGCAACCTCTAAATTAGGATACTCTAGATCTGAAGATGTGTATGGCCTGTCAAACCATGTAATTAAAAAAGTTGTAGATCTCGTAACATATCCTCTTTGCATACTGATAAACTGGATGCTCTCTAGTGGACACTTTCCAGAATGTCTCAAAAAAACAGTTGTCATACCATTATACAAAAAGGGTGACAAGTCCTGTATCAATAATTATAGACCAATTTCACTTGTGCCTATTCTCTCAAAAATAATAGAACATTGCATACTGCAGCAAATATGCATACACCTATCAGACAATAATATATTAAATGATTCTCACTATGGATTCAGGTCAAACTTATCAACAGTCAAAGCAGTTGAAAACCTTATCTCTTTCGTACTAAGCGCATTTGAGTCAGAATTATCTGCTGAAGCCATTCTAATTGACTTGAGTAAGGCTTTCGACTCAGTTAACCACAAATTATTATTAGATAAACTGTGTTGCTATGGAATCAAACACTTGGAACTCTCACTAACTGAATCATACCTCAGCAATAGAAAACAAATAGTAAAGCATAATGACCAACAGTCACAGACTTTAAGTATAAAACGAGGTGTTCCTCAGGGCTCAGTGCTTGGCCCTCTACTATTTATATTGTTTGTAAATGACTTTCCGAATAACTTACCTTGTAAATCTATCCTCTATGCTGATGACACCACATTAGCTAATTCTGGAAAGGATATAAACATATTGAAGGAGGAAAGTGAAGTGTGTCTCTAAACATCTAATATCTGGTTTAAAGCTAATGACTTATCTATGAACCATGAAAAGACTGTCAAGATAATCTTCAGTTTATCAAACAGTAACATGGAGTTATCATCTGTTAAACTACTAGGAATACACATTGACTCAAAATTAACTTGGGACACACATACAGATTATGTATGTCGAAAGCTATCATGAGTTATCTACCTACTAGCCAAACTATACACATGTGTTACACAAGATTTATTGCTTCAGTCATACTATGCCTTCTTTCATTGCCATCTACAATACGGCATTCTTTTATGGGGTAACCCTCCAGGAGCCAAAAAAATTTTCACTTGGCAGAAGAAAGCAATTAGACGTTTTTACGGAATCACTGACAACAAGACCTCATGTAGACCTTATTTTAGAGACTTAAAAATTCTCACAGTCCCATCTCTTTACATATATTGTTGCCTATTAAACATAAAAGAAAACTTAAACCGCTACACTATAGGAAACCAGTTCATCAACACAATACTCGACAAACAAATATGATTGATATACCCCAACCAGGCTTAAGAAAACCCAATCTAGCTATGAATACATAGGCATAAAATTATTCAACACTTTACCCATACAGGCTCAATTGGTCTCAATGGATATTTTCAAAACTAAAACCAAAGTGTGGATGAAGAAAAATACTTTCTACAGTGTAGAAGAATTTCAGAATAGTTGTAAAGATGATCTAATCTATTGATAAACTAAGGCTTACCGTTATGTATAGTTATGGATGTAGAGGCAGCTAGCTATAAGCTAATAGGGTACAACACTGTCTTTTTTTCATGTAATATTTTTGTTATATGAAACATAATGTACAAATAGCTATAATACTTCTGACAACATTGATTGCATGTTAATGCTGATAAATTATGGCTTACTGTTATGTATGGATCTAGGTGTAGAGGCTGTTGTAAGCTAATAGTTTACAACATTGCTGTAATTCTTCTGATGACATCGATTGCATGTTAGTGCTGAAAGATGGATAAAATAAATATACCTTGTTGGGTACCAGAGAATTCATGAATATCATAAAAGCATTGACATAGTATGCCTTTGAGAAAACAGGTTCTCATAATTGATATAGATCAAAAGTCTCAGATATGACAACAGAACAACAGAAACGAGTCATAGTGAATAAATGAATCATAGTAACTGATATACAGTTGATTATAAAAGCCAACATTAAGTGAATAGCAACATCAGCTCAGTGCTCAGATATGTGTGACCACAGATAATTACATAAGTGTGGCAAGTTTCTTAAAGTACAATTGTAAATACGAAGTTTAGGCCAATCACATAGTAGCGAAATTGTGCTATTCATTCTTTAATGCAGCAGTACACAGTGTACCATGAAGTACATATTTGGATCCAGAATATGCAAAATGTGTGACACATATCATGAATGACATACAGATTTGTCCAAAGTCATTAATGGTGACATATTTAAAAATATTACAATTAATTGTAGATCCCAGAGTTTATATATACATAGTAATTACATGTGATTTTAATTATCAAACAACAGAAAATTAGCATTGGTCAAAGATACGTTCAGATACACAGTAAAATTACATGTAAACTATAAGTTCATATAATCCAATTTCTGTGGTAGGTATTTAAGAAAAACGCCATGTGAGTACACATGCAATTCCTTCTTATAAAATATAAGTGACTTGAGCTCCACTCAGCGTAAGTTAGTAAAGAATGTCATTTCTTATGATTGCATATTCAGTTTAGTTCTCATAACTTATTACACATTCAATCACTGAGAACTGGGTCTGTGATTGTCACAAATACTTCCTAATTATTATAACATACTTACTTCATTTTGAAAATCCAATCTAATGCTTACATGATGATCATTGAATAGAAAATAGTATGTAGCATCACAAGGTCAATATCATCAGATGTTAAATGTCAACTTGGTTGTATGTGGAGTCAGAACTGAATGGAGTCATAACCTTATGGAGTCAGAATCGTATAGCCATACATAGGGAACAGCAAAATAAATACAATATTCAAAAGACATAACTCATAAAGCAACTAATAATGACATAACGTACTCTAAGATGCAACACAAAATAGATTTATTCTCAAACTGTTCAGCAGTAGCTGAAAGAAATAATTTATTAACCATAGAGCAAATAGCTTCTCTTTAGTTTTAATATTGCTTAATGACAAGGAAAAAATATCCACTTATAATCATTAACTTAACATGATGGAATGGGGGCTGTATCAATGCTGCAGCAGAGCCATAAGAAAAGTCTGAAATGAAATTGTTATTGAACTAACTTATTTTACACAATTATTTGCAACATGCATAAAAATGTAGCTGATTAACTTGCATCAAAGCATACAAATATTACAAGCTGAAAAGGAAAAGTTGTCAAAATCAAATAACAGACCACTGCAACATTTGCAATGTTAGAATGTAACTCGCTCACTACATACATTACACTCTGACCTGAAAATATTGTTGAGTTCATACAAACGAATAGAGTTATATGTTCTTTTTATTAGCTTTGCAATAGAGAAAAATTCAAGTATGACCATGTAACACACTAAAAATACAGTGTAAACAGTAAAAGTAGAAAGACCAAATTTTTTGCTGAGTCAACTTCATTTTACAATTTCACAAAGCTAGAAAATTCATATCACACATATCTAACATAATTCAGCAGAAGAGAAAAAAGTCTTTGTAAACTTATCCATGCTCAATACTTGACAGATACATCCACATACGCACTCTTATTTCCAAATACGTAAAAATAAAATGTGTCATCTGCAGGGACTGGTGTATCATACAGATAAAAGGTTTTTTGTTTTCTGGAATTTTCAATGTATATATCAGATATGATTGGCGTCTCAAACTGTAATTCGTGTTGTTTCCATAATCGATAGCTCTTAATCTCATACTGTATCTCTCCAGTAATAACATAACATCAACAGTACTGTTCTCATCTCAGAAAACCTTTCATGACAAAGTAAATCTCTTTTGAAGATGTCCCTATGATAACTTCAAATAAAGTGTGCAGAAACAGAACTTCCACATATGTAGTACAATTGTGTGTTGTTTCATTTAAAGAGTGTATTTCCCTTACCTTGTCTTGTTAAATTAAACAGCTGCAAAAATGCTTTCTCACTAAATTGTATATAAAGCCTCGTCTGTCTTTCCCAGAACAACATATTTCATTAACATTCAGCATAAAATCCCATAAATCATAATGCACTTCACATAATATACCATAACTGCTCCATAATATACCATTGCTGCACTGTAATAAACCACAATAACACCATAAGCCTCACATGGCAATACTAAAGCAAAATTCCTCATCATATTTCGTATCTATATCGCACATATTCCCTATATTCATCATGTGTATGTATACAACTCTGAAATTATCACTTATCAAAATACTTCCTAGATAGCAGAACAAGCATCAGTCAGAAATGTTCCTAGTTAAACCACTGCTCATCAGAAATACCTTTCTCAGTTCAGAACCACTCACATGTAGCCTTTCATTCAAAGTAAGGTCAGCAGTTATATATGTAGAATTGATGACCTACTACACAAAATACATACCTACAGGAAAAGTCATCTCATGCACAAGCCTCAAAAATAACACAGTATTCTGCCTGGTAAAGGTAAGGCAAAATGTACATCACAGATTAGCACAGGACACAAGAAACTTCATTATACTTCATTTTATGTGCAGACTATCTTCCTGCAGAAAAAATTATTATCTTAAAACCTCAAAATCAAGTATACTCTGTTACACTAAGATCTCAAACTCATTAAATGAGATAAAGTATTACATTTCAATCAGATACTTCACCAGTAAACTCAGAATAATAATAGCGGAATGCAAAATTCTTTACAGATTGCTTACCATTCCATATTGTCTTAGGCAAATATAGATGCAAAAGAAAACTATTTCCACTTGTCAGACTATGCATAGAAAATTCAAAGTACTTTTTTCACATGCCACAAATCACAGACCAGCACTATTCATAAAAATTCCCTATTAAGTACACTGACAGTAAAGCTGGGCTCACACACACATCTTATGTGGCACCACAGCTTGTGGTTTGCTGTAGTTTCATAGTGAGCTACCATTCACACAGGATGCCACAAATTCTGTGTATTTCACAACTTCCAATATGGCATCAGTTGAAATCAAATCGGCGGGTATGAATGTCTGAGTGCAGGTTATGGCCTTAGAGCTGTGATAAGAGTTAAATACGGGAAAGACGAAACCCAAATGCTGGATCCGAAAATAGGTTCCACACAGGGATAAATCAAGGGAAAGAAACACATTTATAAAAGAAATAACACTCATTGACGAAAAATGCTGTCTGCAGTGGCAAACTAACCAACAACTGGCATGTAAATATCATCTGCAGACACGTCACTCTTTCAATGTTTTACAATCTTATTGTATTCGTTGATATAGGCATTTCGAATAGCTAATTTTAACAGCTGCCACATCACACTCTGGAGCTATTTCCTGCATATAATACAAAATTTACACAATGCTTGCTCTCACAGATTATGAACTTTAAATGATAGGCTTCTTTAGTTATATATATCAAGTTCATTTATTTATTCCTTTGTGGGAAATGTCATTGATTTGTGAGCACACACACACAAACACTCACATGCACACAAACACCCACACACACACACACACACGCACCCCCCCCCCCCCCCACACACACACACACACTGCTGAAGAAAGTCAAACATAGGTTGCTGTTTTTGTAGTTCTAGAAGTTACGAAAATGTACCTGCCGACTACTGTTTTCACTCTTTTTAAGAAATAAAATAAAAATACACTGAGATCTAATGGAGTACAGCAGAAATTGTTGCATGATAACTGTGACAGAATGCTTGTTGTTGTTGTGGTCTTCAGTCCTGAGACTGGTTTGATGCAGCTCTCCATGCTACTCTATCCTGTGCAAGTTTCTTCCTCTCCCAGTACCTACTGCAGCCTACATCCTTCTGAATCTGCTTAGTGTATTCATCTCTTGGTCTCCCTCTACGATTTTTACCCTCTACGCTGCCCTCCAATACTAAATTGGTGATCCCTTGATGCCTCAGAACATGTCCTACCAACCGATCCCTTCTTCTGGTCAAGTGCCACAACCTTCTCTTCTCCCCAATCCTATTCAATACCTCCTCATTAGTTATGTGATCTACCCATCTAATCTTCTGCATTCTTCTGTAGCACAACATTTCAAAAGCTTCTATTCTCTTCTTGTCCAAACTATTTATCGTCCATGTTTCACTTCCATACATGGCTACACTCCATACAAATACTTTCAGAAATGACTTCCTGACACTTAAATCTATACTCGATGTTAACAAATTTCTCTTCTTCAGAAACGCTTTCCTTGTCATTGCCAGTCTACATTTTATATCCTCTCTACTTCAACCATCATCAGTTTCTTGCTCCCCAAACAGCAAAACTTCTTTACTATTTTAAGTGTCTCATTTCCTAATCCAATTCCCTCAGCATCACCCGACTTAATTCGGCTACATTCCATTATCCTCGTTTTGCTTTTGTTGATGTTCATCTTATATCCTCCTTTCAAGACACTGTCCATTCCATTCAACTGCTCTTCCAAGTCCTTTGCTGTCTCTGACAGAATTACAATGTCATCGGCGAACGTCAAAGTTTTTATTTCTTCTCCATGGATTTTAATACCTACTCCGAATTTTTCTTTTGTTTCCTTTACTGCTTGCTCAATATACAGATTGAATAACATCGGGGAGAGGCTACAACCCTGTCTTACTCCCTTCCCAACCACTGCTTCCCTTTCATGTCCCTCGACTCTTATAACTGCCATCTGGTTTCTGTACAAATTGTAAATAGCCTTTCGCTCCCTGTATTTTACCCCTGCCACCTTTAGAATTTGAAAGAGAGTATTCCAGTCAACATTGTCAAAAGCTTTCTCTGAGTCTACAAATGCTAGAAATGTAGGTTTGCCTTTCCTTAATCTTTCTTCTAAGATAAGTCGTAAGGTCAGTATTGCCTCACGTGTTCCAGTATTTCTGCGGAATCCAAACTGATCTTCCCCGAGGTCGGCTTCTACTAGTTTTTCCATTCGTCTGTAAAGAATTCGTGTTAGTATTTTGCAGCTGTGGCTTATTAAACTGATTGTTCGGACATTTTCACATCTGTCAACACCTGATTTCTTTGGGATTGGATTCTTCTTGAAGTCTGAGGGTATTTCGCCTGTTTCATACATCTTGCTCACCAGATGGTAGAGTTTTGTCACGACTGGCTCTCCCAAGGCCGTCAGTAGTTCCAATGGAATGTTGTCTACTCCGGGGGCCTTGTTTCGACTCAGGTCTTTCAGAGCTCTGTCAAACTCTTCACGCAGTATCATATCTCCCATTTCATCTTCATCTACATCCTCTTCCATTTCCATAATACTGTCCTCAAGTACATTGCGCTTGTATAGACCCTCTACATACTCCTTCCACCTTTCTGCTTTCCCTTCTTTGCTTAGAACTGGGTTTCCATCTGAGCTCTTTATGTTCACGCAAGTGGTTCTCTTATCTCCAAAGGTCTCTTTAATTTTCCTGTAGGCAGTATCTATCTTACCCCTAGTGAGATAAGCCTCTACATCCTTACATTTGTCCTCTAGCCATCGCTGCTTAGCCATTTTGCACTTCCTGTCGATCTCATTTTTGAGACGTTTGTATTCCTTTTTGCCTGCTTCATTTACTGCGTTTTTATATTTTCTCCTTTCATCAATTAAATTCAATATTTCTTCTGTTACCCAAGGATTTCTACTAGCCCTCGTCTTTTTACCTACTTGATCCTCTGCTGCCTTCACTACTTCATCCCTCAAAGCTACCCATTCTTCTTCTACTGTATTTCTTTCCCCCATTCCTGTCAATTGTTCCCTTATGCTCTCCCTGAAACTCTGT
Organism: Schistocerca serialis cubense; assembly: GCF_023864345.2. Classification (NCBI taxonomy): domain Eukaryota; kingdom Metazoa; phylum Arthropoda; class Insecta; order Orthoptera; family Acrididae; genus Schistocerca; species Schistocerca serialis. Next base: position 246,427,252 of record NC_064642.1, read on the forward strand.
ACAACCTCTGGTTCTTTCAGTTTATCCATGTCCCATCCTCTTAAATTCCCACTTTTTTGCAGTTTTTTCAGTTTTATTCTACAGGTCATAACCAATAGATTGTGGTCAGAGTCCACATCTGCCCCTGGAAATGTCCTACAATTTAAAACCTGGTTCCTAAATCTCTGTCTTACCATTATATAATCTATGTGATACCTTTTAGTATCTCCAGGGTTCTTCCATGTATACAACCTTCTTTCATGATTCTTGAACCAAGTGTTAGCATTGATTAAGTTATTCTCTGTGCAAAATGCTACCAGGCGGCTTCCTCTTTCATTTCTTAGCCCCAATCCGCATTCACCTACTATGTTTCCTTCTCTCCCTTTTCCTACTACCGAATTCCAGTCACCCATGACTATTAAATTTTCGTCATCCTCCACTATCTGAATAATTTCTTTTATTTCATCATACATTTCATCAATTTCTTCGTCATCTGCAGAGCTAGTTGGCGTATAAACTTGTACTACAGTAGTAGGTGTGGGCTTCGTATCTATCTTGGCCACAATAATGCGTTCACTACGCTGTTTGTAGTAGCTTACCCGAATTCCTATTTTCCTATTCATTATTAAACCTACTCCTCCATTACCCCTATTTGATTTTGTGTTTATAACCCTGTAGTCACCTGACCAGAAGTCTTGTTCCTCCTGGCACCGAACTTCACTAATTCCCACTATATCTAACTTTAACCTATCCATTTCCCTTTTTAAATTTTCTAACCTACCTGCCCGATTAAGGGATCTGACATTCCACGCTCCGATCCATAGAATGCCAGTTTTCTTTCTCCTGATAATGACATCCTCTTGAATAGTCCCCGCCCGGAGATCCGAATGGGGGACTATTTTACCTCCAGAATATTTTACCCAAGAGGACGCCATCATCATTTAATCATACAGTAAAGCTGCATGCCCTTGGTAAAAATTACGGCCGTAGTTTCCCCTTGCTTTCAGCCAGTCGCAGTACCAGCACAGCAAGGCTGTTTTGGTTATTGTTACAAGGCCAGATCAGTCAATCATCCAGACTGTTGCCCTTGCAACTACTGAAAAGGCTGCTGCCGCTCTTCAGGAACCACACGTTTGTTTGGCCTCTCAACAGATACCCCTCCATTGTGGTTGCACCTACAGTACGGCTGCCTGTATCGCTGAGGCACGCAAGCCTCCCCACCAACGGCAAGGTCCATGGTTCAGAATGCTTATGTTTCGCAATACTAAAGTTGTATCACCTATATTGCGTAACTACAACCTAGGAGTTCACACATGTAACTAACTGCAGTATACTACTAGCTCTGGCGACACTTTTGTTGCAGGTGTGAACCAGGCTTAAGAGATACATAACAGATATACAGAAAAGTTGAAGAGGTTGAAACAGTGCTGAAAACTAAAGTAAGAAAATGCACCGCAACAGTTGGGGCACCTATGCTCGCCACTGCATCTGTTTACCAAACCCCCTAGGATAATATTCTTTGTACACTTTAATGTTCGATACATGATGAAGACTTCATGATTTGTGTGTGTGTTTGGTTTCAAGTTCCACGGTATTTGCATGTACGATTTGCTGTATGTAACAAGGACCTTCGCACACCAAGAAAAACTTCCTACTTGAAGACTTTCCTTTATGAGATAAACCATGCGATTTGAGCAATACTTTCTGACCTATCTTTAAACTTTTGCTGTTCACTCGTGGATATTTTAACTTCTCCTCCTCTGTGGCTTTCTTGATGTTTTCCAATAGTAAATTAATTGTTTCACGGTGTCTTAAACGTCGCTGTGTAGAGGAGGCTACTAACTGTTTTATATGATCTTGTAGTTGTTTATTCTTTAATACAAGGAGCAGAGGAAAAACCCAGTTTCTGTGTTGATGATAGCAATACAATCTGCAAAGTTTACATAGTTCTTTCTTAGTGCTTCCTGAAGGATTGCAAGATGGCGTAAAAAGTTATATAAATATTGGTTTAATTTTTCTATGTCTGAAAGCTTTTAGACATGTATTATAACGAAATTGTTGGCCATTTGTCAACATGCCCTACTTGTTTCAGAAAATTCTTTTCGGGTGCTATAGAAACAGATTTTGCAATAGCTTTCTGTAAAGGTGTGAATGACACAAATTTAGAGGTAATTTCCACAGCTACAAAAACAAATGAATAACCATTTTTAGAATTCTTAACAGGACCAAGAATGTCAACAGCAGCTAATTCTCCTAGTTTCACAGGAATTGTCGAAAATATTGGTGTTCTGTGCAAAACGGTAGATGGTTTTGCCTTTTGGCGCCATTTGCATTTTTCCAAGATGGTACAAATTCGGTTTTCCACATTATTTGAATTGTCATGTACCTCATAACTTCTACAAACATTGCTTGGCACCAAAGTGTGTGTAACTGAAACGTGTGTACCAAATGAGTTTGTTGACGAGTTCGTCTGGGATGCACAATACCCAAATAGGACTGTCAGGACATCTACATCTCAATAAAATGTTCTTTCATACAAGGCAGAACTGTCTTATTCGAGTATTTTATTTCTTTTGCCATTTCTACTCTAGGTCTTTCCAGATTGGATGCTTCTGCTGTTCATGAGCAATATCACATAACGAAGATGAAACAAAGTTTTCAAAGCTTTCTTTTTGCCTACACAACAAACTAAAAATTTTTTTTTGCAATCTTCGTCATTACTCTGGACTAAATCAACAGGTCCACGTGAAAGTGCATCTGCAATAATGTTTTGTGAACCCAGAATGTAAATAACAGTGAAACTTAATTTCTAAAGGAACAAAGTCTAACATTTTAAACAGTTGTGATTTGGTTTAGGTATCATAAGAAACTGCAGTAAGCGATGATCGGTATATACCTGAGTGTGTTTACCAAATGCTCAATCTATGGGTAATGCTTCGAGATCAGTGACAGAATAGTTACATTCGGCTTTGGTTAAGACTCGAACGGCAAAAGCTGCAATTTTCTGTGTACGAATTTCCTTTTCTATAATTTCTTGAAACAGGTGTAAGCAAGACCAGATCTGGAACTGTTCGTTGAAAAGCAAAAATCAAGAAATAAATCAGGATGTGATAATATGGGTGCATTAAGCAGTGCAGTTTTCAGATCATCATGTCTGCTCTGGGTGACATCACCCCAGTCCCAAACTGTATGCTTTCCTGTGAGTTGACATAGTCTAGATATAGATAAGTCCTCTACGTCGATAAAAATTCACAAGACCTAAGAACCCTCCAAGTTGTTGTTTGTTTATAGGTACAGGCATATCTTCAATTGCTTTCAGATTTTTGGGTTGGGTAACATACCTTTTGTAGAGACAATGTGGCCAAGAAATTTAATTTGAGTTTTACCAAATTCTGATTTTTCTCTTGACTGTAATGCATGCTCAAGAAATGTCTGTCATTGTTAGCTCAGTACCTGGTTGTGTTCTGTCCACAACCAAAATGTCGTCAACATTTAGTGGTGATCCTGTCATTTAAAAGCTTAGGTAGGTTAGTATTCAGTCCTCAGATAAATGCAGCAGATGAAACACTGAGACCAAATGGTAAGTTTCGAAATTGGTAGCAGTTTCCAAAACAGAGAAAGGCCGTATATTTCCTACATTCAGGATGTAATTCAATTTGCCAAAAATTACATTGTATATCAAGAGAAGACATAACATTTACAGCACGAAATTTCTGTAATAATTCGTCTGATGTTTGTGGTCGATCTGTTTCTGGTTGTATTGTAATGTTGATCTGTCTAGAATCTAATACAGGTCTCATAGAATCACCTTTCTTTCCAACAACGTGTAACTGGCTGTTGCATGAACTCACGGCATGCTCAATTATTCCCTGATCTATCGTTGGTTGTGCCTCCTCTTTAACTTTTTCCCTGTATCCCAATAAAATAATATAAGGTGGTAAATCTTATTGTTATCTACTTCAACCTTGAATTCATAAACAAAATTTCGTATAGGTCCTTTCTTGCAGAAAAAACTTCAAAATGTGACTATAAAATTTCTTATTATTAACGCTTGTCTGTTTCAAAATCTACTTCATCTCTGGGTTCTTTGTTCTGTGGTAATAGAATGTTCTGCTTCACAATGAAATATTGTTATGTCGTTCATGTAATCGTCAGACAAATTCAGTGAGTGTTGCGCCTCAAGTGGAAAGAGAAAACATAAGCAGTTCACATCATCATCTTCCTTTGCCAACCAACCTTGAGATTTAATCGTTACTGTTTCCTGATTTATTTGTAACGTTACTTCAGCATCGCAAAAATTTAACAACGCTTTATATTTACCTACAGTGAGTCCAAAAAGTATTCGTCTAGTTGTAATTTTTAAAAAAAACTAAGTATATGTGACATGATAGGAAGGGAACATAAAATGTGAACATCCAGTCATATGCATGAACCTTGGTAAGTCATTTTTATTGATGGAGAAGGAAATAAATACATTCATAGCAATGATAAATTTGACAAAATGGAAAATTTATTCAAGGGCTACATCAAAAAGTATTCGTCCACTCTTCTTTTAAATTTACAATCTGAAAATATGATTTCAGTCACAAAAATTAATATTTAGTGGGTTTTCTCTTTGCAGCAATTACTGCTTGTAGTCGTCTGGGCATCGATCTGACCCAGAGAGGCTAGAATTTTGTCCCATTCGTCTTGAAGTGCTTCTATTAGGTCTCTGTTGTTATAAATGTGTCTTCTCCTGATGATATCTTCGAGTACTTTCCAAAGGTGTTCAATAGGATTAATGTCTGGGCTCTGAGGAGGGTTGTTAATTTGTTTTGTGGTATTGTACAGGAGCGCTAGGATTCAGATTGTCCTTTAAAATGTTGATATACATATGGTAATCCATTGTACCTTACATGAAATGTAGTTTTCCAACACCTGCAGCACTCATACAGCCCCACACTCTCAGGAAACCTTCACTGTGTTTAACTGTTGGCACAAGATTGTGTGTTTAACATCTCTGCATTCTTCTTACGCCACACCATTTTCTATTTTGTTAACCTTGCTGTCGATTTGGATGTATTTCTTTCCTTGCTTTTCAACAAAAATGACTCACTGAGGTACTTCTTACATGACTGGCTCTTTAGAATTGTATACCTTTCTTTTGATGTTACACAGATTTTGTTTTCCAAAAGATATGCAGCTAGACGAATACTTTTTTGGACTCAACGTAAGAAGTTTACACCCAGAATTTCTTCTGTTGACAAAAGTGGATCTATCAGAAAAGTCGCAGAACACTTGTGTCCTTGACACATGAAAACGTACGAAGTTTGATTATGTACATCTACATTCCTTCCTTGAATCACTCCGTTCAGTTTAGTTCTTAATATAGGCAAAGTTGGACAACCAGATGATTGAGCACATTTACTAAACACTGTCCCTCTAATCACATTAACTGGGCTACCAGAATCGAGTACAGCAGAAAGTGAAACGTTTCCTGTGGAAATATTTACAACAGGATGTACAAGTGTAATTTCACAGTCGTCATTTTCTTGTAACAATGTGCCTCTAATGTCATAAAAACCTACAAAGTTAATACAATTCGTATGCAGTTTGTCGACAACTGCAAACGGTTTGTTTGTGGGTTGCGTGGTTCGGCGGTCTGACTTCTGCACTCGCACCACGCTCAGAATTTAAATTTCTACAATCACTGCAATTTTGGCTCGATGCCCTGATTTCTACCACCTGAGCACCACGTTCTGAATCAAAATTTGTGCAGTCACGCCAATTTCGATTTACTCTGTCATTACTATAACGTCTGAAATTGTGTTCATCACCATAACATCTATGTTCATGCGATTCGCAATCTCTATTCCTGTACTGATAATTCCGACGGTCACGGGAATCATTTCTGGGGCGTCTATAATTTACACTCTAGGGCTTATGTCTCATGTAACGCCTGTTTTCGTCGCGTATCTCATCGTTCACGCGAATTTCATCTATGTTTTCGGTTACGTTGCTGACGGTAATTTTTCCAGTACTTATTATTATTGTCTCTTTGTTTGTGGTAACCATTTTCATATCGAGGTTCCTGCAAAAGAGCTTGGAAAGCTTCCAAGTCATCCTTACAATGTCCTGCCAAAACCATGTGGCGTAATCTCATAGGTAATATAGCTGGATTAATTCCCTCTGAGTGTACGGATTAGTTACATATCTGTTCATGCGCACCATGTTTTCAAAGTATTCCACAGGAGCTGAAAAATTCGATTGTTCACAATTTTGCATCATAATAATGTTATGTTTCACGCGATCTTGAGTTGTTTCAGACCAATAAGCGGACAATAATGCGTGATAAAAATCACCATACGTGCGACACTCATACGCAGTCGATCTCGTTCTTGTCCCAGTTTTTCCTCCTAAATAACTGCATACGAATACAAGTTTGTGGCCAATTGGTGATAAAGAATAGTCAAATTATTGTAACCACTCCCTAGGGTGTATTTTATTATTGACATTGCGAAAGATTTTAAATTTCCTTATTGTGAGAAAATGTTTGTACTCAAAGCCACCGTTTTACTGAACAGATGTGATTTGTCTAATACCACAATTCGTATTCCAGTCATTGTGCCCTGCGGACATATCACGTGATTAGCATTTCCAAAATTTGTGCGTTCATTGTGATATTTATTGAACCTACTGGTATCGTTAACGCAACCGATCTTTTATCTGATATTGGCAAGCTGTTCCTGTATCTTATTTACTTCAAGTTTATTTTGCAGATTAATCGTCATTTGCCCTTCTTTAAAACGTTGGAGAGACTGAAATTTTTCGGTATCAGCGAATTGAACCGGCTGAGTGTCGTCTGAACTTTTATCTGAATCATTGCTCGTTTGCATCACTCTCTCGGATAATTCTTCCACACGTTTTGTAACAATAATCAACTGATTTTGCGCCTTAGTCTGTAACTGTAATGATTCGAATTTTTGTGCTAATTCCTCTATCTGCAATTCTTGTTGGAGTCCGTTACCTCAACTCAGCATCAGCAGTAGACTATATATGGTCAGGTCTGAACTCACGATTATTAATAACAGAGTTTAGTTCCTCAGGTACCTGAGTTTTCAGTCATTATAATATTTACTCAATTAAATATTAATAACAGCCTTTAGTTCATCGGGTACCTGAGTTTTCAACCATTCTAATATTATTCCATTAAACTTCGGGCATGCAGCCACGCAAATAAAATTTCTTCCACTGATAATTTGGCCGCGAATCAGCGAGCCATTCTCAGCGTAAGTGCGACACGGGCTACAAAGTGCCAAGCGCGGCCTTACATGCTGCACCGTGGCAGTACGCACCTGAGAGTTACAGACGCTGGTCGTCACCAAAGTGATACGCTTACACAGGCGCCGCCAGTGGCGAAGGCGTACAGACATTCGATTCGTTTATCGATGTATGTTCAGCGGCGATGACACCATGACTACTTCTCTGCAGTTTTATTATTCCAATAGCCGGGTTCAATGCATTGTCCATATTAAAACCACTATCTCTATTTATTAAATTATTAGCTAATCTAATCGCTATACCTTCCTTGAAGACAGAATCCCAAAAGGGTGTGGTGGATGTTAGAATCTTCAGATAACTCTAGTTCATAGAATGCCCCGTATCAAATACAGTATGTGGCCACAACTGACTTGTCTGGCTGTGATAAGCGTGTGTATCTTCGATGCTCCACACATCTCAAATGAACGGTGCGTCTTGTTTGACCTATGTATGACTTCTTACAATTTCCGCAAAGAATCTGATACACACCCGCCTTACGAAGCAATAAATCTGTGGGGGGCCGGAAGATCACCTTAACACAGTGTTTCTAGAGAATACGGCCTATCTCCTAGGAAAGAGCACCCACATAGGGCATAAACGCAGTTGATCTGAAGGAATTACTATCTTCTTTCACGTACCTGCATTCTAGGTTTTACACTGAATGAAATCTATTCACTTTAAAAATACTCTTGACGTATGTGAGGTCTTCTTGCAAATTATCTGTATCGGATATACAATGCGCCCTATGCACTAAGGTCTTAAGGAAGGTCTGTGAAGGATGATGGCAGCTACTGGTATGTAGATATAATTTGTACGTGTAGGTTTATAGTATACGACATGTCCTAATCTACCATCAACTTTACGGCGATGACAACATCCAATAAGGGGAGGCAGTAGTCTTTTTCTATTTCCATAATAAATTTGAAACTACCATAGATAGAATTCAAATTCGCAAGAAATCGATGTAATTCATCCATTCCGTGTGGCCATACTACAAATGCGTCGTGCACATGCCTCGAGCAGACCGTTGATTTAAAACTTGCTGAGTCCAGTGCCTTGTCCTCGACGTCTTCCATGAATAAATTAGCTACCAGAGGGGAGAGGGGGCTTTTGATAATAACTCCATCAATCTGCTTAAAAATTCACCATTAAGCTGAAAATATGATGACAAAAGCACATGTTCAAATAAGACTGTAATGTTCTTATCAAAATGTTGGCTGATAAGAGATATAGAGTCCTTTAAAGGCACCTTGGTATAATGATACCATGTCAAAACTAATTAGCACACCCGTACTATTCAGCCTGACATTGTTGAGTCTCTGAATAAAATACATAGAATTATGAATGTGGTGACTATATTTCCCTACCAATGGTTTTAATAAGGAAGCTAAATATTTGGCATAAAGATACGTTGGTGAAAGGCTAATGCTCGTTATAGGTCTCATAGACAGATCCTCCAGACACTCATCCTTACCCATCTTGTGAGCTTCAGGAAGCCCATAAAATCTCGGTGGTACTGCGCCTTGTACTTTTAAACTTCTTATGACTTCCTTTGGTAGTGATGAAGCGTTCAACAAGGTAGCAGTGCTTATTGTCACCTTGTTGGGAAGATCCTTGTTGATCTTCCTGTATGCACCAGAACTAAGTAAAACAAATATATTTTCCTTGGAGACTGCCTGATGCAAAAGGACGGTAGCATTACCTTTATCAACACGCAAGACAACTGTGTCAGTATCCTCACGCAGTATCGCAAATCCCTCTTCCTTGGAAAAATTATATTTTCGTGGACGATGTTTCGTAACTGCTCGGCAGATTTCACATCTGATTTCTTCACCTGAATCATTTGATAGCAATCGGACAGCTTCGTCAATGGCACTGATGAAAAATGATATCGACAAAGTCATTCGAGTAGGGGCACAATTTAGCCCTTTACTTGGGACAAATAACGCAGTTAAATTTATGACAGGGCCTCGAATAACAGAGTCGACATGAGAAGGCGTGTCTAATCGGCTATACTTCGCAATGTGTCTTTTTGTAGCCACTTCACGAACCCAGTCAGACTTAACCCATGTAGTGCCATCAATCCAGTCTCTTGAGTGAGGAGATAAAACAGCTGCTATCTTCAAATGCAGGTGATACTTCGGATAAGTAAAACGAATTCCTTCTCTAACAGTAACAGAACCAGCCCCATGTAAAATTCTATTTACTGCAGCGTTCTTGACAAAGTGAACCAATTTTGCAAATTTTGGAACAACTTCATGGACCCGGCACTTCAGTAAGAAACTCAAGAAGGTCAACAGTCTTGCTCTCTAGTGTCGTAATTTGTCCAAACTATGGACCCATGAAACCATCTCGTCATCAAGGAGGTGCTTAATGTACATTTTCAACTTTTCGCAGCTTAATGAATAGTCCATTAAATTTCGGGCATGCAGCTGCGCAAATAAAATTTCTTCCACTGATATTTCGGCTGCTTATTGTCCAGCAGAATATCAGTGGAAGAAATTTTATTGGAGTGGCTGCACGTTCGAAATTTAATGGACTGTTCATTATGCTGCGAAAAGTTGAAAATGCACATTCTAAGATTTACTCGAATTTACGATTTAAATTGTCATTTATCTCGTCATGAAACAATCTGAAGTTCTCTTCACACAGATTGAAATTTTGTTCCTATTTGCTATTAGATTTTTTGATCTCGCCGTGAAGTTCATTATTGTATTTTCTAATTTCATTGAGTTGAGCTGGTATTAATTGTGTAACATTACTACTGAAAGAGGGGAAAGCAACATTATTTTGCTCTGTAGAGGTAGAAGCCATACCTGACTCAACCACTCGTGATTGTGTCACGGTATTTTGATCTCCTAAATGTGTGTAGTTCCCTGCAGTTCATTAAGCATGACTGGCAAATGATAGCCTGCACTAGTATTATTCACAGTGTTGTTACAAAGTTCCCTGACTTCATTATGCTGAGAAGAATTTTCTACATGACTCAAATTTTCCGACACTTCATTTTGCAGCTACTTTTACTGTCTTGACCATTCCTGCCTGTGCTTTAGCTTTCATTGTCGTTGCAGCAATAAAGAAAATAACACAAAATGCAGAACAACTATCTTATACAAAACCGTTAACTTCACTGTTGCAAAATAGCTTCCGAACAAGAAAATTTCTGAAATAAAAAGTTTTGAACTAATGCAAATAAGCGCGCAACCACCAAAAATGCTATGCAACAACTATTGTCCAAGTACTATTGCATAAAATTTCGTCAATTCAGTAGCAATACGAAGCATCTCTAATTGTGAAAACGTCCAATGAAACTACATCGTGGCAGAGAGGTCAGCAGGTGAAACTGGTTCACAATTATTTCTAAACCCATGTGTATGCGTAATTATTGTCTGATCTGCTGAAACATGTGCGGAAATATGTGAGGTTGCATCTCTCACAGTAACAGAATTCTGACTGATAACAAAAAGAAACAGAAATTAATTACTCTTCCTACAAATCATAATGGAATCAGTTCTCAAGTATCAGACTACGAGTTTTAACATATTCTCTAACAACTCCGAACAACTGTTCTGCAATGCTTCTATACACAACAAACAACTTACCTCATCTTGCCACTACAACCGCGTGACCAGCAATATGCCAAAATTATTTCAAGAGCTATACTGTGATCCATTCAGAGTGCAATGCATGATCATAATAATTGCAATAACTACTGCCATATTTTTTTAATTCAGAAATTGAATGATCAGGAGGGGTTTGCTCAACAAGCCTAAAGCAGTGTAAAAAATGAAAGAAACCAATAAAGATATTAATTTAGTATGTTCGCAGAATAGATTATTTAAACACTGACAAACTTTTCACAGACCTTAGTTATTCCATAATGTCTATACTCAATAAACACGTCTCTAGACACAACAACGATACAAATACTACTCTCAATTATCCATACACAAATCTGACAAAATCACTCCAGTGCACAAGCAAGCAATAACTATGTCCAACAGAAAGGCAAATTACCAGATATCCTCGATTAATACCAAGATCTCCTCCAGTACTACTTGCATGATCACGGCAGGCTGCGACCTCTCGTATTGTGCGGCTTCTCTCCACCGCAGGCTGCATCCGACCACTGCCAACTCTTCTGAACCAGTGTTGCCAACAGTATATAACTTTTTCCAACCAGACTGAGAGTAAAAAAAAGACTAAAAATGCCTTAAAAGAACTAGATTCTAAATTTTTATTCAGTAGCATAGAAATGACAATGAAACGCTACTCACTCGAGGTATAGACTACATAAATAACATATTTTTTACTAAACGTTCCTCAAACTAGATAAGAATGTCGTCTTCATCATTATCGCCATTGTCCTCATGGGAAAGAGAAGCTGCAGTAGAAATTGATTGTCTCGATTGATATGCTTCAGTTGTTCCAATTATTCTGAGAGCTGACTTAGGAAATATGTAATTATGGCAGTACCAATTCTTTCTGCGAAGACCAGCACGAAGCCCTAACATGGCGTTTACCATATCTATAGGCATTCGTTTCCTATCCTATTTTGACGAGATTCAACTGGCTGAACATTCTTTCTACCTCGCCATTGAACCAAGGAACTACGAGCCTAGATAATGCAAACTCTGCAAGTTCTTTAAAAGGATTTTCACCGCTGTTGTCACAGTAACTGACAACCTCATACCAGAAATCGACAGATTTGTGAAAGTTATCGCATCAGACGACAGTCATTTTTTGCCACTGTTATTCAATTATTGTAATAGTATTGTTATACAAGTGAGAGCTTTCTAACAGGGGAATTAAGGGTTCTTTTACCATTACAAGCGCCTTTGAAACTGCAAGAAGATATAATTTCCTCAATAATTCAATATTATCAGGTAATCTTTGCTGTAATTGTTTGACAAGTGAAGAAACAAATTTAGTACATCTTTCTCAAGTATATTTTTCTTCACCTTAGGTTATTTTGTTTCTAATTTCTGAATTTTTTTCAAACAAGTATCCAAGATACAGCTTTGAATCTAGGTGATTTTCGAAATCATTACCAAGATATTTTCTCTGAAGTGAATAGGTGGGAAGGACAACTTGCTTAAGAAGAGATTGAATAAGAATTATCAGGTTATCTAATAACTTGCATGGGTCCACACAATCTAACTCGAATTCCTTATTGACTCTACATCTACATCTACATCTACATTGATACTCCGCAAGCCACCCAACGGTGTGTGGCGGAGGGCACTTTACGTGCCACTGTCATTACCTCCCTTTCCTGTTCCAGTCGCGTATGGTTCGCGGGAAGAACGACTGTCTGAAAGCCTCCGTGCGCGCTCTAATCTCTCTAATTTTACATTCGTGATCTCCTCGGGAAGTATAAGTAGGGGGAAGCAATATATTCGATACCTCATCCAGAAACGCACCCTCTCGAAACCTGGCGAGCAAGCTACACCGCGATGCAGAGCGCCTCTCTTGCAGAGTCTGCCACTTGAGTTTATTAAACATCTCCGTAACGCTATCACGGTTACCAAATAACCCAGTGACGAAACGCGCCGCTCTTCTTTGGATCTTCTCTATCTCCTCCGTCAACCCGACCTGGTACGGATCCCACACTGATGAGCAATACTCAAGTATAGGTCGAACGAGTGTTTTGTAAGCCACCTCCTTTGTTGATGGACTACATTTTCTAAGCACTCTCCCAATGAATCTCAACCTGGTACCCGCCTTACCAACAATTAGTTTTATATGATCATTCCACTTCAAATCGTTCCGTACGCATACTCCCAGATATTTTACAGAAGTAACTGCTACCAGTGTTTGTTCCACTATCATATAATCATACAATAAAGGATCCTTCTTTCTATGTATTCGCAATACATTACATTTGTCTATGTTAAGGGTCAGTTGCCACTCCCTGCACCAAGTGCCTATCCGCTGCAGATCTTCCTGTATTTCGCTACAATTTTCTAATGCAGCAACTTCTCTGTATACTACAGCATCATCCGCGAAAAGCCGCATGGAACTTCCGACACTATCTACTAAGTCATTTATATATATTGTGAAAAGCAATGGTCCCATAACACTCCCCTGTGGCACGCCAGAGGTTACTTTAACGTCTGTAGACGTCTCTCCATTGATAACAACATGCTGTGTTCTGTTTGCTAAAAACTCTTCAATCCAGCCACACAGCTGGTCTGATATTCCGTAGGCTCTTACTTTGTTTATCAGGCGACAGTGCGGAACTGTATCGAACGCCTTCCGGAAGTCAAGAAAAATAGCATCTACCTGGGAGCCTGTATCTAATATTTTCTGGGTCTCATGAACAAATAAAGCGAGTTGGGTCTCACACGATCGCTGTTTCCGGAATCCATGTTGATTCCTACATAGTAGATTCTGGGTTTCCAGAAATGACATGATACGCGAGCAAAAAACATGTTCTAAAATTCTACAAGAGATCGACGTAAGAGATACAGGTCTATAGTTTTGCGCATCTGCTCGACGACCCTTCTTGAAGACTGGGACTATCTGTGCTCTTTTCCAATCATTTGGAACCCTCCGTTCCTCTAGAGACTTGCGGTACACGGCTGTTAGAAGGGGGGCAAGTTCTTTCGCGTACTCTGTGTAGAATCGAATTGGAATCCCGTCAGGTCCAGTGGACTTTCCTCTATTGAGTGATTCCAGTTGCTTTTCTATTCCTTGGACACTTATTTCGATGTCAGCCATTTTTTCGTTTGTGCGAGGATTTAGAGAAGGAACTGCAGTGCGGTCTTCCTCTGTGAAACAGCTTTGGAAAAAGGTGTTTAGTATTTCAGCTTTACGCGAGTCATCCTCTGTTTCAATGCCATCATCATCCCGTAGTGTCTGGATATGCTGTTTCGAGCCACTTACTGATTTAACGTAAGACCAGAACTTCCTAGGATTTTCTGTCAAGTCGGTACATAGAATTTTACTTTCGAATTCAATGAACGCTTCACGCATAGCCCTCCTTACGCTAACTTTGACATCGTTTAGCTTCTGTTTGTCTGAGAGGTTTTGGCTGCGTTTAAACTTGGAGTGGAGCTCTCTTTGCTTTCGCAGTAGTTTCCTAACTTTGTTGTTGTACCACGGCGGGTTTTTCCCGTCCCTCACAGTTTTACTCGGCACGTACCTGTCTAAAACGCATTTTACGATTGCCTTGAACTTTTTCCATAAACACTCAACATTGTCAGTGTCGGAACAGAAATTTTCGTTTTGATCTGTTAGGTAGTCTGAAATCTGCCTTCTATTACTCTTGCTAAACAGATAAACCTTCCTCCTTTTTTTTATATTCCTATTAACTTCCATATTCAGGGATGCTGCAACGGCCTTATGATCACTGATTCCCTGCTCTGTACATACAGATTCGAAAAGTTCGGGTCTGTTTGTTATCAGTAGGTCCAATATGTTATCTCCACGAGTCGGTTCTCTGTTTAATTGCTCGAGGTAATTTTCGGATAGTGCACTCAGTATAATGTCACTCGATGCTCTGTCCCTACCACCCGTCCTAAACATCTGAGTGTCCCAGTCTATATCCGGTAAATTGAAATCTCCACCTAAGACTATAACATGCTGAGAAAATTTATGTGAAATGTATTCCAAATTTTCTCTCAGTTGTTCTGCCACTAATGCTGCTGAGTCGGGAGGTCGGTAAAAGGAGCCAATTATTAACCTAGTTCGGTTGTTTAGTGTAACCTCCACCCATAATAATTCACAGGAACTATCCACTTCTACTTCACTACAGGATAAACTACTACTAACAGCGATGAACACTCCACCACCGGTTGCATGCAATCTATCCTTTCTAAACACCGTCTGTACCTTTGTAAAAATTTCGGCAGAATTTATCTCTGGCTTAAGCCAGCTTTCTGTACCTATAACGATTTCAGCTTCGGTGCTTTCTATCAGCGCTTGAAGTTCTGGTACTTTACCAACGCAGCTTCGACAGTTGACAATTACAATACCGATTGCTGCTTGTTCCCCGCATGTCCTGACTTTGCCCCGCACCCGTTGAGGCTGTTGCCCTTTCTGTACTTGCCCAAGGCCATCTAACCTAAAAAACCGCCCAGCCCACGCCACACAACCCCTGCTACCCGTGTAGCCGCTTGTTGCGTGTAGTGGACTCCTGACCTATCCAGCGGAACCCGAAACCCCACCACCCTATGGCGCAAGTCGAGGAATCTGCAGCCCACACGGTCGCAGAACCGTATCAGCCTCTGATTCAGACCCTCCACTCGGCTCTGTACCAAAGGTCCGCAGTCAGTCCTGTCGACGATGCTGCAGATGGTGAGCTCTGCTTTCATCCCGCTAGCGAGACTGGCAGTCTTCACCAAATCAGATAGCCGCCGGAAGCCAGAGAGGATTTCCTCCGATCCATAGCGACACACATCATTGGTGCCGACATGAGCGACCACCTGCAGATGGGTGCACCCTGTACCCTTCATGGCATCCGGAAGGACCCTTTCCACATCTGGAATGACTCCCCCCGGTATGCACACGGAGTGCACATTGGTTTTCTTCCCCTCTCTTGCTGCCATTTCCCTAAGGGGCCCCATTACGCGCCTGACGTTGGAGCTCCCAACTACCAGTAAGCCCACCCTCTGCAACTGCCCGGATCTTGCAGACTGAGGGGCAACCTCTGGAACAGGACAAGCAGCCATGTCAGGCCGAAGATCAGTATCAGCCTGAGACAGAGCCTGAAACCGGTTCGTCAGACAAACTGGAGAGGCTTTCCGTTCAGCCCTCCGGAATGTCTTTCGCCCCCTGCCACACCTTGAAACGACCTCCCACTCTACCACAGGTGAGGGATCAGCCTCAATGCGGGCAGTATCCCGGGCAACCACAGTCGTAGTCCAATCAGGGGATGCGTGGGACGAGCTGGCCGTCCCCGACAAACCCCCATCCCGACCCCCACAGTGATGCCCATTGGCAACAGCCTCAAGCTGTGTGACCGAAGCCAACACTGCCTGAAGCTGGGAGCGAAGGGATGCCAACTCAGCCTGCATCCGAACACAGCAGTTGCAGTCCCTATCCATGCTAAAAACTGTTTTGCTAAGAACGTCTGAACTAATCTACAGAGAGCGCAAACAAATCGACAAAATTTAAACGGTTATTAAAATACAAGATTGCCTAGTAAATGCAGTAATGCTGCTACTTGCGCACTGCTGACACTGCTCGGCGGCGGAAGGAGACTAAGCGAAATTACACTATTCAGGTACTAAAACACGATGCTACACTCTCAAATACTATAATACGCCCGAAATTTATGAATTAAACAATGCAATAACCAAAAACACGCAAAGAAATTAAGAATTAATCTATGTAACAAATGAGTGAGCTAGGAGTAAACGACTTGCTGCTCAGCTGCTTATCCAACGGCGGCAGGGAGCACACTGACTGCGACCAACCGACACTGGCCGTTCAAAACAAAACAGTAGACAAACGACTACGCGAATTTACACTATTCAGGTACTAAAACGCGATGCTACATCTCTCAAATACTATAATACGCCCGAAATTTATGAATTAAACAATGCAAGTACCAAAAACACGCAAAGAAATTAAGAATTAAACTATGTAACCAATGAGTGAGCTAGGAGTATACGACTTGCTGCTCAGCTGCTTATCCAACGGCGGCAGGGAGCACACTGACTGCGACCAACCGACACTGGCCGTTCAAAACAAAACAGTAGACAAACGACTACGCGAATTTACACTATTCAGGTACTAAAACGCGATGCTACAACTCTCAAATACTATAATACGCTCGAAATTTATGAATTAAACAATGCAAGTACCAAAAACACGCAAAGAAATTAAGAATTAAACTATGTAACAAATGAGTGAGCTAGGAGTATACGACTTGCTGCTCAGCTGCTTATCCAACGGCGGCAGGGAGCACACTGACTGCGACCAACCGACACTGGCCGTTCAAAACAAAACAGTAGACAAACGACTACGCGAATTTACACTATTCAGGTACTAAAACGCGATGCTACAACTCTCAAATACTATAATACGCTCGAAATTTATGAATTAAACAATGCAAGTACCAAAAACACGCAAAGAAATTAAGAATTAAACTATGTAACAAATGAGTGAGCTAGGAGTATACGACTTGCTGCTGCAGCTGCTTATCCAACGGCGGCAGGGAGCACACTGACTGCGACCAACCGACACTGGCCGTTCAAAACAAAACTGGAGACTTGAAAGGTTAGGTTTCAAAAATAGCAAATCTACTAAATGAAGTTCGCCACTGAACATCGAATAGAGCAATCCAACTGTGTAGCATTTTTCGCATTGTATAACAATTTCAAAATGAGTTTTTAACTCGAGCCATTGATCAATTATTCTACATACCGCAGGTTCAATAGATAACCATCTCGTGTCACAACCAACAGAGATTTTCAGTGGCTCGTCCCCAACATTTAGGACTGAGAAAATCTGGCAGTAAAAGAGCTGTCGTGAAGAAGATCGAGAAAACTAGTTGTAAGTTTCCCTAATCAAAAAGACCAAATTTCTTGGAAGACATTCTGCAGTTGCTGCAAAGGTTGCCAACTGATGGAATGACAGACACACCTTATAAGTACAAAACGCAGAATCTCCCTTTTAAGTACTTCATACACTCCGTTATTAATGCAGACAATAGCATTATCTGTTCTTATTCCCTGCAATTTCTTTAAATCTAAATTGACTTCTTTCAATGCCGCTTTAATAGCTGATACGAGGGCTATCCACGAAGTACATTACGGTTTGGAATTAAAAATAAATAAAGTATTGGAATTTTTTTTATTATATACAGATGAAAGCCACACTTAAATACTACTTTTCTACATAGTTGCCATTTAAATTAAGGCACTTATCGTAGCGATGGACGAGCTTGGAAATTCCTTCGTCGTAAAATTCGGCCGCCTGTGGCTTCAACCACGTAATGACTGTCTTTTGGGACATAAAAGGTGTGATTTTTGTGGATTTCCTGGAAAGAGGCACTACAATAAACTCTCAAAGGTATTGCCAAACTCTGCACAACCTCAGAAGAGCAATACAAAAAAAGCGCAGGGGAAAGTTGGGCTCAAAGATCTTGCTGATTCACGACAACGCCCGGACCCACACGGATAATGCCACTCGTGAAGTTCTCGAATCTTTTAAGTGGGAGTTGTTTCCTCATCCGCCGTACAGTCCCGACCTGGCACCGAGCGACTTCCACTTATTCCCAGCAATGAAGAAAGGTTTGCTATGCAGCGTTTTGATGACGACGCACAGCTTCAAGAAGCGGTAACCACGTGGTTCTGTGTTCTCTGTTCTGTGTTCTCCCTTCTGGTTTAAAAATCAGCGTAGACGCATTTATTACTGCATTAGGTCGAGTCTTTGGACCTGAATTGTTAATCAGAGTCAAAGTGTATGTTGATGGTTTACTGACTGCTACACCCACGTGGTCACGGCACTTAAGGCTCTTAGCTCATGTCTTGTTTAGGTTTTCAGAACACAGAGTCACAGCCAACCTCATGAAGTCGCATTTTGGTAAAGAAGGATTACGTTCCTTGAATACATAATATCACCTCAAGGCATACTTTCAGATCCTAAGAAGATTGATGCTATCAGACACTGCCCTGTACCTCAAAATAAGAAACAGTTGAAGGGATCTCTTGGATTAGTATCTTTCTTCAGAAAATTTATACTACAGCAGCTTTGAAATAGTGACGCTCTATTGAATCTTCTACGGAAGAACCACTCCTGGTCATGGACAAAGCAATGCCAAACTGATTTTGGCAACATTAAAGAAGCTCTCCTGAATGTCAACATCTTACATTATCCTAAGATGATCCAGGATTTTTGTCTGTGTATAGACACATCCTCCATATGGCTGGAGCTTGTTTATTCCAAATCACTACTGACACGAATGGGGAACTTACCCCCAAGGCAATTAATTTTTCCTAGTAGGGCTCTGTCTGAAGCTGGACAAGCTTATTCCGTCACCGAATTTGCGTTCAAAAAGTTCGAATATTAATTGTGAGGAAAGCATACCAAGGTGTATTGTGACAATCAGTCTTTGTCCTTCCTTCTTACTTTTAAACACTTACACAGAAGGATTGCTAGGTGTTGTACATATTTACAGGAACTTGATTTTGAATTTGTGTATATCAAAGGTAATCAAAATGTAATTGCTGATGCCTTATCGAGGCTTCCACAAGTTCTAGACGAATTCGTGGAGAACAATTCAGAAATAAAGGTTTTGTTGATGAAAGATAAAACACAACAGCCGTACTAAGTTAGGATTTTTAGAATCATGGAGCAAGTACGACAGAAGGATCCCAGATGACAAAAGGTGAGGCTACAGCTGCTGCAGAACAATGATGACAAGTTGAATTTTTTTTTATGACTTACCAAGGCGTATTGTTTCCCCGAATCCACCCAGAACAGGGCCAGTGGCGTGTTTGTTCACCAGAGGATCATGTTAATCACTTTATATTATACACTCACAATGTTTGGGGACACTATGGCTTCTCCAAATGCTTTAGTAAGCTGAGCACTTATTGTTACTATCCAAATTTAGGACGAAAATTTCTCCACATAATACGACAATGTGTTGTGTGTCAGAAGGCTAAACACACAAATAAGTCAAAACTAATTGAACTAGATCCGATATTCCATAAAAGACCCTTGGAAATGGTTTCCTTGGATGTGGCTGGACCGTATTCACAAAGGAAAGAAAATCAGTGGTAAGGAAAAAGAACTCTACCCACACAAAGATTTAATGAATTTGTGCACTAAACAGAATCTGAAACTGATCAAGCACGGCTTGGAGCAAGCTACATAAGGGTATATACGAAAGGGAAGCAGTGGTTGGGAAGGGAGTGATACAGGGCTGTAGTCTCTCCCCGATGTTATTCAATCTGTATATTGAGCAAGCAGTGAAGGAAACAAAAGAAAAATTCGGAGTAGGTATTAAAATCCATGGAGAAGAAATAAAAACTTTGACGTTCGCCGATGACATTGTAACTCTGTCAGAGACAGGAAAGGACTTGGAAGAGCAGTTGAACAGAATGGATAGTGTCTTGAAAGGAGGATATAAGATGAACATCAAGAAAAGCAAAACGAGGATAAAAGAATGTAGTCGAATTAAGTCTTGTGATGCTGAGGGAATTAGATTAGGAAATGAGACACTTAAAATAGTAAAGGAGTTTTGTTTTTTGGGGAGCAAAATAACTGATGATGGTCGAAGTAGAGAGGATATAAAATGTAGACTGGCAATGGCAAGGAAAGCGTTTCTGAAGAAGAGAAATTTGTTAACATCGAATATAGATTTAAGTGTCAGGAAGTCGTTTCTGAAAGTATTTGTATGGAGTGTAGCCATGTATGGAAGTGAAATATGGACGATAAATAGTCTGGACAAGAAGAGAATAGAAGCTTTCGAAATGTGGTGCTACAGAAGAATGCTGAAGATTAGATGGGAAGTAGGCACGTTTATAACAATTGGGGTGACAAGTAAATTAATGAATAATTACATCAGAGGTGGTAAGTCTTCCAAAAATATTAAAAGAATATTTGTTATTCTTTGAAAATTGTCAAAGCAAGAAAATTAATGTTACCATCTTTCTAATTTTCTATTTGAAAATTTAAATTTGCCTGTGTATTATTGAACAAGCTATATAATTCGTGTATGATTCTCATGTATGAGAAGTATTGTATCATCTACATAGCTTTTGTAATATAATATTTTCTTGGCAGTATCTGAACCACTCTTCATTATTTTACTTTATACAAAATCCCTGAAAATATTAACCAATGTACCACCTAAACAGCAACCCACGACCATCCCTTGTATTTCCTTGTTGCATAACTTGCTGAATACAAAATAGTTCTGGGAAAGTGTGACATTAAGGCCATTTATGAGTTCCATAATCATAGAAATGGACATACCTCAGTATGTGATTATGTTTCTTCAAGTCAATTCAAAAAATTCATTTACTGGTACGTTTATTAGTAACATCAAGGAACTAAATCTGGCTTCATCAGGAATGTTAGCATCTTTTAGCGTTTGTTTTCTTTATGATACACTCACAGAATGTTCTTTGTTAATAGTAACCACACAGAGCCAACATTAAAATTAGTCTTTGCAAATAGTCTTCTCTCTAACTTCACCAACCATTGTTTTAAAGAATTGATTATGTTTTTAATCTGATATATTAAACTCTTTGGTCATCTGAGGTTACATAGGACTGAGACGGCAGTCACCTGTTAACTGTCAAGAGTGCATATGTAAGTTGTCTAAATTTTCAAGATATTGTCAAAATGTGGTTATGTTGCATTCCACATTTTGTGATTGTTACATGTGATAGAAGAAAGGATCTTTTATGAGAAACATGCAATTTTAAACCAACGGATCTTATAATTTTGTTAGTAATGTATGTGATGTTGAGGATCAGAGAAACAACTCTTATATTTCGAAATTTTGGTCTGTGTATGTTACATTGGGTTTTCTTCTGTTTCTTCAGTCTTCCAGCTGATGATAAGGATGAATTAACCGAAACAAGTCAAGAATAAATATTATATATACACCAGATGACAAATAAAAACGCATTTCTACAAATATCTCTTAGCTGTAACTAGCTACCTATGTAAATTTATTAATAGTTTACAAGCCGTATTTATACTGGGATCAGATTTTGAAACCACATAAATATAGACCACAGATACTTCCAAAACTGTTTCTCACATAATCCATAAATCTACATAATAATGAATAAACCTGCCACAAGCACATATTTAAGGGGGGGGGGGGGGGTTAGGACATCAAACAGGCCGACTTGGAGCAGGAGAGCCTCCACAGGAAATTTAAAATTCCTCTGTCTATAATTTTACAAATAAATTCATAAAACTTTGTCAGCATGGCAAGGAACGATTCAGTTCAAAAACATAACAAAATAATTTTTTTACATGTGAAATTCCATCTTTTTTTGCTTGTTGTTGGCAGCATTTGTTGCAATAGGTACACTTTTCTTCATAAGTAGAAGCATTTCTTCAGTGAATTTTGTACAGCATACAAACCACACTTACAGTCGTATGAAACACTGGAATGCATTTTGTGCGTGGTGGGGCATCACGTGACCATGTGCAGCCCTGTGGCGTTTTGTTGAGAGGACATACAGAGTTGTACTTAGAACAATTGTTTTATCATATCCCACGTAGATAAAGAATGCAAATAAGGAAGCAGTTCTTAGCAAAATATCATTTCAAAATTAGACTCCACAGCTCGAAGTACCGTAACATTATGCTATGGGGTGAATTTGACAAATTTTTTTTTTTAAATATTCGTACTCTGAGTATTGTTATGTAGCATTTCCAACAGGTTTACATCTATACAGCACTGCAAAAAGCTAGTTAGATGGAATACAAGTTTCTTGCAAAAACAAAAAGAAACAGTTTCTTGTGTAGCTTACACCGGAATAAAGGACACTAAATTTCATGACTATTTCAAAATGTGCAAAAAATTAACAAGGTTGTCTGTGAGACAAAGAAACTGTACAACTGACAGTTCATATTCTATTCTAGGATTAAATATGAAGCCATGTGCGGGGTTAAAACGATAAAACACGTTATGCTGCCAGTCTACAATTTACCATAGAATGGCATTCTATAAATTTAAGACGTAACACAAATTAAGAAATAACTTCAGGCCTAGAGGAAGTACTAGACAAGTGCCTTGTGATCGAGAAACACTTTCACAGAAGGCAGATTCGTAAAATTCAGCTACAGCTGTCATTTAGTTCAAAACTACTGACCAAATTTGCCTACTTAGTCAGCTTCAAGTAAATATTTACGTACGTTCGTAGGTATATAGTATTAAGAGTGCTTCCAATGTCATAAAAGGAACAGGACATCAGAGACCACTCCGGCCAGCATCGGAATTTCGTAAACCATACTAAAATGCTTCATTCCGCTCTAATTGCACATTTCTATGTCCAGATGCACTCTGAAGTACCTGATATTCAGCTTTTCATGTGGTTTTCGTGATACCAATTTTCTCCGAGGTCCAGTACTGTATTTTCATGTTTGATTCTTTATTATGGTATACTGTCATTCGTTCCAGAAAATGAAAATTTGCACTTGAAATTGAACGAAGTTGAAAGTAGCCAACAGTGCGAAATGAAACACTTCGTTTCAAATGAACTAACTGCCTCAACGGAAAAAGAAATTAGTAGAAGCAAATTTCTCTACAAAACAGACAGTAATAGCTTCATTAAGACATTAATAGTTGATTTGCTAATAACGTGGAAATAATATAAAATCAGAAAATTGAAACTACTAATTTATTTTGGTCTTTCATGGTTATGAGAATGGCTCCCGGCTATAGAAATCTGTTTTGATTTCATTTGACGTGGGAGCTCTAAACGAAGAGACCAGCAATATTATGAAGACAAGAAACATATACACGGGTCACGTGGGGAAGGATCCCTCCCTCACTAACCACTATAACTCAGCTTGCTCTGCGCACGTGCGAATCTGGCAGCTTGGGCGCGCCGGAAAAACTTTTTCCGGGTAGCATCTGGCTACTTGCTGCTACTGCTCATGCAGCAAACAGCCACGCTTCAAGTAGCCAGAAGCGGGAGAACGGCACTGCTCATACGCGAATTCAGCTCTGTGCATGCGCACGAGCCCGCTGGGAACTTTTCATACGAACCTGTTGTTTCACCTTCCAAGTTTCGAGCTTCAGTAAATTTTATATAACTAATTTTTTGTTTTTTCAACATTCTTTACATGGCGAGGGAGATAGCGAATAAGATTAGTGCTTGCTAGTTCTTTTTGGAGAAAGATTTTGTGTTTTCTTTTCCCGTGTTTGTGTCTCTGACATGGAGGTATTCTACCTCCATGGTCTCTGATGCCAATATTAATATAATAACATCTTTGGCAAAGCGATCAAGTTTCAGACGGTGGTTGTACTACAAGTTGGTGGTGTGCTATTGTGGGTGGGTGTTAATAGTTTGTAATGCTGTATTAAGACGTGACATCCATTTTAAAGTTTGGGATTAAGACTTTTTTTTGGAAACATACTACTTGTGTGATGTGAGTAGTGTTTGTTTTAGTATTTATTGTACCTTTTCGGTACACTTTGTAGGTTGGTTTCTGAAATGTTAAATACCACTGGAAAATTTTTGAGAAGATACGGTGTTGTGATTTTTTTCCCTGCGGTAGTTACTACTGCAATTGTTGCGGATTTGTACCATACTCGTCAGTGGAAAAGGCTTAAGGCAGAAAAGCTACGGCGACAGGAACTGTTAACTAATTGAAGTTTGATACGAAAGGTGAGGTACAAATGTTAATACCGTTGTTGGTTACATGTACTAAACAGTTATAGGAGTAATTAATGTGCACTGTGAATAGCTTGTGAATGCAGCAACTGCTGTATTCAACAGGGAAATGACCCGAAGCACACCAATCTTCGTACTTAACTAAAGGAACTCTTTGATGAGCGGATAGTTACAGGGAGGATGGATAGTTTCGGGGAGGGAGGTGGCTTGCACATGTTTTGAATGACAGCTATTAGAGGACAGAGAACATATATTGGCGGAAGAGCGGATGGTGGTCTGTAGGTTTTCATACCATTTTTGCGTAAGTTTTTTTTATCGGTTTTGTATAACGAGACCCAAGTGAGCCGTCATTGTTTTTTATATGAGGAGAAATTATTACAATAAAGTTTTCAGTGTACCTCGCATGTTGTTTATCCTCATGCACAATTTTTTGGTCTTCAGTATCTCATGATTTCGAGCTCAGTATGAAAAATAGTCGGAATCAAATTGGAAAGCTTTCTTACAACATTTGGAATTTTGATATTTTTATAGCTCACGCTCCTCGTCAACTAAGTCACAGATAGTTAGGCACAACAGGGTCTTGTGGCCCTGATCTTGCCAGAGCAAGCATGTAAACTGCTTGACGCACAGAATTAAAAAATGGGCTTAAGTTGCCACAAGGGTTACGCCCCCATGCTTTCCAGAAATCGTGGTTGTAGTGACAGACCTATCAGCCAAATACTAAAGTGCTGAGTACACACTGAGGCTGCTGTTCACAATTACAACAAAGCTGGCTTCAGTATATGTATTCCATAGCGATCTACAACACTCTAGTTACATATAAGATGCATTGACAAAGAGTATAAACTTTATTTTACAGTTAGTATGTTTTATTTGTTACTGTATATTTTTTGATAACTTATACACACACAAAAATAAGGTGGTTGTAACTAAAACCAGTAACTAAAGATATACATGGTGGTAACTGTGTGACCGAGCGAGGTGGCGCAGTGGTTAGCACACTGGACTCTCATTCGGGATGACGACGGTTCAATCCCGTCTCCAGCCATCCTGATTTAGGTTTTCCGTGATTTCCCTAAATCGTTTCGGGCAAATGCCAGGATGGTTCCTTTGAAAGGGCATGGCCGATTTCCTTCCCCATCCTTCCCTAACCCGAGCTTGCGCTCCGTCTCTAATGACCTCGTTGTCGACAGGACGTTAAACACCACTAACCTAAGGTAACTGTGTGAACTAGCAAATGTCGTCAGTTACTGCTGCACATTTTGTAATTCAGCGTAATTAAAAAAAAATACTAAATGTCTTGTTCGAATTAATTGGTTAGTAAAATTATGCTACATACTAACTACAATTAAAGAAATTGGGAGAGAGGAGAGTGGTGCTGTAAGTCGTATCATCAGCAGTGTCTTGAAAGGTCAGGAATCTTTCTGCTTTAAAATGCCCTCTCTTTTGAGTTCCTTTTACAAATCCATTATAATTTAGTTTGATGTTAAAAGTAATAAAATGTCAACTAAGTCATGTAATAATGTGAAAGAGCCGGTCGGTGTGGCCGTGCGGTTCTAGGCACTTCAGTCTGGAACCGCGTGACCGCTACGGTCGCAGGTTCGAATCCTGCCTTGGGCATGGATGTGTGTGATGTCCTTAGGTTAGTTAGGTTTAATTAGGCCTAGTTCTAAGTTCTAGGTGACTGATGACCTCAGAAGTTAAGTCGCATAGTGCTCAGAGCCATTTGAACCATTTTGAACCAATAATGTGAGAGATACATTACATTTTTCTCCAGAAACTTCAAACTCTTATCTGGTCTAAGAGGAGTGTAATTATAACTAGCTCATTATTGTCAGATCAGTTGGATTTGTGCATAGTAGCCAAACCTAGATGATTTTCAAAGTTCTCAAAACTTGGAGCATGTCGGCTGCCTGTTCATTAAGAATGTCAGATGTAAAACTCCTTTGATAGGTCCCCAAGTCTTCCCTTCTTGCATGGATGGAGCATCCTCATATGAGAGGACAAAACTATGCACTGGCCCCACTTTCAAGAAGGTGCCCAGCAAAGTTAGATTTTTATACCACATTTTTACATTCTAGTGAGATATGTTTGCTGAACCTGGCTTCCAGCTGTCTACCAGTTTGCTCCACATAGCAAACATGGAAGTTGGAACATTCAGTTCCGTTAGATACCTATGGGGGGAAAGGTTTTTTTCAATGCAGTTTTTTAAAATTCTACCCAAGTTATCTGTAGTTGAAAATGCCACATTTGTTTTTTGTCCTCTAAAAACTGAGGCCACGCTGTCCCTATTTTACCATATTATGATAAACAAATGTACTTGTTATTGGTATTTTTCTTTCTGCCTTTTGTTTGCTGTGTTATCAATATCATTGATTAACTATGCGGCTAGTTATTGGCCTTAACCATATATTTTACTTTATTCAGCATGACTTCATGCCCTGTATTTGAAAGTGGAATTTTTAGCAACCAATTGATGGTGGAGTTAGGATAAGCTTTCTTGTGCTGACTTGGGGTGTTTTGAATTGTACCTAAATGATAATGTTAGTACAGATGCTTTTTCCACAAATCCCAAAAGCAGGCTTCTTGTTTAAAATACACACCTCAATGCAAATTTGGAATGTTATAAGGTTTACTACAATGACTTATTATAGTACACCCATAGAAGTTGCCGGGTCTAGTGTAGCAGGGGATACAACCCGTCGGCTTTGGACAATGACGTCACAAGTCGCCAGAGAGCAGTTTACCATTTTCGCTTTTACTGTTATGTATCAGTTTCGTTTTTTTACTGATTGCTTAATAAAGTGGATCTGTTTATTCTATCTCGTGAGATTTTTTTTTTTAAGCCAAAAAACACTTATCAGCCACTGAAGGGAGCTACAACACTAAGAAGAATCGCTTCTCGATTGGCCACTTGTGACGTCATTGTCCAAAGCCGACGGGTTGTATCCCCTGCTGCACTAGTCCGAAGTTGCCACAATGCCCTAATTAACAAAATGAACATAATTCCTCCTTAAAACAAGAATGATTTTATTAGTTACACAAAATAATTCCAAAACAAAACATGCCCTCTCCTTAGTGTAGGTCTTGAAAACAAAAGCAATGAAAAATGTTCTCTCGTGATGATTATTACAAGTCTTTACTAGTGAGTATGTCCTTCCCGCACACGGATAAGTTCTTCTACTCTGTGAGGCATGCTCTGGATAAGACCATCACGTTTATCTTGGGGTATGATGTCCCAGTTCTCAATGGCAGTTTGTGAGGTCCTGAAGATCATCTGGTGGATTTGGAGGCTATGCAATGGCTACCTTAAACAGGTCCCATGTGTGCTAAATTGCATTCATGTCTGGGGACTGTGCTGGCCAATGCATTCAATTGATGTTGCATCTTTGAAGATAACGAGACCCTGGTAGAGTAAAGTGCGGTCTTGCATTGTCATTGCCTAGTACAAAATTAATCACAGATTTCACATCTGTAGGGCCTTACGATCTTTTGTAGGACCTCTTGTATGTACTGGGGACCAGCCAAATTGCTTTAGATGGGAATTAGAGGAGCCTGCCGTCCTGTAATTATTGCTGCTCAGAACATTAACTTCCTCCTGCAAAGGAATTGACTTCCTGAATGTATTGGTGTTCCTGGTTTTGTGTAGCACTTCTCCAGACCCTAACATGTCTAGTGTGTGGGCACATATTAATCCTGGTCTTGTCGGCAAACGTTACATTACTCCATTTTGCAATGGCCCAATGTCTATGTGGAAGAACCCAGGCCCTTAGATTGTTGGTTCTGTTGGTCCATTGCAAAACTTCTCATTGGTCTTCAGGGCTATAATCACCCTGGTGCAGTCTCCTGCATATTATTTGGTCAGAGATACAAATCACTGTTGCCTGGAAGTCATTTCCAATATTTCTGGCAGTTGATGTTGGGCGCCTGTGAGCCGACAGTTTGAGGAAACATCCAGCATTGGTGTTGTCATAAGACAACAACCACTGCAAGGGCTATCATTAACATTTCCCATCTCTCTGTACTTTCTCCACACCATACACACACCCCTTTAAGTGACATGCAACCAATCGGCAGCATCTCGCTGTGTATGACCTGCTGAAAGTAAAGCTGCTATCCTGACTATCAGTGTTGGATGCCTCTATGTGGCAGGTTCTGCAAACTGAATGAAGCTGTCGATGATACTGGACTGCTTGTAAGAGAGGACATTTAAAAGCGGAGAGATTCCTGACCTTCTGACATACTGTTGGTGGTACGACTACTTGCAGCACTACATTTTTTCTGTTCCAGTTCCTTTAGCTGTACGTACTATGTAGCATGGTTTTAGTAACAATTTTATTAACCTATATTAAAAAATGCAAAACGTCTTGTCCATTTGTAAAATATGCAGCAGTAACTGATACAACTGGCTGATTCACACAGCTACTACCACTTATAACTGTAAAATTTGAGTCGCTGGTTTTACTTACAACCACTTTATATGTACATAAGTTTGTAAAAAGCATAAATAAATCAAATAATAAAACATACAAAATGTAAAATGAAGTTAATACATGTTGGCAATGCATCATGCAAGAAAGGAGGGTGCTGGAGGTTTGTATGACATGCACTGAAGCCAGCTGTGTTGTAGTTGAAAACAGTAGCCGTAGTGTGAACTCTCACCCTGGCAGAAGTGGTTTTTAGTGTTTTCTTTACATTTATGTTTTAATTTTCATTTACTGATACGTATTTTACAATTGGCCTATATAGAAGGCTTCACAGTATACTTGGTAAGGTATGCGTATTACCTTATTGTAACTGGTTCTTTACATATATTTTAGCACTGAAGGGCCACACAATGACCGAATCTAAATATACAATAAACATCATTTGTGAATGCTTTCTGTACCCTTTAAAACTTGAAATGAATTGTGTAGCTTTGCACAACTGTGTCTATGGAATCAAACATGGTAAGACTGATCTGTAGCACAGTCTGAAGTCTAGATTAGGTTGGAAGTTGACAATTTGATTTGAGTTGGCAAAATCAATGACAGTGAAAGCAGGAAATCTGGGTGTGATAAAAAATTTGCCAGTTGTGCACTCTAATGTTTACATCCACACCATATTGAAAAATGCAAATGAGGTCCAATATGTAGCTTTTACTGGGAAATGTAATTTTGGGTTAACCGAAGCGTCTGATTCCACCTGTCAGCTTTGACATCTAACATAAGGCTGTTGTAGTGTGTGACATCACAATTGCATGGACTTTAGTTTGTAAGAGTGGCATGTTTGTAGGTGTCATTTTGATGTGATCAGTGGTGCTCTCTGGTTGTGTGTTAGGTGATGTTTTTGGTTTAGTTTGCATGTGTGGCATGTTTATAGGTGGCGTATTGTTGTGGTCAGGGGTTCTCTCTTGGTGGTTTGTTCATGGTTAGCATGTTATTTGGCGTATGGGGTTCATTTGCGTGGTAGGATTGCATGTGTGTGGTATTGGTGGTGACTGTGCTTTCAGCGGAATATTTTGGTTTTGTTATGTCGACGTTATTGTAGTTTTTTCCATTCGTCGTGTGTGAATTTTGGTAAATCTCTTTGTTTATGTCTTTGGTAGGTGTAGATATGACTGACAAGGTCAACAGTTTTTGGTTGTCGGCGATGGTGGGGGACAGTGCGTTCTCTCTAATAAAATTTCTTCAGTTATTCGGTCTGTAGGCTGAAGTGTTTAGTGTGTCGTGAAGAAATGAAACTTACCAAAGTCCCGGCGTCTCGGATCAGGGACGGCTACGTGTGGAAATGTAGTAAGGATAACAGGTCAAGGGAAGCGTTTGAGTCTGATTTTGATTTTCTAGGTGTGGGGTTTTTTGGTAGGTTTAAGTGTGGTGGTGGTGGTGGTGGTGGTGGTGGTGGTGGTGGTGGTGGTGGTGGTGAAAGTTTTGAGACTTATAGTGTGGTATCGGTAGTTGCTGTTGACCTGTATAAGTCAAGGGAAGTGTTAAATTCCAATTTTGTTGGTTTCTTGTGCTTTTTGAGGTAGTGTTGATTGTGAACGTGGTTATAGTTTTGGGAGGAATATGTATTTGATGTTTTTCGATCTATTTTTGTGTTCGTTGTCATGTTTACATTATGACGTCATAGTCACGATATTGGAGTTGTTACTGGTCGTTTTCGCCAAATTGGTGACATCATTGGTTAAAGCAAACGAGTGGAATCGGACATTTCCGTTAACCCTCATGTAGTTATGTATATGGCAGTGCACTGAAAAAATTATATACATATAACTAATGAACTGTGGCACAAGATTTTTCCAGATACTTACACAGAAAACAAAAATTAGGTGGATCCGCTATGCCCAACAACACACAAATGGAGTTGGCAAAAGGCTATATTTTCAGGTGTCAGTCCATATAAAGTCAGTTGTGATAAATTTTTTGCATCTTGATTTTCTTGAATGTTTGAGTTACTTGCAGTTAACAAATGCTACAAATTAACAGCTTTTGATACTGTCAAAAAAAACTGATTTTCAAACATTTTGAAGAATACGTTTGCATATAGTTAACTCCAAAACTATTGAAAGTAGAGACTTGACTCTGGTCTCATTGTATAACTGTTGAACTGTACTTCAATTTGATATTACCTTCTTATAGCATGGTCAGCATCCTGCATGAGTGGCTTACAAGGTATCACTTCCTACTTACAGGCATAGAAGATTTCATTCTGTTATCGTGATTTAAGAATTATTGCACTGTCAGATATTTAGAAGTATTTACTGCACAGTTGTTACCTCCGTTGTTATAAAGTGGGAGAAAACCCATCAAGGACATGATTACTTGTAACTTAGATCTGTGGTGTGACATTGAATATCATTGTAATATATGATCTGTCAACTAAACCAGATGTGGCACCCAAATATTTGTAATTGCTTAAGTAATAAATGTGGAAATTGCAATAGTCTACAACCATAAACAGAAAATGTCATTTTATCATTTTAACATGAAATTGGAAAGAGATAATGCCACTAGGAAAATTGCTTGGTTTCTGCAAGAAAGAAAATAACTTTTCAGGAAACAAGGAAGATTAATAAAATCAATTGGTCTTGAATTTAGGAAATGTAAAAATTTGTCAAAACTGTTATGCAAATGTGATGTAGTTTTACAGAAGCATATTATCTCTGAGTATTGAATGTACTTAAACATATGAATTTACAGTGGAAAAAATGTGGATCCAGATTCATTAAATGGTAAAAACATGTTGGCAAAATGACTGACTGATGTACTTGCCAACAGTTGTGCTGGACAATGTCTCATTGTGCTGCATGCCACTATTTCTTGCATTCAGTACTAACTTGAAAACATCTGACAAACATGATGTGGATAGCAGACATTTTTTGAAATAAAGGCCCAATGCTTCTAACCACAATGGGGAAATTTTATATACCCTCAAAATTATCAGTTTAGTTAAATTGTGTGCAGACAGACATTGTGCTGTATAAGAGGCCATTAGGAGAAACTGGAAGTTTTTACAATTGTACACTGAGCCGAGATAAGGAAACACCATTTCGCCTATATTATTGAACTGTACATTGGAAGATTGTTGGGGAATGTACTAAAACTGACCCACAAGGGATCCATCTGCAGACTTGCGTATGTGAATGATGAAGCATTAATAAGCTGTTCCAAGATGGAACTTATCATAATTTGGCAGAATAACAAAACAGTCATGAAAACACAATAATATGACAGAATAGGTATATGGTTATAGGTAAAAATCTGAAATGGCAGATTTCACTGTAGATGGATAAACTTTCAACACAGTTGACTGCTTAAAGTACTTTGGGAATCTTTTTTAGTGAAGACAACAAAATGGACCTAGAAATAGATGCTTTTTGAGTAGCAGCAAACATAACACTTCAGTTGTACCAGTATTTTAAGACAATGATCACCAACTTCAAAATTGGCCTATAGTAGTCAACCATCTTACCCATAATATTATACATATCAGCTCTAATGTATAGAAATAAAGATGAAAGAAATGAATATCTGAAAGGAAGATGTTAACAATTTCTGGACTTGTAAACACTGAAAATAACATGAAATGGAGAATAAGTTCTACAGGGGTTTTGACACTGTCACAATCTCCATTAAATTTAATCAGTAGTTTATTATGAGGCCATAGATATATTTTATGTTGCAATAGGTTACTGAATTCATCCTGTGTGGTATTGGGTATGGGAAGGGCTCAGCAGAGCAAGGAATGTACCTGCTATGTCTGGCAGCCATAAAGGCAAGGTATTTGTAATGGGTTGTAACTAGTATGTTTTAATAAATGTGCTCAGTGTGAGTGGAAGTTTGTTTAACCTATTATGCAGACATTCAACAACTGTACAAAGCTGTAAAAACAAGCTGCACCCATGCCTGTTTACAACCAAATAGGCATCCTCCTTGTACTTATTAATCCTCCCTGCATCCATTGCATATCATGTCTGCCTATCTCAGAGGGTGTGTTAGTTAGCTTGCTGCAATTTAAATATATCTTTGACCACATAGGACACTACTGCATATATTTAAATGGAGGCTGCAACATTGTCACTGAGTAGCACAAAACACTGTAACATCGTCTAAACAATAAAGAGGAGGAGGTTGAGCAGGGCTGCTCGTGTGGCATGAATGTTCGAGAATATACTACTAGAAATTGCTGGAACAACAGTTGGAATGAGAGAAAGAGGGAAAACCAGAATTAAGTAATGAGGGAACACTCAGGATGAACATCAACTTAGAAGGGACAACCAGTGCACATCACTGAAATGGAGGAGGGTCATAAAGATGTAGTCAAAAAGGCCTTTCCTCCAGTAAAGAAAAGTAAGACCTGATGATGGCTGGAAAGTTGAAAGCACATTTCCCTTTCTTCACTTCATGTATTAGGTAAATTGCTTATTATAATACGCTGTATCTGGTATTGCCATCCTAAATTTCTTCATCCGGTGCATTTATAATTGAGCCTTTACTGGAAGTCTTTGTCTACACATACGGTCTACATGTTCCTTCCATTTTCTCCTATTTTGGCTTGCTTTTTTCATTTAGGTTATAATTGTAAATCCTGCAGCCTCAATTTCTTTTACAATGTTATCTTTTACATCATTCCATTCTTAGGAACCTCATTTCATACCCTTTCTTGGTTTCTTGTCATTACCCAAGCTTAACTTCCATAAGTAAGGGTCTGCACTGATATTTTGTAAAACTTTACCTGGATTTCTTACTTCGTTCTGCAAATAGTTTGATTGTTCCACATATAAAAGTAATTTTATTAAATATCTGGTCTTTGTTGTGGTTGTATTCAAATGTGATGCTTCTTCCTACATATTTAAAGTGTTTAACTTGTTCCATGATTTTATTATTCAATACTATTTTGATCTTACTGGTTGTATGTCTTAAAATGCCATCACTTTTGCTTTATCTACAATCAACTTTTGGGTGTCAGAGGCAATATCTGCTGCAACTTATAGACCCCCATCTGCAGATCTTCTTCATTATCTGCAGATCTAAGTTTTCTGCATATACAGAGTGAGTCCGGAGGAAACATAAATGTTTCGACATGTGAAGCATTACTGATTCTGAACAAAACACTTGTTGTGGACATATTCCCTATTCCGAATTGTTTCTGAGATAGAACACTTTTAATGTACATTTCTGCTTATTTTCTGTATTATTCATTGTCACCGTTTACAACATACCACAGAAATATAGAGGAATTTGAGATGAACATTTTGATACAGGACACTTGTGGTCTATAAAGTCGAAAAACTACCTCAAACTGGGCTACAAAAAGTAACTAAGATACCTCGCATGCGCGTCACATGAGATTTTCAATATTCCTGTGATCTCTCCATGCAAACTGTTAGTCCTAGCCAAAAAAAATAGGACCTCTTTTTGTAGCAAATTTAATTTAGTTGGAGTATGCAGTTTTCCAGTTATTAAAGAAAAACTTACAAAAGTGATATTAAACGTGTTCTATTTCGGAAACCATTCGCAATAGGGCATATGTCCATATGAAGTTATTTTCTTCAGAATCACTAATACTATCTCATCTCAAAGCATGTACCTTTACTCCTGACCCACCCTATATAATCGCATTTAATCTTGTCACGATATAGAAATATTCCTTTTTTTATTCAACATTGTAGCTAGATATCTTTTAAAAAATCCTAGGATTTATTTGGATGCCAGCATTGCCCATCTTCTTGAAAGGTCAAAGTGAACTCATTTCAGTTTATTAAAGCAGCTGAAGTATCTGACAAATAAGCTCGAGCAATGTTGCATCAACTTTGGCCTGTCATAAAGTTGTCATGTATTTCCACGATGAATGTGGTGACAACAGAGGTTAGCCATTGGCTGTTTCCATGACAAGAAAACTCGTGACACTTCATCCTACAGTCACCTCTGTGATGCAGTCGAACCGAAGACTTTTTTTCCCACCATCTGCTATATGTAAACCTAATTTGTTGGAAGTTTGTTGTATGATGGATTTTCAGACTGTTAGTATCTACTGTGATTATTAAACTAGTAATTCGTGTTGTGATTCAGTGATGTTTCGGTTGTGGTATTGCTTTCTTAGTGGGTATAAGAGGTTTTGAAAACAGGTGTCTGGTGGGTAAAGCACACTATATGTTTTGCTCAAATTAGTCTAATTCTAGAAACATTAGAAATGCCGATACAGTTCTGTTACATTTCACATTCTCTTTTTTTTTCCTCCTCCTCGGTTTCTTGTCCCCCTGTGGGTCCGGGGTTTAGAATAGGCCCGTGGAATCCCTGCCGGTCGTAAGAGGCAACTGAAAGGATTCTCACACTTTTCGGCCGTGTAAGTTCAGGTCTACATCTACAATTATACTCCCGTCTTATGGTTTGACCTGCCAATTTCCAAATTCTACAGAAGAGCGGGCCATATGGGGAAGGACACTTTACGTGGTGCATGAGTTATCCATAGTGCCCTTAGATTCGATCTCCTGAACCTCTTGTTGTGGCTTTGCATCTCCACCTGCAATGCAACTATTTGGGCGAGAACACTTTCCGAGAAATGTCATCTTCTTCAGTTGTCTTGTGTCCTCTTTCGCCCCCATGACAGTATTGGATTTCTCTGCGCCCAGTAGCCAGCCCGTTGTGGTGGGGGTGTCACGTACCCATTCGGTGGTAGCCCCCTGACAACACAGGGATCACACTGCTGATGCAGTGGGGCATCAGGACGCCCGGCAGTGGCCATCATGCCAGGTGGCCTTTCCTGTGGCTGGGTGGCACCTGTGGGGAAAGCCCCTGATTGCAGTGGGTGGCATCGGGGCGGATGGCCCACAATGAAGTGGACTAAGCCATCTCTTGCTGGTGACTGTACAGTTCCAGCAGTCTCTAAGAAGGGCAGGATAGAGTAAAATGCTGACAGATATGACCCTAGATAATTTTCCTCCCTCACTACACCTTAGGAGGAACGTAGGGCTACTGAAAGAAGAGAGCCATATTCGCCTCAGTATTTAGTCTGTAGCAGAATGGACAGGGACTCTTTTCTACCTGTGAATCCTCAGTTTCTTTGTTGAACATCTTGACGATAATTTTGGGGAAGTGACAGCGCTGTCAAAGATAAGAAGCGGTGCAGTCTAGATTCAGACAGCATCCTCAGCCATTACTCACTTGTGACCGGCCGGATGATATTCCTGTTTCCATCACTCCCCACAAAAGCCTCAACATGGTCTAGGGCATTGTTTTCCATTGCAACCTCCTCTAACCGTCTGACGACGAGATCGTGCCAATGTAGAACGATGGGGTGTTCATTTCATCCAGCGCGTTTACAGGCGCCCAAAGACAACAGGGTTGCTACTGGTGCCTTCATCTTGGCCTTTGAGGGTGATTCATTGCCTGAAAAGATCAAGGTGATGGTTTACTGCTGTGACGTTAAACCATACATCCCTCCCCATGTGCGGTGTTTTAAGTGCTGGAAATTCGGGCACATGTCTTCCCGCTGTACTTCCAACTCCACATGTCGAGACTGTGGATGTCCACTGCATCCAGATACTCCCTGTGGTGCTGCTCCTCCCATTTGTATCAGTTGCAGAGAGCAGCAGTCCCCCCTGCTCGCCAGACTACACAGTAGTCAAAAAGAAGTGGAAAATCGTGGAGTACAAGACCCTGGACCAGTTGACCTACCAAGAGGCTAAACCTAAATTTGAACAATTACACACCGTTCGGTTGACGTCCACATACGTTGCAGCTACATTACCATCGCCATCCCAAGTACCAGTCATACCACAGTCTGTGCCATGAACAGTGGGCCCTCCGGGCCTCCAGAATACATCTGCCCTCTTGGTGGTAGGGGGGAAACCTCCTTCAGTTGCTCCCAAAGTACCTACTTTGGGAGCGAGGTCTCCCAAATGCAGGGTACATCGGTCTACCCCCCCCCCCCCCTCCCCCTCCAGCTGGAGAAGCAACAGCCTCTAGCTCCTCTCGTGCAGAAGGGGTCCCTTGGGACCCTCTCTCCCAAGGTCTCCGCTAATGCCACAGTGGACACTCACCAGTGGCTAAAGGAGACAAAAGCTGATGGACAAAGAGCTTCAGTCTTCCTCCTTGCCTGAAGCTGCTTCAGAGAAGTCCTCCCAGCAAGCCCCTAAAGAGAAGCAAGAGGGCAAGCAAACAAAGAAGTCTGTTAAGAAAAAGGACCCTCTGGTGGCCCCAGCACCACCACTCCCTACCAGTTCTGCACCTGCGGATGAGGTGGAGATCTCAGCATACCCTGAGGACCTGGATCTCACTTATGCCTCATCCACAATAGGAATGGATACAAATACTCAATTGGTGGCAGCAGGTGACCCTGAGGCGTAACCTGCCTCCTAACATGCTTCATGCCTTCCCAGCCTCCAGTGGAATTGCAGTGGTTTTCCAACCACCTGGCTGAGCTATGGCAACTGTTAAGCTTTACACCTGCTTTCTGCATTGCCCTCCAGGAAACCTGGTTCCCGACACTGTGGTCCCCTGCCTCTCGTGGCTATAGGGGATAATAGTGTCAGGTGGAGTTTGGGTCTATGTCCTGAACTCAGTATGCAATGAACTGGGTACCCTTCAAACCCCTCTTGAAGCTGTGGCTGTCAGGATAAGGACGACACAGCAAATAACTGTCTGCAATGTATATCTTCCTTCAGATGGTGCAGTACCCCTGGACGCATTGGCTGCACTGATTCATCAACTCCCTAAACCTTTCCTACTTCTGGGAGATTTTAACGCCCATAACCCCTTGTGCGGTGGCAGTGTGCTTACTGGCCGAGGTAGAGATGACGAAACTTTCCATTCTCAACTCGACCTTGGCCTCTTTAATTACTGCCCCCCCCCCCCCCCCCCCCAGCCACACACATTTCAGTGTGGCTCTTTCTGCATGCCAGGACTTCTCCCATCTGTCCACTGGAGAGCCCATGATGACTTGTGTGGCAGTGACCACTTTCCCATCGTCCTGTCACTCCCCTAGCACCATTCCCCCAGACGTCTAACAAGATGGGCTTTAAACAAGGCAGACTGGGAACCTCTCACCTCTGCTGTCACCGTTGAATCTCCCCCACATGGTACCATCAGTGTGGTAGTTGAGCAGGTCACTAGATCGATCATTTCTGTGGCAGAAAACATGATCCCTTGTTCTTTAGGGTGCCCCGGTGAAAGTCAGCACCTTGGTGGTCGCTGGAAATGGCTGAGGCCATTAAAGAGCGTCTGTGAGCTCTACAGCGACATAAGTGGCACCCTTCCCTAGAGCACCTAATAACTTTTAAACGGCTCGGTGCCCGCGTTCGCGCGCTTATAAAAAGACGGAAACAGGAGTCTGGGCGAAGATCAGACGTGTTTGTGGGTACCAGACCCTGACAGGTGTTACTGGCATTAACATCAATGGCATGTTATCTACTGACAGACGCAATTGCTGAGCACTTTGCTGAGCACTATGCTCGAGCCTCCACATCAGAGAATTATCTCCCAGCATTTCGCACCCTCAAATGGTGGACGGAAAGGGAAGCCCTCTTGTTCACTGAACGTCACAGTGAATCCTGTAATGCTCTATTTACGGAGTGGGAGCTCCTTAGTGTTGTTGCACATTGCCCCGTCACAGCTCCTGGGCCAGATCAGATCCACAGTTAGATGATCGTACATCTCTCGTCCGACTAAAAGTGACATCTCCTCGTCCTCTTCAACCGGTTCTGGTGCGATGGTGTCTTTTCATCGCAATGGCGAGAGAGCACCATCATTCCAGTGCTCAGACCCAGTAAAAACCCACTTGTGGATAGCTACTGACCCATCAGCCTCACCAATGTTCTTTGTAAGCAGTTAGAATGTATGGTAAGTCGGCGGTTGTGCTATGTCCTGGAATCATGTGGCCTACTGGCTCCATGCCAGAACGGTTTCCGTCAGAGTTGCTCTACCATTGATAATTTAGTTTCCCTCAAGTCTGTCATCCGAACAGCCTTTTCCATATGCCAACATCTGGTAGCCGCCTTTTTTTATTTACAAAAAGCTTGTGACATGACCTGGTGACTTCATATCTTTGCCGCATCATATGAGTGGGGTCTCTGGGGCTCGCTCCCGATTTTTATCCAAAATTTCCTATCAATCCGTACTTTTAATGTCCAAGTTGGTGCCTCCCATATTCCCCCCTCCCCCCATATCCAGGAGAATGGGGTCCCACAGGGCTCTGTATTGAGTGTATCTCTATTTTTAGTGGCCATTAACGGTCTAGCAGCAGCTGTCGGGCCGTCAGTATGCAGACGACTTCTGCATTTCATACCAGTGTTGCCGTGTGGTGCCTACAGTGAGCCATCCGCAAGGCGCAGTGATGGGCTCTAGCCCACGGTTTCCAGTTTTCAGTCCCGAAGTCGTGTGTCATGCACTTCTGTCGGCGTGATACCGTTCATCCTGAACCAGAACTTTACCTTAATGACAATCCCCTCATTGTGGTAGACACATATCGATTCTTAGGACTGATTTTTGATGCCCGATTGATGTGGCTTCCTCATCTTAGTCAGCTGAAGTGGAAGTGCTGGCAGCACCTCAATGCCTTCCTCTGCAATACCAATGGGGGTGCAGATTGCTCTATGCTGCTGCAGCTCTACAGAGCCCTTGTTCAATCCCACCTTGACAATGGGAGTCTGGTTTATAGTTTCGCGGTACCCTCAGCGTTGCTTTTACTCGACCCAATGCGCCACTGTGGTGTTCGACTGGCAACAGGAGCTTTTGGGATGAGTCAGGTGACCAGCGTCCTGGTGGAGGCCAGAGTCCCTCCATTGAAGGTTAGGCGTGCATAACTGCTCAAGAGTTACATTGCACACATGCATAGTTCTCCTGAGCATCTAAATTACCATCTCCTTTTCCCATCCAAGGTGGTTCATCTCCTGCATCGGAGGCCAAGGTCAGGGCTTGAGATTGTGGTTCACGTCCAATCTCTTCTGTCTGAAGTGGAGTCCTTGCGTTTACCACTTATACTCGAGGCTCATTCATGTACACCTCCGTGGTGTACACCTAGGCCGAAGCTTTGCCTGGACCTTTCATATGTTCCTAAGTACTCAGTTAACCCCACAGCTCTCTCTCACTTCCTGTCGATTCTTGACATGTACTGTGACCATGAAGTGGTTTACACTGACAGCTCGATGGTTGATGGTCATGTTGGCTCTGTATATGTTCATGGAGGACATATTGAACAACATTCCTTGCCAGATCACTGCAGTGTTTCCACTGCAGAGTTGGCTGCCATTTCTCATGCTCATGAGCATTTCTGCTCATGCCCTGGTGAGTAGTTTCTTCTCTGTACTGACTCTTTGAGCAGCCTACAAGCTTTCGACCTGTACTACCTCCGCCATCCTTTGGTAGCGACCACCCAGGAGTCCATCTATGCCCCGTAACGGTCCAGTCGTTCCATGGTGTTTGTATGGACCCCAGGCCCATTGGAATCCCAGGAAATGAACTTGCCGACAGGCAGGCCAAACAAGCTACACGGAAACCGTTTCTGGAGATTTGCATCGCTGTAACTGACCTGCAATCATTTTATCCTGCAAAGTTTTTCAGCTTTGGGAGACGGAATGGCATAATCTCAGTATGCACAACAAACTGTGTGCCCTTAAGGAGACTACAAATATGTGGAAGACCTTCATGCGGGCCTCTCACAGGGACTCTGTGGTTCTCTGCTGGCTCCGCATTGGCCATACGTGGCTACCACAGGGCTACCTCCTCCATCATGGGGACCCACCTCGGTGTCACTGTTACTCACTTATGACTGTCGCCTACATCTTGCTGGACTGACCACTTTTAGCCACTCTGCGGCGGACTTTTAACCTTTCTGGGGCCGTACCTTCAGTGTTGGGCGATAGTGCCTCAACAGCAGATTTAGTTTTATGTTTTATTCGTGAGGTGGGTTTTTATTGTTCCATCTAAGGGTGAGCATTTAGCCTTCTCTCTTAGGTCACCACACTCCCTCTATTTTAACTCTGTCGCACTTTCTTTGCATTTTTTGTCATGGTGGTCGTCTTTTACCTAAGTGTGTTCATCTCGCCCTGTCTTTTTAGGGTGGACATTTTATTGGGTTGCAGAGTGGCTGGCTCATCCTCTTTTTTATTATTGTGATCAGCCAGCCCAGATCATCTGCTCTATGGTTTTAATATCTTCTTGTACTTTTCCTTGTCGTGTATGTTTTCTCCGTTTTTTGTTCGTTCCATTTGTTTTCTTTTTAGGTGTGGTGTTGTGTGTTTTTGTACATTGAGCCTTGCTTGTGTCAGGAAAAAGGGACTGACAACCCTGTAGTTTGGTCCCTTTATACCCCCAAATCTACCTACCTACCTACCTACCTACCTACCTGAGTTCTTGGCAGTGTTTGATCTTGACAACTGAGGATTGGTGCCCATGCTCCTTTCCACATTTTTGAGTGTCTTACATGTTGTCTGTTGTCAGACTTAGAAACTATTTAACATTACTGATCTACATGCTCTTTTGTGAAGCCCTCTTCCAGCATCAAATCATGATACATTCATTATTATATTATAATCGTGACAGAAATTGAGTAGGGTCATAAAGATATAGTCAATAAGGCCTTTTCTCCAGTAAAGGAAAAGTAAGTCGTGATGATGGCTGTAAAGCTAAAAGCCCTTTCTTCACTTCATGTATTACATAAATTGCTTGTTATAATACACTGTAGGGTCAATCCATACCAAGTGGTCCATCACTGGTTGCTTGACCATCTCAGAAAAAAATTTGTTCTGTGTGGATTCCCCAATGTTTAGAAGTCACAAAAATATTTTTTTTTAAATTATTGTTTATTATTTTGAAATGGTGGCCATATTTGTTCCTGGCCGCATGTGTTTTTTCATATTTGCATGCATCTACATTTTTTACAATTATTCAGTAGTGGATTGTCCTAAGCCTTTCAGATAAAATGCATTTAGTTCAACACACTCTGGGCTACAAATTAACGTCATTATCACTTAGCTGAATGTATTCTTTAATATATTTTTAATAGTTCAAAGTTATCAGCCACAAATTAAAAACTCAATTTTTGAACAGTAGTTTTCCAAAGCAAGATTTATTTCTGTGCTTTAATGTTTTTTTGCTATTACACTGCATAGTATAGTTACTTTTTATAGAGTATCAATGGTGAGCAGCTTACACTTAAAAATACACTATTTTAAAAAATAGATTTTTTAAATTTTTCCATCTTGTTGCCTGTAATATCCTTGTTGGGGTACCAGATCAAAACCTGAAAATTTCACAGTTAATAGACATTTATGGTATCAAACTTCAGTGTAAATTTCAACTTTGAGATTCAATTGGAAGCTATGGAAAAAAGAATAGACAAGAGTCAAAAATACTTTTTTTAACATCTGCGATATCTGGTAGGCTAGTCAAATAAAGTATACCAATTGCATAATGTAACGCACCACATTACACTAGCTAATGATTATTTGTCGAAACAATGTGGTGGTAATTGTTTCAGCAGGCTAACAGTTGCATCTGCGAGCCTATACAAGTCTGATTGTTGTCTTGCCCCCTTACACCAACAATTGTCTACTCACACTTATTTAGCTAGAAGTTCTTGAAGTGTGAAGTGTGCGGTTGAAAAATGGTGTCTCTGTGTTCTGTTGGTGGTGTTATTAATGAAGCATGTCATAAAAGTGTGTATGGAGTGTATCCAAAGAGATTACTTAAATCAAAGATTACAGTGAAGAAGAAAGTCAGCCCAGAGGTCAAATCAACATGCAAGTAACATGAAATGAAATACTTTTAAGGAAAATTTCATCACCTTTTTGGTCAGTCTTGCATGGACCCTTTTGAGAAACATAAGAAACCTATAATAAAAGGTCTACGAGAAATAACATTTGATCATTATTCTAAAAATAAAAGCCCTTTTTGTCAATCTCATACCAGTAAAATCATTGTCCAACATGTTATTCTAAGATATTTCTAATTCACAAGAGAAAGGATAGTGAAACCTCAGAAAGTGAATTTTGTGACTTATCAGCAACCATTAAAAAAGTAGATACAGCTTGTGAAATCCTGGGTATATTGCCTGCTAGTAAAATTAGAAAACTAAGTAAAGAGAAAAGACCAAGTGCCTTGAATACAAAAATTGAAAAAGTGGCAGATACAGTCAAAAAGAATTTGGAAGTTTAATTTCAACATAAAATTTATACTAAAACAGATGGAAGTTCTAAAACATCACCAACCGAATATGATGATTTGATAAACTAAAAACTAAATGCAGTACTTCAAACAAAGCAGATGAAATTAAGATTATCAGTTTACTGCCGAATTCTTGGAGTCGAGCAAAAGTTAGTGATGAATTTAATGTGTCATAACATCTTTGTTGAGTTAACAAGGCAATAAAGAGAACAGGGAATTTTACCGTTATTACAAAAGAAAAGTGCATCTGATTTGGTAGATGAAAACACAATCAATAAAGTTATTAAGTATTATGACAATGACAGTAACAGCCGTTTGATGTTTGGCAAAATGACATTGTCTATGAAAGAAAATGGTTCTAAGATTCAGAGACAAAAAAGGTTAATATTGTGTAATCTAAATGAACTATTCACTGAATTTAAAAAAGAAACTCCTGACATTAAAATTAGAAGATCAAAGTTTTGCGAGTTGAGACCAAGATGGTGTATTGTTGCAGGGGCATCTGGCACTCATAATGTTTGTGTTTGTATCATCAGAACGTAAAGTTGATGATACATGGGGCCAATCTTAGAGTTGTCTATAAAGACCTTTTGGAAGTTATGGTATGCAATATTGACAGTTACAATTGTATGATCAAGGGAAATTGTGAAGATTGTCCAGGCAAACAAGCCTTATTTGACATGTTTGAAGAATCTGAAGACGACAATTTGATGCCTGACAATATAAAATACAAACAATGGGTAACACAAGACAGAACTGAAATGGTGACAGTCATAAAATCACGAAGAGTTTTTTGAAGTGTTGGTGGCTAACCTTGCAAATCTAAAATGCATCATTTTATTGCGAAAGCTCAAAGTAAAGTTTTGAAAGACAAAAAGCAAACCTTGGCAGCTTATGAATGCTTAGTTCTTGCTGACTTTTCGGAAAATTATTCCTTTGTTGTTCAAGATGAAGTAAAAGGGCACCACTGGGTAAACACAGGCTTTAGTCCATCCATTTGTGTTCTATTATAAAGATGAAGATAAACTAATGAGCCATAGCTTTTGTGAGATAAGTGACAACCTTGAACACAACATTACAGCAGTGCACATTTTTCTACTAAAATTAACAAACTACATTAAACAGTGCCACCCTTTCATTAAAAAAAACTGATTTACTTTTCGGATGGGGT
Organism: Schistocerca serialis cubense; assembly: GCF_023864345.2. Lineage (NCBI taxonomy): Eukaryota > Metazoa > Arthropoda > Insecta > Orthoptera > Acrididae > Schistocerca > Schistocerca serialis. Next base: position 246,471,669 of record NC_064642.1, read on the forward strand.
CGCATGTCAATATAAAAACAAAAAAATTAACATCTCCTTTCATAAAGATGATTTGGGGTTTAATGTAGAATGGCACTTTTTCGCTTCCTGCGATGGGAAGAATGCTTGTGATGGTGTCGGGGGTACAACAAAGTGAGCTGTCAAAAGCAAGTCTGCAGTGGACCATTGACAATCATATCATAACACCTCAAGAAATGCTTGAATTCTGTAAAAAACATATCAAAGGAATTACCTATGTTTTTTGTACAATGTGAGGAAATACAAGAATTCTATGACAGTGTCTTGAAGGAAACGTACAACACTTCTCAGAAGATTAAAGGCACTCTTTTCATTGTTTTGTACCCCATTCACGCAACTTACTGAAGTGTAAGATCACATCAAATTTGCCTGATAGTGAACTTCATCATTGTGGAAAACTTATACAGCTGGTTCTTCAGAATAAAGAGATAGTGGCTTGTGTTTACGATGAACAGTGGTGGATTGGCGAAGTTGATAATATTGACTGTCAAAACCAAGATGTACATGTTGTATTTTATCACCCTCCGGATCAAAAATTGAGAAGGATCAAGTTTGGATGCCACTTAAAAATGTACTAAGGAAGCTGTCTCCCATGGAATTTAAAACTGTGACTGGGCGAACTAGTAATCTAAAAGCCAAACTGAGTGAACAAATTTCTCAAATGTTCAATGAGTGATGTACCAAAAACAAATAACAAAAGAACAATATAATGTAATTAGTAGGCTTATTTTCCATAAAAAAAAGTAATCATAGATATGATTAAACTATATACTGTGACTGATATATTATATTCCACAAGCCTAGATATCACAGATATTGACTCGTGTTTGTAATTTTTCCTTAATTTCCAATTGAATCTCAAAGTTGAAATTTATACTAAAGTTTGAGATCGTAAAGGTCTGTCAACTGTGAAATTTTCAGATTTTTATTTGGTCCACCAACAAAGATATTGCTGGCCACAAAATGGAAAAATTAGTCCTTTTTTTAAAAGTGTAAGCTGCTCACCATTGATACTCTATAAAATGTAACTACACTATACAGTGTAATAGCAGAAAAAATATTAAAGCTGAGAAATTAATCTTTCTTTGGAAAACTACTGTTCAAAAATTGAGTTTTTAATTTGTGGCTGATAACTTTGAACTATTAAAAATATATTAAAGAATACATTCAGCTAAGTGATGTTGATGTTAATTTGTAGCTCAGTGTGTTGAACTAAATGCATTTTATCTGAAAGGCTTAGGACAATCCACTACTGAATAATGGTAAAAAATATAGATGCTTGCAAATACGAAAAAACGCATGCGGCCTTGAACAAATATGGCCGCCATTTCAAAATAATAAACAAATTTTTAAAAAAATTATTTTGTGACTACTAAACATTGGGGAATTCACCCAGCAAATATAAAATTTTTCTGGGATGGTCAAGCAACCAGTGATGGACCACTTGGTATGGATTGACACTGTATCTTGTATTGCATAATAATAGAAAATTTCAATGACTTATTTGATACTGCAGATTTTAAAATTCTTAAATAGACATTTACCAACCACACTGAAATGATACCAGTGTGCTTCATATTTACAGTGTGGCTAGGACTAATAGTAACAGCTTGGCAACTGACTGTGGCATTGTTCACCATGCCTATTTAGACTGGCATTGAATTTTTTTCTATAGGTTATGTACAGAATGATAATACAGATCAGTTATATTTTCAATGATATAAAAACCAGGAAATATGGAAACATTGATAAACATTCAAAAATAAATTATTTTGTTTGATTGTTGCCTCAGTATTATTAACTAAGCTGTTTTATGAGGTTCTACCCTTACATGTGGATTTTTAGGTGCACAGATGTCTCATGTGTTTTCTGTTGAAGCCCATCAAGATTATTCTAGAAATTAAACTTTATACTGTGTATGTCACAAAAGTAAGGTACTCCATTACTGCTGTTGATTTGATATTGCTGTTGCGTAGCTTGGGCAGAAGGAGTGAACTTTTGTGTGTAATCTGTGTTTGATGATGTACATTTGGTGTGTGTTGTAACTGGTCTTGTATGAGGCTTTTTTGTTAGCCCACAGATTCAACGAGAAGGAATGGCAATATTTGGCATAACTAAGCAGTATGTCTGGGCTGGCATACCACTGACGGGGTTTCTCATTGGCTGGTACCTCGACCGAAAAGAGACAGAGAGGCTAACAATGTTCAGAGATAAAAGTGCTCTTTATGGCCGAGAACTGAAACCAGGAGAAAAGCCATCGTGGCCATAATTAGTATGTACTATGTAGTTGTTTGCAAATGTATACTGTGTATTGAATTGTTGTTTTTGTTGAAATGAAGTGGAAATAATTATTGGTTGTCCTGCAGGGATAGTGCAAGTTAAGACATTTAAAAGTCCATGATTTTTACTCCATGGTTGAAATTACATATTCTTCTTTTATTCTAATGATATGAAGTAACTTTTGTATGTAAACAACAAAAATAACTTGCTTTAGCCTTGTAATAAAGCTTCTTATGAAAAACAAATAACATGTTTATTCTTAAACCAAACCAACAATTTTAGTTTGTTGACAAAAACAGATTTTTCTATCACTGAAGTGTGTACTACTTTTAACAGACAAAACCACATCCTCACTGGACATGACATGCTGGTGAGGTGCAGAATGTTAATAGATGTAAAACATGACTGCAGTGTCTGACTCACAGGACATAAGATTCATAGCAAACTAAAGAAAGTAATGAGTAGCAGAAATGAGGTTAGTGAAAAAATTACCATCAAAATTGGGGACTGTGAAGTAGAGGAGGCAAAAGATTTCTGCTACTGTATCATGGATGCAAAATGTGACAGATGAGTAAGATAGGCATAAAAAGTAGAATAACACAAGTGAGCAAGGCACTATTGTTCAAAAGAAGTGTACTACTATCAAACATTGGCCTTAATTTGAAGAAGAAATTTCTGAGGATGTACATTTGGAGCATAGCATTTTAAGAAAGTGAACTATGAGAAAACCAGAAAAGAAAGCATTTGAGATGTGATGCTGTAGAAAGATATTCCAAATTAGGTGGACCTACAATAAATGATGTTCTCTACAGAATTGACAAGAAGAGTGGATGGGGTGCCAAGACATTTAACATAAGGGAGTAACATCATGTTAGTAGAGGAGGCTGTAGAGGATAAAAACTGTAGGGAACAACAGACTGGAATGTATCCAACAAGTAAAGGGAGACAGGGTGAAAGTGCTAATCTGAGACGACATGATTGGTACAGGAGAGGAACTCTGGGTGGACAGTACCAAACCAGTCAAAACGGATGACCCTCAGAAGAAAAAAAAACAGTGGTGTGAAGTTTGAACTTTTTTTGCATCAGTATGCTCTAAAGAGAAAATGGTAATAACATTGTTTACTTTGGATCTGTTTAAAAGTTATACATTAGTCTTCCAAGTATCCAAGCAGAGCACCTTTGTGATTGTTCATGAAGTATGCAGGGCTCTTAATGATGGACTGAAAAATATTATTTATTTCAAATTTGCTTTATTGCCAGTAACACATAGTGGATAAAATGATTAACAAACGCCTGGAAAGTGCCACAATAGAGATAAAGAAGCCTGTGATTTTTTCCTTGAAGGGGCAATTTCTCACAACAACTGTCGGTACACTGCCATCTCATTCTGACGCTGTAGCAAGACACGCCATCCAAATAGAGCATTGAACTTGGTTGTTGTTCCTCAACAGCATGCATTGAATGCATTGTGGCAAGTCTCTTTCCTTGGTTCTGCACAGTGCAGCGAATACAATGTGGACATGGCTTAATATGGACTTAGAAAATTACTAAACAAAATTTAAGTTTTGGACACACAAAGTATATAAATTCAAAATGCAAGACAGGTGGACCTGAGTGATCATTAAGATGCGTGATTATATACTGCTGCACACACCTTCTCTGCTAAGACTTCTACATCATCTTGACTTTAAGGTCAGCATAGGCACCAGGAAAAGTTAGTTATTGAATAATGTAAAGTATATTTTCACAGATGATGTACCAAAACAATTACTGGGAGTTGTGGTTTGAATATCAAGAATGAAATTACTTGATGCATTTATCTGGGAGGAGGGCACAATGTTTTTTTAATGTAAGTAATTGGGTGAATTTAAAACGTAATTCTCTCAGAACCAGATTTTTCGGGAAATGCACAACTTATTACACCCCAAAGGATTGGTAGTTACACAATCCATATTTTATTTACACACCCAGTATTTCGCCTCAAAGCTAAACGGGTCCTCACATGCTCATTATTTATTGTGCAGTAATGATGTCAATATAATGCATGAGAGTATGAGGCCAAGAACGGCACAATATTTATGCCTGGGGTATGTCAGTTACTGCCTTCATAGCGACAGTAAAGTCTATAAAAGGGCACTTTGAGTAGATGCAAAAACAAAGTTTTATATGTATCGTGTGAATATCATAATAGAGAAACTGGCAGTGCTTTGTAGGGTGAATCAGGTCCAAATGAAGGTTTTTCCCTTAGCATCAGCAGTTGGTAGATCTTAACCTCTGCTTCTAGTGTTGTTGTGTGGAGCTGTTAGGAGTGGGGAGAACTCTCTGTTACATACTTTAAATAGCTTCATCGATAATGCTCACAATGTCGGAGTGACGTGCACTCCTCCACTGCATAATGCATAATTATAAAATTTCTTGCTGAAATTTTCCAGAGATTGACTGCACAGATCCTTGATCAAACATTGTCAAGGACATGGGTGTTAGCCTGGATTAGAGTTGTAGGAAGGATGAGAACATGTGGAAATCGGCAACACAATCACAGTCCTTGAACCAGCAATACAGATGAAAACATTTGTACAGGTGAAGACATTTTTGAAGCAAGAGTATCAGAAATTGCAGACTAGTTCAGAATAAGTTATGGGAGCTATCAGGCAATGATCACAAACTGCCTACAGATCAGTAAAGTGTGTTCCAGATGGGACCCTCACCTTTTGACTGAAAATCAGAAGTTGAGATGTATGGAGGTCTGTCAGAGGCTTACAGAAAGGTTTGTGAAAGAAGGTGATGCATTTTTGAGCTGGCTCATTAGCTGCGAAGAAACATGGATCCATTACTACTCCTGAATCCAAACAAGCCAATGAGAAGTGGTGGAAGAAAGGGGAAGGAGCTCCACTGAAAGCCAAGACTCCACTATGTTGTCCATGTTCTCTCAACTGTTTCTTTAATTCGCAAGGCAATTTGCTCACTGTGATTGTTAATGTGAAAAATCAATAAAGGCTGCATGCTGCTGTGAGCTATTGAAGGTGAGGGATGCATATTGCTACAAAAGAAGAGACCAACCGATTCAACCGGTCATCCTCATCCATGACAATGCCAGGCTCTGTACTGCAGCTGTAATAGTCTCCAAACTACAGCAAATGTACTGGACCCAACTTGATGCTCCTTCTTATAGCTCAGAGCTATCATCCTATGACTGTCATTTGTTTGGGCTGCTGTAAGAAGCTCTAAGAGGGCACTGATTTGAAGGCATGGAGGAATTCATGCGCAGTTAGCTCCTGGTGCAATCAGCTTCATTCTACAATGCTGCAATAAAAAAAATCTTCCTTCTCACTGCGAAAAATGTATTTGTAAGGCAGGAAACTATGTAGAAAAATAAATTGTAACTGCATTTTGTTTTTCAATAAATGAATTTTTTTTAAAATAAAATCCTATTTGTATTTGATTCCCCCCTCTGCCCCTCTCCCCCTCTCCCCCTGACTTTGAGCCTTCTTTATGGATGTTACAATTGAAACCTTAATTGGGAACTGAAGTCACTTCTGTGAGGAGTGTAGCTTCAAAGACAATATTTTGTATTGTTGCATTCTGCGAGCAGGTAGGATTACGAGTTTTTGGGTGATTCAGATCCTTTCGTAAGTCATAAGCTGGTAAGCTGTAAATACAACTTTTCTGTTAAAACAGAGGAGGAAAATAAAATGGTATATTAAATCTACTGTACTACTGCTTCGCTAGACTCTGTGAAACTTGGCAACAGGGCTGTGAGCACACCTTAAGTTGTGCACATTTTAAGGAGCTTTTGCACCTCATGTGTGATGCAATAGCCTTACGGGCCAAATACATATGGATATGATAAACTTGCCTGATTCACGATGTGCACTGCAGCCCTTGCCACCCAACTAGAAGTTTACATCAGAGCCACTATGCACTACGTGGTAGCACACTGTGGCAGACTTTTATCCTTGTTCATGTGGCATAAATCCTGCTAGATATAGCATACTCCTCAGATAAGCTAATTCACTCACTGTATACTGTAGTAAAATTAGACTGGACATCAGTATATGTTAAATATGTACTGACAGTAAACCTGTTTTGTGGGTTTCTCAATAAGTTATAGTACAATAAGTTATGAATTTTATCATACAATAATCCATTTGAGGTGCTGAAAATTGTAAGGGTGTAAAGGACATCACTGTTGATTGTGAGATTGTAGCATTTATGCATGCTCCTGAACCTGTTTATCTTGTGGTGAGTCAGATTTATTCGTGATGTGGGCCCACATTGCATATATGAAAATTCACAAAAAGCTGTATCACTGGTTCTCTAATATTCATTTAAATGTGGGCTGAACGGCAGTGTACTTTTGGCCTTTATGGATCTTGGCACCTCATTTACAGTCTAGGGCCAAGTGATAATGTTGGTGGACATTACTACTTGAGTTTAATCATTTCCACAAACAGCACTTTGTGTTTGGAGTTGTTTGCTTATTGTGAGGGAAACGGCTTTCATGTGCATTGTAAACATAAACTATGTTGAATCTATTTTAAATGCTAACAGAAAAATAGAGCTGTGAGGATGCATTGTGAGTCGTGCTTGGGTAGCTCAGTTGGTAGAGCACTTGCCTGTGAAAGGCAAGGTCCCGAGTATTGCTCCGGCACAAAGCTTTAATCTATCAGGAAGTTTCATATAGGTGCACACTCCACTGCAGTGTGAAAATCTCTGCCTGAGAACAGATCCACTGATTGAGAAAGTGACGAAATCAAATAAGCGTGACTACAAGCAGACATTTAACAAGGAAGTGTATAGTTAGCATAAGATGGTGTGTGTGTGTGTGTGTGCGTGTGTGCGTGTGCGCGTGCGTGCGCGCGCGCGCGCAGTGTACGAATATCTGATTTTCAGCCCGGAAGTAAATTTGAGAACTAATACATCTCTTAGGTATCTTGTACATTTGTCCGAAATAAAATGGAAAAGACGAAAATACCCACTTACATAAGAATGCGAAATGGAGAGTTACAGAAGCTTAAACATTATTTTGCTATTGCCCAAAACTGTACACAATTACGTACAAAACAACAAAATTCCACAAAACAATTCTTTCTTTTGTCAGATAAGTTACGCATCATCAATGTAGTTGTTATTATTGGCAGTGGCTGTAGTAATTTGTTGATAAGCGTAACTGTTACACAGCGGAAGCTATTAATTTCACACATTCAAATTTATCTGAATCTAAAAATTTGTGAACACCTAGAATGTATACTCACGAGCCACCACTGCTATATATTCACTTATCTTCTTTCTGCATCAAAATCAATTAAATCCAGATCTTAAACTTAAGAAAAATATATAATTATTTTGTGTATAGGAAATCATAAATTTTGACTAATATTGAACTATATTTTATTGATAACTATAAATTGTATAATGCCAGTCTAATTATCTAACATCTAATACACGTAAATGATGCGGGTTTTTTTACTCAAGAGTAACTTAACAGAAATACAAAATATTAATTTACAAATTTTGTTCACTGATATACATGTATCGTTTCCTTTTTTATTTCAGTGTCTTTCTTATTCATCTCTATTGGATCCACTCTCTTCATTGGAACATCTTTCTGAATGAAAGTTTCTCACAAGACTCCAGTTAATATTTCTTTTCAAATTCATTAACTCATCGTATATAGCTTTTCTAATAGGCAACAGTCCAGTGGGATCTGAGGAATACCTAAGTCACCACTGATGGTTTTCTTTAGTTGGGTAAACTTTGTCATAGTTGCCTGCTGGTCTTTACACTCACTTTAACAACTACTTTGTGATCACAAACGGTTTGAAATATTTTGTGTGAGAAATGAGTGGATCATTATGCTTTGTTTTTGTGCTCATTTTAAAGTAGGGTTTGAAGTGGGCTGTAAAGTTTTTAAACATGCTCTGAATGACGGGGAAAACAGTAAAAAATTTGGATTCCTTAAGAAGTGAATGCCACTCTTCAGGAATGTGATATACCTATGAGCCTATGTTCTTTTGAATATTGCGAAAGCCCCTGTCATGAGGAAGAAAATGTTCATATTCAGAAAAATGATGAATAACTTTCTGAAATCTGTTAGTGTGTAAGACCAAAGAAGTATATGATTCTTATTTTGCGAGGCACAGTTGTGTGTAAAGTTGTACTTCCATATTTGGGTACAATAAAAAACATTGATGGGGGAATCATTGGGAGAGGCATATTTTGTTGAAGACCAAGTGGTAAACATACAACATGTGTATTTTCTTTTGCTGTTTTAGTTTCCTCTTGCAATTGTTTATAGAATAAATCACTTTATGCAAGTTCTGTTTCAGACGTAATTTTTTCTGGACTATCATTGATGTCTGCTATTGATTTATTTAAAGAGGCACATATTTACATGTCTCACTGGGACCGATTACCCCAGCAGTTTGGTCCCGTAGGAATTCACACACACATCTATAAGAAGTTACGACACACTGCAATTTTTCACTTTATTACCTGCTTTTAGATCTCTAAATACCTCAAATTTATGTCCTTCTAAATACAATTCATACAATTTTTTACACTCAGTTCTTGTGTTAAACCATTTTTTGTTATTCAGTAATGATATTTTTGCACAGGAAACTGTTTTAATTGGTGGATAACATTTTCATCATCATTAGCACTTACTTTGTTACATCAATACATACCGTGTATATTATGTGGCATTTTGTCCTGGTTTTTCTGTTTCATCTCATCCATCAACACTTTTCATTTACAGTTTCATGAGCTACCTGTTTCACAAGCAAAACTTTCCTTTCCATTCATGACATACAATTTGCCTTGTAATCTTCTATATGTACATATGTTTCTTTTCTCCTTACTGGGATCAATTTCCACTTTCTACAATGTTCATTAGTACTTACAGTACTAGCATCAGAATCCATCCTCTGAAGGCCTCAAACAAGCAGATAAACAAAATACTGCCATGCACATTCGGCCATTTTAAAACAATAAAGACCTGCTACACTTGTGCTACCACCTATTTGTGCAAGAAACAGAAATCTGGGACTAACCTGATTCTTGCCCCCAATCACAAACATAGTGTTCGATGGCAACTCTGTCTCATTCAGATAATTCCATACAGGTCTGGGTCTTACACCAAAAGGTGCACAATCACTTGGTATATATGGTGTATGATCTAACTAATTTTTGACCGAAAGTGGACTCATCTAGTTTTTGTGCCAAACACCTCAGTTGCTACATGTTGCAAAAAACAAAGCAAGAGAAAGGAGTGATGGGTCAAAAAGTGACTGGAGGCTGTGTATACAGGGCAAACTATTAGGTTAGTGTGTAAGTTTGTAGCTTTTGTTTTGTGCATGGTGGTCTTCTGGTTGCTATAGCTTTACTTACTGATTCTCATTTTGTATCTGCAGTTCACTGGTGCTATTTGAGTTTACATTTTGTCATTTGGAGATGATAAGCGGAGCTGCGGATGCTGGAAAATGGAGTGTCAAATGGAGAAATAGAAACATTTCCTGTTTGAGTTCAGTAGAGGAGTGACAACAGCCAAAGACATTGCACTGTGTGTAGGGGTAATGTCATTGGACGCAGCGTGGCAAGAAAGTGGTTTTCTCTTTTCAACGAGGATTGTTTTGACATGAGTGGCTCCCTACATTCAGGAAGACTTTTGGGTTTGAAGAAGATTGTTTTCAAGTATTAATCCTCAATCATCCACATCAGTGTACTCGAGAACTGGAAAACATGTTGAACTGCGATCATTTCACCATCATGCGACATTTGCATTCAATGGGGAAGGTTCAAACATTGGGTGTGGTGGGTACTGGATGCTGAAAGCCAAACTTACAAAAATCAGTGGGTGGCCATATGTGCATCTTTGCTTGCTTGTCATCAATTGGATCATTAACGCCACTGACCCTTCCCAACCTGTATTGCTGCTGGTCACAAGAAATGGTGCCTTTATGCTAACATAAGAAAAAGAAAGGAATGGTTGAGCCCAAACATGGCAGCAACTCCCCGTACAAAGACTGCATGCATCCATAAAAGATAATGTTATGCATCTGGTGGAACAGTGACAGTGCAGTTTACTATTAATTGCTTCCCCAAGGTGTAACATTCTTGCTGACATTTATTGTCAACAACTGAGATGTCTTGCAGGTGGAATCCAAGGACAGTGATAAGGAAGTCTGCATGAACTGATGCTACTCCACGATAATGCACATCCGCATTCTGCTAGGCTGACAAAAAAGGAACTTCCTTTTCAGATGAAAATGTGATTTGAACATGACTCAATGAGTTCTTCGCCTCAAAACCATGTGATTTCTACAGCTGTGAAATCTGAAAGTTACCCCGTCATTGGCATATTGTTGTAAATAGTGAAGGAGAATATTTTATTATGACTAAAGTCTCTGTTATGTGTATTGTTTCATTTATTAAACTTGTGGAAAAACACTATGAACTTATGTGCAAGGAGGGGGTAAGCGAACTCACTGCCCTGGCCGCATGCAGCCCAGCAACTGACGCAATAATCCGTGTTCAATACCTCTACTGGAAGATACCTTTCTATTCATTGAGAGGGATGGTCGTCCACAGTGTTTTCTATGTCATAAAGTATTTAATTCTGCGAAGAGGTACAATATACGACGACATTATATACATCTTCACGCAGCGCATTATGATCAGGTAGAAGGCGTTGCACGCAGAGAACTGGTAGCCTGGCTTAAGAATGACATACGAGGAGACGCAAGTTTAAAAACGGTTTTGTAATACAGAGGGTATCAAAACATTCAACATAGTTCGCGTTCTGTAATGCGTTTATAATTTTCAGATGAATGAGAGCGGATGAAACACTACTGAATCTGCAATTCGAGCAAGCTACAGGGTCGCTCACATCATTGCGACGAGTGGCAAGCTGTTTTCGGTGGGACCACTTGTATAATCGTGCAGTTGCAGAATGTTTCTTTCCAAGGGAGGTGCAGGCAATTGAAGGGGTTTGCCTGTCGAAGCAAACAATGTCTCGTCGAATCCTGGACATGGCAGCGGATTTAGAGACACAGCTCAGGAAAAAGGTGAAGAGCTTTGTTGCATTTTCGCTAGCGCTTGACGAAAGCACCGACATATCGGACTGTGCTCAGCTTGCAGTCTTTGTGTGTGGTGTCGACATGGAGCTGCAAGTAACTGAAAAACTCTTGGATGTGGTACCACTCGATTACACCGCAACAGAACTTGACATTTTTGAAGCTGTTTGTGAATCAGTGGACAATATGAATTTGCCGTGGGATAAGCTCCATTCTGTAGCGACAGACGGAGCACTACAAATGATCAGGCATCACCAAGGTTCGCTGCGAATGCCGTCAGCCTGATATTTTCGATCTTGTAATGAAAAGAAAATGTCAAGCTAGAGGCCCAATAAATTTAGTATGCAGTTTATTGTAAAACAGTTGTTTCTTATTTATTTCCTGAACATCGTATTTCCTGGTGTAGCATGTCACCACATCTTAGCAGCTAAGAGTATGAGGTTGTCGATCTTGTAAGACGCAGTTGGCACATCAAAACGCTTGCCTTGCCGCCTGCCTCGCCCAGCCGTGTCACGTGCCGGCCCACTTGAACGGTCACAGCGAGCGCCACGGCTCTCTGGAGCAGGGAGCGCTCCGCGCCTCACAACGGAGCCGACGAGCTGGAACAGCCTGAATTAATCGGTGAAGTCTGTTACACCTTGTGTACACAGAGAACATACTATTCATATACTTATTGGTATTTACTTGCCACAATGGTGGAAGCGATCTATAAACCTGAAAAGAATAATACATTATTGCAGGGGATTGTTAGGTAAAGTGCATGCCGAACAATGTGGCCAGTAGATGTGCAGTCAGCGGGGCAAGTGTGGGGAAGCAGTAGTTTTGGGGGTTGCGGACAGGCGATCAGTGTACTGTAGGGGAATTGATGTTCTAAACTGAAGCCTATGCTCATATTTTTTGTAAATATTAAGAGGTGCCCCTCCTGACCACACTTGCATGGTGAACACGCAAAAACCTCTGGTTTGGTTAGTATCTAAAAAGAATCCTATTGAAAATTCAACAAAAGTAGCAGTTTGTTTTCACCTAACTTGTTAACCATTTATAGCTTTCAGAGAAGCATTGCAAGTGGCAAATTTTGAACAAAACATAGAGTTCTCTTGTTGTCATGTTGGAATGTGCTTGTTTTGCCAAAATGCTATCTCACTAACATGTTGTGCAGATACAGTTATGACAGAATTCTGAAACAGTGGTTTATTAAGTGAGGAACTGAGGACAAGTAAGGCTAATAGCTTACGAAAAAAAGCACATCCCCAGTACGAGACTAAATGTGTAATGTCTTCGCAAATGTTGCTTCAAAATCCACATCATCTTTCATTTCACTAGCTATTAATGGCCCTTAAAAATACATTTTTTCATTGACAATGTCTGTAGTTAGTGGCATAAAACAGTAGATAACATAATTCTTGAGACTTTCCTGGTGAGGCATTGTCTTGTTAAATAATCGGGTTTCTGCCAGTTATTCACATCTTTCTTGCAAGATATTTCAACTGTGTGACTTGCAAACTTCTTCAGGTGCTGTCTGATACTGATTCCAGTGTGGAAGGAGTCCAGTATTTATGCTTATGTTGTGCTAGGTGCTCCGTCTGCAGTCCACACCGCGTCAGGTGCTCTGTCCGTGGTATGCATTGATCAGTAGCAGTGACTGTAGTGTTTTCTTCTAACCAAGGCTGTCCTGAACGCTGTGTGTGAACATTGTGGTTATTATCCATTCTCAGTCTTGCTGTATGAAGTTCTGAACTACGGCCAAGTCGTGCTACACATTTTATCTTCAGTATGTCGTCATTTAGGGCCTCCTGTGATGTAGGACATTTGCTACAGTGGCGTGGCATGTCAGGTGTTCGTCAGAAGTTCATGCCTGCCAGGAGTGGCTGCAGTATTATTTTCAGGCTCCTGGTGTTCAGATTCCCCATTTGGCATTTGCTAGAATGTCCTCAGGTATGGGTCTGTGTCTAGCAGAGTGCTTGAGGAAGAAATTGATGTCCTGTCAACTAGCCCGGTGCCCGGGAGAACGAGGATGCTCAAATGGTCATCCACCTAAGCAAGGAGGAATTCGATACAACCACCTTGAAAGTACTGAGCAGCAGTTAATTTCGACCCCCAGAAATGTTTCTGTTGCGGCCTTCGCCAGTGCAGTGGAGCAGGTGGCTCTGAAACTTCCTGCCAGTGAGACTGAAGAAGTCTGATGAGAGAAGTCTAGGGTGCTCACTGAAACCAAACTCTCCAAATCAAACATACCTGGTGATGGAAGATTGGCCCACAAACAATTCCGGAAAGATGACAGCATTGTGGTGCTACCGGCAGATAGGGGGAATGTCACTGTCATCATACAGAAGGGATATTACGAGGTGGAATCCAAAATTTTCAGGACTGGTGCTGCCATTTGGAAAGCAGTAGTAGTAGTAGTAGTAGTAGATCTTTGCACCACTAGGTGGTGAGAGCTGCGTATCTGATGAGTCAGTGTGCGGACTGGCATTCTGCTGGGAGGACGTGTTGCGTGTCCACAGTGATTTCCGTAATACTCTGTGTTTGGTGTGTGGCAATTTTACAATGGATCCGCAGACCTTCGTCAGACCGCATCTGATGATCCAACCTTCTTGGCATGGGTTATCACCGGCGATGAGAGCTGGATTTACGGTTATGACCCAAAGACAAAGCAACAATCGTCCCAGGGGAACAGCCCAGGCTCTCCAAGGCCCAAAAAAAGCGAGGCAGGTGAAGAGCAAAGTGAAGAGCATGATCGTCGTTTTCTTAGATACTAAGGGAATTGTGCACAAAGAATTTGTCCCACCCAACCAAACAGTGAATTCCGTGTACTGCTGTGACGGTTTGCAACGGATCCATGAAAACGTGCGCCAACGACGGCCCGAACTGTGGCGTCAAGGGAACGGGCTGCTGCATCACGACAACGCGCCCTGTCACACGTCCTTGCTCACCAGGACCTTTTTGGCAAGAAACAACATGGTGGTTGCACCCCACTCAGCATACTTGCCAGATTTGGCACCTTGACTTCGCGCTATTCCCAAAACTGAAACTCGAGTTGAAAGGCCGTCGGTTCGACACTCTAGAGAGGATTCAAGAAGCATTGCTGGCGGTGATAAACACCCTCAAAGAACAGGACTTCCAGAAAACGTTTGACCAGTGGCAGAAGGGCTGGGACCGGTGTGTATGTGCGGATGGGAACTACTTTGAGGGTGATGGTGACCATTAGTCCAATTGGAAGGTTTTCAATAGATGGCAGCACCAGTCCCGAAAATTTTAGGTAGCATCCCGTATGACAGTAAGGAGTGACAACTTCTGGATGACCCAGGGTACAGACCAGAAGAAAGGGACCCTACAGACAAAGTGGAGAAGAAGAGCAGAGCTCTTCTAAAGGAAACTGGCCTTCCATATAAGATCGCTAAGCAGCTGAGGGCAAAACCATCAGTGCCACCCAGACTTACGACCTGCCTAAGCTACACAAAAAAGGGTTCCTCTATGTCCAATAGTCAGCAACATTGGCGCAGCCACTTAGCTTACTGCTCAACATCTTAAGAAAATGCTCTCGCCATATGTGGGAAAGTGTGTGTCCGTCACATTTGCAACTCAGAGGATTTCCCACAATGCCTCATACAGCTACAGATCACAATCTCTGACATCATGGTCAGTTTCAACGTGGTCTTCCGCTCATTCACATACCACTGAATGACTCACTTGAGCGAATTAGAGAAAAGTTTGATAGTGCTCTCCTGGACTTAGGCACATATATCTGGACTTTCTTCCTGTATGGGGTACAATTCTACGAGCAAACAGATGGGGTGGCAAGGGGCAGCCTTCTTGCACTGGTGGTGGGAAATTTACCATGGAACTGGAGGAGAATGGACTACTCCATTTCCTAGATGTACTAGTCAAGAGGAGAGTTGATGGTACCTAAAACAGTGTGTACCGCAAACCCACTCACATTGACTTGTACCTGTAAACCAGCAGTTGCCATTATCTGGCACAAGAAAATGTACTCTAATCTGTGATTCGCTGGGCAAAAATTCTGTCATATTCTGATAATTTGGTGACAGAGAGAGAACATCTATAATCTGCATATTCGTCTCGAAATGTTCAAAGGGCACTGTGCCCTGTTTCCCTGCCAGAAGTTCCTGAAGCGGTACAAAAAGAAATGAAGAAGGTTACTTATTTGCCATATGTTGGGCCGATGTCTGCCAAAATCGGCAGAATTCTCCTTAAACATAACATAAGAGGCTGTTCCATCCACCGACCAATATTAAGGCTGTGCTAGGGAGTGTGAAGGACGACCTGGGTCTACAGAAACCAGGTATTTGCCACATATATGAAGACAGAATTAGAGAAAACAGTACAGTACCTAGAACAAAGGACGCATGTGATAGGTCCCTCAGACAACAGACCCAATACCTGAAAATGTTCCACTGAGTCTCGATCAGCACTCTGAACACCAGGGGCATGAAAATACACTGCAGCCACTCCTGGTGGTCATGGACCTTGGATGAAACACCTGACATGCCATGCCATGGTAGCAGAACATCCTAGATCACAGGAGGCCTTAAATGACGACAGTCAGAATGTAAAACGTCTAGCATGACTTGGACGTCATTCCAAACTTCATACAGCAAGAATGAGAATGGTTAATAAACATAAAGTTTGTGTGCAGTGTTTGGAACAGCCATGTACCACAGACGGAGCTCCTATCACAACATAGGCATAAACAATAGACTTGTTCCACACTGGAATCAATATCAGACAGCACTTGAAGAGTGGGAGTCACACAGTTGAGATATTATGCGAGGAAGATGGGAGTAACTGGCAGAAACTCGATTGTTCAACATGATGGTAGAGAATGTTCATATAATAACTAAACAGCAAAATATTCTCCTTTTTGTGTTCTATAATTTCCCCAAATCCTGTTTATGTATCTCAAACTATGGGGTACAAGGAAGTTTATGGGTATTTCATTCTGGCTTTATCGCTGGTACCCATGATCGCAAATGAATGCGCTTCATTAGATCAGTTTTCTCGTAACAGAGAGCTCCACCAAAGTCTAAAGAAGAATTCAATATGTAAGCTAAATTTCAAACACAGCGATATATTACATAATATGCATAAAATGTAAAATCATTGTCACCACTATTTTGCATTGCAAAGTTTTTCGAATTTCGTACTATGTCTTACTTAAACACAAATATCATAACAACTACAACTATTAGGGAAGCTTACACATGCAGCTGTAAGTATGCATTTTTTTTTACTGAATAATTTCTATAAAATTGTTTAAAAAGATTGCAGGGCCTATGCCTCAATCCTGTCATAGCAGTGCATCGCCAACTGGCTGAAAGCCAACAAACAACGTTGACCTCTCTTCGGAACAAGCAAATTGCTAGCACTTCAGACGAAAATCGGTCACTGCGCACCGACCACCATCTCTTGTGTGGGTTTTAGTGCTGTTGCATATTTCTGCAATAAAATGCTGCTGAAATGAACAATTAAGTAGTTGCAGTTATTTCCCTCCAGTTAACTATTGACAAATAATTCTACATCTAATTACTGAGTAAGTATTAAATATGTAATCAAACTACTCCCTTTCCACTGTCTTTCCTGATGTATTCATATTTATTTGGCATCCGTGTATCAGTTGTTCACGTGTCTGCAAATCACTAAGCTTCAGCAGGAGCTGCAATTTGTTGCACAGTATCACCCTGACTCAATACAATGTATTGAGCGAGCTGCAATATTTTTAAAGATCTGAAGTCCCCTTCAATATACTGTGCAAACTATCAATATCACCCTCGAATGGACAATATTATTATGCAATAAATATTGTGTAAGCCCCCCCCCTTAAGCATGAACATATTAATACACCTCACATTACTAATATTGTATGGATGCCACCTTTTTTCAGTTAATGATCTTAGTAAACACAGCATGTATCCAATAAGTTAAGAAATAAATCCAGAAGAGGTTTGAAAGGATTAGTATACCAATAATATTAGGTAAAAAATACACTCCTGGAAATGGAAAAAAGAACACATTGACACCGGTGTGTCAGACCCACCATACTTGCTCCGGACACTGCGAGAGGGCTGTACAAGCAATGATCACACGCACGGCACAGCGGACACACCAGGAACCGCGGTGTTGGCCGTTGAATGGCGCTAGCTGTGCAGCATTTGTGCACTGCCGCCGTCAGTGTCAGCCAGTTTGCCGTGGCATACGGAGCTCCATCGCAGTCTTTAACACTGGTAGCATGCCGCGACAGCGTGGACGTGAACCGTATGTGCAGTTGACGGACTTTGAGCGAGGGCGTATAGTGGGCATGCGGGAGACCGGGTGGACGTACCGCCGAATTGCTCAACATGTGGGGCGTGAGGTCTCCACAGTACATCGATGTTGTCGCTAGTGGTCGGCGGAAGGTGCACGTGCCCGTCGACCTGGGACCGGACCGCAGCGACGCACGGATGCACGCCAAGACCGTAGGATCCTACGCAGTGCCGTAGGGGACCGCACCGCCACTTCCCAGCAAATTAGGGACACTGTTGCTCCTGGGGTATCGGCGAGGACCATTCGCAACCGTCTCCATGAAGCTGGGCTACGGTCCCGCACACCGTTAGGCCGTCTTCCGCTCACGCCCCAACATCGTGCAGCCCGCCTCCAGTGGTGTCGCGACAGGCGTGAATGGAGGGACGAATGGAGACGTGTCGTCTTCAGCGATGAGAGTCGCTTCTGCCTTGGTGCCAATGATGGTCGTATGCGTGTTTGGCGCCGTGCAGGTGAGTGCCACAATCAGGACTGCATACGACCGAGGCACACAGGGCCAACACCCGGCATCATGGTGTGGGGAGTGATCTCCTACACTGGCCGTACACCACTGGTGATCGTCGAGGGGACACTGAATAGTACACGGTACATCCAAACCGTCATCGAACCCATCGTTCTACCATTCCTAGACCGGCAAGGGAACTTGCTGTTCCAACAGGACAATGCACGTCTGCATGTATCCCGTGCCACCCAACGTGCTCTAGAAGGTGTAAGTCAACTACCCTGGCCAGCAAGATCTCCGGATCTGTCCCCCATTGAGCATGTTTGGGACTGGATGAAGCGTCGTCTCACGCGGTCTGCACGTCCAGCACGAACGCTGGTCCAACTGAGACGCCAGGTGGAAATGGCATGGCAAGCCGTTCCACAGGACTACATCCAGCATCTCTACGATCGTCTCCATGGGAGAATAGCAGCCTGCATTCCTGCGAAAGGTGGATATACACTGTACTAGTGGCGACATTGTGCATGCTCTGTTGCCTGTGTCTATGTGCCTGTGGTTCTGTCAGTGTGATCATGTGATGTATCTGACCCCAGGAATGTGTCAATGAAGTTTCCCCTTCCTGGGACAATGAATTCACGGTGTTCTTATTTCAATTTCCAGAAGTGTAAAAGGATCCTGTTAGTAAAATAGTCCCTCAAAACAGTCTCCATGAAATGGGAAATAAACTTCAAAAGAAAATGGTAATTCAACTTTGGTGCCATCTAAAACAGACTTCATATATGATGATGAAGTTAATTGGTGCATTGTTTTCATGTCTTGTATTTTTTAATGTGGACTCGAATAAAACTGAACAAAGAGTTTTGAAAACATTTTTTGGTTACTTATATGTATAATCTGGATCCAACATTTGGAAAGATGAATGTAGGGAAACCTCTTAAAATTATCTTCACACTGACCACGAGAACCGGCTCTTATGGATCCATGAGTTAGGACTGTCTTCCTGTCCACAGTTTTTGACACATTTTGCAGTCATGCCAACTGGGCTGTAATAAATTATAACATGACTACAAGTTTTGCTTTGTAGCGCCCTTTAGAGCACAAAGATGTGACTTTTCCTAAAGCAAAATATCTTTTTAATCATCAAATTTCACAGTTTCATTCCCTCCATGACTTCTAGTGCAGAAAAAAGTGCTCATAGAACAAGCACAGATGGGCACACTTATGTTATAAAGTAAATATATCCTCAAGAAGTCATCATAAATGTTACTTGGTCTTGAACAGGTAAATTAATATTGTGGTTCAGGTTCTGCCATGAGGAGATGAGAGTGTCATTGTAGGAATTGGAGATGGGTTGACTAGTCATAAAACATCTGTGGTTATGATTCTGTACTGTTGGGGAAGGAGAGGAGTGCTTCGTAATTGGTGGGTATCCATGTGTAAGTTACTTCAGTCCTTTTCTAATCCATGATAAAGCCTGTACAAGGAAGCAACAGAGGCAATGTTCTGTAGAAAGTTTGCTTCTCGTTGGCTTTACTGTCACCACGAATGGTATGGCAACTAAATAAATCCAAATTATGTAACACAGTTCCTCTAAATCTGCAGTTTGCAGAATGATAGTCATTTCTAGAAATAAGAGAATTCTGAAATGAAAAGTCTTCATCCAAAACTGAGAAGAGGGACGGGGGTCTTGGCAAGTCTATTAACGTAGATAGACAGTCCCCAATATTCAGATAAATGCCTGCCGCTAGCTTGTATGCCATCTGGTGGTGTTGCAGACATGAAACGGTAAGGAAAATATGTGTGCGGAACAGAGGATGGGAAATAACTGTAGTGACAATATGGCGTGTAAATGGGAAAATACACAGGTATAAGCAACTTTAACAAAGGGTGCCTGGGATCAAGCCCCTCCAAATTGGTGAAGCTGAATGTATTCAGATGCTGTTGTCGTGAATATGTATGGAAAATGGTTGAAGAACTCCGAAACCATGAGTAAGTGACAAAATGGTTGACATTAACACACCTCAGAATGTGTGGGACAGATGTTGGTTTGCACTGCAGAGTAGAGTGCACATTGATGAACATAGGGCTCTGAGCAACAATTGTAATGGACATGGAATTGAACTGTGAATCAATGGAAATGCAATGCCTGGTCAGATGAATCATATTTTTTGTTACACCAGGTCAAAGATCAAGGCTAGACATGCCGTCATCCTGTCAAACGGCTGCTTGGAAAGTGCACCACACCACAGACATGAGCCTTTGGGGGCAGTATTATGCTATGGGGACTTCCCTGTGGTACTAATTGAAGGCACCAAGACAGTTGTACATTTGTAGACTATCTGAATCCCTTCATGCCGGATGTCATCCTGGACAGCCATGGCATGTTCCAGCAGGAAAACAGTCTGTTTATCAAGACCAGAATTGTGCTACTGTGATTTGAGGAGCATACAGTTAACTCTCACTGATCTCTTGGTCACAAAATTCACATGATCTGAACCCAATAGAACACACCTGAGTTGATGCTGGTGTCACCTCTGCGATAACAAACCACTGGCATGTAATTTATCGGAATTGTGTGACCAACCCATTGTGTAACAAGAGTCATAACACCATGAGCATTGCACGATTGTAATTTCACTTCTGAGGAGAAAGGAAAACCTGTTGCAATCACACTTTTGTTAGATAACTAGAATTTGAAATTATTTTTTAGTCTCTTTGGTATTTATTTTAGTTGGTCAATGTGTAAGGAAGTAAGTGGGTTGCTTGTAATGTCATCTGACATTTGTGTTAGTTTAAGACACTCTAATTCACTGTTAGTCAAGTGCTTGTTTGGTATGCTATAAATGTGAGGGAGGGTAACCTACTAAAATTGTAATGGTAAACAGCAGTACATATGGAAAAGCAATAAGATCAAGTGTGGCTTTGTGAACAAGTCAGTATTGGTGGAAGAGAATAACTCAAAGTTTTTCTATAACAGGGTTTTCTGAAGTTAGGTTCTTTGCACACAGTAAATGCCAGGAGAAAGCCATGTGCAGGATGAATACTGGCCAAATAGTAGGAACAAAAATATAGTGTACACAGTTTTAACCAGAATCTCATACTGGGGACTCAACACTCTTTTTCCAGGTACATGCGTAGTGGCGCTTATGACCCAAGGCATCATATGTCACAGAGGTATAACACCTAACTCAGACAAAGAATTCTAATAAAGCCTGGAATGTTGTGGTGTTTATTTTGCATGGCACATACAGGGGAGCCTAAAGGATAACTGGGTTGACACAGGTGTCTTTAGATTGACAGTTGAAGGATGCGTCATAATATATAGACAGGTCATTAAGGCTTACATCTTGCATCCATAAATAAGTCTGTTGTAGTCATATATCACCTTGCTGTACTTCAGAACCCAAGTGTGGAAACTGTGGCAGAACTCAGCAGAGGGTTGCACTTGCAAAAAGTGCCTGAACCATCTGTCAGTGCAATTTTACAAAAAGGAAAATAAAATACAAGGCTGTAAAACATTCAAATATGTCAAAGCCCTCTTGCACAATGAATTCAGAAGCACAATGAGCAATACAAAGATCCCAGGACCACATGCCACACACAATCAAATGACAACAGCAAATAAAATTTCCTGATCATACTTAACAAAATTTGACAGGAGGGAGGTTTCACCTTCCCAGGAAACACAGGATTGTCGTACCAGTACTGACATCGGGTAAGAACGCCCATGATATTGACAGCTACTGACTGATCGGTTGGGTAAGCTTGAACATAACCCCAATCAGAAGCTTTATTGGTGTCTGGAAACAAGAAATGTGCTTTAATTATTCCAGTGCAAATTTCAATGATCCAGATCTACAACTGACCATCTTTTATGATTGGAGTCTGCTGTTAGGGAGGCCTTTTGCATACTGTTGACAGCTGATAACAGTTTCAACATTTGTTGGCTATTTTACATGAGTGTCACTTCTGAGACAATTTACCAACTTTTATTAAGGATTTATCATCCCACTGGCATTTCCAGTTTAGAATTGGCATAACCCTTTGAAAATATGCAGGAGATTGGGGGTTCCATAGGGTTTAGCCTTAAGCTCTGCCCTCTTCATGATTCCCATGAAACAGTACTGCCACAGAATCAAATCATCGGCCCTGTATGGTCCTGATTTGTATCTACGCCATAGTTCTATTTTACTATAACATCATAAAACCAGGGGTACTGTTCCTTGCCTAAAAATCTGGGCTCATGCAGTTGTCCAGATCTTGAATTATATTTGGATAATACCGTTAAATGGTAGATAATGTTCACCTTTGGAACTGCCATTTGACCACAAACTCACATGGTTACTGCACATAAAACAACTCAATGAACTGTGTGTGGAAATTAATGTCCCTAAAGTTTCCACAGCCGCGGGGTGTGGCCGCACGGTTTGAGACGCCATGTCAGGGATTGTGTGGCCTCTCCCGCCAGAGGTTTGAGTCCTCTTTCGGGCATGGGGCGGGTGTGTTGTTGCTACTATAAGTTAGTTTAAGTTGTGTGTAAGTTTAGGGACCGATGACCTTAGCAGTCTGGTCCCTTAGGAATTCACACACATTTGAAAGTTTCCACAAAAACACCTCTTGAAGAGCAGGCAGATCCTAGTAAAATTTTAAGTCACTGATTTTAACATGATTAAACTAGGATATATTGTTTTCAAGTCAGCAGACTAATCCGTTTTAGGCCTACAAGAGCCTATGCATAACAGTGTTCGCCTTGTGACTGGAGCTTTTCACACACACCCTATGTATTTGCAGAAGCAGCTACTTCACTTTTGGAGATACCCTATGACCAGCTTTTAATTACGTGGTCAAGATTCACTGTAAATGGAAAAATCCTCATTATTCTTTCTGAACTCAAAAATGACTCCTTATGAAACACTTGGAAACAGAACAGTTGTAGAGTAGAAAACATGCACAGGTAGCTTTCCCCCACCTACCTCATGGATGGAGATACACCACAGGGTTATCTCCTTGACCTGGTGCACACATGGACCTCTGATATGGCACCAAGGATCACTTGCTATGTGATCTTACATGACTAAGAATGTCTGATACCCTTTTAAGGATACAGGGTACTTTTCTGCTCAATATCATGTAAAAATCAACACCTGTTTCTTTCAGGCACTGTTTATAATGTAAATGTTTTACAGATTTTTTGTTGATATCAGGTAATGCAGCACATTTTCTAAACAGATCAGAAGTATTTTGAATGTTTTTGAACCTGCTTAGGGTTATTAAAAAAATTACAAAGAAATTGATGCATTTTTTAAATTTCAAAATGCTTCCTCAAATTGAGGTACCATTTAATCCAATGTTATACATTTTTACCAGATATGCATGACATGATGGCTGAGGTACTAGATTATTGAATTCTGCCTATTAGGTATATTACAAGGATAAAAAAATCACAGCTTACATTTTAATTTTTATATTTTTTCCCCTTAATAAAAATGTTATTTTTTCTATAATTTAGTTGATTTTGCAATAAAGCTTAGGTCTACTACGTAAGTATGGACTATTGAAAGTCACAGAAAAAAAATTAGAGCAATGTTTTATAAACTTTAGGAAATATTTGTACATGAATTCTGAAAAATACAACTTGCAGGAAATTGCGCATGAAGATATGAGTCCAATTAAACTGTGCCTCAGAACATTCCTGAAGCATAGTCTTCATCCTGCAGCATTTCTTCATCTTCAAGCTTCCTCTTGGCATTCCTTTTAGCACTTCTTGCTTCTTTGGTAACTTGAAGAGCGAATCTTTTAGTTTCATGCACCCGTTGTCTGTCACAGGCAATCAATGGATCTTCCATATTAGAGCCACATTTTATGCCTAAATTTCTCAGGACTTGCAACCTTCCTGTCAATCCATCATTGATACATTTCACTGCATCTAGTACACCAACTTTTAATGTATTTAGTCCTACAAAAACATTCTTGTGTAATCTTTCCCATATGCATTGGTTGAATCTTTCATTTATATTCTGAGTCCCACCATGAAGACATTTACTAAGCAAAACAGGGTCACTCAGGTCTCTAAAAATTGGTTTTATTTCATTCACAACAGGCTCAAGAAGTGTGTGCTTATGATGTTCAATTTGACCACTTTCTTTTGGTAACCACACCAAGAATCTGCTCCTTTAGTGCAAAGTCTGTGAACAGGGTGTTCATGTGGACAACTTATGAAAGTAGGTGGCCGATACAGCTTTTCTCATTGCTGTAACATCATTCAGAGGTGCAGATCATCTAATGGCCTGTCCATAATAACTCCGAAGAAGGTCTATTTCAGTTTCTGTCAATGTGCCTCGGCCAGAAAGAGATTTTCCTTCGGATAGCAACTTTCCTTTCATTCTCTTCGTAGCATCCTCAATCTAGCACCCATTCTCTTTTGCACATATCCACAACACTCCAGTTTTGTTGCCAAGGTATCACCATAAACATTGAACTCATTAATTTTTTTGAAAGCTTTGGAGTCCCCATGGCCTAGGTACTTCGTATCTCTAACATTATAAATGGGCACCGACCTCTAAAATATTTTTAGAGCTCCATCACACTCCATACCTCCACTGTAACCGTCATAATTCTTAGAACATTGATGTTCAAATATGTCCTTCAGTGTTACCATGGCAGGTGCGGCAGTACTTAGATAAGCACTCAACATCAACAACTTTTCCATTCTCTAGAGAAGTAGCACTTACAACACCATTCAAGGAACGATGTCCTTGACATTGCCATCTCCCATCAAGTGCAACAGCACTAATGTTTACAGTTTCTTCTACTACATGTTTCATAGATGCTTTAGACACAACCGTCAAGGCACCTAAAAGTATTTTTATGTACTTGCTGAACCTACTGGGAGGAGGAGGAAACTCTATCAAACCACAAAACTTTTGAGCAGCCTTTCTGCCTTTTCCTATTGCACATATTGCATACAGTAACTTCAGATTCACATCATATGAATTATGTACAATGTTTGAAGTCATTTTTGAGGTAGATTTATTGCAGGATCTACACAGAACAACTAATTTTGATGCTAAACCCTTCCCGCTACTTTGTTGTTCAGTTATTTCCAGACAGCCTACACCATCACATTGTTTACATTTCACCACTTCCTTTACCAAAGAAGATAAGATGCTCACATCAACAACAAATAATCCACTACAAACAGCATCATTGTTAACACAAAAATTTGAATCACCAGGAGGCATGCCATGTGGGAATTTCTTCCTTGAAGAAGAGTGTGGCTTGCTTTGTTTGTGAACTGGTTACCACGGAATTTCCTTTTATTGAATTTCTTGATGTGTGGCAGTCCATATTTGTTGCACACTAAAGTATATGTTCTTCCACAAATATATGTAGCATTTGGGCAACAAACATTCAGTATCACGTGAACAAACTGCTTCAGTAAAACAGAAGTAAATACTAGCAAAGATAATCATTTGCAGACACTAGAAACCTGCACTGTTACCAACCCATTTTTTTACCAACATATAGAATGTATCATAGGTACAATTGCTGGAAAAAGAAAGTTCACAGTTCAGTTCTTTTCGAAATATTACTGGTTTCTGTAACAGAAATAAAGGGGGCATGGCAGCATACCAGACCATAGCTTTAAAATTTGGTATATATAGGTAATTTTTCATTTGAAACCCTGCAATGTATATATAAATGTAATCAGGAAACACTATAGAATTGAATAAAGACATAAAAAATCGATTTTCCACTATTTTATAAGTACCCTGTATCTTTAACACACACACAACCCCTCCCCCCCTCCCCAGTATGAACAGCAGTTCTTTTTCCCTGTATTATCTACATGGCAGTTAAACTAGCAGCTTAGAGATCTCACACTTTTAAAGCTTCAACATACTGGGAGTATCATCTTATACAGCAGTTTCCTCTTGAAAACTGACATTTACTCTCCATCTCATCCATTGTCTTTAACTAGTGCAGTGTTTTATGTGGCCACCCCAATACTGCAACCACCACAGTATTCGTTTGGACACTGAGCCATGTAGGCACCCCAAACAAGGTTTATGCTGCTATAGCAGTTACGGTTGCCACTGGGATGGACACACCGCAGAACACTTATTCAGAGCTGACTTACAGGTATAACTTACGCACAATATCTTACAAAAGTGGAAGGAGAATGTCTGATCAAACATACTCCAAATCAAACTTCCTGGCAGATTTTATCTGTGAACCAAAAGGGGACTTTAACCTGGAGCCTTGCCATTTGGGGGCAATGTTCTTACTGAGCTATCCAGACACGACTCACAACTTGCCTTCACAGTTTTACATCTGCCAGTACCTCTCTCCTGCCTCAGGAAGTTTCAAAAACCACACCTCATTGCACTTCATTCTAGAAACAATGCCCCAGGTTGTGGCTGAGCCATTGCTTTGCAATATCCTTCCTTCCATGAATGTTAGGCCCATAAGGTGTGTGGAAGAACTGCTTTGAAGTTGTGGGTCATGCCTGGACAGCTGAGTCAGTAAGAGAGCATTGCCCATGAAAGACAAGGGTCTGGGTTTGGATGCCAGTCCAGTTGTTGTTGTTGTGGTCTTCAGTCCTGAGACTGGTTTGATGCAGCTCTCCATGCTACTCTATCCTGTGCAAGCTTCTTCATCTCCCAGTACCTACTGCAACCTGCATCCTTCTGAATCTGCTTAGTGTATTCATCTCTTGGTCCCCCTCTACGATTTATACCCTCCACGCTGCCCTCCAATACTAAATTGGTGACCCCTTGATGCCTCAGAACATGTCGTACCAACCGATCCCTTCTTCTGGTCAAGTTGTGCCACAAACTTCTCTTCTCCCCAATCCTATTCAATACTTCCTCATTAGTTATGTGATCTACCCATCTAATCTTCAGCATTCTTCTGTAGCACCATATTTCGAAAGCTTCTATTCTCTTCTTGTCTAAACTATTTATCGTCCATGTTTCACTTCCATACATGGCTACACTCCATACAAATACTTTCAGAAATGACTTCCTGACACTTAAATCTATACTCGATGTTAACAAATTTCTCTTCTTCAGAAACGCTTTCCTTGCCATTGTCAGTCTACATATCCTCTCTACTTCGACCATCATCAGTTATTTTGCTCCCCAAATAGCAAAACTCCTTTACTACTTTAAGTGTCTCATTTCCTAATCTAATTCCTTCAGCATCACCTGACTTAATTAGACTACATTCCATTATCCTCATTTTGCTTTTGTTGATGTTCATCTTATATCCTCCTTTCAAGACACTGTCCATTCCGTTCAACTGCTCTTCCAAGTCCTTTGCCGTCTCTGTCATCGGCGAACCTCAAAGTTTTTATTTCTTCTCCATGGACTTTAATACCTACTCCGAATTTTTCTTTTGTTTCCTTCACTGCTTGCTCAATATACA
Source organism: Schistocerca serialis cubense (assembly GCF_023864345.2). Taxonomy (NCBI): domain Eukaryota; kingdom Metazoa; phylum Arthropoda; class Insecta; order Orthoptera; family Acrididae; genus Schistocerca; species Schistocerca serialis. The sequence goes on from NC_064642.1 coordinate 246,499,230, forward strand.
GATTGAATAACATCGGGGAGAGACTACAACCCTGTCTCACTCCCTTCCCAGCCACTGCTTCCCTTTCATTTCCCTCGACTCTTATAACGGCCATCTGGTTTCTGTGCAAATTGTAAATAGCCTTTCGCTCCCTGTATTTTACCCCTGCCACCTTTCAAAATTTGAAAGAGAGTATTCCAGTCAACATTGTCAAAAGCTTTCCCTAAGTCTACAAATGCTAGAAATGTAGGTTTGCCCTTCCTTAACCTATTTTCTAAGATAAGTCGTAGGGTCAGTATTGCCTCACGTGTTCCAACATTTCTACGGAATCCAAACTGATCTTCCCCGAGGTCGGCTTCTACTAGTTTTTCCATCGCCTGTAAAGAATTCGGGTTAGTATTTTGCAGCTGTGACTTATTAAACTGATAGTTTGGTAATTTTCACATCTTTCAACACCTGCTTTCTTTGGGATTGGAATTATTATATTTTTCTTGAAGTCTGAGGGTATTTCGCCTGTTTCATACATCTTGCTCACCAGATGGTAGAGTTTTGTCACGACTGGCTCTCCCAAAGCCATCAGTAGTTCCAATGGAATGTTGTCTACTCCAGGGGCCTTGTTTCAACTCAGGTCTTTCAGTGCTCTGTCAAACTCTTCCCGCAATATCATATCTCCCATTTAATCTTCATCTACATCCTCTTCTATTTCCATAATATTGTCCTCAAGTACATTGCGCTTGTATAGACCCTCTATATACTCCTTCCACCTTTCTGCTTTCCCTTCTTTGCTTAGAACTGGGTTTTCATCTGAGCTCTTGATGTTCATACAAGTGGTTCTCTTACCTCCATAGGTCTCTTTAATTTTCCTGTAGGCAGTATCTATCTTACCCCTAGTGAGATAAGCCTCTACATCCTTACATTTGTCCTCTAGCCATCCATGCTTAGCCATTTTGCACTTCCTGTTGATCTCATTTTTGAGACGTTTGTATTCCTTTTTGCTGCTTCATTTACTGCATTTTTATACACTCCTGGAAATGGAAAAAAGAACACATTGACACCGGTGTGTCAGACCCACCATACTTGCTCCGGACACTGCGAGAGGGCTGTACAAGCAATGATCACACGCACGGCACAGCGGACACACCAGGAACCGCGGTGTTGGCCGTCGAATGGCGCTAGCTGCGCAGCATTTGTGCACCGCCGCCGTCAGTGTCAGCCAGTTTGCCGTGGCATACGGAGCTCCATCGCAGTCTTTAACACTGGTAGCATGCCGCGACAGCGTGGACGTGAACCGTATGTGCAGTTGACGGACTTTGAGCGAGGGCGTATAGTGGGCATGCGGGAGGCCGGGTGGACGTACCGCCGAATTGCTCAACACGTGGGGCGTGAGCTCTCCACGGTACATCGATGTTGTTGCCAGTGGTCGGCGGAAGGTGCAAGTGCCCGTCGACCTGGGACCGGACCGCAGTGACGCACGGATGCACGCCAAGAGCGTAGGATCCTACGCAGTGCCGTAGGGGACCACACCGCCACTTCCCAGCAAATTAGGGACACTGTTGCTCCTGGGGTATCGGCGAGGACCATTCGCAACCGTCTCCATGAAGCTGGGCTACGGTCCCGCACACCGTTAGGCCGTCTTCCGCTCACGCCCCAACATCGTGCAGCCCGCCTCCAGTGGTGTCGCGACAGGCGTGAATGGAGGGACGAATGGAGATGTGTCGTCTTCAGCGATGAGAGTCGCTTCTGCCTTGGTGCCAATGATGGTCGTATGCGTGTTTGGCGCCGTGCAGGTGAGCGTCACAATCAGGACTGCATACGACCGAGGCACACAGGGCCAACACCCGGCATCATGGTGTGGGGAGCGATCTCCTACACTGGCCGTACACCACTGGTGATCGTCGAGGGGACACTGAATAGTGCACGGTACATCCCAACCGTCATCGAACCCATCGTTTTACCATTCCTAGACCGGCAAGGGAACTTGCTGTTCCAACAGGACAATGCACGTCCGCATGTACCCCGTGCCACCCAACGTGCTCTAGAAGGTGTAAGTCAACTACCCTGGCCAGCAAGATCTCCGGATCTGTCCCCCATTGAGCATGTTTGGGACTGGATGAAGCGTCGTCTCACGTGGTCTGCACGTCCAGCACGAACGCTGGTCCAACTGAGGCGCCAGGTGGAAACGGCATGGCAAGCCGTTCCACAGGACTACATCCAGCATCTCTACGATCGTCTCCATGGGAGAATAGCAGCCTGCATTGCTGCGAAAGGTGGATATACACTGTACTAGTGCCGACATTGTGCATGCTCTGTTGCCTGTGTCTATGTGCCTGTGGGTCTGTCAGTGTGATCATGTGATGTATCTGGCCCCAGAAATGTGTCAATAAAGTTTCCCCTTCCTGGGACAATGAATTCACGGTGTTCTTATTTCAATTTCCAGGAGTGTATTTTCTCCTTACATCAATTAAATTCAATATTTCTTCTGTTACCTAAGGATTTCTACCAGGCCTCGTCTTTTTACCTACTTGATCCTTTGCTGCCTTCACTACTTCATCCCTCAAAGCTACCCATTCTTCTTCTACTGTATTTCTTTCCCTCATTCCTGTCAATTGTTCCCTTATGCTCTCCCTGAAACTCTGTGCAACCTCTGGTTCTTTCAGTTTATCCAGGTCCCATCTCCTTAAATTCCCACCTTTTAGCAGTTTCTTCAGTTTTAATCTACAGGTCATAACCAATAGATTGTGGTCAGAGTCCACATCTGCCCCTGGAAATGTCTTACAATTTAAAACCTGGTTCCTAAATCTCTGTCTCACCATTATATAATCTATCTGAAACCTGTCAGTATCTCCAGGCTTCTTCCATGTATACAGCCTTCTTTTATGATTCTTGAACCAAGTGTTAGCTATGATTAAGTTATGCTCTGTTCAAAATTCTACCAGACAGCTCCCTCTTTCATTTCTTAGCCCCAATCCATATTCACCTACTATGTTTCCTTCTCTCCCTTTTCCTACTACCGAATTCCAGTCACCCATGACTATTAAATTTTCGTCATCCTTCACTATCTCAATAATTTCTTTTATTTCATCATACATTTCTTCAATTTCTTCGTCATCTGCAGAGCTAGTTGGCATATTAACTTGTACTACTGTAGTAGGTGTGGGCTTCGTATCTATCTTGGCCACAATAATCCATTCACTATGCTGTTTGTAGTAGCTTACCCGCATTCCTATTCATTATTAAACCTACTCCTCCATTACCCCTATTTGATTTTGTGTTTATAACGCTGTAGTCACCTGACCAGAAGTCTTGTTCCTCCTGCCACCGAACTTCACTAATTCCCACTATATCTAACTTTAACCTATCCATTTCCCTTTTTAAATTTTCTAACCTACCTGCCCGATTAAGGGATCTGACATTCCACGCTCCGATCCGTAGAACGCCAGTTTTCTTTCTCCTGATAACGACATCCTCTTGAGTAGTCCCCGCCCGGAGATCCGAATGGGGGACTATTTTACCTCCGGAATATTTTACCCAAGAGGACGCCATCATCATTTAATAATACAGTAAAGCTGCATGCCCTCGGGAAAAATTATGGCCAGTCCGGTATAAAGTTTTAATCAGGAAATAAATTTCCAAACAGGTCATGCTCCAAATGATTAATACCTCCACTCTACAAGGGGGCTGCATTAATAATTACTTCTCACCAGGGATCCTGGTGACCCTTTTGCAGATGCAATTTTTTTTTTGTAGTGAACTTAACTTTTTGTATTGGAAAGAATGCACAGAAAATGTTATGGGGGAGGCAAACCAAATACAGTGTTTTATTGGCAGAATGCTTAGAAGATGCATCAGATCTACTAAAGAGATTGCCTACACTACACTTGTCCGTCTTTGTTTTATAGTACTGCTGCCTGGTGTGGGATGCTTACCAGATAACATCAGTGGAGCACATTGAGAAACAAAGAAGAGCAGCATGTTTTGTATTATTGAAAACTAGGGGAGAGTGTGTCAACAGACACGATACAGGATTTTGGGTGGACATCATTAAAAACAAAGCTGTTTTTCGTTGAGGTGGATCTTCTAATAAAATTTCAATCACCAATCTTCCAATGCGGAGATTTTTCATTGATGCTGACCAACATAGGGAGAAACGATCATCATCATAAATAATAAAAGGGGTAGTACAGCGGTTAGCACACTGGATTCACATTTGGTAGGATGATGGTTCAAACCTGTGTCTGGCCATCCTGATTTAGGTTTTCCATGATTTCCCTAAATCCCTGACGGTAAATGCTGGGATGGTTCCTTCAAAAGGGTTTGGCTGATTTCCTTCTCAATCCTTCCCTAATCCAAGGTTGTGCTCTATCTCTAATAACCTCGTGATCGACAGGACGTTAAGACACTAATCTCCTCCTCCTACTCATTCTTATAATAAAATGATGGAAATTGGGGCTCGCACGGAAAGATATAGGTGTTCGTTTTTTTCCACACACTCTTTGAAAGTGGAATAGTAGAGAATTATTGTGAAGGTGGAAACCCAGAAATTTTGTTTATTGAACAATAAGGAAATGAGCTGATCCAAGACACAATAAAACTTATTGTAGAAACGAAGCAATGCATTCAGACTTCAAAGACACACAGTAGTGATCTCATCAGAAACATAAACTGATTATTGTAGCAGTTTTTATACACATGGTACAGGATCAGGCACATGCAAATGTGGTAAGACATATTAACAAAACTTTTGTAAAACTGTAAAGTTGATGGTGATTAGGCTTCCCAAAACCTTCAAGACAGTTCTTACGAGCCGCTAGGTGTCTGAATCTAAAATAAGGATACAAACTTTTGTGCCTAAGAGACAATCGAACTGCACACCTACCGTGCATCCACGAACGTAGCTTAAGTATCAGTTTCTTACTCACGAACAGTAAGATGTGTGCGTGTTTGACCAGAAATAACGACACCTATTGCGATTGTTGGCAACACATGATCAGACATTAAAAATGCGCGTTAATTTTCACTAGCAGGTGGGTGTGCACTTGATAGAGCTGGAAATGAAATTATGAATATTTTTGTACTGGATCAGGATTCGGACCCACATATTTACCTTTGGAGGAGACCTAGAGAAGACTGCAGTCTTGGGAAAAGGAACGAAATGATTGAACTATACTGTTTCGAGAGATTCAGATCCTCGAAAGAGGAGATACGAATGCGAATCACAGTCCAGCACCAAATTTTTCAACGTCTCTAGTTCAATCAAGTACAAGTAAACTAAGAGCCCTGTCCCTTTAAATGGCCATCGGTTCATCAAATAAAATAAAATTTGCTAATGCAAGTAAGCTTACTGGCGACTGTATTTCTGTTTACCATGACTTCCGCTATGCCATTTCCCAACGTAAACTGGCTCTGCCCAGTTGGTAAAGAAGGAACGTGATGCTTAATGCTGATTCTGGATTATAACGTCTTTCTCTTGAGGTTACCAGAGGTAAAATAAATCTGTTTGTGCCTCTTAAAAACAAATGCCTGAACCCACGAATTGCACCTGTGATAGTTCGTTCCACCAGACCATTGTGGCCACATTTCCCAGCGCCTGGAGTGTGCTGTAACGGATGATGTGCTTAGCCTACAAAATTAATCACGGTGGAAAAAATGCGAATCTATTAAATGGTTAAGTAGAAGCATGCTTCTGACGCAGAGATTATGCTATTCTCATGTCAGCAGGATGTAAAGACTCTTGTAGGCATCATAGGCTGGATGTGTAGCCCTTTTTGATTTTTCACAAATTCAGTAAATTTCTTAGTTCGAGAAAATCCACTGTGAAGTGTGAAGTTGCCGAATAATTCGATTATTACTGTCATTATTACTATCATTTTATTCATACCGCTGCTGGAACACAAGTGCTTGAAGATCATTTAATGCCTTTTGGTTACTATAGAAGTAGTTTCCCAAGAAGAGGTTCTTTCCCTGTCTACGGAATCCTTATCATGTTAATATCAAACATCAGCAATTACTCTTAGATTAAATTAAAACTAAAGTAATTGATGAAGACGTTACTTGATGACAAAAACGCGCTGCCTTTCGTCATTTACTTGCACCTAGAAATGGCTATCGAGTACTGACAAACCAAAAGGCAAGAGATCTTACTGCCTTCCGATATACGTCGCTGTCAGTTCTTCCACATGATTAGGTCGACATGACCTGTTTCAAGTTGTGTATGACAGACAATGTTTTAGAAAATCTATTGTTTCCCTTTGAAATACACAGAAGTATTTTCATTCTACGCTGTCCAAGTACAAAATTTTCGCAATATTAGTTCAAATTTAATATTCGCTTCTATAATGTAGGAAAGTATTTCACAGTTGCAAAACTCGCATCCGAAACATTGACCTGACCATAAATTCTAGCTCAGAGTGACACCAGTTTAAATAACCTCATGTAGCGAAGACTGTTTGCCAGTGCTCTTTCTCACCAGAAAATACGCAATCCACTCATTTGGCTCCATAAGTTCACTGTAACAGTAATTTCTGTCTGAAATTTGTCAGTAAGTTTTTGCCTTCCAACCGGCGAAATACGGCAGAGTGCGGCCGGTAAACAATTCACAAATCACGAGTTAGTGCCGATAAGACGATTTCTTTAAACATTATCGAAGCTGAGGGAATTTAGTTTCTGCTTAAGTCGTCTTAAGCAGCAACGTTCACAGATATCTCAAATAGGAAAAAGCTCATTATCCAGGTACGAAGGTTGTGAAACAAACTTCCCACAGTTTGTGTCAGGTTGATCTTTTCGTCAGATAACACTGCTTAAGTATTTTGTCTAAGAGGTATCACAAGTAGTGTTCCTGTAGCTATGGGAATCATTGGTTGAAAACGAATTTAACACCAATTGGTACAGTGCTGCTAAATATTCAAAATTATTATCAACCTAAGTTTGAGTTCATCCATAAACTGAGGCGTATTTATAATATTGAAGCTGGACTGTGTATCCTTGTCTTCCTTGAGTGGTCATTGGAAGGCGTTTACACACACGTATACAATACTATGAATACTTCGAACGCTATGGTTAACGCTGCTCTCATAAACTACTTTTGTTTTTTTAATTCTTCTGGGTCTTCAGCGTGCAATATGTGTTGTAGATACAGTCTTAGACCAAAAAATTGACCGCCGAGTCGTTCACGTAAGGTGGACAATACAGTCGTGCTCCTCTCAGAATTCTATGTCTGGCAACATGCTCGATCTGGCAACATGTAGACTGCGGCACTTCCCAGAGGAAGTCTTGACTCCAGTCTTAGTACATTACTCTTCACTACGACCGTAGTCTTGAGGCAAAACGCGAGACCAGATAATATTATATAGTAGATTCGCTTGAATTACACTCATAGCTTCAGCACCGAGAGGAAAGGGGCGATAAAAATTTTGTCGATATGTGCTTTCGGTCGCCAGACGTCATATTAGCTGGTCTCGCGTTTTACCTCAAGACTACGGTCGTGTTCCAGCAACGGTATGAATTAAATGATAGTAATAATAACAGTAATAATCGAATTATCCGGCAACTTCACACTTCACAGAGGATTTTCTCGAACTAAGAAATTTGCTGAATTTGTGAAAAATCAAAAAGGGCTACACATCCAGCCTATGGTGCCTACAAGAGTCTTTACATCCTGCTGACATGAGAATAGCATAATCTCTGCGTCAGAAGCATGCTTCTACTTAACCATTTAATAGATTCGCATTTTTTCCACCGTGATTAATTTTGTAAGCTAAGCACATCATCCGTTACAGCACACTCCAGGCGCTGGGAAATATGGCCACAATGGTCTGGTGGAACGAACTATCACAGGTGCAATTCGTGGGTTCAGGCATTTGCTTTTAAGAGGCACAAACAGATTTATTTTACCTCTGGTAACCTCAAGAGAAAGACGTTATAATCCAGAATCAGCATTAAGCATCACGTTCCTTCTTTACCAACTGGGCAGAGCCAGTTTACGTTGGGAAATGGCATAGCGGAAGTCATGGTAAACAGAAATACAGTCGCCAGTAAGCTTACTTACATTAGCAAATTTTATTTTATTTGATGAACCGATGGCCATTTAAAGGGACAGGGCTCTTAGTTTACTTGTACTTGATTGAACTAGAGACGTTGAAAAATTTGGTGCTGGACTGTGATTCGCATTCGTATCTCCTCTTTCGAGGATCTGAATCTCTCGAAACAGTATAGTTCAATCATTTCGTTCCTTTTCCCAAGACTGCAGTCTTCTCTAGGTCTCCTCCAAAGGTAAATATGTGGGTCCGAATCCTGATCCAGTACAAAAATATTCATAATTTCATTTCCAGCTCTATCAAGTGCACACCCACCTGCTAGTGAAAATTAACGCGCATTTTTAATGTCTGATCATGTGTTGCCAACAATCGCAATAGGTGTCGTTATTTCTGGTCAAACACGCACACATCTTACTGTTCGTGAGTAAGAAACTGATACTTAAGCTACGTTCGTGGATGCACGGTAGGTGTGCAGTTCGATTGTCTCTTAGGCACAAAAGTTTGTATCCTTATTTTAGATTCAGACACCTAGCGGCTCGTAAGAAAAACCGATACGTAACATTTGATTTTTCTTAGTTAACAATCCGATTACGTGTTGGGTTTGTATCTCCGTCACAGAACTTCACATCATGCACTTCATCTTTAAATGCATGCACACTTTGTTACTTCAGAATGGAGGTATAACAGACATCTTTCGTGGTTAGATAACAGGGACGAAAGGGTCTTGATAGGAGTCACGGTTTATTACAAAACTTGTCGTCTTTTATTTTCAAGTTTAGATTTGGTTACTGGTATTGGCAAAAATTTCGGTAATACGTGACTCTTTATGGCTAGTCATCAATATGATGTATTTAGATTAGATTACATCACATTAGATTACTTCTTGTTCCATAGATCATGAATACGACATTTTGTAATGATGTGGAACGTGTCATTACAATGAAAGTTTTGTTTAAATACCATGATTCAATTTCTTTACAACAATTTTTTACACACTCATTCTTTTTTATCTCTCTCTCTCTCTCTCTCTCTCTCTCTCTCACTCACACACACACACACACACACACACACACACACACACACACACACACACACACACACACACATATATATATAAATATAAATATTTTCTTTATTTTTATTTGTTTGTTGTGCTCGACTATCGGCGAGGCACGAAAACGCCTGTGAATGAGATTCTTAGTTTTGAGTACACTTACTACAGAAATATAGAAACAACAATGAGAGTTACTGATTTATGATGCTTAGTTTGCAGTCAGTTCTGAGTATTATTAGTAACTACGCTCCCGTCCCTAAACCTAGTTACAGTAAGCAAGTCAGACGCATTACGTATTCCAGGCCGTAGCAGCCGCGACTTGGAGACACCAGCTATGGTCACTTCCCAGCCCGCTGTAGGATCACATCGGTTCGTCTTCTTCCTGCTGGTACTGTAACTGAGATTTGGCAACAAGGCAACGTATGTTTGGCAACTCTGTGATCGACGAGTTACTTCCTGGTGTGCACGGAATTAAGCCTCAAAGTTCACTTGATTTTACATGTCATTTCCATTGAATAATCTGAGTTATTATCGCTTGAAGGGTAACAAAAGATTGTATATTTACGGTTTTCAGCCCAGGAAAGTCGTTGCACGTGGAAATCACAACTAATCTCGACCTTTAAATAGCGGTTTACGAGTTCTAGGCACCATTGCCGTCGTAAGAGGACGCTCAGACCCATACCTCTTCGCCAGCTCTGTGGTAACGTGCTGACCTGTGGAAAAGCGTCTGTTATGGTTTGCAGTTCCAGTCTCACTGGCTGCAACGTTTTTATCCCTTCTGTGAAAGAGCTACAGGGAGTCGGATCAAACATCAATAAGGAAATCGCAAGAAAATATTTTCGGCTCATAGTGCAATGCTGAAAAACTTACAATGCTGCACAACAGGCAACGCCTCTTTCCGCTGCTGACAAGCGAATTTTGGGTTTCTAGGAATACGTAACTATATTTATGAAATGCCACATTTGCATACCTCTTGAATACGACACAGCATACCAATGAAACACAGACCCAATCAAAATCTAAGTGAGTAGTATTTTACTAATTCGTGTCGATAGAGGCACATTTGTGTACAGATACTCGGTTTTATTAAAACATACTTTCGTCGTAAGGTTATCGTGGTTAGTTTTATTTCTTTTCTTATAATACAGTGCACAATTTTCGTAAGGTTTCCTTTAGTGTTGTTAAAACAATAGTAAACACGAGAGAGAAATTAATCATCAACGATATATGCGAATTCTCTGATGTTATCTATGACAGTATGACAATTCACGCGCAGTTTATTGATTACATGCATGTAGAAAACTTGTTCTGAGTTAAAGCTGTCAAACAAAGTTTGAAGAAGAATAAAATCTCACTACCACACGACAGCTACTGTAGAAAATACTTTTCTGTGATATTATGGCATGACGCGCTCTCCCTACACATCTTCGAGATGCATCTGCTGCCTGCTGTCTATTAAACCTGAACAGAACAAAATGTCACAGTAGTTAGCCCTTTTTCCACATGCGACTACTTTGGGTTGAGAAGTGAAGGGAAGTATGTTCAAAGTTCCATTAGATTGACAACTTCAGCAGACAGCAGAATTGCGTTTTAAAAAATGTAGCACTGAATGTATTCGAACTCGCGACATCTTATCTACGCTACTAGCTGACACGTAGCTACAACAGCTCCAGAGCTCGACAACTATTCCTCCAGAACTTTTTGATTCCACAGCACTGTGAGATTATGCATATGGCCAGGTCTTGACTTCTGAGAGACAAGCAGTTACAGCTTTTCTTTTTTTTTTTTTTACTGAACGACGTTTTCTACTAACAGATAGCGCAATAGAATAGCTCAAGTGGAAAGGAACACTTCCTATTTAAACTTCAGCATCCTACACTGTTGGCAGTTCTGTGTAGGTGGCAGTTACGTGATTTTACTTCGGTGATCACAAAATATAGAGTGGAATGTATGCACTGGGTAGCCGAGGCAGCTGGTTCATGGTGATTCGGTCAACCAAGTAAATGAATTTACTGAACATGGTGCAAATTACTACAGGACGCCTGTGTGTCAGAATTCTCATCCAGTGTGGCGCAACGGCGTTACGATAGAAAATGGAGAGAAGAGGATTTCGTGGTCTGTTGGACGGATGGTAGGTTGTTATACCTATGGTCTGGGTTGGATTCCCACTTCTGTCAATGATTTTAGATAGGGAGAGACAGAGTCCATTCTCTCCTGGCTACACCAAGTGAAGAAGGTGTAATGGCAGTGTGGTCTGAAAATTCACATTAAAGATGATTTTCCTTCTCTACCAAGTAGACGGTAGGTTGAACCACAATAAAGTCTGGAGTGGCGACATGTAGAAACTCCATCACCAGTAACCTTTCTTATACTAGTTATTTATTTCAAGTGACGAAACAAACGCTATGTATGGTCACAGGACACTTATTCCATCTTTTATCTGAGCTTCTGTATGTCGGTAAGATTGGTTCTGAACTGGGAATGCAACTCAGACCGCCCTTAACGCGGAATTTGATCCCTTCGTGACAATACAGCTCGGCTACAATTTGTTGTTTGTTCAAAACTGCAGATTCCTCAACATCTCCACATATAACGCGTGAATGGGATCGAATCCTGGCCCGGCACTAAAGATTTAATTATGTATTATCAAGCTCTAGCATGAGAACACTTATCTGCTGGTGGATAAGAATTTTGATTTTTAATGTATTTTCATTCGTTGTCAACACTAATTATATCTGACGTTTTTAACTCCCAGTGAGACACAGAACTATTTGCGAGATGACTGTAAGTTCAAGATGTTATTCTGAGCAGCCGGTGGAGAAAAATTCGGTAGCTGACGTCTCTTTGTGTGTAGTCAACAACGATATATGTGGGGATCTATTCCCAGTGAGCGCTGAACTCTTCGTCATATTATTTCTAGTTCAAACATGATAATAATAATAATAATAATAATAATAATAATAATAATAATTTTATTGTCATTCGGCCATTACAGCAATAGACAACGTCATATACATACTAAAATACAATTAATAGTTTGAAAGAAACAACAGGTTTCTTGTTAACATTATAGTATTATATTACAGTTGATAAATTCTCTTATGTCATAGAATGGGTGGAGGACTAGCCAGTCATGAATTGTTTGTTTGAATAATTGTTCAGGTAACTCTTGAACAGATTGAGGAAGTTTATTAAATAATTTGTACCCCATGATTTCGTAGCTGTTGAGTGACTTTGACAACCTGTGGTAAGGAATATAGAGGCACCTATTCCTTCTTGTATTGTGGCCGTGTACATTTTCTCTGGTTTTTGTTTCTGGTAATTTCTTCTTCGTATAAATTAGAACATAGTATATGTACAAGTTTATAACAGTCATGATTTTCTGTTCACAGAACAATGGTTTACAGTGTGCCTTATATGCAGAACCAGTAATTATCCTAATAGCTTTTTTTTGCAGTATTAATATGTCATGTACACAGCTAGAGTTCCCCCACAAAATAATTCCATATGATATTATACTCTGAAAGAATGAAAAATAGGATGTTCTAACATATGTTTCAGGAACACAATCCTTAAGTCGCCTTAACAGGTAAATAACTCTAGACAATTTACCACTATATTGTACATGTTGACCCCAAGATAATTTATCATCAATGTAAACCCCCAAAAATTTGACATAACTTGGATCGTCTGACAGAAGCTTGTCTCTAAGACTACAGACCATCTGCTGTGTTTTGTTTTCATTCAGCAGGAATCCATTTGCCTTGAACCAATAGGATGCTTGGTCAATTGTCTTTGCTGCACAAGTTTTAAGGCTATTGAAATCCTCACTAGCATGAAGAAATGTTGTATCATCTGCATACAACACAGTGGTGGACTTGATAAATGACGGCAGATCATTTATCATTATCAGGAACAAAAAGGGGCCCAGCACAGATCCCTGCGGAACACCTACCTTGACTTGCTCTATACTCGACATTTCTCTCCCTACACAAACAACTTGCTTACGATTCTGAAGATATGATTTTATTAATTTAAGGCTGTTATGTCTAATGCCATAGAATTCCAGTTTTTCTAGGAGTGGCTTATGCTTTACACAGTCAAAAGCTTTGCTTAGATCACAAAATGTGAGTTGAGCATAGCCCTTATCCTCAAACACTTGATGTAAGTATTTGACTACAAAGTCTATAGCATCCACAGTAGACAACTTTTTCCTAAAACCATACTGAGATTCACTAATTATTCCTAATTTTTCAAAATAGACAGATAGCTGTTGGTAAATTACACATTCCAGTATTTTAGAAAAAGCTGGGACTATGGAGATTGGTCTGTAACTGCAAGGTGAATCCATATCTCCCTTTTTATATATTGGAATTACCCTAGCCACTTTGAGTTCTTCGGGAAAATATCCTTCAGATACGCATTTATTTATACAGAATGTTAAGGGGTACACAATATAGTCTATTACTTTCTTTAGTAAATTACAGGATATGTCGTATATATCTACACTGTCTGAAGATTTCATCCGTTTTACAATGCTTAGGACATGACTAGCTGAGACCTCGGAGAACATAAACGTACCTGTGTCTGTTGGTGTTCTGCAAACATTTTTAGAAAGTAACTCTGATGAATTGATATCAGGTTTGATTATAGTATTTCCTACATTTTCAACAGATTTAATAAAGAAATCATTGAATTTTTGGGGACTTATATTAATTTTTTTGCTTCTTACATCTTTAGAAACACCATTTATTAATTTCCATGCAGCTTTGCACTTATTTGTAGAATTATCAATGGTATTGAAATTATGTGCTTTTTTGGCTTCCACGATGGCTTTTTTATACTCATTCCTGCATTTTATATAGGCTAATCTGGCATGTTCTGTTTTCTGATTGCTACATATATTGTGCAACACCATAACTTGGTTTTTCATACTTGATAGTTGTTTAGTGAACCATGAATTTTGTCTGTTTGTAGCCCTGTTTGTAAAGCCTTTGTCAGTTAATTTGCATTTCTTTATGGGGATATTGTCATTAAATTGCGTCAGAAATGTTTTAAAAAATCTCTCAAATAATAGTTTCCCTGACAAATCAGCACTAAGACTATAACTTGTGTCATCATGACATTGGTTGAACCAGTCTCTCTCAGCAAGGGACTTACAGAGCTGAACAATTTTGTCATCTGTGACAGGCCTGGTGATTATAACTTTTGGGACAGGCTTAGGAATATTACTATTATCAATACAGAACCTACTTGTATAGTTTAAAGATACAGAGTCATGATCTGAAAATGGAAACGCTGTAACAGCACATGATTCTTCTGTAGTTTTAAAGTTGACAAAAATATTGTCAAGACATGCTTTATCTCTTGTGGGCCTGTTATTGATTGAGTGCAAATTGCACTGTCTTAAAAGGTTTTTCAACTCAGTCACAGTACGTTTATGTGTTGTTATATCAAAATCCGCATTCAGATCTCCACCAATTACTATGTCATAATGCAACCATCTGGTCCCTCTTAGTACATCTAACAGCATGTCCAATTTTTCTAGAAATACATTGATGATACCCTTAGGTGACCTGTAAAGGGATACTATTACTAACTTAAGACTGTCCATAACTATACCAGTGGCTTCAAAGTTCTGTTCCTCACATAAATAATCTAGGTCCAACTTAACAATGGAGCAGCTGAATGACTGATTAATATATATTGCCACACCAGTTTTCTACAGTAACTATTTGCTACATTATAGTTATCAAGTTTGACAACTGTAAGTACACTCTCAGTAACCCAATGTTCACTCAGACAGAAAATATCAAATTTGTTATCTAGTCCAAAACTGTTTACAATAAATTCTTTATCTATTAGTCCTTGAACATTCAGATAGCAAATTTTAAGATCATAATTGTTGTTTATTTTAGATTGAACGTTTTGGTGAGATGTTGTGAAATTTGTTACACTACTTATCTCCTGGGCTGCTTCATCCTGCTGCCTTCCACTAAAAAATCATTTAGACGGACAGGAGGTGCTGTTTTCCGTCTACACGTAACACTTGATGCTGCTTCTCCTGCTGCAATTCTCATTTCTCCTTTTAGAGGCACTATAGTTACTGTTGCTGGTGAAACTTCTGCTGTTGATGCTACTGTTACTCCCTTTTCCACTGCTGCTACTGATAATGCCACTGGTGACTGTGACGCTTCACATGTTTGCACAGTTGTAATTTTTTCATCATAGGGTGTATCTGCAGATGTTTCTTTCTCATATGCTGTTGGTGCACTTTTCTTTTCTGTTGTCATTGGCAGAAAACCTGTTGCAGGTAGTGCTATTTTTACATAGGCACCCACTCCTGCTGTCTTTATCACCTGGAGAATTTCTTTCGCCAGCACTTTCTTGCCTAGGTTGTTTCTGTGCAGTCCATGTCTAGTAAAATGCTCTCTTACTGAACTCGTTGCTTCAATGAAAGTTGTGTTTACAAAACCGCTACAAATCTTCCTGAATTTCCGATTTGTCGCGATGATTTCTTTGTTTACACACGAGTCTTCCGTTAAGTCGTGTCTGTAGGGAATGTTTACAACAAATACCTTCGCCTGTGAAATTTTTCCTAGCGATTCTTTCAGTGTTCTTACAGCAAGGCTGCTTTCATTTTTATAGACATCGTTTCCCCCTCCGATTATGACACAGTTGACGTCGCTTTTCACGGAACTTTCACAGTTTTTCAGCACTTCTCGTAGAGGAGCACCAGGTTTCGAAATTCCAATCACTTTATATTCGGATTGCATATCAGACATGATTGTAGCCAGTCCCTTGCCATGACTCGTCGATAATATGTATATTTCTTCCTTCTTCTTCTCTGTTTCCTTTTTTGTCTCGTGTTCAGTTTTATTACAAGTTGCTCTCACACGATTTTTTCGTTTAATAGTATTTGATGGTAACGTGTTTCTGCTGGCACTTTTTTGTTCAACAGATCTTTCCGAGCAGTTACCTGTTACACTGAGATTTTTTGTCCGTGATTCTGAGCTGTCTGCACTTAGAACATCGTATTTATTCATTAGTGGAACACGAAAAACATTGGTATTTAAGACAGGTCGAGAGATTTTCTTAGGCCTAGTATATACACACTCTCGTTTGCCTGTTTGCGTATCTGTGGGAAGGTCCATATAGTCGATCAAACTTTTCAGCATTTCTGCATATTGTCTAGCTTTACTTAAGTCACTTTGCAGTTCTTCCCTCACACTTATTTCGAGTCCAGCGTTGCACATTTCAAATGCAGTTTCAAGACCGTTGCACTCAGTTCCACAGTCACATGTAGGCCTATGTTGACCGAGGTTTGCTTCCACGAAACAACAAGAATGATACCATTTATGCGCCACTACACATATTTTAACACCTTTTATCACTTTTTTTGCACATAGCATACAATTCACTGACGGTAATTTACCGATATTCACGGAGCGATTTGCCACTACATTCATATACGCCGCCATGCTCACATATCACTGCTGGCGCAACAGACCCATATTTAACGTTCGTTTGCTCTAGAATATAACAGCGATAGGTGCCGGGTAGGAGTCCTGGGAAGGAAAAAATTAATGTTTCGTCTCGTCATTTCGGTTAAAACATCTAGCTACTGCCGCGAAAATCCGATATGTCACATTTGACTGTGCTTCGATAGCAATCCGATTAGGTTCTGGGTTCGAATCCGTGTCCAACACAAAGCTTTACCTCACGGCATTTCAAGTAAGTTACTTGTGAAGAAGCAATATTTAACATCTCCCGTAGTTCGTTAACAGGGACAATGGATGATGGGTAGGAATTCGCGTCTGTTAAACATGTTTGCGTTATGCAATTTAAATTTGATATTTGCTAACTGATACTGTCTAAAATCGAGGTATATCACTCTCTGTATGCTTAATCAGGAATGACTGTTAGTTTCCGTCAGTAACGAAATCTTTGCTTAGTCTGCATGAGCTGGGTTTGAATCCATATGCGGAACAAGACGGTTCGTCGTGTCATTTGAAGTTCATACATATTCTCAACTAGCTGCTCGTGAATAACTTAAATTTTTAATGTCATTTTGTGTTAAATAATAAGTACGGTATGTTACTTTGAAGAGGAAATCATGAATACGACGAACTTACTACGTGCATTACCAATCTGACGTAATAATGAGAGTGGTATCATTTCAGGTATGTCATTTATTGTAATAAATGTGAGCTTACAAGCCTTAAGGACAGTCTTATCTGTGATAAGACATATTACATTGCATCGGAAACTTAGTGCAACTCCACCGAGGGCTCTCTGGAGTAGGGTGGAGATAGCAATGTGAAAGTTGCGAGCTGTCGAAGACGATCTTCATATTCCTAATGCGATTAGGACATCGTATACTCTTGACGACGTTTAGCACCTGTGCGGTCAGTCAACCAATTTCAGAATTCATGTTGAGTAATCCTGCTAATTTCCCATAATATTGTCTTTTTATATTGATGAGTAATATGGATAGTCGTCACATTCATGTGCCGTCTACAACGCAAATTTAATGTTACTATCCCAGGAACTAACCTGCAATACGTTTTGTATTTCATAATCGGAACTATCTGCATTAACCGTCATCAGAGCAATGTCAGGGAACAGAATGCAGCAGTGCCTTGGTACCTACTTGGGGACCTGCTTGAGTCGTGTTCTAAGGAAAGGGTAGTTGCTGGTTCACATTATATTACACTAGCGAGAAGTACCGACTTTTCCTTTTCTCTGCAAACATCCCGAACTATATTCAGTAACTAAATGCTAAGAATATATTTGCGTTGTGCCAACTCAAAGATCAATAGATATGGATATAGATATAGATTTTTATATTTAAAGCCATTCCCGTTCTGCGTTGGAATAAACATCATTCATTATTTGATTGTTCTTGTTACGATTGTTATTGTCATTCTCTCACTTGCAAGAGTTTTCACATTCCTATTTGGTGTCGATGCACATGAAGAGTGGCTATGAAAGAAGGGAATACTGAATGTTACGTCATGCAGAATACACTCATTTACTTCTGCTCCTCGTGATCAACGCTGCAGAAGTGAGATACATAAAGTTGACAGTGTGAGGACAGACATGCTGGCACAACTCTGCAACTACACAGTGTTACCAGATAAAATGGTGCTGCGGAATCGAAAGTGTAGTACGGACTTTGCCACAGTAGCAGACAGCTGCTAATTTCGGACCATGACCGTGGATTACACTACGGTCAGTGCTGGTTAGAGTGTTGCAACTGTAAATGGAAGGCTTTGTTTGACAGTCTTGTGCTGGTGCTGTCTGAATAAATTATGCCATTGGATAAAAAGCGGTTTAGTTTTGAGATCTAACCCACAAGGGGAGAAGGCACAGTGGTCTGCTTCAGGAATTCCAAGCAATAAAACACAAAAAGCAACCCAGGAAGGGTTCGAACAGCTACTTTCGTGCAGAGACATGCATTTGGAATCCGTTCATCGTTACGGGGTCAAACAAGAGGGTAACATTACTGAAACAATGATCAGGCTACTTAGTATATAAGAGAGCATACAGATTTCAAGGAGGAAACGTATGAAGACGCAGACTTCCTCGTTATCAATATGTGCGGCATATCTTTCGTGTTAACGAAAGTAATATCCCGCTTTAACTGTTCGTACGTCTCAAATGAAATGAATGCCATGAGGAATCGAATATTTGTTGACCGCGTCTCTCCTTGCTTCCATCCGTACCAACATATTTCTTCATTCTCGTGGTAATCATGACATTCTTTTTGTATGCTGCAAAAGATTGCACGTGGACAAATTCGACATCGAGGTGCAAAGCGTTTGGTATCTTACATTATATTCAATTCGAATAAGCTTCAGATGTATTTTTACTTACTTGAACGTTACGGAAAATTATCTCACATGCTTTATGTTGAATGAGAAACATTGAATGACCGGTTTTGCTTTCCCTACGTTGAAATGATATAATGTCGGCGTCAACAGCCTTCTTCCAGGCCGGAAGCTGAAACTTGTATCATTCTGGATTAATGATAATTGAATGTCTCAAATGTAGACATAGCCCACAAGGCGACGTCAGAAACCATCAGGGGAGAACGCCGCATAAAAACCAAACGTGCGCGCGCGTCTCCACTCTGAAGGACCGTATCGGAGAATCACGGCAAGCATTTCGCTGAAGAGCTGCCTCGTAAGAGAACCGAGAAATGGCAGCGTCGTAGCAAATATTTGTCAACACTCTGATAGTGCATTTACTTCCGGGTGTAGGCTGGCGTTACCTCGCTAAATTCACTTGACATTCGTTTTCCACATTGAAGACTCGTACGATAGAATCCACTGTAAGATGACACACTTAGAAAGTATAATTAATTTCTGGACTCCAAGAACGGCGTTCTTCACATAAGTAACACCTGTTTGTGTGTTTTAAGGTTGCGTTTTGAGGCTCAGGCAACATCGCAGTGACTATAGTCCGTCTGTGGTCGCCAGTGTGTCGTTAGCTCAGAGGTTATTCGTCATATTGTGGCTTTTCTAACGCGGGACATTCTGAATCGGAATACTCCCCTTTCATTATTAGTTTCGGGACGTGACTATTTTCCTCGGACAAAGACCAATGCTGTGAATTGGATTCGCGGACATGCCATTCACTACCTAGTTGGACAAACTGTAGACTCTGTACTCGATTTTTGGACATACCTCAACGACCGTCATTATGTCGTTGTCCGCCACCCAAAATACAGACAATTTTTCTCGAACTTCCTTGGGAGTGCTTTCCACGACCCGCCTCGCAGCTGGAATGTGTTAAGCCAAGAGTGAAGAAGGTTTCCAGTTTGAACCAATGAACATTTCTGAACTACTGAACGGAACACACCAATTTCGAGAAGACGTGACTCAACATATTACCAGCGGGGCGCAGAAGGCATCTGATCAATTACACAACAAAAATAAACAAAACAAAAATCAAAATAAAAATAAAATTCAGAAAAAGGAAGATTTTGTTTGGTTTGTAATGATAGCCCTAACCTTGAATTCCCATATTTCTCCTGGTATATAGGCAGCTCTTGGGGTAGGTTTAGTCAGGAGCCAACGCCTGAAGTGGACCAGATTTTTTTTTTTTTTTTTGTTATAGGATGAAAAGTGGCGGTGGCACTTAGTTTCTTTTCTTATTGTCATTTTCCTAAGGGGCTTTAAAATAAGAGAGAAGAAAAGGGGTAATCGCCAAAAAAAGTAAAAGAAAAAAAGCAAAATTAAAAAAAAGGGGTTCCCTTGTGCGTTGCGGTGGTCGTACTGTATGGCATAGCAGTTCCAATCTCGGTGGAAGCCGCTGACTACAACCTTTTATTTTCCATTTTAATTAATGGAGTTGCAAACGGCTAGTAAAAATTCTTTATACGAAATCTGAAGAATGCCTTTAAACATCAATCTTCGTCCGATTCGACTTAGTAAATTAAGTTAATATCATGGATGTCTGCTTTGCAAATGCCAAGGTGATTCACTGTAAAATAGATCCTGAAAAGATTCAAAGCGACTGTCAACGATATAAATTTGAGTTTTGTTCGTCATATAGGTCTAAAATGTCAGAAGGTTGTATATGAAGTGCACATGTTGATTAATATAGTTCCCCTCTTCTAAATTTTTGCAATAGCATTTCTAACACCGGCGTTAGCAATTCCTTTCCGTTCTCTGAAACCTCCAAAACGACAAATTTTTCTGGTCTAAATCTGATGACCTTAACTATCACTTCCGATCAACATTAAATACTTCATGAACCCATACATGGAACTCCAAATGTGCAGTGTTCCTGCACTGCTACAGAGCATGCATTGCAAGGTATTCACACAGTTTATCGCATAGAATTACCATAAGGAATGAAACAAGAACTGTAATACACTTTACACCACAGACGCTCACCCCGGCTTGACGAAAACATCCGAACATTGACCAAAAGTTGTACAAATAATTGAGTTTGAAAGGAAAAGAAACGAGGTATGAAGCATTTATAAATTCATCGAATGTAGCGAGGTGGTTTAATTTCGTCCCAGTCTATAAAATTAATTTCGGGCCATACTCAGCTCTCGCCGATTAATGTAATATAATACCCGCCTACTAATCAGGGCGTCTGTCTCCGTTGCTTTTGAGCATGAATGGAAATCGTAGAAATTTTCTGTGGAGCAACATTTAATAATAAAGCGTTTTAAATCATCAAAAGCGATGAGCGGGAGCAGGCGCTTTCGATAAAGAACGGGGGAGTGCAGCGCCGCTGCTGTCGCCACGGCCGCTGCCGGTAGCCAGCAAATGGATCCCGGAGCTTTGCCGCATACGGCGTCCAGAGGAGGACAGTCTGCAGGAAATCGTTACTGGATAAAATTTTGATATCGGTGTGTCAGAAAGCGAAATAGATTGAATCTGCGCTACCATTACATTCACGTCTTCAGCATTCAGACAGAAGAGGCTATAAAAATATTTTATGCCAGCTGCTCTCGATCCACTGACATTACAAACAGAAACAACGCACGCTACCGCTAGACCACAGGCGTAATCAGCCTAGTGTTTCTCTATCATGGGACAAGGTTTCCTCCAGGAAGTGCCGCATTCTGCAGTGTTGCCAGATTGTGCAGATAAGCGGACTTAGAGAATTAGCGAGTTGGCCAGTTTTATTGTCCCATGTCGCGATCGGCATATACTGTTACATTATATTATGTAATATGAATAATATTTGTTTAATAAACAGGGATTGATAAGTGTCATTAAGAAACTGTTTTCTTCTTCTTCTTCTTCTTCTTCTAGGAGTAAGAACAGCAATAAATCCCTATCTCTCATAATGTGCGTCTACTTCCATGGACTGTTCATGACTGAGATGCAAGCTACTCGCACGTGCTGCACTCAGGCAGTGTGCTCAAGTAAAATACAGTGATTTAACTTTTGTTTTCTCCATACAGCATGGAGGCACGGCTTTCTTTCCAACTTTAAAATCAATTTTGATGTTTGCTACAATGAGTACATAGAAATATTTAACTTGAAATGAACCAAATATAACACAGCATGTGACCACAGTTTTCAATGCAAACCCTTCAAATTTTATGCTACATATTACTTGGAAATTAAGGACCACAGTAATTATGGCCATTACTGAAAAAATACACACATCATCATCAAGCTGTGATATGAAAGTATAAGATATGAAAGAAATCAATTTCGTGTGTCATTTAGTTTCTTCAGAGAGATTGTGAAGAAAATTTGCAAATCTGAAACAGGTCATTTTTAATTTTTTGAAGGAAAAAATAGAACATCTAACAAAAACTACCCAAGGAGTTAATGTAGCTTTGTTCCAGTTACATAGAGTACTTCTTACAGTTCAGTGTGACTTTACTGTTTAAAGCAAGAAAATCTGAAGACTAATTTTTCTCATTTATTGCTATCAGCTGCTTTGTGAGAACCACTCATTACATTCCCGTACGGCCTTTTCTCTTACTGCTGCTCATTATAATGATGGAAAACCTAAAAGTATTAACACATATTTCTAGCTTTTACAGTACATCAAACAACTGTTTATTTATAGGTAAGCCCATCAGCTAACATGCACAATTAATAAAATAAGCAAAACCAATCCATTCGCCTTTGAATTTGAAAGCAGCTGTTAACTCGGTCTCAATATGCCCAACTTCATGCATGCACACTAAATTTTGGAGCAAGGATTTCAGCGAAGTTTCCTATCTGTATATTCCCAATTCTGCGCAGCAGCTGCAAACACCTCCTCCAACACTCTCAGTGGCAGAAGTAGCAGTGGGCAAACGGAACCCATACTGCCAAATTTGAATGTGCTAAGCATGATTTTAACTTGCATTTAATGTAACTGGGACTCCGACTTCCAAAAATGGATGTACTATCCAGGAATATGAGGCAATGAGGAACATACTACTGTGATTCCACTGTAGATGTGAAAGACGGGTAAGACAGTGAAGGTGGACAAGTTTCTCCACTCAGAAAGCAGCTAGAGGCTCTCAGGACATACGCGATGGGAGACCCACCCTCTGCATCTGACTGGTGTCTCATAATCCTCCATTACCACAAGAAAACTAACAATGCTGACAAGTTGGTAAAATCTCAGAAAAGAAAACAAATGATAATGAGACAGTAAACCAATGACAGATGTAAAAGAATAAGAAGAATTAAAAAGGATGAGAAGGGCAGTAGCCTGGCTGGACCAGCACCAATGAAGGGCATCTGTGGACCTCAGGGTTGAAGGAGGCTCATCTCCAATTCCTCGAGTGACTGACGAGGCCAATATGCCTTACCTCACAGAGAGAGTGAGAAACTACCTTCACGAATAAAATGTAAAACCAAATCACCCGCCTTGGTGTCGTCTCATCGCACCAGAGGCACCATTTCAACAAGTTTAAGGCTTTACCTTAAGGTGACCAAATTGGCTCAGTGCAGTAGGATGTGGGTCACCTTCAGACAGGCACCACGCCAACTGGGAGTGGATATTCATCTCAGAATCTGGCCATGGGTCAGCCAAGTGTGAAGTCGATAGAATAGTAGTTTCTCTGCCAGAAGCACGAAGGGAAGACGGCCATGTGGACGTGATTCCATTTATTGCTCGCAGTTTGTTAGGAGAAACCAGAAGTTTTCCAAGCTTCCAGTTAATGGTGTGGAGTCAACCAAAGGTCTGGTTCCAGTACCTCTATCTCCAAAGATGGCTTCCTGGTAGCCAACGTGGCCAACTGGTAAGCAAGTTCACTCCCTGGGATCCCAATGTGACCTGGGGTCCAGACAGGGACGGCTGACCGACCTGCTTGATGGAGGTCAGTAAGGAGGTTCTGATAGTCATGATCAATGGTCAATAGCCTGAAAATGGCCAATAGCCTGAAAATTTGTCAGGGAGTCACTGCCCATTAAGAACATCTTGCTGGTGCAAGAATGAACATAACTGAGGGCTTAAGTGGTGGCCAATTCTACAGTGAATACACTGCATCCTTTTGACAGAGTGTGTAGATCCTTGCACCCTGCATGTATGTAGGCAAAACCAATTCATCCGTTGACTGTAGAGCCATCAGTGTTACCACTTCCAAACCCAGAAATGCATCAAGGACAGCCAGGAACAGGCAGCAAAAAACCATCAACAGTGTCTTTCGGCTTAAAGGACAGGCTGAGACAGAGCCAAGAACCAGGTACATACATGACTGCTCCCTGACAAGAAGTGGCAATGAGGGAAGTCACAGGTCAGAGCAGAGACACTGTGTGCAAACTGTGATCATGACTCCAGCACTGAGCCTCTTTTGTGGGAGGTGGATCTCCCTACTAGCAAAAAGGTTATGTTAGTTCAAATGTTGACAGGGGGCAGCGAACGTGTATTGCGTAGTTGATAGTTGAACAGCAGCTGTTGGTGCTTGATCTGTAGTGGACGCTGTTCACATCGCTGGTCTGAAAGGCGCCTGTTGCAAGTCGGATGACACAATGGTGAATCAGGCCCAGCATCCGCAATGCTGAGCATTTACTAGGCTCCTGCAATCAAGATGGGACAGAATCGGAGCTTTGTGAGGCACCAAAAGTGTAGAACAGTAACTGAGAAAGCAAAGAGCACTGAGGTGTGACCAACATGTTTACTTAAGTTGGTGAAGATGGGAAAGCAAACTTTCTGACAGATTAAAACTATGTGTCAGAACAAGCCTCAAACTAGGACCTTTGCCAGTTGCTAGCAAATGCTCTACTGACTGAGTTACCCAAGCTCAACTCACGATCTGTCCTCACAGCATTACATCTGCCAGTACCTCATCTCCTACCTTCCAAACTTCATGGAACCTCTCCTGCGAAACTTGCAAGACTAACACTTCTCGGAGAAAGGATATTGTGAGGAATGGTGTAGCCACACCTTGGGGTTGTTTACACAATGCCTTCGCAATATCCTTTCTTTCATAAGTGCATCCTTGGCCAATTTTAAGTGATCTTGTATTTTCAAAGTCAGTTTGTAGATTACTGAAATCTTCGATTTTTTCAAGATTTTTCCCAAGCGGTCAGTAATGTCCTTAATGAAAGGTAGGAAAACTCTTAGTTTCACAAGCGCTCACGCATCATTATGATTTCTGCATGGTGGTCTTAGCGATTTTTTTTACCTCAGCGGACGAATAACCATTCTTGAGCAATGCACTGATTGATGTGATGTTTTAATTCTGCATCAAGCAGCTCTGGTTTGCGGATGTTCCATGCTCTATCCATCAATATTTTTATGATGTCTCTTTTTTGTTGTGGGTGGTGGTTTAAATCCTGAGGCAGGTAATGGTCTGTGTGTATGGGTTTTCGGCAAACCATGTGGCCTAAGCTACCATCTTCTTTCTCAAAAACTAGCTCATCCAGAAAATTTAATTTTCCACCTGACTACTCCTCATGCTAAACTGAACCTTCATACTGATTCTGTTGAGATGTTTTTACCGGATGTGCTAGTTTTTAAGAAAGAAGATAGCAGCTTAGGTCACATGGTTTACCGAAAACCCATGCATACAGGTTATCACCTACGTGGGATTTAAACCACCACCCACAAAAAAAGTGAGGCATCACAAAAGATGTTGGCAGACAGAGCAATGAACATCTGCGAATCAGAGGTGCTTGATACAGAATTACAACATCTCATCAATGCACTGCTCAAAAATGGTTATTGTCCATGGAGGTAAAAAGAGCATTAAGACCATTGTGCAGAAATCATCATGATGCAAGAGTGCCTACGAAAGTTTTCCTGCCTTTCATTAAGGATGAAAGTGACCAAATAGGAAAAATCTTGAGAAAAACAGAACACCGCAGTAATGTAAAAACCCATGCGGCAGATACGAGATCATCTAAAATTGGCCAAGGATGCTCGTCAATCCCTGAAAAAAAGCAAGAATTTATGGGATTCTGTGTCGTCGTGGGAATGCATACATGGATATTACAAAAAGAATAGTCAAAAACCAGCTAGAAGGGCACAAGGGCAATTGCAGAAGAGGGAAAGTTGACAGATCAGCTGTTATGGAATATTCTTTCTAGCCAGGAGACCACCCCATTCATCCTGGTACGACTCGAGTACTGGCAGCCATAAGCAGATACCATGAAACGCTATATGGTAGGCTACTGTGATTGTAAAACACCCCACGAATTTCAGTAGGAAGGAGTAGCGGGTGAAATTGAACAAGATTTGGATTCCTGTGCTGAAGATGATGTGTACCAGTCTTCTACCATGGGGTGATAGCAACAGTGGATGACAGCAGTCGACAACAGCCAACTGTGCTCAGGTATTCAAAACACTGTGCGGAAGGACATGTAAAGGAATTCTGATACAGTAAGTAGTGAGCCCTGGTGTGAATTGGACACTCAAAGAAGTTACAATCACCCTTGAAAATGGATCCGCAGATGAGGATGAAACATTGGGTTTCAATGTGAAATCCATTCGACCAGGGGATAATAGCCCAGAACATTTTATTAATTGGATCATTAACATTTTGTACTTATATTTTTTCTAGACCTTGAATTAATTTCACAAATATGTTAAATTTCTGACGCGTTCATGGCATGTGTATAAGATTTCAGTTTTGTCACTGTAAGGGTCTACGGATTGCGCGCAGCCATAACACGCACTTGCCAGCCGACCTGTCTAGAATGCTGGCAATTTGCTTTGTCAGTAGACACACGTCCGGCCGCACTGCGACGCAGAGTATGCCACTGGCCGCCGTCCGCAGCATTAACTAGCGTGACCTCGGGCGCGAATATGTCTCTTTTCTTAGCTCACCATGGAGCCTTTCGATACGACCGTAATTAGCCGCTGTTAGGATGTCAGACATAGTGATGATGGGTGCACATAGTAAGCATGTTTTATAATCTGCCTTTGTTAATAAAACTGTATAAACTTACTTCTTGTGTTCACGTATTGCTGTACCTCAAGGACCCACCGCTTACAAATCCTGACAAATATTTCGCCTAATTACCGTCCGGGGCAACAACACAAACAAACACCCTTATAGAAGTGGTGACAGCATGGGGATGATTATTGAAAATCTACAGTCCTGAAGAGGTGCAGCAATATGTGAACTTCTGAGCAGCAGCAACAGCAGCATGAACACCTTTCGACTACGCAGGGACATCCAACGCTGGAATTCAGGTTGGTCTACTCCAGTGTGGCTAGAATACGAAAGGCAGTGATGGATTTTTATTTTACATTTCTGTGACTCATTGGCATTAAATTAGATGAAGTGTCGCAGTCCAGTCAGTGTAATGTCGTCGATCTACAAACTGTTATTATCGAACTGCAAGAAGAGATTCGGCAGTTAAAAGCAGAAAGAAGCGAGCGTAACATTCCAAAAGACTTGGCAAATGATAGTTCATGCAGTACAGGTACAACTACAACAAAGATTTTTTCATTATTGCCATCATTACTAGTGTTTAGCGGGAAACCCGAAGATGATGCGAAGGTGTTTTATCGTAAACTTGAAGGTGCTGCCCTGTTAGGATCATGGACAGATTCCGATAAGCTAGTGGTTGCCAAATTAAGAATTCAGGGAGCAGCACAAGATTTCATTAGTGTGGAGCCTACTTGCATGAAAACAGAAGATTACAATGAGTTTAGAATGTTTGTTGTTCAGAGATTTAAATGTAAAAACGGGATCAGGTTACAGAGAGCAGTTTTACAGTTTTCGAATGCGACGAGATGAATCTATCGAGCAGTTTGCAGACAGAATTCAAAACATCAACGTTCAAACGTACAAGTTAGTAGAAGATGAAAATGAAAACCGCATTCAGTTGTTCGAAGCCGACTAGAAAGCCTCGGACACATTCATTCATGGGTTGCACGGAGAGGAAGTAAGCAAAGCTGTTTGATTGGCGCGATGTAATACGTTTCAGGAAGCAGCAGAATCAGCTGTTTGTTTCACTGAAGCACTAAGACGACCAAATGAGATGCAGAAACAAGAATGCAGAGTTTTCAACACAACAGTACAATGCTACAGATGAAATAAGCTGGGTCACTAGTGTAAGGTTTGTAAAGAGAATTGAATCTGCTATCATTGCAGGATGCAGGGTCATGTTTCGAGAAATTGTTGCAACAAGAAGGTAATGTGAACAACAGACAATCTGCCAGATCTTTATAAATGAGTACGGGGACGTAGGGGCCACCACTCCGTATGCCCCTTGCCAGAGACAGTGATTCCTGTTAGTTCCAGCAAAAATGACTTCATGATAGGTGCTGTATATCGTGGGAGAAACATCAAACTACTTATTGACACAGGAGCACAGACCTCATTAATGTGGTGTCACATAGATAAACGAGATAAATTGAAACAGCCGCTATTAAAAGTGCGAGGGTTAAACAGAGGAAAGCCATGTAACTATGGAGAAGTTGACATAGAATTAATTCTTGGCCAAGGCCAAGATGAAGGTGAAAATAAAAATAAATACACAGCAATGGCGCAAGTAGTTTCAAATAACGAAATGCATTACGACGGTGTACTTGTATTTGATTTCTTGTCCACTAACAAGGCAGAGATATTTGTCGCAGAAAGAAAGATCAGACTAGGCCATAGCAACTACAACCTAGGAAACCGTTCTTCAGATCGTACTCAAAGGAGCAGCAATACTGACGTCTTGGGAATGGACCACCCAAATGATGCATCAGTTCAAACAGTCCGAGTTGATGTTCAAATTGATCAGCCTCAGCAAATTCCCAAGGGAGCAGGAAAGACAATCTACGTTGAAGTTAAGTCACCTCGATGAAAGGAAGGAACTTTATTATTAATTGAGCGATCCGAAAAAAGTGAGTTACTGGAGACAATGAATTGTTATGTTGCTAGAAGTGTAGGTTTCGCTACAATGGTGAGACAGAATGTCGGAAAAGCCCCAGTTACAATAACGAATATGAGCAATGAGGATGTTGTTTTGCCACGAGGAACAAAAGTTGCTGAAGTGTCGAGCGTAAGTAACAGTAACACAATACAGATTCCAGATGAGGTAACAAATGCTGCAGTTATAAACACAGATTTTCATAACAGTACCCCAAAATTACGAGTAGGCGAAGTTAATAATGAACTGAAGCACAAGATTTGGAAGAAGATAGAACATTTGATAGCTGATGAACAGAAGATGTTAGCGCCTTTTTTGTTGAGTATGCAGATTTATTCTGAGAATGTGCAAATTTACCAGTCACTCATTTAGTTCCGCATTGTATTCATACAGGGAATGCAGCCCCAATCACAGAGAAACCTTACCAAATACCATTCAGTCAAAGAGAGTTGGTAGAAGACATGGTTAAAGAACAATTATAAGCCAGAGTTATAAAACAAAGAGATCCTTCAGACCCACCATGGTGTTCGCCTGTTGTAATTGTAACGAAGAAATCAATTTCTGTTGAACCACAGTTCCGTTTTTGTGTTGATTATCGATCTTTGAATGCTGTGACCACACCCGAGATTTAACCCTTACCAAATTTAGTGGAAACCTTGGATTACTTGAGAAGATGTCGAACTTTTTCAGTATGTGATTTAACAAGTGGTTATCACCAGTTAACAGTACATCCAAATGATCAAGCAATAACTTCATTTGTAACAGCAACAAGAGTATACAAGTATCTTCATATGCTGTTTGGACTTCGTAATGCTCCAGCTACATTTCAATGCCTGATGGATTCAGTTTTACAAGAGCTCTCCCCAACACAAGTACTTGTTTACCTTGATGGCGTAATAATTTTTGGTGAAAACATGAAGCAGCATACTGAGAGACTACAAGCAGTTTTTGAGTGTATAAGAAGTGCAAACCTGTCTTTATCAATAGAGAAATGTCATTTTGCACAGAGTAAAGTTAACTATCTTGGTCATGTTATAGCCAGTGAAGGTGTTCGACCTGATCTGAAATTAATTGAAGATGTAAAGAAACTTCCTGAACAACAGAATTTGAAATAACTACAATCATTCTTGGGATTGTCAAATTTCTGCAGATGATTTATAGCCGGTTACGACAATATAGCACGCCCAATGACACAGCTACTGAAGAAAGGAGCCACATTTAATTGGTCAATAGAATGCAAAAAGGCAATGGAAGACTTAAAACTGCTCTAACCACAGCCCCAGTGTTAGCCTATCCAGATTTCAGTAAACCTTTTATTCTTTCAAAAGCTACATCAAATATTGCCATAGGTGCAATCTTGGCTCAAGAAGTTGATGGCCAATCTCATTTGCTTCCAGACAATTAAATAAAGCAGAATGTAATGATACTACTACTGAGAAGGAGCTTTGTACTTTGGTTTTTGCTATAACACATAACAGATATTTCTCAACTGGAAAAAATTTACAGTTATTACAGAGTATGCCGCACTTAAATGGTTATTGAACTTAAAGGATCCAAGTTCCAGATTAACAAGATGGGCATTAAGACTGAGTGAGTACCAATTTAAGGTTATTCACCGACCTGGTAAACAACATGTGAATGCTGATGCAATGAGTCGAAAAGTCAATGTTTGTGTTACAATAAGTCGAGAAGAAGAGTTAAAAGCAGCTCAAGAAGAATATCCACAATGCAAATTATGTAAAAATGATCAACGTTTTGTTGAAATAGATGGATTACTGTACAAAATCACTAGTAAAGGAAACCGGCTAGTTATTCCAGAAAGCACGAAAGAGCAATACAATTCTTTATTATCAGGACATTCTGGTAAAAAAGCAACAAACATTAAAATAGCTCAAATGTTTCGGTGGCCAAGCCACTAAACTGACATTTTCGAGTTTGTTTCACAATGTGAGTCCTGTAACAGACAGAATAATGTGGGAAAAAGTAGAGCAACATTGCAAGAACTGCCAGAGACAAGCGAACCATTTCGACAAGTAGGAATAGATGTCATAGGACCATTGCCTACGACTAAAGACGGAAACAAATACATATTGACAATGTTAGATCATTTCTCTAGATACCTTCTCATGATACCAATACTTGATCAGAGCACTGAGACTATAGCTAAAGTTTTGGTAAAATAATGGATTCTTAAGTTTGGATCACCATTAAGTATAATTAGCGATCAAGGAAGAATTTTATGAGTAAATTACTTAAACAGACTTGTAAGCTCATGCAAATAATTCAATTAAGGACTACACCAGCACACTCTGAAGGAAATGGAAGAGTCAAGAGTGTCCACAGAACAATTATTAAAATAGTTAGCCACAAGACAACACGACCGCCAAGCAGCAGTGCCACAGTATTGAGTTGGAGATCTTGTATATCTGAGCAATGTGGTGTTGAAGAAAAGTCAAGTCAAAGAGTTTAAGATGTTTTGGAAAGGACCTTATCCATTCTTGGAGGTGTTGTCGCCAGTCACTCTTAAGCTCCAACTGCCCTTTTGTTCGATTGTCGTTCATGTCAATCATGTAAAGCCATTTCTGGGTAGATTTCCTGTAGTATTGCAAGACGACGAGGACCGACGGAGAGGCAGACCCGGTGTTCTCAAACCCAGGAAGCGAGAATCACGAGGTCACAGTCCAGACTTCGAGGCCGAGGCAGCGCCACGTTCCGAGCAATCCTGTTCCAGACACCCCTACAATCTGTGTAAACATGTGCAGTGTGTGAGTGCAATGCGTGTGTTTATTTCAGCCATGAGCTTATGTGAATGTGTTGTGAAAATTTAGTATTGAAGCTACTGCATGAGTGGACCAGTGAAAATATATCTTTTATTCCACAGGTTACCACAAGAAACTCATTTGTTTTATGTTTGTTGTTAACTCTAGTATTTAGAACTAATTAACCATGTTACTTTTTATTGTAAAGTTTGCTATGATAGCGTATTCTACTAATGCTGTAGTAATAGTACCACAGAGTACAGGTGTTTTGTTTGAACCACGATCAGACATAGTAGTTTCAACAACTAATGCAAAACTTGTCCTCAAGTACAATCTGAGTAAAATCCAGCAACAGTTCACTTCTGTAAAGAAGCAAATTGATCTAATTTGTTCTGTTAATGGTAATGATACAATTTTGGAAATGGGTACATCTTGGTATAATAACTGGATCACAGCCAAAATGCAGGTAGAGTCTACATTTGCAAATTATGAAGAAGAGATTTACTGTTTTTTAAAACTTTTGCCACACAACTTTAATTAGGTGTAAACATGACTGGTTTGTTTTTGGTGGGAGTATCCTTCGTACTGTATTTGGTACTTTAACTAGTAGAGATCTACTGGAAGTTAAAGGCAAAATATTAGCTCTTGAACAACAGTCCGGTACAGATTCAACTAACCTCTCTAATGAAATGATCGTATTAAAGAATATGCAAAGAACCATCACTAACCACAGTTTTAATTGAACAGACTGTAAAGCAATTTATTTCACATTTCCACTTAATCCACAATGAAACGAATGCAAATATCCAAGAACTGTTCCAAGGATTAAATGCTGTGAGTACACACTTAGATTTAAAAACTCTTTTGTTATGGATTACTGATAGTTTATCAAATGCTAGAATTGATGCCCTTAACTTAAGAACAGCCTTAGAAAGTAGTACAAATGATTGTTTGAGCAGTGTACTACTACATCCAGAACAATTTTTACACATCCTACCATCAGTTGAATGAAAGCTAGATGCAACATATACTATGATTTACCCTGTTAACACAATTTATATGCTTACTATAAGTTAACCACCACACACTCTTTAATGATTGAAGATGAATTAACTGTTATTGTTTCTATATTCATCGCTAGATCAAAGCATAATTTTGAAATGTATAAGATTTATACTTACCCTGTGAAATGGAGATAGGCAGGTATTCATGTAAAGTATGTACTGAATGATTATCTACTGATCCGCAAGGATCGAAGATATTTTGTGTCCCTAAATGAAAATGATTTGCATATGTGTAAATGTAGTCATAAGTTAATTTCCCCTGAATCAGCAGTATTCTTAGATAGTAGAGTGTACAGCTGTGAGAAAGAATTGTTTATGATTTATCCCCCAAGAGATGGTTGCCCTAGAATTTTAACGCATCTTTATCATCCATTTCTTAAACGATCTTCTGAAGGTATAATTTTCTCATTTAACTCCACCCTTGATGTCACATTTACATGTAAAAATTATGGTACACCTGAGCTACCCTTTACACTCAAGTTGAATGCCACACACTGTGATTTATCATGTGAACTATTTGATATGCCTAGTGTATTGCCAACTACATTTCATGCAACTGGACATTTGCTATTAACGAGAATGTTATCTGTTTATTACAATGATTCATACATATTAACATATGGAACGCATTCCTTTTCAAGTTTTTCTGAAGACAATAATTTAATAAGGACATCCATGAAAATGTAATCTCTTCCAATAATGAGTTAAACTTCATTAAAGCAGAAAATAGAATCACGTCCTTCGATTCATTCAGTAATGTTAATGCATACTTGGTTGTCAGTATTGTGCTTTTATTAATTTGTCCTTTGTCAACAGCATTTGTCATGTATGAAATTGTCATCCTGAAGGCATGCTCCTCTGTACTGAACGTTATTGTGTCTGCAAATGAAATACATGTTGCAATGCCTTCTCATGCCACAAATGGCAAAATACGAGGGTGAGTCAAATGAAAACCTTAAATTTGTAATAACAAATTGAAATTTCGCGCCGTTATCCTGTAAGTTGGTAAGCATGCTACAAACAGCGCGCAGAATGGCCTGTAGGTGGCAGCAGAGTGCAGATGCACACATACCATCATAGTACCAGTATAAAGATGGCCATTCCACCTGCGACTTGCACCAGGGAAGAACAGTGTTCTGTTATTCAGTTTTTGCTTCATTGATGAATGAAGGTTCAGTACTGTGATGCATGTTTGTCACAGCAGCAAGTCTACGAATGGAGTAGGAAGTTCGCAAATGGTATGACTTCAGTGGAAGATGCTCCTCGTCCAGGCCAGGCACGAGTTGTGACTCCACAGAACATTGCAGCAGTTGAAGTCATAGTGAAGGAAAACCACCAAGTGACACTGAATGAAATTGCAGCATGTTTACAGATTAGTCATGGGTCAGCACACCACATAGTGCATGATGTGCTCCAGTTTCACAAAGTGTCTGCAAGATGGGTGCCACGGCAGCTGACTCCTGAAATGAGAGAACGACATGTTGATGCTTGTGAAGAACTTCTT
Organism: Schistocerca serialis cubense; assembly: GCF_023864345.2. Lineage (NCBI taxonomy): Eukaryota > Metazoa > Arthropoda > Insecta > Orthoptera > Acrididae > Schistocerca > Schistocerca serialis. The sequence continues at coordinate 246,533,416 of NC_064642.1, forward strand.
CGGCACTTTGAACGAGAAGGTGATGGCTTCCTTGCAAAAATCGTTACTGGGGACGAAGCATGGGTTCATTTCCACCAACTGGAAATGAAGAGAACAAGCAAGAAATGGCGCCATTCCTCATCACCAAAACCAAAGAATTTTCGAACAGGATCATCAGCAGGGAAGGTTATGCTGACTATCTTTTGGGATGAAAAAGGTGTCGTTTTGGAGCATTACATGCCTAGAGGGACCACTGTCACCAATGCACCATACACAGATCTCCTAAAAAATCATCTGCGGCATGCAATCAAATCAAAGCAATGCGGATTGCTGTCAGCAGGTGTCCTTTTGCAACATGACAATGCAAGGCCCCACACTGCCCGTACAACAGTTGCAACAACCACAAACCTGCATTTTGAGTCTCTTCCTCATCCACCATACTCACCAGACCTTGCCCCAAGTGATTTCCATTTGTTTCGACCACTCAGAGATGCAATGGGAGGAAAGAAGTTCCATTCTGATGAAGAGGTACGCCACGTGGTGCACAAGTGGTAGTGCAGACTATCAAAAGAATTTTTTTCTAGAGGAATTTATACACTTTGTAAGTGCTGGAGGACTTGCATTGAGCATGGGGGAGATTATGTTGAAAATTGATACAGCTTTGTACCACTTTTGCACAATAAATAATATTTAAAAAATATTTAAGGTTTTCATTTGACTCACCCTCGTAGATTCATAACGCCAAGGGGGTAGTTTTGAGTCACCAATGGTTGCTCTTTTTCTCTGGGGAGAGTAATGTAAGGATCTACGGATTGCGCGCAGCTGTACAGTATGTAACACGCGCTCACCAGCCGACCTGTCTGGAATGCTGACAATTTGCTTGGTCAGTAGACACGCGTCCGGCTGCACTGCAAGCACTGTACACCACTGGCCGCTATCCGCAGCGTGCAGTATTAACTAGCATGGCCTTGGGCGTGAATATGTCTCTTTTCTTAGCTCACCATGGAGCCTTTCGATACGACCGTAATTAGCTGCTGTTAGGATGTCAGACACAGTGATTATGGGTGCGCATAGTGTGCATGTTTTATAATCCGCCTTTGTTAGTAAAACTGTTTGAACTTAGTTCTTGTGTTCACGTATTGCCGTACCTCAAGGACCGACCGCTTACAAATCCTGACAAATATTTCGTCTAGTTATCATCCGGGGCAAAAACACAAACAAACCCCCTTATATCACATTTTAAGTGATAACAAAAACTTTTTCCTCTGAACAATTTCATTATGTGGTGCAACAGTGTGACAATATGTGATGGGCAACATAAACAATATCTTTGCCCTTGTTTTTATAGCTGCTGTGCATTTCGTTTTTGCCTAATTTCCAAAAAAGGAAGCTTCAGTTTCACAATCTCAGGATTCTGTAGCCACATTTAAATATCACGATTCATTTAACAGCTGGTTCCTAGTTTAAGTATGTGTAACCTATCCTCCTTCCTTCCATTTCCCCATTCAAAGAGCATGTTTTCTGTTTTGCATTCATATCCTCTCAAAATATCTTCACAAACTGACATTTCTTTTATTCTCCCTATATTTTCTGTTGTAAATTTTCTTTTTAAATTTCTCTATGAATCTATTTTTATGATATATGTTCATGTTGTGTTGAGTATTCTTTCATTTCTTCACCTTATATGTTTTCCTGGGGATTTACTATTCCTACATCTGCAGATTTGGAGATTGTCCAGTGGATACGATTTCTGTTGCACCTAGTGTTGCTATTTTTGTGATACCACAGTTGTGTGTTTGTAGTAGTAATTTGTTTGCTTGTTGGAAGTGGAAATTAGTCAGAACTAGTGTCAAGTGCTGATGTCAACATGAGTTCTCTATCTATCTAACAGTACTATTTTATCATTGCCAACAACAAGCCATGGCACATTCAGGTTAGCAGCTGTTTCTAGTACCTACAAAAGCTTTCTACAAAATGAGAGTAACAATGATTCTAATACTGAATGTTACCTGTATAATTTCTCATTAAATAGGGTATCAGTTCATTAATAATGATCCTTGGACAGATTAGTTACTGCTATATTATAAGTAGCATTTTAGGACAATTCTGAGCCAAAGAGTGTTGATTTAACAATGTGAATGTGTTTGATTTACTGTTTAGCACAGAAACTTTCTATCTGCACAGCTGACAAACATCTGATGTGACTAAATGAACCTGCTTGATTCAGTGTGTAGTACAATAAATTTTCTAACAAGCTGAAGATACATTTCAGTTCCACATTTGTAATGGTCAACAATTAAATATATTTTAATCAAGCACATCAAATTTTTTATATAAAAACAGTAAAGCATAATAATACCAATTGAAGCTCACATGTTAGATGTTAAGTATGTATGTATGTCAGTTTTCTAGGATCCCTGAGACTCAATACGAATAAAATAATTTTATTGATCAACTATCCCTATGTTAATTTGATTAGCTACAAACTAGTCAGGTACTAAGTTTTTTATGTGTGTTTAATACATGAGACCATACCACTCATTCTCCACTATAAGAATTCATCTGAAATTTACCACTGAACTGAATTTCTTGGTAAGAACATCATCCACAGGCAATTCAACTGTATTTTGAGCAGAAGACACTGTAGGATGCTTGTTTTCCTTATTTGAACAATTACCCCTCCCTGTCCGGGGAATGGTACCTGCCTTCTTCCACTGGCTGAATACATGCCTATGTGAACTGTCCACATTATTCTGGTTGATATTGTCAACATTTTGGAGAACCTGAGCAGAGGACTTTCTGTGCAATACATTTTTCTTGCTGATGCAACCAGCAGTTTCAGAATGCATATGTTCGTTAGTTTTACCAATTGCAGGCTTCTTAATGCAAAGGGTACTACTTCTGTCATAAAATGTATACTCAACAGCATCCAGTATTGGTACAGTATCAAAATGAACTCTCCTTTCATTTGGTTTTTTTATGAAACATTCTTTAGCATCTGCAATCAGTTTTGCAGAAGTTGGAAGGATACTTGTGTCACCTGTGTCTGCACTGAAAGAAGTGTCTTCATTCTTCATAGGCATATGGTACAAGTGTGGAGTTTTCTGCTTCCATGCTGTCAACTGAACATCACGATATTTATGCTGACTTTTTCCCTCAGTCATAAACCTTCCTTCAGCTGTTGTTGCTGTGTACAAATCTCTCTCTTTCTTTTGAACAGCTCGTTCTCTTTCAGCAACTGCAAACTCTTTTAACTGTAATGCTGCCTCTTTTCTTTTGAGCTCCTCCAGTTTTTTTGACAATATGTCCTGAAACTTATAGTCAAAGCCTTTTGAGAAACTGTCATTTGGTATCACCTGAACATCAGCAAGATTGGCAGCTGCAATGTTATCTTGTAGGAATACTTTAACCTTTTCAGTTGTTTCACATGGATTTTGCAGAGTTTGAAGACTTTTAGGTACAGATAACTTTGCATTAATGCAATCTTGAATGACATGGGAAAGAACAACAGGATTCTGAATTAAAACATCAACTGTTGGGCGATCACAGGGCTTAGAACTTAGCATTAGTGAAATTATGTTTTGGAGGTCTTCAGAATAGTGTGCTGGAATTCTTGGAAACCTGTAAGATTAAAATAATAACTGCATTAATAGTGCGAGAATATTAGCCAGGGTCACACATCTATTTTAACGCAGTCCAATTAAAATTATTTGATAGTTGACATCTGTCTTTTGCTGTTAGGCCATTGTCACATTGGCTGCTGGCTACCGCTCTATTATAGGTGATACAAAAACATGGTGTGGCACTTCACAAATGCTGTTAATATGTAACATGGAACAATGTTGGAAATGACTACCAGAAGTATATTGGTAATGTGAGATTCTCTGTTGACAGCTGATTTTAAGTGTCCAATGACTAAAATGCAATATATGACACATCTTGTAGCCCACAACCTTGTGATGTGCAATGTATCTGAGAAAATGATGTTCAATAATCTGTAGCAAAACTAAAATCATGATCATTTTGTTCACAATGATCAAGGCTAACCTCAATGAGCATGACAAAAAATTCAATTTCAGCGCTAAAAGTAAAATTTAATTTCTCACTAATATTGGTTTTTGAAACTGTCCTCACATTGGCTACGCCAGGTTCTGCATTACCAACCAACGAGCAGTCCTCACTGACATTTGGCTGCAGGTTATAGGTTACACAGTCAGATTCCAAACAAAAATAATAATCAATTTATTATATGTAGAAATAAAAAAAAAAAAAAAATGCTACAGTCAATGTGATTCAAACCTACAATCTTCTGAGCTTCAGGTTTATATGTTAACCATTGTGGTCTGCAACAACACTGCCTTAAATAGTTGTATTTATAACCGTAGAGATCAAGTCACAATGATGAATATCATTTATGATGAAATAAAAGTGTCTGAACCATGATTCAGGATCCAAACATATCAATAAAGAAAGCTAGGCAAAGAACTGGAAGTCAACTAACCGACTGTGGCAGTTTGGGAATGGCAAACAGTTTGGGCATGACGCTGAGCTCTCTGACTGGCGGAAACCAGCTCCAACATGTGAAGTGCCAACTATCCAGTAATTTTAATCGGATTATACACTTTAAATAATATACTTTTGAATTTTAGCTTTTTTGTATGTATTCTTAATATGGTGGTCATACAAAGATTAAATCTCAACATATCTGATTAAACAACAAGGTACTCTAGCATGCATAGTCTCTTATATTTGAACAATGGATAACAAACAACTATTAGACCTACACAAAACTGAATAAAGCATCATAATATATTAAATGGAACATAATTTCATCTTACAAATATTCATTTGGGAAACAGAACCATAGAGTCCATGTCTACTGGTTGTTCTCAGGTTATTCAGCAGTGTCGCCATAATATAACTGCATATTTACTGATCCTTAGGGTACCACAATAGTATGACTCGTTATAAATGAAGTTACCTCAATATTTATATGTAGTCATGGAAACAGAATTACTAATGAAAACAAGGAATGGAATTGAAATTTTATTTGAGAGGGTGAAAGTGATTGTTAAAGAGATTGCCCCTGCTTGCGCTCTTGATCATATCAAAATAATACTTTGCAGATACAAACTATGTAATACTCAAGTTAAGGAATGCATTTTACACGCTTAAGATAAACACTCCTGGCTGAAACTTCCTGGCAGATTAAAATTGTGTGTCAGATCGTGACTCGAACTCGAGTTCAAGTCTCAGTCCAGCACACAGTTTTAATCTGCCAGGGAGTTTCATATCAGAGCACACTCCACTGCAGAGTGCATTCTGGATACTCCTGTCAGAAAATTGTCACTCCCAAGAGACAGCAAGTTAATACCATACAATACTGCCTACAGTCATGATAATGGCCTCAGTTTAACGATGAAGACCATCCCTGAGTTCCCTCAGGTGTATTGTACCCAGCAGAAGCTGCTCATTGATGAGAGCTACCAAATTGATGGGACTTTCTTTCCTAGATTTCACCCATTGTACCCAACAGTTCCAGGCACCATTTATGGGACTAAGATCAGCTGATTTAGTGAGCTAGCTGAAGTGTAAAAGAGTATCTGATAGTTCATAAAACTAGGGATATATGCGTACAGCCATGTGAACATGACTTTTGTCATCTTGGAAGATGGCAGGATCCACATCATGACGATGGAAAAGAAAGAGCAATTTTTGTTCACAGTAATGTTGGAATAAATATTCTGGTTCATGTTTGGAGTAACCTGAATGAGTGGGACCAAACACATTATGAAAAGGAAAGTTGTCACTCACCAAAGAGCGGAGATGTTGAGTCGAAGATAGGCACAACAAAAAGACTGTCACAATTAAAGCTTTCAGTCCGTAAAGCCTTTGTCAAAAACAGACCCCCCCCCCACACACACGAGGCACAAACAACTCTCACACACGACTGCAGTCTCAAGCAACTGTAGCCACAACTGTTACAAACGTTCGCAAAAGTCACATAACCACCTCCATCCTCAATTACACCCTCTATTCACTACAAATTAAACACCTCACTGGACGATCAGTACTCTAGACACCTTGTGTCATTTAAAAAAAGACAAAATCTTGACTCGCCAGGCTACACTACACACCTCCAGTAAGCTGCCGACAATTATCTGCGTTGTTTGGTCCACTCAAGATTTGCAGCTTTGTGTGTTGCTGTGAACAATCGCCTTTTGTGATGTATCCAAAATAAAGTGGCACTGCATAAAGCTTTCTTCTATATCTAAATCATACTGCGCAAGCCACCTAATGGTGTGTGGCAGAAGGTACTTTTGGTACCACTATCTGATCCCTCAAACCCCGTTCCACTCGCGAATAGTACGTGAGAAGAATGATTTTTGGTAACCCTCTGTATGGCTCCAATTTCTGAAATTTTCTCCTTGTGGTCAATATGCGAGATGTGTGTGTGTGTGTGTGTGTGTGTGTGTGTGTGTGTGTGTGTGTGGGTGGGGGTGGGGGGGGGGGGTGGGGGGGAGATAATATGTTGTCTGACTCCTCATGAAAAGTGCTGCCCCAAAATGTCAATAGTAAATCTCTCATGATGTACAACGCCTCTATTGCAGCATGTGTCAGTGGAGTCTGTTTAGCATCTCTGTAACGCTCTCTCGCCAGCTAAACGATCCCGTGATGAAACGCACCGCTCTTCATTGGATCTTCTCTATTAGTCCTGTCTGATAGGGATCCCAGATACATGAACAATACTAAAGAATCGGGTGAACAAGTGCCTTATAAGCCACTTCTTTCATGGATGAGTTACATTCCCTTAAGATTCTTCTGATGAATCCGAGTCTGGTGTCTGCTTTTCCCATCTTTTTTTATACTGTCATTCCACTTAAGATCGTTCTGGATAGTTAACGCCTACATATTTTATGGCAGACGCTGTCTCCAATTGTTTGTCAACAATAGCGTAGCTGTACAGTAGTGGATTTCTTTTCCTATGAATGCGCAATATGCTACATTTATTTACGTTCAGGGCCAACTGCCAGAGCCTACACTATTCATCAATTCTCTGCAGGTCGTTCTGCAAATTCTGTCTTCTGGCGTTGCTACTTGGTATAGATAACTGCATCATCTGCAAATAGCCTTAAAAAGCATCCGACGCTCTCTACTAGATCATTTATATATGTTGCAAACAGCAACGGGTCTATCACATTTCGCTGTGGTACTCCAGATATTACCTTTACATCTGTCGATTTAGTTCCATTAAGAGTTACACACCGAGTTCTATCTGCAAGAAAATCTTGAATCCAATCGCAGGTCTGCTCCGTTACTCCGTAAACTCGAATTTTTTCACTAAACAGTAATGCGGAACGGTGTCAAATGCCTTATTGAAATCAAGGAACAAGGAATCAACCTGTGCGCTGTTGTCTCGTGGAGGAACAGAGCGAGCTGAATTTCACAGGATCTCTTTTTGCGGAATCCATGTTAATTTTTATAGAGGAGACGTTCATTTTCCAAAACCGTCATAATTCTTGAGCATAAAACATGTTCCATAATTCTACAACAGATCGACATCAACGATATAGGTTTATAATTTTGTGGATCTGTCTTACAGCCTTTCTTAAAAACGGGAATGACTTGGGCTTTTTTCCAGTCGTTAGGAACCTTTTGTTGCTCAAGTGATCTGTGATAAATTACTGCTAGAAGGGGAACAAGTTCTTTCGCATAATCTTTATAGAATCTTGTAGGTATCTCATCTGGTCCTGAAGCCTTTCCATTACTAAGCGATTGTAGCTGCTTTTCAATTCCATGATCGGTGATCTCATTATCTGCCATTTCGACATTCATATGACGATTGAAAGGAGGGACAGTGTTACGATCTTCCGTGGTGAAACAACTTTGGAAGACCGAATTCAGTATTTCGGCCTTCTCTCTGTTATCTTCCACTTCGGTGCCAGTGTGGTCGCTGAGAGAATGAATAGATGATTTTGACCCAGTTACTGATTTTACATACGACCAAAATCTCTTTGGGTTTTTGCTCAGGTCGGTTGACAACGTCTTACTTTCAAAATCATTGAACGCTTCTCTCATAGCTCTCCTTACGCTCATTTTCACTTTGTTCAGCTTTTATTTGTCAGCTGGGTTTTTATTTCTCTTGAATCTGAGATGAAGGGCCCTTTGTTTACATAGCACTTCTCTAACATGGCTATTAAAGCATGGTGAATCTTTCCCATCCCTTAAAATCTTACTTGGAACATCCTCGTTTAAGGCATACTGAACGATGCCTTTAAATTACTTCAATTTGTTCTCCACATCATCATCGAATATTTTATGCTGATGGCTGAGATATTCTGAAATTTGTATCCTGTCATGCTTGCTCAGCAAATATATCTTCCTACCTTTCTTAACATTCCTTGTAGGACCCGTTGTCATAGATGCTGCCACAGCCTTATGATCACTGATACCTTCCTCTATGTTAACTGATTCGATAAGTTCAGGTCTGTTTGTTGCCAGGAGGTCTAAGACATTACCCTCACGAGATGGTTTTCTAATTATCTGTTCAAGGCAATTTTTGGACAGGACATCCAGAACAAGGCCACACGATTCTCTGTCTCTGGCATCAGTTTTGATGGCATAACACTCCCAATCTATACCTGGCAAGTTGAAGTCACCCCCTATTACAATGGCATGATCAGGAAAATTACTAATGATATTTTGCAAGTGCTGTCTGAATTGCTGTACAACTACAGGTCCTGACCCAGGTGGTCTATAAAAGCATAAGATCACTATTATTGACCGTTATTTAATACTTAATTTCACCCAGATTAATTCACATTTGAAATCCGTGATAACCTCACTATAGGCAACATTCACAATGAAGCTGGTCAATATGGACCTGTGGTCACTGATAGCAGCACTTACTGAAAGGTTTGAAACATTTTGCCATTAACAAGGCATTAAAGTCTTTTCTTGTCCCCATCAGTTAAGATCTGTTTACAACCACTATTCTTTACACTGTGTTACATCACTCATTGTAGACTTGGACAATCACCTACAAATTGGTGTGGTCACAGGCACATCCAAATGCAAAGTTGCTTTCTGCCATTCTGTCACATTGACCCATCTTACTGTGCTGACACATCACTATACTGCCATAACATATGACCCTCCACCACTGGGTCATACGAGTCATATGAGGTCATACGAGTGCCTAGTACGAGTTATACACCATATATAGCACTCCAAAGTGACCAGTGTGCCCTTTTAAGGGGAGTGACTAGTATTTTGTCTGATGAGATTAATGTCCGCTGCAAAATAACATTACTTGTAATGGAAATGGAAATGATCGTATGGCGGCAGTGGCCGGGAGTTCCCAGGTAGGAAGTTCGGCGTGCGAAGTGCAAGTCTTATTGAGTGCGATGCCACATTGGGCGACTTGCGCGTCGGCAATGGGTATGAAATGATGAGGACAGCGCAATACCCAGTCGCTGAAGGGAGAAAAATCTCCCACCCCAGCCAGGGATCAAACCTGGGCCCCCCATGCGTGGCATTCCAACGCACCGTTGAGCTATTGGGGCGGACATTACTTGTAATGACAGTGACAGATAGTGTAAGAAGTCTGAAATATGAACATGTATGTAGGAGTAGCCATTGTAATATCCAGGCTGAAGTGCATAAATATACCATGAATTTTCAATAGATGTTGTTTCTTTTACATGTAGCCTATAAATGAAGGAGGACATGCTAAAGGCTAAGGAAGAAAATTACTATTGCCCAAATCATAATAAAAATTAAAAGGCAATTACTAATATTCAGACAATGAGGTAAGCTACAGTACGCTGTGCAGATTCAAACAACTAAGTTTTAAAAAAAAGTTCTTAAAAGTGAGGCTAATGTTTGGTTGGAGAAATTAGAAGTGCAATTAAAACAGAATCCAATGATACACATAAATAATTTCCAATCAGATTATCATTCCTTGTTGAGGGTTCACAGTGAAGTTTTACATTCTGGTAAAAAGGACTTAAACAGATATAAGAAACTAGGAATTCTTGTGAATTGAAAGTGTATTTTATTTTACACTACTATACATTACTCAGTAGTTTAAAACTGAAGATGCCTGCACAACAGAATATTATGAAGCCCATGTAATGGTCATAAAGAGCAAGATGTGTAATTTTGTTCATTCTTGACAAAAATTTCACATTAAGATTAAAGCTATGCTACTCTTATGTTATTATTACATAGCGATGATGAGAGAAAAAATGTTGGGCAATTTCACGTCAAATCAAAGAGGACATGCGCGCGTGCACTCACACACACACACACACACACACACACACACACACACACACACACACACACAGAGAGAGAGACAACTTATATAAGCAATATCTGCTTCACCTACCTGTATTATATAAAAAAGTCAGATTTTTACGAATTATTTACTCAAGAACCCTTGTCGCAAAACTTTTTACTATTGCACACACTATTCTTGGTTAATGTGTCAGTAGTTTTTGCAATCAAAGTGAGCAGTATTTTTCTGTGTAAAGTGTTAGAAATTTTTCAACAAGCATGTTGGTAACTCTGTTTCCAGCTCTCTTCTGTTTATAACAAACGAGTGAGAACTTGCACATTAATCATTCTGCACAGAGTTTTGTGTCTGGTTTGAACTTTCTGTTAGGTGCACTTTCAGTGAGGAAATACAGTAGTGAAAGGACGAAGTGTGTGGACTATAAAAAGACTCAAGAAGGTGGTGTTTAAGAAAAATGAAAAATACTTTATAATTGTTGGAAATCTATCAGAGTTATTACAGAAATATCTTGGTCCTCAAGTAACTGCGTTACCATCATATCTACTGTGCAGGAATTGCCATACTCACTACAACAAGAAATTTAATGATATAACCCACCTGAACAATCACCGTCACTGGAATGTGAAACTGAAAAAGACAGTGCAGATGTTTATAATCCTGGGCGTGAAGTTATTGATGTGTTGAATGTTAGCATTTCTGTTGTAGTCCGTAATATATTAATATATCCCCCCTTAAATTCCAAGGCAGGATAAGAGGCACAGGAAGAAAACAGCATGTACAAAGAAAAGTGGGGGAAAAAAAAAGAATTACACAAGCGGTCTTCAAAACTTTGTGAAGAGCATAATGTAGGTGCACTTGGTGCAGAACTAGAAGATAGTGACATGTGCACCCAATGTGACATGTGGTTTCACAATGTAAACACTTCTATCTCGGAGTGACCTATACTGAGAAAGTACATAAATACCCACTTCCTCATACTATTTAATTTTAAAAGCTCATAAAATAAAGAATAGAAAGGTATTTGGACTTGCCCAGATGCCTATTGTGGGCGTCCATTGCAAGATTATAAACTTAATGTTGCTCTGGAATATTACCTGAGTGAGATAATGTTTGCAGCAGGCAAAGCTGTAATGAGGCTGATGTTATCTCTGTTAGCTACAATGGTGAAAAAGTTAAAAAGATATACAACAAGATCTGTAAGAGAAGCATGACTCCTAATGAAAAAGGTAAACCTGAATTTAAATATTGGTGTCACAAAATTCTATTCCTTACGACCAAAATGGGTAAAATGGCAGCCAGTGAAGGAAGTATGCACATGTCTTTACAACACTAATTTGAAACTTGTTAGTTTCACCATAAGTAGTGTCTCGGGGAACAGGTACACAGAGATGGACCTGATGCTTTTGTGTATATATCAAGAGCCGCATGGTAAATTTTGACTAAAGGAGTGTGCAGTGTGTCCTGGTGCTGAAGGGATCACTGCTGAAACATTACATCTTCAGGGTACAGAGAAATGACATATCCTATGCATTGTGGGAGGGAGGAGAGTTAGTGAAGAAGGCAGTGGAGCTAGGGAAGTTTGTTACAGAGGGCAGGCATTGGGTCATGAAAGGAGTAGCTCCTCATAATATCCGCAGAATTCATAGAGAGGCCATAACAGAAGTAAAATCAGCCACATTCTAAAATACTGACACTTTGTTGAGAACTGGTCTCTTGCTTCACAGAAAAAGTTCAAAGTTACCACTGGCACACATCAAAAGTGTCAATATTCACAAGAGTTACTCATTTCCTTGGAACACCATACTGCTTCGCTATCATCAGTGATGATGTCATTCATGACAGTGCACATGCATGCTACGCTGTCAGCATAATGAGTGATGAAATAGCATCTAGAGGCCATGCACTTCCTAAACATGTGTATGTGACTGATGGTGCAGCATCTCACTTTAAAAACCGCTTTCAGTTTTATGAGCATGGAAAACACTACACAGGAATTAAGACAAAAATTGATATTTTCAGCAACAGGTCATAGAAAAAGTGCATTTGTGCAGTAGGAGGTCTCTGTAAACACCATGCAGCAAGCTTTAATTTCCAGCATGAAGCTGTTGATGCTATAAGAGATACTATTGAATTTGTACAGGCCATATCAAAATTACTACAAAACATGAAACACTTACTTCTAAATGAAAGTATATTAGGGGAATTCCATAAAAAAAGTCAGTGGTAGGAATTCAGTCACATCACTGTTGGGTTGCATCCTGGAGTGGCATATACAATGCAAGAGCAGCCTGTTACTTTATGTGAAGTGCAGAGACCTCAGTATAGTCTAGAAGACTTTGTTGTGAGCAGTTTCATTTCTTGTGTGAATGACCAATCAGTGGTGGGTGGGACAAACTCTCACAAGGTGTAAAAGTAACTGTCTCCTTTATGATACCTCATGGTCCGTTAAATCCTTTCAAATGGCCATTGTCAACAGATCATAATGAAAATATTATGAAAAGGATAGATTGCTACTCACTGTACAGCAGAGATGCTGAGTCGCAGATAGGCACAACAAAAAGACTGTCAAATAAGTAAGTTTTCGGCCAAAAGGACCTTCAACGGAATTAGACAGAACACACACACACAAACCACTGTGTCTGGTTGCCAAGGCCAGACTGCAAGCAGCAGTGCATGATGGGAGAAGCAATTTGTATGGTGGTGTTAAGAAGGAGTCTGCAGCAAGAAAAGGAAGGGATAGCAGGGTATGGGTGGGGATCATAAAGTGCTGCTTGTGGGAGTATGCATACAAGAATGAGGTGGAGAGAAGATAGGGCACCTTAGAGGGGGCAGAAGGTTTGATGGAGGGCAAGGGGGTGGGGGGAGGGCAGTAGAAAAGTAAAGAGGTAAAAAGACTATGGTTGTGTCATTGGAATAGAGGGCTTTGTAGTGCTGGAGTGGGAACAGAGAAGAGGATAGGCAGGTGTGGGACAAGGACTAATGAAGGTTGAGACCAGGAGGGTTGTGAACCATAGGAATGTACTGCAGGGAGAGTTCCCACCTCTGCAATTGAGAAAAGCTGGTATTCGTAGGAAGGATCCAGATGGCACAGGCTGTGAAGCAGTCATTAAAATGAAGAATGTCGTGCTGGGGAGTGTGCTCAGCAACTGAGTGGCCCAGCTGTTTCTTGGCCACAAATTGTCAGTGGCCATTCATGCAGACAGCTTGTTCATTGTCATATCCACGTAGAATGGACCACAGTGGTTGCAGCTTGTAGGTCACATGACTGGTTTCACAGGTAGCCCTGCCTCTGTTGGGATAGGTGATACTTGTGACTGGACTGGACTATGTAGTGGTGGTGGTGGTGGTGGTGGTGGTGGTGGTGGTGGTTGTGGTGGTTGGAGGATGTATGGGACAGGTCTTGCATCTAGGTCTATTACAGGGATATGAACCACAAGGCAAGGGGATGGGAGCAGGCAATATGTACATTTGGTGGGTAGTGGAAAACCACTTTGGGAGGGCTGGGAAGGATATTGGGTTGGACATTCCTCATTTCAGGGCATGACTAGAGGTAGTCAAAACCCTGGTGGAGAATTCGATTTAATTGCTCCAGTCTTGGCTGGTATTAGGTCACAAGATGAATGCTCTTCTGTGGCCGCACAGTGAGACTTTGAGAGGTGGGTGGTGACTGGAGAGATAAGGCATGGGAGATCTGTTTCTCTATAGGTTCAGGAGGGTAATTGCAGTCTGAGAAAGCTTCAGTGAGACCCTTTGCGTATTTTGAGAGGTACTGCTTGTCATTAAAGATACGATGGCCACAGGTGGCCAGGCAACATGGAAGGGACTTCTTGGTACAGAATGAGTGGCAGCTGTGAAGTTGGGGTAATTCTGGGGCTGCCATACCTCCACTTTGACAGCTGACACCCATTCCTACCAAGAAGTTCCTTCCATAGAGCCTAGCACCTCATGGCCATTGCATCTGTAGTGACAAGCAGTCCTCGAAATATACCAAGAGTCTCACTGAGGCCTTCCTTCACATAGTGTAATTAGGTTAGTAGGTTGAACTGAGAGAAAGGACCAAACAGCGATGTCATCGGTCCCATCGGGCTGGGGAAGGAAGTTTCCCATGACTTTTCAAAGGAGCGATCCGTGCATATGCCTGAAGTGATTTATGGAAATCACGGAAAATCTAAATCAGGATGGCCGGATGCGGGTTTGAACCATCGTCCTCCTGAATGTAAGTCCACTGCGTCACCTTGCTTGGTCAGAGTGTAATTACCCTCCCAAACTTGTACCGAAACAGATCTCCTGTGCCTTATCCCTCCAGTCACCCTCCACCACCTAAATCCCACCGTCTGCCCAGAGAGGAGTATTCTCCGCATGACTCAGTACCACCCAGGACTTGAGGAACTTATACACATTCTCCACCATGGTTTCGTCTATTTCTTGTCATGTCCTGGAATGAGAAATGTTCAACCCACTATCCTACCCACCCCTCCCACAGTGGTATTCCGCAGCCCATCGAACTTACACAATATCTTTGTCCATTCCTACATAACTCCTCTTCCCAACCCCTAGCTCATGGCTCACATCCCTGTAACAGAGACAGATGCAGGACCTGTCCCACACATCCTCCCCGCACCACCTAGTCCAGACCAGTCACAAGTATCATCTATCCCATCAGAAGCAGGGCTACCAGTGAAACCAGTAATGTGATCTACAAACTAAGCTGCAACCACTGTGCTGCATTCTACACAGGAATGACAACCAACAACCTGTCTATCCACATGAATGGTCACTGACAAACAGTGGCCAAGAAACAGCTGGACCATGTGCTGAGCTTGCTGCCCAACACAACATTCTTCGTTTTAATGACTGCTTCACAGCCTGTGCCATCTGAACCCTTCCTACGAACACCAGCTTTTCTGAACTGCAGTGTTTCTGAACTGCAGAGGTAGGAACTCTTCCTGCAGTATATCTTATGTACCTATAATGCTCCTGGCTTCAACCTTCGTTAGTTGTTGTCCTATACCCACCTATCCCCTTCCCCATTCTAGCACTACACAGTCCTGTGTTCCACCGATGCACCCACAATTTTTCTTACTTCTTTCCTTTTCCACTGTCCCCCCTCCCTCCCCCCACACACTCTCCCTCTAACCTCCTGACTCCCTCTAGCTGCCCTACCTTCTCTCCACCTTGTCCCTGTATGCTCACTTAAGCAGCACTTTACCATCTCCCACCCCTATCCTGCTATTCCTATCTTTCCCTGCCCCAGCCTCCTCCTTAACTCCACCACCCAGACTACTTCTCCCATCATGCACTGCTGCTCACAGTCTGGCCTTGGCAGCCAGAGACTGTGGTCGTGTGTGTGTGTGTGTGTGTGTGTGTGTGTGTGTGTGTGTACTGATGATCAAAATATTATGACCATCTGCTTAATAGCTTGTTTGTCCATCTTTGGAACGAAATACATCACTGATTTTGCTTATCAGGGGTCCAAGTTTGTTGGTAGATTTGTCGAGGTATGTGGCATTGCACAGGTCATGTAATTTGCATTTGTAGTGATGGCGCCTGATAGGGACCCAGGTAACAACCATAGGATTTACGCCAGGCAAATTTTATCACCATGACATCAACGTGAGTTCACTATAAGGCTCTGAGACTACTGCTGAAAGAAGAAATTGCCACCAGGGGAAAACATCAAGCATCAAGGAACACAGGTAGTTTGATTACCACCACAGGTTTCATGAAAGCACAAGAGAATGTCTCCAACAGCAAAGTGCTGCTCCCACGAGCCTGAGTCTGTGGGGTGCTGCACATTTCAAGCTGCCGTCCACCTCGATGATGGCATTTGTGGAGACAGTCATCGATCTAGTGTAGCAAAAATATGATTCATCAGAAGAGCTGACATGCTTCCACTGATCGACAGTTGAATCCCGATGGTTCCATGCCCTCTCCAGTCATAACTGAAGATGTCGTTAGGTCAGCATGTGAACATGTAAGGTTGATCTACAGCAGAGCTCCATGTTCAACAATGTACAATGAACGTTGTGCTCCAACACACTTGCGCGTGCACCATAACTGTGCTCTTCGGAAGAGATGTCACAGACCACCATCTACCCTACTTTACAGAGAGACAAGCCACCAAAGCCCTGTTATGTGAAGAGTTGTGGACATCCAACCATTTAGCACCCAGTGGTAGTTTCACTATCCTACCACCTCTTTCTGTAGGCGCTTACTAGAACGCGAACATTTGATCAGTTTCACCGGTTTCGAGATACCCATTCATAGGCTCTGTGTGATAAGAATCTGCCCTTTGTCAAAGTTGCTTATCTCAATAGATTTCCCCGTTTGCAGCCCCATATCTTTGCTAGGATGACCCCCATCCATGTCTGCTCCACTTACATACTTTTATTACCAAGTTACATGCCTGCAAGGCCACCATGCGGTATCTGATGTCATGGTGGGCAGAGGTCATTGATCAGTGTATGTTGTCTAATTCCGATAAAGGCTTTTATGGCTGAAAGCTTACTTGTTTGAAAATCTTTTTGTTGTGCCAGTCTGCAACTCAGCATCTCCGCTATATGCTGAATAGCAATTAAGCCTTTTCATAATAGTATTACATTTTTTTTTATATTTTCCCCTTTTGTTACGATATTTTCACAAATACTCTCACTCAGAGAGGTCCATAATGTTTTAACAAATCATCAGGAAATCAAAATATTTTAATTTTTGAGAGGTATCTTGTGGAACTTCAACATATATTTTTTCAGAAAACTTTGAAATAATGATGTGTCACATTCATTCTTGATCTGTATTATTTGAGAGGAAATCATCCAGTTTGTGTTCCATTTTGTGTATTAGATGTCAGCATCTGAGCATCATGGAATAAATAAGAAAGGTGTCCACATTTATCTGGCCACCAGACAGATTGCAGGTAGAAAAATTACATTAGCTTTTCAAAATTCAGTTCAGTTTGTACACTATGTGATCAGAAGCATCCGGACACCTGGCTGAAAATGACTTACAAGTTAGTGGCGCCCTCCATCAGTAAGGCTGGAATTCAATATCGTGTTGGCCCACCCTTAGCCTTCATGGCATCTTCCACTCTCACAGGCATATGTTCAGTCAGGTGCTGGAAGGTTTCTGTGGGAAATGCAGCCCATTCTTTACGGAGTGCTGCACTGAGGAGAGGTATTGATGTCCGTCAGTGAGGCCTGGCATGAAGTCGGCATTCAAAAACATCCCAAAGGTGTTCTATAGGATTCACGTCAGGACTCTGGCAGGCAGGTCAGTCCATTACAGGGATGTTATTGTCGTGTAACCACTCCGCCACAGGCCGTGCATTATGAACAGGTGCTCGATCATTGTGAAAGATGCAACCACCATTCCCGAACTGCTCTTCAACAGTGTGAAGCAAGAAGGGGCTTAAAACACCAATGTAGCCACGCAAAACAACAAGGGGTGCAAGCCCCCTCCATGAAAAACACAACCACACCATAACACCACCACCTCTGAATTTTACTGTTGGCACTACAAACACTGGCAGATGACGTTCACCGGGCATTCGCCATACCCACACCCTGCCATCAGATTGCCACATTGTGTACAGTGATTTGTCACTCCAGGCAATGTTTCTCCACTGTTCAATCATCCAATGTTTACGCTCCTTACACCAAGCGAAGCATCATTTGGCATTTACGACCGTGATTTGTGGCTTATGAGCAGCTGCTCAACAATGAAATCCAAGTTTTCTCACCTCCTGCCTAACTGTCATAGTACTTGCAGTGGATCCTGATGCACTATGGAATTCCTGTCTGATAGTCTAGATAGATGTCTGCCTATTACACATTACAATCATCTTTAACTGTCAGCGGTCTCTTTCAGTCAACAGACGGGGTCAGCCAGTACGATTTTGTACTGTATGTCTCCCTTCACATTTCCACTTCACTATCACATCAGAAACAGTGGACCTAGGGATGTTTAGGAGTGTGGAAATCTCACATACAGACGTATGACACTAGTGACACCCAATCACCTGACCACGTTCAAAGTCCGTGAGTTCCGCAGAGCACCCCATTCTGCTCTCTCATGATGTCTAATGACTACTGAGGTTGCTGATATGGAGTACCTGGCAGTAGGTGGCAGCACAATGCACCTAATATGAAAAACGTATGTTTTTGGGGGTGTCCAGATACTTTTGATCACATAGTGTATATTCAATTTTATAGTTTGTGCCTTTTAAATTGTATGCTCTCCTATCTTTACAGGATAAACCTCTGATCTGGACTCTTGCAATAAAAGTGCTTTATGAACTTCAGCAGACTTGCTCTCTTGTCAACAGAAATGGTCAAAATAATCATATACTTCACAAAAAGACAGATATATATGACAATTGTCAATGATTTATGCTTCAAAGCTACATTTAAATTACGTAACCCAACTGTTGCTAAATAGTTCTCATTTGCAACCTGTTTTATCAATTAGATTTATAAATACTTTACTGAACAAAGCTTTGAAATCCTTACGCTCATTTTCCTCTATACATTTACTCTTTAATAGTTTTTGTTGCTGACAATAGAAACAGTTTCTGTTAAACTAAAATGTACACAGTCACAAGATTTTTATGTTTAAATTATTTTCATGTTGACACTGCCTTCTTGTCTAGGGTTTAGAGTGAAGTTATGTACTCTGATGTAAAGGAATTTAGTGAACTCCAATGTAACATAAAGCAAATAATTATGCATCCCAACTAGTTAAAAAAAATTAAAGACATTCCAAACTAGCCACACTTTCTACAAATTATTTGAATACTTAAATTCAGGAATGAATTCATTTTGTTACCTACAGGGCAGCTCGGTGATTATCACTTGGTCTTCATGGCCTGATCACGGGGTTGTCTTTTTACACGGCAAATAGCAGTGTTCATTGTAAAGCTGCATGAGAAGTAATAATATACATAATGGGAGTAGTAAATATAACAGTTCACCTTGAGTAGTCAGAACTACAGAATACACATGAACATGCACGGCTGAATTGCCCTTGCTGCCTACATTTGACTGACAGTGTAGGTCGACTGGGGTTGGTGGTTTAATCATGTGCAGTGCCTGAAGGGAGGAAGGAGGGAATGTTAACTGACAGCTGGAGGGGGGTGGGGAGGGGGGACGATGACCGCACTCTTACATGTCTACAATGTGGCATCAGCGAGCTCACTCTGATACTGGCATAACAGAGATTAAGGTCATCCTCCAATCCTATGATCCAGGCCTACAAAGTTGACAGTTTTTCAAATGTAGCGTCATCTCTTAACAAAATTACAAACTTTACTGACCATAGTATGTGGGCTTTTATTAATATTATTCTCTTTCATTGTGGGTGGTTTATGAAGTGCTCTAGGTACAAAAGATTTATGGGTTGTTCAGAATAAATACTGCAAAGAAGATCCTTCACCTATTCTACTGACACTGTTGCTAAAGTTATATGTAATTCAGCATGGGAACAGTCTCAAATATCTGGTCTGGCTTAACACCACCGGACAGCAGTTGCCTCAGAGTGTGTCTGCTACAAAATCATTTGCTTAAATAAATGTTTGTAACAAATCTACGATTTTGCTTTTAAGCCAGGATTTTTCATTCACTGTTAAACATAATTTATATGTTCTTTCTTTGATACCAATCAAGCAAATTTTTCATCAAATACGTGCCTAGTAAACTTGGCCAGGTTGGTTGATTGATTTGCGGTAAGAGACTGCTCATCAATCCCTCGGCCAAGACTCGTTCATCCAGAAGGAGCGATGTCCACCAGCAATGTTCTTGGATGAGGAAAATATGTAAAAGTCAGACTCTGAAGCCAATTCCAGAGCTGAAAAAACAATTTACAGAGAAGTAAAAGTACATGAAGTGGATCGGTACATAGGTTAGAGCAGACAAGTGGATTCGCAGGGCTCAGTCGTGTCAAGAGAAAACCCTCCCATATCTAGCCCCCCCCCCTCCCCCTCCCTCTCCGTCCACCTGATTAAGGGCGAAGACAGCAACAGAGTAAAGAATATCTTCTACTCTGGAGATCAAGAACAGTAAAAGAAAAAAAGTGTAAAAATGTAATGGCCCTCAGTTGGATCATCATAAATAAAACAAAATGAGAGAAATAGTTAAGGCCATATATGGGCATGTTCCAGGGCTCTGTATGCAAAGAGGGCAGGCACGCCCCCAACCATGCCATCCCCAATCCATCATATGCAAAACATTACATAGGATGATGACACCTACTAATCGACAGAGTGATATTCCTAAAATGGGGAACAGGTTGCAGCAGAAAGAGAGGCAAACTATCTAAAAGCACTTAAAACAGAGTAAAGGAGGGTGGCAGAGGTAGCAGACAAAGGAGGCATGGTCGAGGGTACGAGATGATGGCAACCCCAACCACCCTGCCACTGCGGTAGTTTAAAACATTATATCTGAGAATAAAAACCACTATCACAGAGAAAAAGGAGAACCAGCTCAATCGTCCAAAAGTTGTCTGCGAAGAGAAGAGGCATAGATTCAGAAGACCACACTTAACATGGAGAGCCAGGAGGAGGTGGCATTCAACCAGGATATAGGCAACTGTCAGTTAGGCTCCACAAGCACAATGCAGGGGTGACTCATCACATAAAATTGAACTATGGGTTACTCTATTATGACCAATGCAGAAGTGACACATAGTGCTGGATTCTTTCTGGGAGGATAGGAAGGAGGAGCACCATGCAGCAGCGGTCTTCTCAATATCGCAAAACCCTATTAGAGGGCACAGGATTGTCAAAGCGAACGGGGGGGGCAAGTAGTCGCTTCTCTGTCCAAATGGTCTGCTAGTTCATTTTCCAGGATACCCACATGACTCAGGGCCCAGAAAAAAACAACTGAGCAGGCTGCATGATTAAGTTAAGAGAGAAGGTGGTGAATAGCAGGGATCACAGAGTAACAAATGTAACAATGGTCAATAGCCTACAGACTGCTAATTGAGCCACTAAATACTGAAATGCAGTCAACAGAGGGCCATTTAATAAAATGGAGGGCTGTGTTAATGTCCATCAGCTCCACTGTAAAAACACTGCATGTTCCCAGCAACTAGAGGTGTTACTGACATGCGGGAGGAGCAAAAATATATCCCAGACTATCCATGGTTTTAGGGCTGACAGTGTACTAGACAGTAGCACCCTGATGCTCCTGAAGGACTGAAAGGAACAGATGATGAAAGGTTCAAAAATGGTTCAAATGGCTCTGAGCACTATGGGACTTAACTTCTGAGGTCATCAGTCCCCTAGAACTTAGAACTACTTAAACCTAACTAACCTAAGGACATCACACACATCCATGCCCGAGGCAGGATTCGAACCTGCGACCGTAGCGGTAGCGCGGTTCCAGACTGAAGCGCCTAGAACCGCTCGGCCACACCAGCCGGCATGATGAAAGGTCATGCGGGTGATACACCTTAGGTCCTCTAAATAGACTGGTTCTGATTTGTGTCCCAGGTACTGGCCAAAGGGCCATGTGTGAAAAAAAATTAGGGGAGTACTTTCTAAGAAGGGTAGGCGGAGCTTCTTGCAGAGGGCTTTAAGGCACATTATGATCGGTACTTCCACCTAGGGAGATGGGAGGTGGGGGAGGGGGGCAGTTGAGGGGGTCAATGTTCCTCTTATGCAGAAATAACATAATATATTGGGCAATCATGAAATTGTCAAACAGCAATTGCATAGGTCACTAAGAGTTGGTACAATTGAAACTGAAGAGGCAAGATCCCCACTTCGTCAAGAAACTGCTTGTGGGACTAGTTTGGAAGAGCCAGTGGCGAGCTAAACCCCACAGTGATGCATTGGGTCTAACAATTTCGATACTGAAGGTGCCGCAGAGCCATAAACTTGTCAAAAATAATCCAAGCAAGACTGGACCAATCCCAAGAGTTGTGTGCAAGAAGCAGAGAGTGTTAAGTTTTTGCAATAAGTCAGTCTTTAGTTGACAAGCATGGGGCAGCCAAGTCAGCTTATTGTCAAGGAGGAGTCCCCAATATCAGGACTGTGCAACAATGTCCAAGAGCTGCATGCCCAAGAAGAATTCTGCGTCGGGACAGACCACGGTATGATGACAAAAATGCATGACCTGTGTTTTTGCAAGAGAGAACTGGAAATCATGGGAAAATGTCCAAGCAAAGGGGCTTCGGATGGTGTTTCAGTGATGGCATCCAGCTATGGCTACAAAGTGGAAGCAATATCAAATACAAATGCATCAATGCTGAGTGTGTGGGAGACCAGAGGTCTGACCAAGGTCACTAGCCATTGATGGCAATGAGAACGAGTGTAAAACTCACACGGAGCCCTACAGTATACCCTACGCTTGTACTACTGGAGAGCTGAATGAAGTATCAACTCTAACCTGGAACAACAAGTGGCATAAAAATTGACAAATCAAGATGGATGACTAAGTAAAATGTGATAGCAGCAGGTGGGGGTGTATGCCTTACATAGATAAAAAAAGACTGCAATGACGTGTTGGCATTTAAAAAAAGCCTGTTGGATTGCTGTTTCCAACCATACCAGATGTCTCTGATTGTCCCTCCCAGTATCCACACTGACAGGGAAGCAAAAGGTCATAAGGTTTAAGTACTCAACATAACTCTGGGCAACTATCCTTTCAAGCAGTCTGCAGAGCACATTGGTGAACCTAATTGGCCAGTAACTGTCAATGGATGTTGAGTTATTGTCCTGATTAAGGATTGGAATGAGGATACTATGAGCCAAATACGCTTAAGGCCAAGGACATAGAGCCATTGAGTAACAGTCAGATAATGTATCATCCGAATGGAAACGCCGTCAGTGCCCGGGGTTATATCATGAGGTGAGGCAAGAGCCTGAAGCAGTTCGCTGTCCGGACAGTGACTGGTTCATTATATAATTTGGCATGCACAGGGACAAAGGAGAGGGGGCTGTCTTCAATATGTCACTTATGCATCCAGAAGGCAGCCGCATAAGAAGCAGACACTGACATTGTTGGAAAGTGGATTGTGAGGTGTTAGTCAAGAGCCAACATGTTCATACAGAGACCACTCAAAGGAAGAGGCCCAATGCAGTTGTGGATCTTTGGCAGCCCCAGAAGCCCAGGAAGGATGGCCCACACCTGGAATGAAGAGGCGTACATTTCCAGGGAGGAGACACAGTGCTAGACAGTGAGCATTACGACAAAACTGGTTAAAGGTGATAAGGTTGTTCTGTGAAGGACGTCGCTTGAAACATGCAGGACTCTTCAGCAATCCTGAACAGCTATTACAATGTCTTCAGTCCATGGCGGCGATGAAGGGGACCTGTAGAATGGGGAATGTCAGTTCCAGCGGCGTGAGCCATAGCATTGGAGAGATCTCTCACAACCTCGTTGATGCTATCTGACAGAGAGGATCAAAGGTAACAGCAGAGGCATACATTTGTCAATTAGTTCTTTGATGCAAACAACATGGTAGTCGGTCCATCTGGCGGTGTCAATGAAGTGACAGGACAATTGGAAAGTGGTACTGTCACAAAGATTGTCATTTAGTGACCAATGTACTGAATCCACGAGATTGAGGGAAGAGATCTATAGCTCAGAAGGCGCCTTGGGCAACCCTAAGGTGGGTAGGAGTGCCATCATTGAGGAGGCACAGATCACGATTGGTAAGAAACTGGTTAGTTAGAAGGCCCCTACCAGATGAAGTTATAACCCCCCCCCCCCCTCCATAGGGACTGGTAAGCATTGATGTCCTCAAGTAGGAGAAAAGGGAGCAGGGGGTGGGGGAGGGGGGGGGGGGTACTACTGAGCTAAGGTGGTCAACTCACCTTAAGTAAGTGGCCTGCAAGAAGTGAATAAACATTGTGAATGGTGATCCTGCATTTGCATCTGCACTGTTATTACTTCCAGCATAATACAAAGGGGAATCCACTCTCTGACATCTGTGTGAACCAATGTACAAAACCCTCCAGATACCCTTTCAGGCCCAGCCCAGGATCACAGAATGCATGACAACCACAGAGCTTTGGGAAATGGTAATCGATGAAGTATATTTCTTGTAGACCAAAACAAATTGCAGGAGAAGATGAAATATAGTGTTGTAGTTGTGGCAGGTGACAGTAATATTCATTACAGTTCCACTGAATATTTATGTTATGGGTGTCAATTTAGGTGTGAAGGGTGGATGATCACTGTCTGTTACTGATGGGAATGGAATCACATCAACGAGCATTGATTCACAATCCAACAGAATGGGGAGATCTAGTGCCTCTGGGGCCAATGGAGTAACCTTGTCCCAATTCTTCTTCTTCTTCTTCTTCTTCTTCTCCTCCTCCTCCTCCTCCTCCACCACCACCACAGCCTTTGGTGGCTGTGATTCTTGCAAGGGCCTAACTGCAACGAGCGTGGGGACAGATGAAGAGTGAGCAACCCTGGGACCCACAGGCTGTGCTTCCTTCTGCCATTGACTGGCATCGGGCCTCTGATCTGTGAGTTTCCAGGATGAGCGGTCCTGAGATGGTACCCAGACACTAGTAAATGATGGAAGAGGAAGCGCTTCATGGGTGATGGGACGAAATGTTTCATGTCTTATCTGTGCGCCTGTGCTTCAATTTTTTTA
This sequence comes from Schistocerca serialis cubense, assembly GCF_023864345.2. Taxonomy (NCBI): domain Eukaryota; kingdom Metazoa; phylum Arthropoda; class Insecta; order Orthoptera; family Acrididae; genus Schistocerca; species Schistocerca serialis. Next base: position 246,558,296 of record NC_064642.1, read on the forward strand.
CAGGAGGACATTCCCTTCAAAAGCTACGATAAAGGCATCTGTATCTGTTCAGTTATCTCTGGAACCTTTCTGGATGCACAGGACAAAATGTACACTTTGCTGCTTGAACTTGTTTACAGCTCCATGTCTGTTTGAAGAGTAAGGCGATGATTCTTTGGACAATATTTAAAGAAGTGTGTGGAATAATGGTTGCTGGTACGTCACATACTTTTGTCTGCCTGAAGAGCTGTAGACTGTGCAGCAGGGAAGACTCAATAGCAATCCACTGCACATTTTTCCCAATGACTCAGCTTCTCCAAATTTCTTGAATATGTTCCACAAAAAGTAATGGCTTTGTCACATTAAATGCACCCCCAGCAACTTGAGTACGTACTAGGTATTGGATAAATTGTTTTGGTTCTAGACATCTGGCTTGTGCCAATTCCCATGGGATAGCCAGGGTATGATTATAACTGTCCACATTGAAATTTCTATTACTGTCTGAAGAAATGGCCGGATCACAACAGCAATTGTTTTAGTGTAATTTAATATGTTTCATGTGCGAAACACCTTCCCTGATGGCACCTACTCCAATCGTGGGCTCTCTCCGCAGGTGCCACCCAGTCGTAGCAAAGGCTATGTGGCACAATGTCTATTGCTAGGAGTCCTGATGCCCCAGGACAATGGGCATCTTTTTCTTTGTCATGCATGGGCAACTAGCAGCTCAAGAATCAGCAGTGTGGCCCTATGTTATCAGTGGGTCAACCAAAAGGGTACATAAGAACATCACTATGCAAGAATGGCTAAGACGTTGCTCTGAAGTCACGGTGTATATGTGGACAATAAACAAAAATTCCTGGGTTTTCTGGTTAAAAATACACTTTTTCCCAGACGAAAATATGCTTTTTCTGTGTTAAGTGACAGTATACTTTTCCTCAGAGCTGTAAAATTTACCATTCCTTTGAATGGTGAAAGTTTTACTTTTGCTTTTGTCAGCTAATCATAGTTCATGTCACAGGATCTCACCAGCTAATGACAACAGATATTCAAAGCACAGGACATATGATGTAGTCAGCCAGTGGCAAACATCACTGTTAAGTGAAAAACTTATGGTTTAAATTAATACACATATAGTATACCTACATGATAAGCTAAGCTTTCACATATAATATTGGTCTTTTTTGTGTGTTGCTCTTTACAAACACAAATGTGCCAGTAAGATTATAAACAATGGCATAAATGGCTGGTCTTCTCAGATCCAAATTTTTCAGTGTGGCTGGTCCTCAGGATACTAAGATTTGAATGAGAATCAAATGCTCAGTGATTTAAGAAATTTAGTGTACATTTTCACGGATAACAAAATTCATCTTTCATAAAAGGAAATTTACTTTGAAAGTAACACTTCTCAAACTGCCAGTCACAATATTTCCCTTGACCTGTTAGAAGTAGGTGTGTTTGAGTAGTTGCCAGAGAGCACCACAAAACATGGGTTACTGCGCTTGTGTAGCTACGATGATGTACTCTGCTCATTAATGCCTTTCATCGCATTTCTGTTTGGAATTTCATATGTACAGGGGCATCATATGACATGTGCAGCACAGCAGCATGTTGTTCGGAGGGGACATACAGGATCATTGTACTTACGACAATTGTTTCATCATTTCCTATCCAGATAAGGAATGCAAAATAAGAAAGCAGTCCTTGGCATAATATTCATTTCAGAACTAGACTCTACTACTATAGCCAAATATGTTGCTATCTGGTGACTTTATCATAGATTTTTTTTAATTTTTTTTTTTTTTTATTCGTAGTCTGCAATGCTGTTATGTAGCACTTCCAGTCAGGTTTACATCCACACAGCACTGCAAAAAACTACTAAGAAGGAATACAAATTTCTTGGAAAAAAAGCCACCAAAACAGATGTTTGTATACATCAGAACTAAGGACAATAAGTTTTTGATGACTTTTTCGAACTGTATAAAAAATTAACACAATTATCTGTGGAGCCAAGAGACCGTATAACTGGCAGTTTTTATTCAACTTCAGAAGTAAATATAAAGCCTTGTGGGGAGTTGCAATGATAACACACAGTGTAAAGTCAAGTCTAGTGGAGGTACCAGACAAGTGTTGAGACATGTCTTGTAGTTGAAAAACATTATGTTTCGTGGATGGCAGATTTGTAAAATTCTGCTGAGGCTTTCAGTATATTTGAAACAAAACATTTTATTCATTACCACTGACCAAATTTGCCTGCTTCACCTTCAAGTGAACATTTACGTATGTTCGTAAGTATACAGCATTAAGAGTGCTTACTATATGACATAAAAGGAACAGGACATCAGAGAATATGCCAAGAGCATCAGAATTTCGTAAACCATACTGAAATGCACAATTTGGCTTAAAGTGCACACTCATATGTCCAAATTCATACTGAAGTAGGTACCTACTTGGTATTAGCTTTTCAGTGTGGTTTTCAAGATGCCAATTTCCTTGGAGAACCAGTGCTGCATTATCTCGTGTTTGGTTCTTTCTTACGATATAATGCCAGAAAATGAAAATGTGCACTTTCAAGTCAGCAAACAGTTGAACCAGCCAATAGTGTTGTTGAAGCACTTCATTTCAAATAAACTGACTGTCTTTACAGAAAAGAATATTAAAAGCCAAATTTCAAACAATGGAAACTCCAGGTAGGATTGTCAATAATGTAGGAAAAAGACAGATTGCTTCTTACTGTAAAAAAGACATGTCAATATGCAGACAGGCACAAGTAAAAGACAGCAACATATAGTATTTGTAAATTGAAGGCAGATCACTACTATCAGCTGCAGTGGGACATTACTCACAATCAGCGGCGACAAACCAAAATGTGTACCAGAACGAGATTCGAACCAGAGATCCCCTGCTTACGACGCAGGTGTGGTAACCATTGCGCCATCCGGAACACAGCGTTATCGCAACTGCACAGACTGTCTCGGTATGCATCGTGGTCAATCCACACTCCCATTGAGCACCACCTATCTGTTGCGTCCTGCATCTGGATCTTCTACATGGTGATACTTGTGGCAAGGGGGTGGGACTGGGAGTGGCATAGGGATGGATTAGGATGTCGTGGAGGTTTGGTGGGTGACAGAACACCACTTTAGGTGGGTGGGTAGTACCTTAGGATGTGTCTCATTTCAAGTCATGATGATAGGTAATCAAAGCCCTCTCTCCTCTGTGGCTGGTTCTTTAGCAAACTGACAAAAATAACATCATTGTTCTGCAAGGCAATTAAAGCTTGATTGCCAATAACTTGAAAATAAAACAAAATCATAAAACTGCAACTAATAACATATTTGTCTTTTGTAATTGTTGTTGTTGGTGTGGTCATCAATCTGAAGACTGGTTTGATGGGGCTCTCTTTGCTACTGTATCCTGTGCAAGCCTCTTCATCTCTGAATAACTAGTGCAACCTACGTACTTCTGAATCTGCTTAAGGTATTCGTCTCTTGGTCTACTGCTAAACGATTTTCACCACCCACACTAAGTTGGTGAGCCCTCAATGTCTTAGAATGTATCCTATCAAAGAAATCTTTCTTCTAGTCAGGTTGTGCAACCAAATTTCTTTTCTCCCCAGTTCTATTCAGTACTCATCATTTGTTATGTGATCTACCCATCTACTATTCAGCCTTCTTCTGTAGCATCATATTTCAAAAGCTTCTATTCTCTTCTCATGTAAACTGTTTATCATCCATGTTTCACTTCCATACATGACTATGTTCCGAGCAAATACTTTTAGAAAAGACTTTCTAACACTTAACTCTATACTCAATGTTCACAAATTTCTCTTCTTGAGAAATAATTTTCTTGCCATTGTTAGTCTACATTTTACATCCTCTCTACTTCGGCCATCATCAGTTGTTTTACTGTCCAAATAGCAAAACTCATCTATTACTTTAAGTGTCTCGTTTCCTAATCTACTTCCCTCAGCTTAGCCTGATTTAATTCATCTACATTTCATTATTATTGTTTTGCTTTTTTATATTCATCTTATATCCACCTTTGAAGACACTCTACATTCCATTCAACTGCTCTTGCAAGTCCTTTGCTGTCTCTCACAGAATTACAATGTTATTGGCAAACCTCAAAGTTTTTATTTCTTCTCCCTGAACTTTAAATTATTACTATAAATTTTTCTTTGGTTTTCTTTGTGGCTTGTTGATTGAATAACATCGGGGATAGGCTACAAACCTGTTTCACTCCCTTCTTAACGACTGCTTCCCTGCCATGCCCTCGATTCTTATAACTGCCGTCTGGTTTCTGTAGAAGTTCTAAACAGCCTTTCAGTCCCTGTATTTTACCTCTGTTACCTTCAGAATTTCAAAGAGAATATTCAAGGCAACATTGTCAAAAGCATCCTCTAGTCTACAAAAGTTATAAATGTAAGTTTGCCTTTTCTTATCTTCTAAGATAAGTCATAGGGTCAGTATTGCTTTGTGTATTCCTACATTTCTCCGGAACCCTAACTGATCTTCCCCAAACTCGGCTTGTACTAGTAGTTCCATTCTTCTGTAAAGAATCCATATTAGTATTTTGCAACTATGACTTATTAAACTAATAGTTTGCTAATCTTGACACCTGTCAGCACCTGCTTTCTTTGGAATTTGGATACTACACTCTTCTTGAAGTCTGAGGGTATTTCACCTGCCTTGCACACCAGATGTAACAGTTTTGTTATGGACTGCTTTCCCAAAGCTACCAGTAGGTCTGACAGAATATTGTCTACTCCTGGAGCCATTTCTTCACTTAGGTCTTTCAATGCTCTGTCAAATTCTTCTTGCACTATCATGTCCCTCATCTAATCTTCATCTATATCCTCTCCCATTTCTATAATTTTGCCTTGAAGTTCACCTTCCTTGTATAGACCCTCTATACATCCCTTCCACCTTTCAGCTTTCCCTTCCTTGCTTAGGAGTGGTTTTCTGCCTGAGATCTTGATATTCATACTACTCCTCCTCGTTTCTTCAAAAGCCTCTTTAATTTTCTGTAGGCCGTATCTATCTTTCCCCTAGTGAAATATGCGTCTAAATCCTAACTCTTTTTTGACGATTGTATTTCCTTCCGCCAGCTTCATTTGCTGCATTTTTATATTTCTACTCTCATCTTTAATTTCAATAACTCGTGTCACCCAAGGATTTCTACTAGGCATTATCATTTTTTCTATTTTATCCCCTGCTGCCTTCACTATTTTATCTCTCAAAGCTACCCATTCATCTTCCTAATACTTCCTCGACAACCTCTTGTTCTTTCAGCTTATACAGATCTGATCTCCTTAATTTTCTACCTTTTTGCAGTTTCTTTAGTTTTAATCTACAGTTCATAACCAATAAATTGTGGTCATGCCTTAAAATTTGAAATCTGGTTCCAAAATCTCTGTCTTACAATTATATAATAAATCTGAAACCTTTCGATGTCTCCACATCTCTTCCATGTATTCAACCTTCTTTCATGAATCCAGCACCAAGTGTTAGTGATGATTACGTTATGATCTGTGAAAAACTCTATTAGGCACATTCCTCTTTCATTCCTTTTCCCCAGTCCATATTCACCTACTATTTTTCCTTCTCTTTCTTTTCCTACTATTGAATTCCAGTCCCCCATCACAATTAAATTTTCGTATGCCTTAACTATCTGAATAACTTCTATTATTTTAACATACATTTCTTCAATCACTTCAGCATCTGCAGAGCCTAGTTGGCATGCAGACTTGTACTACTGTGATGGGAGTGGGTTTCGTATCTATATTGGCTACATAATGCATTCACTATGCTGTTCAGAGTAGCTTACCCGCATTCCTATTTTCTTATTCGTAATTAAACAACTCCTGCATTACATCTAACTTCAATCTATTCATTTCCTTTTTTAAATTTTCTAATCTACCTACCAGATTAAGGGATCTAACATTCCATGCTGCAATTCAAAGAAAGCCAGTTTTGTTTCTCCTGATGACAACATTCTCCTGAGTAGTTCCCACCTGGAGATCCGCATAGGGGACTATTTTACCTCTGGAATATTTTACCCAGGAGGATGCCATCATCATTTAACCATATAGTAAAGCTGCATGTCCTCAGGAAAAATTATGGCTGTAGTTTCCCCTTACTTTCGGCCATCTGCAGTACCAGCACAGCAAGGTAGTTTTTGGTTTATGTTCGAAAGCCAGATCAGTTAATCATGCAGATTGTTGCCCCTGCAAATACTGAAAAGTGTGCTGCAGCTCTTCAGGAACCACATGTTTGTCTGGCCTCTCAACAGATACCCTTCCGATGTGGTCGCACATATGGTTCGGCTATCTGTATCACTGAGGCAAGCAAGCCACCCCACAAATGGCAAGGTCCATGGTTCATGCAGGTAATTATGTGAATATATTTTGATTCAATTGATAGCTCCTGCCCACAGAAATCCATTTTGTTTTCATTTGACATGAGAGCTGTAAACAAAGAGAAGACAGCAAATTCACAAAACATAAACATGGGTCATGTGGAGGTTATCCCTCTGTACCCCTACAATTGAGACTGCTCTGTGCATGCATGAATCTGCCAGCTTGAGCATGGCAGAAAAATTTTTCTGGGTAACATCTGGCTGCTTGCTGCTACTGCCTGTACAGCTAACAGCCACACTTCAAGTGGCTGAAAGTGGGAGAAGGTGCCGCTCATACGTAACTTCAGCTCTGCCCATGAGGGAGAGCTCACTGGCAACTGCTCAAACGAACCTAATGTAAACAGTTGTGAGGTCAAGCTCATCGAAAGTAGTTTGTAGTTGTGAGGTATTGCATAGTCTTCATCTTAAAGCATTTGACACATTTTACTGTTGGCAGTCAGTTTGTTGTTGAAAATGGTACATTTCCTTGGCAATTAATTTTTTTTTATTTTATTGTTATTCTTTCAGTTATGTTTCATTGCTGCAGTATTACTCTATAGTAGCGGGATAAAGTAAAATTCTTTGTTAGGGTAAATCCTTATCAGTCAGAATTACAAAAATTTAACTGAAAACTACAACAATGTAAATCCACAGAATTCTGAAAAATTCCTGGGTTTTCTCGATTTTCTCTCAGATGAAAAAATTCCCCGTTTTTTCCCATATTTCCCAGTGCGTGTACACCATGTGAAGCACAGTTAAGAGACTATGCAAGTATCGTGCCCAGATGATCTTCAACATTGCACATAGTAGGTGCTATTTAATATGTTCTTCTCCAGTCACTCCACAGTACAAAAAAAATTTTGGAAAATGGTCAAACCCAGAAGGGGACAAAAAATTACTTCAGCCAAAAGATGACAAATCAATAAATATTCTGACAAAGGAAAGCAAAACATTGGGAGTAGCTGTGTCAACATCTACATCTACATCTACTTGGATACTCTGCAAATCACATTTAAGTGCCTGGCAGAGGGTTCATCGAACCACCTTCACAATTCTCTATTATTCTAATCTTGTATAGCGCGCGCAGAAAGAATGAACACCTATATCTTTCCATATGGGCTCTGATTTCCCTATTTTATTGTGGTGATCGTTCCGCCCTACGTAGGTCGGTGTCAACAAAATATTTTTGCATTTGGAGGAGAAAGTTGGTGATTGGAATTTCGTGAGAAGATTCAGTCGCAACGAAAAACGCCTTTCTTTTAATGATGTCTAAGAGATTTGAAAGTACACGGGAAATGACCGAAAATGTGAAATTACAAGATGTAACACTAAGTGGACAAAATAAATAAATGAATGAATGTTTTGGGTGAGGTGGGAGGTTGTGAAAGGGAGAACCTCCCCCAGTTGGCTTTGATACCTTTCCCTGTCATCTGTTATACATCTAGTACTAACTTTTCACTTTAATTCTGAGTAAGACTACATGAAACTATGTTCTGAACATGAAACTATGTGTGAGCGCAGTTAATGCAAAAGCAGGGACATCAAGCTAAAAGTCTGTTTCCCTCACAATAATTATTAGTAGTATGTATTATTACTTTATCATTTAGGTACATACCTTCCTGCAATGATTTTCTGAGCTAAGTGTTTGATATTTGAACCCTTGAAAGGCGGCCTGAGGGAACAAAGTTCATAAACAATACACCCAAGCGACCACACATCAGATTTTTTGCTGTATGTGCCACCCATTATAACCTCCTGAAATAAGAGAGACTAATTAGTAGCAACTACCATTTACATATGCCATAGATTAGTCTACACAGTTCACAAAACCTTCTTCAGCTGTCAGGTGAGAGAATTCACCTGTGACACTTATTCAGCCAGCAGTCTGATACTGTAATATACATGGGAAAAATGCAGTGAAAAACATGTGTATAAAGTGGGTGATGGTACTAAATTATGTACCTGTATTTATAGCCAACTGGATAGACTTTTTTATCTATTGAATTTTATGTAACCAATTATAATATTTTTTAAACATTGATTACTTCCATTGATACATATTCATAGCCAGAACAACAAATCAAAGCCTGAGAGGGGGGGGGGGGGGGGGGGGGGGGTGGGGAAGGTGTCTTTTTTTCTATTACTTGTTTGGGAAATGAAGCCACATTGATCATCCTCTCATGTTGGATGCTTGGTCCTGACAATCGGCTCTCCATGGTGGTGTGGCTGTGTATGCTACCAATATTTTCAATATTCATATCAGCGAATTAAATTTATTAATTCACAAACACAGAAAAGAGCTTCCAACACCAGAAAGATGATTACGTCAAAGCCATGCCAAGCATTAGGAAAACTGCCTAACAGAAGTATTGTGTCTATTTAGATTTACACTTGGCTGCTTTGGAGTAACTAAATGTAGATTAAATTTTCATTTCGGTGTACCCAAGCTCAGATGATGGTCTTGGAAACTCTATATCCTGAACTGGAACCACCTTTATTATTGACATGGATGGAGCAAAAAAACTGTGTGTGGTGATTTGAAAGTGCATGTATAAGAAACAGTTAATATTGAGAGACAATTTAACTGATGATTCCAGATCACAGTGGATTAATTATACACATTATGAAAGATTACAAGCCTTCAGCATATGCAGATATCAATGACAAGAAAATTATTTTTGAACTTGCAAAACCACCCACCACTACAATAAACATACGCTTTTTCCTCTGTTGATTTCCCACGCAGTGAGACTACACCATACTGAGAGAAAGAGAGAGAGAGAGAGGGGGGGGGGGGGAGAAATTTGTAGAGAGAGAGAGAGAGAGAGAGAGAGAGAGAGAGAGAGAGAGAGAGAGAGAGAGAGAAGGGGGGGAGGGGGGGAATACCAACAGCTTCTGCAGTGGCCAAAGTAATAGAATTTGTACTGAAAAATCAATTTCTCAATTATTTTGAAGATGACATGTCACAGATTATACAACATAGATTTCAGAAAGGGAAGCCCATTGATATGGGAGTGTCTGCTCTGGTATGAAAATAGATGAAGAGCAAGAACCTATATCAATAACATTTACTGACTTACGTACATCTGACTGCATATCACATTAAACCTTTTTAAGAAAGCTGAAGTGCTATGATGCTAGTGGTGTTGCCCTGACAAATTTAGAAAACTGGCAACAGATTGTATCTATACAAGTGTCATGCAAACAGATGCTAGAATATAGCAACCTAAGGGAACCACTTTTAGGCCTCTCCTATTCCTAATATTCTACATGACTTGTGCTGCAATGAGCAGATATGTTTGATTGCATATGACACAACTTTATTATCTAGTCGATTTGAAGGTTTTGTGTTAGGCAGCAAGAATGTCCTACTACTTCTGTAGAGGGCAGTGACACATAATTTTAATTATTAACAAAAAATTAGAAACTGGACTGTTACAGACATTATCTTCATCCAGCTGGGAGTAGTGCATCTTCGGTCAATATCTATATCTATATCAATACTTTGCAATTCATCTTACGGAGTATGGTACCCAATACCACTGCTAGTCATTTCCTTTCCTGCTCCACTTGTAAATAGAATGAGAAAAAAAAAGACTATCTATATGTCTCCGTATGAGTCCTAATTTCTCGTATCTTATATTTACTGTCCTTGCACAAAATGTATGTTGGAGGCAATAGAAGTTTTCTGCAGTCAGCTGCAAATACCGGCTCTCTAAATTTTCTCAATAGTGTTCCTCGAAAAGAATGTCGCATTCCCTTCAGAATTCCTGTTTGAGTTCCTAAAGAATCTCTGTCACACTTGTGTAGTGTTTGAACCTACAGTAACAAGTCTATCAGCCTGCCTCTGAGTTTCTGTGTGTCTTCCATTAATATGATCTGGTACAGATCCCAAACACTCAAGAAGTACTGAAGAGTAGGTCACACTAGCGTCCCACATGCTGTCTCCTTTACAGCAGAACCACACTTTCCAAGGAGTCTCCCAATAAACCGAAGTCAACCATTAACCTTTCTTACTACAATCCTCACATGCCCGTTCCATTTCATATTGCTTCTTTGCAATATTACTCCCAGATATTTAAACGGCGTGACTGAGTCAAGCAGGACACTACTAATGCTGTATTTGAACATTGTGGGTTGGTTTTACCTACTCCGCTGCATTAACTTGCCTTTTTCAATATTGAGAGCTAGTTGCCATTCATCACACGAACTAGAAATTTTTTCTATGTCACCTTGTATCCTCCAACAGTCACTCAACGATGACATCTTATTGCACATCACAGCATCATCAGCAAACAACTGCAGACTGCTGCCCACCCTGTCCGCCAAATCATTTATGTATATAGAGAACAACAGTGGCCCTGTCACACTTTTCTGGGTCACTTCTGAAAATTTATTATATTCAAACTGAAATTATGTTCCAGGAGTCTGCAGCAAAACAATGTTAGGGATATTGGTCTGTAATTTTGTGGGTCCAGTATTTTGCCCTTGGAGAAGTCACTCGCACTTTTTTCCAGTTGCTTGGATCTTTGCACTGGGTGAAAGATTCACAATAAGTGCAAACTAAGTAAGGGGCCAATGCCATAGAGTACTCTTTGAAAAATTGAAATGGGTTCCATCCGGAACTGGTGACTTATTTGTTTTCAACTCCTTCAGTTCCTTCTCTACAAGAGAGACTGTTATTGTAAAACGTGAACTTTCACAGCTGGAAATGTCACAGTTAATAAAATGTTCCAGGCTATTATGTCGTGGTAAAATGGATTTCACCTCAAAACCCAAAGTTTCGTCCCCATCTGCGGACAGATGGGGATGCTTATTACTATGTCGTGTGTGTGTTGGGGCTTATGGGCACTCAACTATTACTATGTCATCCATGTCTGTTCGTTGGTCACAGGACGGTATGGTTGTACAATTCTCCTGCGTGAACAGTTTCTTGAACATGAAATTTAAAACTTCGGCTTTCGTTTCGCTATTTTCAAGTGCCACACCAGACTCGTCAACAAGTGACATGAACCCATGTAGTGATTTTACATATGACCAGAATTTTCTCAGGTTCTTCGCCATATCTTTTTCTGAGGTATGATGGTGGTGGTAACTGTATGCTTTGGGCATAGATTTTTTTCACAAATGCACGAATCTCTACTAACCTTCGCTTGTTGTCATTTGCATGTTATTTTTTGAACCAAGAGTGCAACAGCCTCAGTTTCCTCAGTAGTTTCCAAATCTCATTATTAAACCATGGTGGGTCTTTCCAATCCTTAATCCATTTATTAGGCACATAATTCTTTAGACCACAATTTACCATCTCCTTAAATTCTGCCAATAATTTCTCTAAGCCTATTTTTGGAATTAAGTGACATCACAGAGTTGACAAATCCTTTGGTTGAGACCGTCTACTCAGCTCCAAACAAAAGGACCCCGATGAACTCTGGCAACAATGCTGCAAACTGCGAGAGCTGCTTGCATCTCATGAGTGAGGCCACTAGTCTTAAGCACTCCCACCAGCCACCTATATGAATCGAGGATGCCTTCAGAAACCATGTGACAGGTGCCAACTTGAGCCACAACTTGCAGATGACTGCACCCTGCATGCTCAATAGTTGCAGGCAAGGCCACCTCCACATCTCGTCTTAAATTCCTTTAATTACATAAAGAAAACTAGGAAGCCTTTAATATCAGGCATGAAAACCACTTTACAATGTTCTAAAATTGTCAGTTATCCAAAACATGACAGCTTTCCTGTAGCAGGAATAAGTACGTTTAATATGCTCCCTCCTGAAGCTGAGTTCTCACTACTGGAAAAGTTTAGACCAAAATTCAGGATACTATTTAAAACGTTGACCTCTGTTATCAGTTAATAATTTTTTTAGACTGATGTCAGAGAGCGGACCTGTGGAACAGCTAGAGAATGCACCTAAATCTGATAAAGTTAGTTAGTTATGTTCCATGGATCATTTAGCACGATGTATCAGAATGACTGTAAATTAATTTGTGCATACGGTTACATTCTGAACATTTCTAAGGTTTTTTTCCTTAATTTTCTCTCTCTCTCTATTTTACAAAAAGAAAAAAGATGGAGGGCTGTGAGTTAGTAATTCCTACCCACCATCTTCTACACATTACAGTAACAGAAATTCTTTTACAGAATAGGAGTTGTGAAGGGCAATCTTTCGCAGTTTGTTATCATTTCTATTTTGTTGTCTGTTAGACATTTTACATCACTGGGTAAGTCATCAAAAATTCTTGTTGCAGAATTGTAAGTCATCAAAAAGTTTTGTTGTAGCATTGTGCACCATCTTTTGTGCTTTAGACAACCTTAATGTGGAGTAATGAATGCCATTTTTCCTTCTGGTATTTTAATTATGTACCTCATTGTTCCTTTTGAACTGTAATGGATTATTTACAACATACTTCATGAGGGAATACATACAGTTTGAAGCAGTAGTCAGAATGTCGGACTCTTTAAACAGATGTTTACAAGACGATCATGGGTGAGCACCACATATTATGCTCACAGCACGTTTTTGTGCAGTGGAGAAGATAAGTTACCCCAGAATATTACTCCATATGGCATTATTGAATGAAAACATGAAAAAGTGTCAACTTACTGATATGTCTCTCCCCAAGATTTGCATCGATTCTAAGTGCAAATGTGGCTGAACTAAGTTGTTTTAGGAGTTCTAAAAGATTTTCATCAATATGGATCCTTAAGATTTTGAAGTTTACATTCTATTTATGATTTCATCACCTTGCGTTACACTTATTATTGATGTTCCTTCTCTAGATTGTCACACAGATGACAAAATGGTAGATATCAAAATAGATGACAGAGGAAGAGAGAAACAATTAAAATCGCTCTAAAGAGGAAAGGCCGCTGGACCTGATGAGATACCAGTTCGATTTTACACAGAGTACGCGAAGGAACTTGCCCCCCTTCTTGCAGCAGTGTACCATAGGTCTCTAGAAGAGCATAGCGTTCCAAATGATTGGAAAAGGGCACATGTCAGCCCCGTTTCGGGACGTCGAACAGATGTGCAGAACTATAGACCTATATCTCTAACGTCTATCAGTTGTAGAATTTTGGAACATGTATTATGTTCGAGTATAATGACTTTTCTGGAGACTAGAAATCTACTCTGTAGGAATCAGCATGGGTTTCGAAAAAGACGATTGTGTGAAACCCAGCTCGCGCTATTCGTCCACGAGATTCAGAGGGCCATACACACGGGTTCCCAGGTAGATGCCATGTTTCTTGACATCCGCATGGCGATCGATACAGTTCCCCACAGTCGTTTAATGAACAAAGTAAGAGCATATGACTATCAGACCAATTATGTGATTGGATTGAAGAGTTCCTAGATAACAGAACACAGCATGTCATTCTCAATGGAGAGAAGTCTTCTGAAGTAAGAGTGATTTCAGGTGTGCCGCAGGGGAGTGTCGTAGGATCGTTGCTATTCACAATATACATAAATGACCTTGTGGATGACTTCGGAAGTTCACTGAGGCTTTTTGCGGACGATGCTGTGGTATATCGAGAGGTTGTAACAATGGAAAATTGTACTGAAATGCAGGAGGATCTGCAGCGAATTGACGCATGGTGCAGGGAACGGCAATTGAATCTCAATGTAGACAAGTGTAATGTGCTGCGAATACAGACTGAGATTCATTGGAAGAATCCTAGGGAAATGCAATCCGAAAACAAAGGAAGTAGGTTACAGTACACTTGTTCACCTACTGCTTGAATGCTGCTCAGCGGTGTGGGATCCGTGCCAGATGGGGTTGATAGAAGAGATAGAGAAGATCCAACGGAGAGCAGCACGCTTCGTTACAGGGTCATTTAGTAATCGCGAAAGTGTTACGGAGATGATAGATAAACTCCAGTGGAAGACTCTGCAGGAGAGATGCTCAGTAGCTCGGTACGGGCTTTTGTTGAAGTTTCGAGAACATGCCTTCACCGAGAAGTCAAGCAGTATATTGCTCCCTCCTACGTATATCTTGCGAAGAGACCATGAGGATAAAATCAGACAGATTAGAGCCCACACAGAGGCATACCGACAATTCTTCTTTCCACGAACAATACGCCACACACCGTCAGGTGGTTTGCGGAGTATGGATGTAGATGTAGATGTAGTACCTCTAGATGTGCAGAACTGATTATGCTGCATCTTTTTAATATTGAAGATGAGACCACTCACAGAAAAGCAGTCAATGATACTTTTAATAACTTTGTTTACCATTTCTTCTGTTTCTGTACATATGTTTGGATTGAATAAGATGCCAGAGTCATCTGCAAAAAGAACTAATTGTGATTGTTATACAGGGTGGTCCATTGATAGTGGCCGAGCCAAATATCTCATGAAATAAGTGTCAAACGAAAGAACTACAAAGAACGAAACTTGTCTAGCTTGAAGGGGGAACCACGTGGTTCTATGGTTGGCTCGATAGATGGCGCTGCCATAGGTCAAATGGATATCAACTGCGTTTTTTTTTTTAAATAGGAAACCCCATTTTTTATTACATATTCTTGTAGTACGTAAAGAAATATGAATATTTTAGTGGGACCACTTTTTCCGCTTTGTGATAGATGGCACTATAATAGTCACAAACATATAGCTCACAATTTTAGACAAACAGTTGGTAACAGATAGGTTTCTTAAATTAAAATATAGAACGTAGGTACGTTTGAATATTTTATTTCGGTTGTTCCAATGTGATACATGTATCTTTATGAACTTATCATTTCTGAGAGTGCATGCTGTTATGGCGTGATTACCTGTAAATACCACATTAATGCAATAAATGCTCAAATTGATGTCCGTCAACCTCAATGCATTTGGCAATACGTGTAACGACATTCCTCTCAACAGCGAGTAGTTCCCCTTCCGTAATGTTCGTACATGCATTGACAATGAGCTGACGCATGTTGTCAGGCGTTGTCGGTGGATCACGATAGCAAATATCCTTCAACTTTCCCCGCAGAAAGAAATCCAGGGACATTAGATCCGGTGAACGTGCGGGCCTGGTGCGGTGCTTCGACGACCAATCCACCTGTCATGAAATAGGCTATTCAATACCGCTTCAACCGCACGCGAGCTATGTGCCGGACATCCATCATGTTGGAAGTACATCAGGATTCTGTCATGCCGTGAAAGATCTTGTAGTAACATCAGTAGAACATTACATAGGAAATCAGCATACATTGAATCATTTAGATTGCCATCGATAAAATGGGGGCCAATTACCCTTCCTCCCATAATGCCGCACCATACATTAATGTATCACGAAGCAAATACCGTCCGCACTGGCGGAATGTTACGTGATACCACGTACTTATACGTTTGTGACTATTACAGCACCATCTATCACAAAGCGAAAAAAGTGGTCCAACTACAACATTCATATTTCTTTACGTATTACACGAATATGTAATAAAAAATGGGGGTTCGTATTTTAAAAAACGCAGTTGATATCCGTTTGACCTATGGCAGCGCCATCTAGCGGGCCTACCATAGCGCCATCTGGTTTCCCCCTTCAAGCTAGACGAGTTTCGTTCTTTGTAGTTTTTTCATTTGATGCTTATTTCGTGAGATATTTGGCCCAGTCACTATCAATGGACCACCCTGTATACTAGATAGAAGACTATTTACATATATAAGGAACAGTTGCGGTCCTATGGCTGAACCTTGAGGAATTCCGTATGTTGTTCCTCCCTGGTCAGAATTATGTCCCTGGACTGTCTTGCTTGAATTACTATGTACAAGAGCGTTCTTTTGGTTAGATATGACATTATCCATTGGTTGCCTGCACCATAAATCCCACAAAATGTTAATTTATCTAGGAGAATACGGTGATTCACACAGTCAAATGCCTTAGAGGGGTCACAGAAAATACTAACTGGCACTATTTTATTATTTAATGCTCATAAAACCTGGTGAGTAAACGTGTAAATGGCAGTCTCAGTAGAGCAACCCCTCTGAAACCCAAAAATGTGATTTGCTAAGGATACTATTGTTGCTAAGGTGAGATACTACTTTAGAAGACATCATCATCTCAAAAATTTTGGAGAATGACAGCAGTGAAATAGGTCAGAAGTTACTGACATCTCCCTTATCACTTTTTTTAAAGAGGACTTTAAAAATGGCATATTTCAGTTTCTCTGGAAAAATGCCTTGAGTTAGTGATGCATTACATGTTTCAGAAAGAACTAGGCTTATTACATGGGAAGAAAATTTTAACACTCTATTGAAAATATCATCAAAACCAGATGAGCTTTTATTATTGAGAGAATGTGTAATTGGTAATACGAGGGTTATTCCAAAAGTAAGGTCCGATTGATTGCCAAATTGAAACCACAGTGAACATCAGAAATGTTTTACTTGTAACAATTAGCTACACCTTTCAGCTACTTCTCTACGTAGTCGCCGTTCTGACTTAGACTTTTGTCATAGCGTTGTACCAACTTTTCAATAGCCTCATCATAGAAGGCAGCCGCCAGTGCTTTCCGCCAATTCTCCACGCTGGCCTACACCTCGTTGTCTGTGTCAAAATGTTGTCTTCAAAGACAGCGGTTCATGTGACCAGAGATGAAACTCAGGGGGAGACAATTGCGGACTGTATTGTGGGTAATCTCACATTTCCATTTGAAAACGATGCAGAAGCATCTTCATTGCCCCTGCAGAATGCGGCTGAGAATTGTCGTGAAGACGAAACAGCACGACAGTTATGTAATGTTGGCTGCATAGCTTCAGGCGAAATTTCTCACCAGGCCCTCGTACTTGGCGGCAGACACTATTTTCTAGACATCTTTACGCACTCACTGCGAGCTCAGAAATGAGAAGAGCGACATGATGCTAACTGGGGTTATACTAGAGACACTACCCAACACATCTGTGCAAAGCTTTATCGGATTTTCATAGTCGTTTCCATTTCGCGACCGATCGGACCTTACTTTTGGAATAACCCTCGTACATTCACATGATTGGATTTTATGAAAGTTACATTTTCAACATGTTGCTGTTATTTTGCTCTTTAACTGTTTGTCCCTATGCTTTCTACTATACTTGAGAATTGAGTATTAAATACATTTGCTACCTGTGATTCATCATTTATACCCCTTCCATTCAGTTCAATAGTGATGTCTTGTTCTGTGGCTGGTTGTCCTGGCACTTCACTACATTTCATATAGCCTTAAGTTTGTTGTCAGAAGTACTGATTTCTGACCTTATACCCTCTCTAACTAATTTTTAATTGTTTTTGTAGTGTGCAACTACTGCAGGATCCCTACTTCTCCTTGCCAAAAGATACATTTTCCTTTTCCTTTCACGAGATACTTTAATCTCTCTATTGATCCATTATTTTTTTACATGGCTGTTTAGTGCCCTTTCTGATTAGCTTCTGTGGAAAGCTGTTTCCAATTATATGGATTTATCATGGAATAGATTTAATTTTATGTTTGCATTTGCTTATTACATATTACATCCCATGTCATCTCCTGTAAACTATAAACACATTTGCCCTGGAGTCGTTACTTATCCTAGCTGATTTCCACTGAGAAGTATCCATACTGTAACGCATATGTTGTTTATCCTAGCTAACTGTGCATCATGGTCAGAGAGAGCATTTTAATTGCTTGCTCTGCAACAATATTATGGAAAGGACAGTTGCTACTCACCATGTAGCAGAGATGCTGAGTCGCAGATAGGCATAACGAAAAGACTTTCGGAAAATGAGCTTTACTTTCGAAGAATGCCTTGTTTGCCAAAAGCTCACTTACCAACAGTCTTTTTGTTGTGTCTATCTGCGACTCAGCTTCTCCTCTATATGGTGAGTAGCAAATATCCTTTTCATAATATTTTTATATGCCATTCTGGATTTTCCATTGTTTAACTGCTTTGTGTGTGTGATAGACAGCACAATTAGGAATACAGATTCCTCATAAATAATTCGAATTTTCCCAGTGGGGATCTACATACAGCTGCAATTAAAAGTGAACTTTTGTCAGCTTTAATTCACAAGCACACACTTGTGTGAGCTGATCACTACAAAATCTACTTATCTCAATGTTTTTGAACATGTGTTCTGTCTTAATGTATGTAGCAACTCCTCCTTTTCCTATGTTATTTCTGCATGGGGTAGGCTGAAATGGTGTAATCTTTTACATGTAACTTATGTAACATGCTTACACAGGCACATTATTATTTTTTTCAGACCTTTAAATTTTCCTGACAAGAAGCCCTTCTACCTTACTACTCATTCCTGTAATATTTTGATGAAATAAGCTAACCTTAATTTTCTATGTGTTATGAACCATTTTGTGGGGCTCTTCTGTTATTTTCACTTCTTTGAAAACAGGGTTCCTAAATCCTGATTCTAACCTAAAAATATGCCTCTCAGACACCAGTAAGCTCAAGGACCTTGATATGTGTGATGGTAGCTCCCCCCCCCCCCCCCCATATATTATCTGCAAGAAGCTCAGCCAACCTATCTGTCCCTCTTTTATTCAGTTGTAGGCAATATCTAGTATATTCTCATCTCCCAATTGTAGCAAGTGGCACAGCAGTCATACGAGATTTCATTTCACTCAGCAACAGCCTGCTCAACTCAGTGTTCACACGGTTCACAGCCGCGTTTACCCAAGGATGGTCACAGCACTGCAGGACCTCCACAAAACTCACATTTGCTTTTATAGCTGGTAGTCCCATTTCTACTGTCCTTTGCCACACTATTCCCTGCTCCACCAGCTGTAATAACCTGATCCTCTTTGCCAAAATCTTGGCGCAAATTCTCTACATCCTCTGTCACCTGGCTAAGGCTAGCACTTGGCTTCACAGTAGTTGTGACTTGATATACTCTCACTAGTTTGTTGGTTGCATGGTTTGTGGGATGGAAGGGACCAGACTACAAGGGCCATCGGTCCCCACTAATTTGTCCCATATCATCTGGCCTATACCCCTCCCATGAGTGCTACCTTGCAGCAAGGCTCTTCTCTTCCTACTCTCTTTTGGTAGTGACCTACAATGAGTTTGTTTGCTAGAAGTCTTCTGTACACTACTGTGACCTACTGCTGGGTTACACTCTTCCCCTCCTACATCAGTTAACAAGTCAAATTTATTTGTTATCGTTTGCTCAAATATAGGTGATGTTAAAGAGCTGTTCTCCTTTTGCCCACTGTTTGTTACCTTTACTCAATCTCACAGATCTATTACTCCCTTTAACCTATCTAGTTCAAATTTCACATTATCTAATTCAGCCTGAAGGGTACAAATCTTTGTCTCCTGCTCTGTGATTCTGTTGTCTTTTTTGCAAAGCCTACAGTTCCATAGGAGAGCCTCGTTGAGTTCCCCATTCAGTTCCCCACTATAGTCAAACCAGTTGTTATATTATGACTAATTTTATTATTATTAATTTAAGATGCTATCACTTTTGACTAAGTAAACTACTGAATGCCTATGTCTCATAATTATTTAGCAAAACACTCATCTTACAAGTTTTATTAATATTTTAATATATTTCTACTTTATTTCTAATTTACTTAATCTACTTTATTCCTAATTGTATGTATTCTTGAAGTGTAAAATTGACATAATTTGTCTTTCCATGACTGGTGAATGACTAAGATTTGGTAATAAAGGCATTAAAACATCTACTTCATGAAAAATTCTGTGTTTATAAAACTCAGTTTATGAAGTTTAAGCAAATACAGTATACTCACAGGACTCATGTAGTAAGGTGTGCCAACAAACGTCTGACTACAGCTACTGTCACTATTTAGAATACGTGCCAACCCAAAATCACCAAGTTTTGCATTGTTATCTGAATCTAAGAAGACATTTGCTGGTTTCACATCTCTATGCAACAATGTTCCAGATGGAAGCTGGGAGTGGCACGCTTGAAGTGCGCGTGCTATCTGATAGAGAACACGCCATATAAATCCTTCGTCTAGTGATAAATTCCTCCTGAAATCAAATATAAAATAATTAGCTTCTATAAATCTAGTGCTGCAACATAACTTGGGAATCAAGGCGACTTAAATTAAGGGACATAAAAAGAATATTGCATATTAATCTGTCAAACAGTGTTGCAAAAGAAACAAAATTTAAATGGTAATCTCTCCACAGTTTCATATTAAAGCAAATTGGATAACTCACTTTATACATTTTGTTATAAGTACAGAGAGGTCACCTCCTGGGCACCATTCCATTATTATATATAAAGTAGCTGAAGTTTTATCAATTATGCGATCATGGTACTCGACAATGTTTGGATGATGTAGGCCGCTCATTAAATTCACCTCGGAGACAAGGCGCTGAGAACACAGACGGATTTATCTATGTATGTCTTCTGTAACAAATGAGTCTTTAAACAAGAGGATGTAGACATTTATTTGTGGCCACAGGCTGCAAAGTTTAACAAATCATTTCAGTGTCATAGGAAAAACAAGTCACAAAAACAGAGCAAACAGTAAAAGTGTTTATACAAGTCCTTGTAACTGTTACTTGCAGAAAAATGGCAAATGAAAGAGATATTTTTGTTATCTACAACATTTTCAGCATTTCTTGAACACTATGGAGTTTTTGGATACTTTAACTCAGTTGCACTAGTATAGATTTAAAAGCAGATGCGGTTCACAATAAAGCTACTTATGTGTGGCTTCTTTCTCCTGAAGCCATTACAAAGTCTGTCAAACATAAACCATTCCAGAAAAGTTTAAGTGCTGCTTGAAATCATAATTTTTTTATACACAGCTAAAGTGACAGTTACCAGTACTTTAAACAATGTGGTAAGTTACTCGGAAAGAAAGCTCTACAATAGCTCACGCAACGAAAGCACAGAATGGTAACCACTATGTGGGAAGCACAAATAGGCTCAACACACTTTCAGTTTATTTACGAGAACAATTCATTTACACTACAAGGGTAATAAATAAAAAGAGAATTGAGATTTTAAAGAATAATTTGTCAAATAGAGTGGAACATTGTGCACAACACTCCTGGTGTGAATAAAAAATAAAATCTGTTCTGTATCATAGTCATAGGCTACTTTGAGAACTGTTTTCCTAAGAAATTAACCAATGTACCAGCAAGTAAGATAACATGCATGTAGACCCTATGTTATAATGGAATCAAAATACTGTGCATAACTAAGAGAGCATAACTTAATCATAGCTAACACTTGGTTCAAGAATCATGACAGAAGGTTGTATACATGGAAGGAAGAACCCTGGAGATACTAAAAGGTATCAGATAGTTTATATCATGGTAAGACAGAGATTTAGGAACCAGGTTTTAAATTGCAAGACATTTCCAGGGGCAGATGTGGACTCTGACCACAATCTATTGGTTATGAACCGTAGATTAAAAATGAAGAAACTGCAAAAAGGTGAGAATTTAAGGAGATGGGAAATGGATAAACTGAAAGAACCAGAGGTTGCACAGAGTTTCAGGGAGAGCATAAGGGAACAATTGACAGGAATGGGGGAAAGAAATACAGTAGAAGAAGAATGGGTAGCTTTGAGGGATGAAATAGTGAAGGCAGTAGAGGATCAAATATGTTAAAACATGAGGGCTAGTAGAAACTCTTGGGTAACAGAAGAAATATTGAATTTAATTGATGAAAAGAGAAAAAAATAAAAATGCAGTTAATGAAGCAGGCAAAAAGGAATACAAACGTCTCAAAAATGATATCGACAGGAAGTGCAAAATGGCTAAGCAGGGATGGCTAGAGGACAAATGTAAGGATGTAGAGGCTTATCTCACTAGGTGTAAGATAGATACTGCCTACAGGAAAATTAAAGAGACCTTTGGAGAAAGGAGAACCACTTGCATGAATATTAAGAGCTATGATGGAAACCCAGTTCTAAGCAAAGAATGGAAAGCAGAAAGGTGGAAGGAGTATATAGAGGATCTATATAAGTGTGATGTACTTGAGGACAATATTATGGAAATGGAAGAGGATGTAGATGAAGATGAAATGGGAGATATGATACTGCGTGAAGAGTTTGACAGAGCACTGAAAGACCTGAGTCGAAACAAGGCCCCCGGAGTAGACAACATTCCATTAGAACTACTGACAGCTTTGGGAGAGCCAGTCCTGACAAAACTCTACCATCTGGTGAGCAAGATGTATGGGACAGGTGAAATACCCTCAGCCTTCAAGAAGAATATAATAATTCCAATCCCAAAGAAAGCAGGTGTTGACAAATGTGAAAATTACCGAACTATCAGTTTAATAAGCCACGGCTGCAAAATACTAACGCGAATTCTTTACATACGAATGGAAAACCTGATAGAAGCCGACCTCGGGGAAGATCAGTTTGGATTCCATAGAAATGCTGGAACACGTGAGGCAATACTGACCCTACGACTTATCTTGGAAGAAACATTAAGGAAAGGCAAACCTACATTTCTAGCATTTGTAGACATGGAGAATACTTTTGACAATGTTGATTGGAATACTCTCTTTCAAATTCTGAAGGTGGCAGGGGTAAAATACAGGGAGCGAAAGGCTATTTACAATTTGTACAGAAAGCAGATGGCAGTTATAAGTCGACGGACACGAAAAGGGAATCAGTGGTTGGGAAGGGAGTGAGACAGGGTTGTAGCCTCTCCCCGATGTTATTCAATCTCTATATTGAGCAGGCAGTGAAGGAAACAAAAGAAAAATTCGGAGTAGATATTAAAATCCATGGAGAAGAAATCAAAACTTTGAGGTTCACCGATGACATTTAATTCTGTCAGAGACAGCAAAGGACTTGGAAGAGCAGTTGAACGGAATGGACAGAGTCTTGAAAGGAGGATATAAGATGAACATCAACAAAAGCAAAACGAGGATAATGGAATGTAGTCAAATTAAGTCGGGTGATACTGAGGGAATTAGATTAGGAAATGAGACACTTAAAGTAGTAAAGGAATTTTGCTATTTGGGGAGCAAAATAACTGATGATGGTCAAAATAGAGAGGATATAAAATGTAGACTGGCAATGGCAAGGAAAGCGTTTCTGAAGAAGAAAAATTTGTTAACATTGAGTATAGATTTAAGTGTCAGGAAGTCCTTTCTGAAAGTATTTGTATGGAGTGTAGCCATGTATGGAAGTGAAACGTGGACGATAAATAGTTTAGACAAGAAGAGAATAGAAGCTTTCGAAATGTGGTGCTACAGAAGAATGCTGAAGATTAGATGGATAGATCACATAACTAATGAGGAGGTATTGAATAGAATTGGGGAGAAGAGGAGTTTGTGGCACAACTTGGCTAGAAGAAGGTATCGGTTGGTAGGACATGTTCTGAGACATCGAGGGATCACCAATTTAGTATTGGAGGGCAGCGTGGAGGGTAAAAATCGTAGAGGAAAGATAGATACTGCCTACAGGAAAATTAAAAAGAGAACTTTGGAGAAATGAGAACAGCTGTATGAATATCAAGAGCTCTGATGGAAAACCAGTTCTAAGCAAAGAAGGGAAAGCTGAAGGTGGAAAGAGCTTATAGAAGGCTTGTATTAGGGAGATGAATTTGAATGAAATGTTGTAGAAATGGAAGATGACACAGATGAAGATGAGATGGGAGATATGATAACAGAAGAAGAATTTGACAGAGCATTGAAAGACCTAAATCAAAACGGGGCCTCGGGATTAGACAGCATTCCATCAGAACTACTGATGGCTTTGGGAGAGCCAACCATGACAAAACTCTCCTGATTGGTCTGCAAGATGCACAAGACAAGCGAAATACCCTCAGACTTCAAGAAGAATGTAATATTTCAATTCCAAAGAAAGCAGGTGCTGACAGGTGTCAAAATTACCAAACTACCAGTTTAATTAGTCACGGTTGCAAAATGTTAACATGACTTCTTTACAGAAGAATGGTAAAACTAGTAGAAGCTGACCTCATGGAAGATCAGTTTGGATACCAGAGAAATGAAGGAACACATTTGAGGCAATACCAACCTCATGTCTTATATTAGAAGATAGGTTTAAATGACAAACCAATGTTTACAGCATTTGCAGACTTAGAGAAAGTAGACTTACAGAAAGTTACTGACAACGTTGACTACAATACTCTCTTTGAAATTCTGATGGTAACAGGGGTAAAATACAAGGGCAAAAGGCTATTTACAATTTCTACAGAACCCAGACAGTATTTTTAAGAGTCGATGGGCATGAAAGGGAAGCAATGGTTAAGAATGGAGTGAGACAGGATTGTAGCCTATCCCCGAAATTAAATCTGTACACTGAGTAAGCAGTAAAGAAAACAAAAGAAAAATTTGATTGGGAGTGCAAATTAAAGTTCAGGAAGAAGAAATAAAAATTCTGAGGTTTGCTAATAACATTGTAATTCTGTTAGGACAGCAAAGTATTTGGAAGAGCAGTTGAACGAAATGGACACTGCCTTAAAAGGAGGTTATAAGATGAACATCTACAAAAGCAAAACATGGATAATGGAATGTAGCCGAATTAAATCAGGTGATGCTGAGGGAATTAGATTAGGAAACGAGAAACAAAAAAGTAGCAGATGAGTTTTGCTATTTGGGCAGCAAAATGGCTGATGAAGGCCAAAGTAGAAAGGATATAAAATGGAGACTGGCAATGGAAAAAAAAGCATTTCTGAAGAAGAGAAATTTGTTAACATCAGATACAGATTTAAGTGTTAGGAAGTCGTTTCTGAAGGTATTTTGTGGAGTGTGGTCGTGTATGGAAGTGAAACATGGACGATAAACAGTTTAGACAAGAAGAGAATAAAAGGTTATGAAATGTGGTGCAACAGAAGAACGCTGAAGATTAGACGGGTAGATCACATAACTAATGAGGAGTATTGAATACAATTGGGGAGGAAAGAAATTTGTAGCACAGCCTAACTAGAAGAGGGGATCGGTTGGTAGGACTCATTCTGAGACATCAAGCAATCACCAATTTAGTGCTGGAGGGAAGTATGGGGATAAAAATCATAGAGGGTGACCGCAAGATGAATACAGTTAGCAGATTCAGAAGGATGTAGGTTGGAGTAGTTGTCTGGAGATGAAGAGGCTTACACAGGATAGAGCAGCATGGAGAGCTGTATCAAATGAGACTGAAGACCATGACCACAACAACAACAGTTCTTTCTACACATTTCCATTCACGGATGAGTATGGAAAGCATTTTCTGGAGAAGTTCAAGTAGCAGAGGTAGTATTTCTAGAATACGTAAGTGTGTTATTAGACTTGTATGATAATTCTGTAGAGCCCTCAAAAAACTGGGTATCTTGACAACTGCTTCACAATATACATATTGATTAATGTCCACTGTTGTTGGTGTTGTTGTTGTTGTGGTCTTCAGTCCTGAGACTGGTTTGATGCAGCTCTCCATGCTACTCTATCCTGTGCAAGCTTCTTCATCTCCCAGTACCTACTGCAGCCTACATCCTTCTGAATCTGCTTAGCGTATTCATCTCTTGGTCTCCCTCTACTATTTTTACCCTCCACGCTGCCCTCCAGTACTAAATTGGTGATCCCTTGATGCCTCAGAACATGTCCTACCAACCGATCCCTTCTTCTGGTCGAGTTGTGCCACAAACTCCTCTTCTCCCCAATTCTATTCAGTACCTCCTCATTAGTTATGTGATCTGCCCATCTAATCTTCAGCATTCTTCTGTAGCACCACATTTCGAAAGCTTCTATTCTCTTCTTGTCTAAACTATTTATCGTCCATGTTTCACTTCCATACATGGCTACACTCCATACAAATACTTTCAGAAACGACTTCCTGACACTTAAATCTATACTCGATGTTAACAAATTTCTCTTCTGCAGAAACGCTTTCCTTGACATTGCCAGTCTACATTTTATATCCTCTCTACTTCGACCATTATCAGTTATTTTGCTCCCCAAATAGCAAAACTCCTCTACTACTTTAAGTGTCTCATTTCCTAATCTAATTCCCTCAGCATCACCCGACTGTCCATTCCATTCAACTGCTCTTCCAAGTCCTTTCCTGTCTCTGGCAGGATTACAATGTCATCGGCTAACCTCAAAGTTTTTATTTCTTCTCCATGGATTTGTCCACAGTTAGTAGTACCAAAATATCTCTTTTCACAAAAAATAGTGAAAAGCACAAATATAACACTACGACCAAAAACAGTCTCTGTAAAGACTTCACGTGAATAACTTTAATACAGAAAGGAGCCATGTAAATGGGCATGCATGCATTCAGCTACCTACCAGAGCAAATGTTATGCGAATAAATTATGTACTTTAGTGGAATTTATGACTGTATTAAAGAACTTTCTGTAGGGAAACTCCTTTTACTTCACTGAACAGTATTTTCAAGGAAAATTAAAAGTAGTATTTATGTCAATTTACAGTTAAAATCAGTAATCTAATACAGTAATTTCACTGTATTGTACTTAAATTAAATGTAGATTTTTGAGTTCTTTCCACATCCCTGAGGCTACTTTCCATGGCATCCAGTGAATATGACTAATGTAACTCACAAATTCAGTATGTACAATCAAGCACTAGCACTAGTACAATCAATCAGTAGCAGGATATGGTCCCCACACCTGAACCACAGACAAAACATAGTTGCTATAGCTAAATGTGTCAACGATTATCCGTTCTTTTGCTATCAGAGCATGTGAGACTCCACAGGTTTTGTTGAGGAATAGCAGGACTGCACTCGATACGAAAGAAGAACGGGACAACGGTACGTGAAATACTTAGTGTAGCTACATACATAAGTTCCAAAACCAATGTCTCAAATTTATATCAGAACCAAGAAGAACAAGAGGTGAATCATCCTCAGAAACATGCACTTATGAGTTCCTTCCAAAAACTGGTGAGAGAAATTTCACATGCTGTTGTAAGGCCTTCTCCATTATTTAATTTGAATGTCATATAAACGATTTACCTCCACTGCATCCAACAGAGAAAGACACATTCTGTGACAGCAGTTTAACATCACAAGAATGTTTAGAATACTGTGCATTGCAAATACAGATACATCTGCCGTGGGCATCATGTTACTTTGACCACCTTTGCCAAAAGTGCACAGTATGTGGAGCTCAATAACCCACTGACAATGGCTTAGAAGTGTTGGACTGGTCTGCAGAAGATGAGAATGATCTACAGACTGTGTCCATAATTCCAATTTCTGTGGTTTAATTATTTATTATTTACGTGTATTTCTGTAGCTTACTTTGTTTTAAGGTGGTGGGATCTACTTTTCTTTTTAAAAAATTTTATTTATGGAGTGATAAAAGCAACAAAATTTTATTATTATTATTATTATTATTATTATTACAATTATTTTTTTTTTTTTTTTTTTTTTTTGCTAGGAAGGCTGGTACAACACTTGTGTTGTCAGTGTATTTTCCCTTTCTAAATACTCACAAGGAACTCTTAAAATAGTGTGTTTTCGTACCTTAAGAACATCTGAAATGGGGGCTGTACAGGTTTTTATTTTAAATGAAATTATGGTAAAACTTCCTGAAGGATTAAAACTGTGTGCCGGACCGAGACTCGATCTCGGGACCTTTGCCTTTCATGGTCAAGTGCTCTACAAACTGAGCTACCCAAACACAACCCATCCTCACAGCTCCAATTTTGCCAGTACCTCACCTCCTACCTTCCAAACCTCACAGAAGTTCTTCCAGGAACTTTGCAGAACTACACTTCTGGAAGAAAGGATATTGTGGAGTTATGGCTTAGCCACAGCCTGGAGGATGTTTCCAGAATGAAATTTTCACTCTGCAGCGGAGTGTGTGCTGATATGAAACTTCCTGACAGATTAAAACTGTGTATTCTAGTATTTTTTTGGCTCCAGAACAGCAGTGCCATGAAAAGAGAAATTCAAAGACAGCTTATTTGTATTTATGAGAAAATTATGAACCAATAATGCTCTTAAAACTATTAACATTTTTTGTGGGTTGAGTAACACAGCACACTGAAGTTAATGACACTTAACGGAAATATGGAAGACTGTTGACTGATATTTATTCAGTAGTGTACACTGATACCACCTAATATGGTGTTTAACCAACTTTTGCCCAGTGTAGTGCATCAAGTCGACGTGACTTGAACGCAAAAGGTTCTGGAAGTGTCTTGCAGGAATACAGAGCCCTGCTGCCAATATATCTGCCCATATTTGCAAAAGTGTTGCAGGTGTAGGATTCTGTGTAGGAACTGACTTCCTGATTATGTCCCGTAAATGTTTGATGGGATTCGTGTTGGCTGATCTGCATGGCAAAATCATTCACTCAAATTGTCCAGAATGTTCTTCAAACCAGTTGCTAACAATTGTGGCTCAGTGACATGGTGCACTGTCATCTATAAAAATGCCATCATTATTTGGGAACATGAAGTCCATGAATGATTGCAAATGATCTCCAAGTAGCCGAAAATAACCATTTCGAGTCAACGATCAGTTCAGTTGTACCATAGGACTCAGTTCATTCCATGTCAACACTGCTCACACCACTATGGAGCCAACACCACATGTCTCAGTGCCTTGCTAACAACTTGGGCCCATGGCTTCGTGGGGTCTGCACCACACACTAATACTACCATGAGCACTTATCACTTTAAGTCGGAACTCATTTGACCAAGCCACAATTCTCCAGTCATCTAGGGTCCAACCGATATGGTCAACAGCTCAGGAGCAGCACTGCAGGTGATGAAATGTTGTTAGCAAAAGCATTCCCATACATCTCTCTGCAACTACCAATCCGTATTCAGAGTCTGCTAATTCTCACTGTGCACACATAATCATCTCAGAAATCTTCTCACATGAATCACCCGGGTACAAATGGCCGGTCCGCCACTGCACTGCCCTTTTATACCTTGTGTATACAATACTACTGCCTTCTGTATGTGTGAATATTGCTATCCCAGGTGACTTGTCACCTGAGTGTACTGGCGTTCTGAAGATTTGAATGAAGTAATAGTGGAATAACTCTCTATGTACATGAGGTTTGTAGTGATGTCTGCCAAAATCCTTTACAGTATGTTGCTCCTGAAATTTATATACCGTCCAATAAATGGTATAGCATGATTAATTTTTCATTTCTAATAATCACATTAGGCCCTAAACATAAAAATCACTTGATAGACATTCCATTATCTGCAGGCACTTGCTAGATAATAGAAGGTTTCTATTCTGTATGAGTTAAATAAAATGGTATCACATACTAAGAGAGATTGGATGTGCTCAAGATGAGATGTTCCTGTGAAACGTGTTGTCCTCATACGTCCCATGCTCAGACATCTTACCTAACGAGATTTTTGTTGTTGACACCTCAAGCTCCTATCTTATGGTTTTGCTTTGTATAAACATATAAATGCTTTGTCATTTTTAATGTTTACTTTGAACGTATTAAACAGAAAGAAAAGGTTGCAGATGTGAGTCATGCTGCCATGGGATGGGAGGTCCACAACTGTTCAGTTACTGAGGAAATTTGACAGTTTCTTTATTTAGTCCCTCTCATTTGCATAAATACACAGTTTTGCTGTAGTGGTTATCGGTTTCGGGCTGACACGCCCATTCTCAAACCATACATCTAAAAATTACTAAGTACATGTTGTACAATAATGTTTACATACAATATGCATGTCCATATTAAAAGTTCTTATATGGTCACAAATATACTTCTTTGTTAACCATAACTAGCCACACAATATGGTGCCAAAAGGTGTGCATAAGTTATCCGCTGAAAGTCAGACTGTGGGCACACATCTTCCCACTGATATTAGCATGTGTCTACTGTTGCTTCTGATTGACACAACCAAACTGACAAATATTACTTTCAGTAGCCAACAGGACATCTTAGTAGTTGTCGCCCTCAAACATATGCACATGGACCGACACCCATTGTCATTTATTGGTAACATTTTTTCAAAAATAAAAACATATCAATTTTACATTACAGAAAATGTTAACAATTTTGTTTCACAAAATAATGTAGCATCCAAAAGTAACATACAAAGCCAGGGGGTTATGACATAGTGCACATTCCTGTGTACAACCCTGTATTTTTTATTGCAGGGTACAGTATCAAGAGTTACTACCTTCCATACAGCGAGTAAATGCCAAAATCTAAAATATGATTTTCTTTAAATTCTATGTTATCCCCATACTGTCTGAAGAAATAAAATATGGTGAAAGACATAAAACTGTTACAACTTTTTCGAACTACATTATTTATGTAACCTTTGGTAACAAACCTAAGGCTACACAATAAACAAACATTACACAGCACCATATTGAGCATCATCTGGCACAGTTGTCATCCATGGCACGAAGGCCATGTTCAAAGCCAAAACCGTATCTGTACATTGATCATACAAGCGTAAAATCATAGGTAAAAGGTCCCCGTCAAGGGGACTCCACTCGACCATCTCCAAATCTAATGTAATTTGGTGTGAAGGCTCTATATGGTCTTTGATGGTTGTATACCAAATTTCTGTCCAGTATCTACAATGGTTGAATTTTTAGGGGCTTTTAAAGACATGACACACATCTTCGCATCACAAACGAAGGTGCAAATGTGCTAAGTTTGATAGGCTATTTCAGAAGTTCTAGAAAACATTTGGTCATTTACCTTAATATACATAGACACCTGTCTATTCTGGATCACACTATGGAAAAAAATTAGGAGCCTACACACATCTAAATATAGATAGAAGCCTCTAAAGTGGCTAAAAAGTTTGTTGCACTATTCTGAGAGCCAAGGTTTGGCTGACCACTGATACTTTTCACATTAACCAATCACACCAAAACTTCAGAGAGTTATTCCTACCTGTGATGTCTATATATAAAACAAATTTAATTAACATTGGGTGCCTAGATGAAAAGATATGCATCTACAAAGTTGACCAAAATTTTCTATGTGCAAATTTTAATTTTTTTGGGATGGGGGTGGGGGAGGGATCTGGAGAATATCTCAACTGTGTCTTGTGCAATCCTTTTTTTCTTGCCATGACTGGAAAGAGCATAATTTATGCTTTCAAAACTATATTGTGTAATTTCTGGATCTTGCATTCTGATGAGTAAGAATATGTTTCAAAAGTTGTTATTTAAGCACTTCCAGAAGATTGGAAAGAGAAATATTTTGCTCATCAAGTCCCAAGATTAATTTTTTTTCATTCCAGTATATAAATCAGTTTCAAACATTAATTTAAAACATACCATAAAAATAAGTATAATACACAACACAGAAAATTTGCAAAACAAAAATATTGGAGAGTCAGTTCCACTTTTGGTTAAACAGTTCTTCAATTTTGTCAAGGACAGATTGAGGATAACTGTATTGTCTTCCTGATGATGATGTTTATGGTGCTTCTAAAATCATGAAAATATCCAGAATGAGAATTTCACCCTGCAGCGGAGTGCGCACTGATATGAAACTTCCTGGCAGATTAAAACTGTGTGCCGGACCGAGACTCGAACTCGGGACCTTTGCCTTTCGCGGGCAAAGTTTGGAAGGTGGGAGACAAGGTACTGGCAAAAGTAAAGCTGTGAGGACGGGGCGTGAGTCTTGCTTGGGTAGCTCAGTTGGTAGAGCACTTGCCCACGAAAGGCAAAGGTCCCGAGTTTTAATCTGCCAGGAAGTTTCATGAAAATACGTTGCTTAAGATTCCAGCAGGTGTCTTTAGCAGTTGGCCAGTGGAAGGAATGAGCAGAACCATGTGGGTGCATAAAGCTGATTAGGACATCTTGTTCATGTGAAATGTCACACACATTTCCAACCCACCAAAAACTGCCATGTATATATGCAACGTAATATCCTGGTTGTAAACATGAAATTGAGATTGCTGGAATTTCTTCATCTGTTTCGAAGGCATTAACTGTGAATGATGTAGCACTGTGAAACTCTGCTTACTCTGAGCTGATTACAATTAATTGGCTGAATCTGACGATTTTCTCTTGTTCCAGATATTGTATGACCCATGGCAAACGTTGTTTCTTGATCAGGCTAATTTTTTTTCAATTTCTTCTTTTGATACATAAAGAAAACTTTATGCTTGGAATACTATCATCACAGAATTTAAACAAATCATATCGAGTCAATATTTGGTTATTTAAGGGCTTCTGCAGATTAGCATGGGCTGCTAGTCTTTTCATTGTTCCTCCAGTGCCATCACAAGGCGATTTACCGTGGCTTGTTCCATTCGGCAGTGATGTGTGGGCTGGGCTGTTTTGGGGGACGAGACCAAACAGCGAGGTCATCGGTCTCATCAGATTAGGGAAGGAAGAGGAAGGAAGTTGGCAATGCCCTTTTTAAAGGAACCATCCCGACATTTGCCTGAAGCTATTTAGGCAAATCACGGAAAACCAAAATCAGGATGGCCGGACGCGGGATTCAACCGTCATCCTCCCGAATGCAAGTCCAGTGTGCTAACCACTGCATCATCTCGCTCGGTCAGCAGTGATGCCAAAATCCTTTTCGTGTAGACATAAATTGAGGAAATTTTTGTAGTTCTTATACAGAGCAGCTGAACCATCACCAAAGTAATAAATGATCTTTTTTTCAATCTTTGTCTTTAAATACACTATTAACTTTACTTGAAAGGCATGGACAGCAATGGTATCATGATGAAGACACTTGCTGATCATACAAATGGTAATATTCTGACATTCTTTACCACCAAAACAGACAACAAATGTAATGGGGTCTGACTATTCTCCCCATTACATCCTTGCACAGCATTTTGAACAACAAATGAATAATTCTCAGCAAGATCCATCAATATAATTAATTCATTTTCTGCAAGATTTCTTTTTAGCTGCTCAAGATATAAACTTTGGTGCTTTGACACAAAGTGATGGCTTTTTAAACAGGTAATTTTCAAAATTTGTGCCTCCATGAAATCTTCACCAGTTCTCTGACATGTACCCAATGTGTGTGCCAGTATAGACCTGTTCCTTGTAATCCACTGTTTCTTCAGAGTCATAATCTTTAGAAGTATCTTCAAGAAACACCTCTAGTTGCACTTTTCCTGGACATTCCTCACAACATTGCAGCATACAATCTTTTGACTCCATACTGTGTACAGTTTTTTCCATCGAATCCTTGTAGTCATCTTGGATGGATGTTACTGAAGCCAACATTAATTTGACATTTTGATGAATTGCACATGCACATACTGAATGTGATCCAGAAGCACCAACTGTAGTACACCATTTTGACCAGAGCTCACAACAGTTTTAGAAGCTCAGTTGATTTCCATATTGCTTACAATAAGCAATGAACATTTCTTTTAAGTAGCAAAGGAGCAGGGGTTTCTGCTGGTGAAACTTTTCCTCATTTATTCTTTCTGCAACACAATCCTTTTTGCCAGAACATGAGCGAGAAAACTCCTTATCTTCAAAGAAAGTGACAGCATTTTGTTTTACTTCATTGTTAAGTTCTTTTTCCTCTTCAGTTTGCAGGTGTTGCCAAAATCCCATATTTCATCTTTAGTTTCCTAGCCTTCTTCACCATTGTAGTTGAAACAGCAAATCCTTAATAGTCCAGCCATTTGGGGCTGAGGTCAAAATTTGAAGTTTACTGTAATTACTTGAAGTCCGAAACTTAATCTTAAGTTCGTCAATTAAGATGCCCACATCTTTACATTTTTGGCACTCTTCCATTTGTATTTGAGCAATACTACTTGGTTCATTACAGCAGCTGTGGCAATTAACTTAGTAAAGCTGCCTTGGGCTTTCAGAACTTTGCATTGTATATATCCCACTGAATCCCTTTTGCTGATCTGTTGAAGTTTTAATGGTGACCCTCCAAGTAACGATAATGAAGTATTAGCAGTAAAGCAAGCATCAATAACATCCATGTCTTCAGTGGATGGTAGTTCTTGCTTATCCTGGTGGGATGATTCTTTTTGGACCACTTCATGTCTACATTTGGTACAAATTTTCTGACCAGGTATAAAAACTTCATTACTCAGTAACTTCAACCTATCAGACACTGCAATGGTTACTGGTGTTAAAGGCTTCTTGATTACACGTTCTTCTATACAAAACAGGTTGCAGAAAGTCTTCTGCAGGAATGGAAATTTTGTCATCAGCAAGGCACTATGGTATGAACAAATTTGGGCATCCTCATTAAAATAAAGCCCAGAGCTAAGTTGTCAAGGCTCCTTAACTGATTGTAGTTGACTTCTACCATAATATAATGGTGATGAAATGTGACAATAAGCTCCATCTGATGAAATTTTGAAAGCTCATGAATATCCTGGTTTGAAGCATAGCAGATTCAGACGTGTTTGTATATAAAATATACAGATTAGTGAATCAAAGCATATTGCTTTAGTGCTTACATTCAGCTACAAGAAAGATTATTGGTTATTCACACACTCAGATTGTACAATGTCACCACCAAAGAGCACATCACACATCAGGCTGACACTGTAAAAACTCCCAATAATGAAAGCAGCAACTGAAGGTGGTGATTCAGCAATGTATCACTGCTGTGAAGATAGTGCCTTAAAAAACTATTGCTGCTTTATAATGCTGATGGAAACCGAGTGACAAAGCATATATGCACCAACATGCATTGTAGGGTTAAAACATTCTAAAGCAAAATAGTGTTCCATTACAATCTTCTATATTTTATACTTTTAAGAGCATTTTTTGAGGTTTTATTATATTGATATTCTGTGCTGTAAAAGGACGTGAAAACACTTCTTATTAGCATAGTTACATTCCATAGACCACAGGTGAATCTTATACTATTAAAAGACACTACAATTACACAGTTTTTGATTTACAACCTCAAACTACTCCCCCCCCCCCCCACCCAATAACCCATTTTCCCCACTTTTGATAGGTGTTCTTACTTATACGTATGCAAGATCCAGAATTTAAACAATACAGCTTTTTCCAGCTGTGGCAAGAAAAAAAGGATTGAGCAAGACACAGTTGAGATATTGCCCCCCCCCCCCCTGAAAAAAATGCTAAAATTTGCACACAGAAAATTTTGGCCAACTTTGTAGATGCACATCTTTTTATCTAGGCATCCAATGTTAATTAAATTTGGTCCACGCATAGACGTCATAGTAGTTTTGGTGTGATTGATTCATATGAAAAGTACCAGTGGTCGGTCAAACCTTGGCTCTCAGAATAGTGTGACAAATTTGTTAGCCATTTTAGAGGCTTCATCTATATTTAGGTGTGGCCAAATCCCTGTTTTTTGCCACGGAGTGATTCACCGTAGAGAGGTGTTTATGTATATTAAAGCAAATGACCAAATGTTTTCTAGAACTTCTATAAAAGTCTAGCAAACTTGGCACATTTGCACCTTCATATGTGATGTGGGGCCTCTCTTTAAAAGCCCCTAAAAATTCAACCATTGAAGATACTGCACTAGAATTTGGTATATAAACATCAAAGAACATATAGAACCTTCACACTAAATTTCCTTAGATTTGGAGATGGCTGAGTGGGGACACTTTAGTCTTGTTCCCTTTGACATGGAATGACCCAGAAGTATTATACAAAAATGCTAACAATATCACATGGCGTAAGGCTACATTACAAAAGAGCCTGTTAAAATAATATGGGCCATTATAGCACTTGCAGACAAATGGTCATACACTTTTTCAAATGTAACAATGAAAATAATCAATTATTACTGACATATAATGTAAAACACACAGGTTGAACTTTTACAAGCATTCAGAGCCTGTGGCTCCTTCTGGCAGAAGAGTTAAAGGAGAAAGGAGGGGTGAAGAAAAAGGACAGGAGAGGTCTAGGAAAAGGGGTACAGTTTAGAAAAGTCACCCCAGAATCGCAGGTCAGGGGAAACTTAGCAGATGGGATGAGAAGGAAAGACTGATTGTTGAGGACTGCACCGGAAGAGATTTGAAAACCTGAGAGCCTTAAGGTGGATGACAGGGTAATATGCAAGACAGAGATTACTACTAAAACATCATGCACGAGTTAATAAGAGTGAAAAGCTAAGTGCATTGTATGTAACAGAGGTGGGAGGAGGGGCAGCGAAAAATAGACAGGTCAGAAAATGAAATATGTATAAAAGTAAAATGGGGTGAAGAAAGAAGTAGTTACTGTGAACAAATGCTGAGATGGAAGTAATTACTGTAAATTAAGGCCAGGTTGATAGTGACTTCCAAGGACATGTTGCAGTGCTAGTTTCCACCTGTAGATTTCTGAGAAACTAGTGTCTGGGGGAGTAATCCAGATGGCCCATGTGGTGAAACAGGCAAGGAGGGCATGACTGTCATGTTGTAGAGCATGCTCTGCAACAGGATACTGTGTGTTGCCGGTATACACCTTCTGCCTATGTCCATTCATCCTGACTGATAACTGGGTGGTAGTCATGCCGATGTAAAAGGCCGAGCAGTATTTACATAACAGCTCGTATATGACATGGGTTATTCCATGTCAAATCAACACTCCTATTTTACCTCACCATTTTAGATTTTGCTAAAATTTAGTATACTTATAGTTGGTGCTGAGACTAAGAAAAATTCCAAATTTCAATTTTTTATCTCAAACCATTCCTGAAATATGGCTATGTAAACTTTTCAAAAACCAGCCAAAAATGTGTGAACGAACTTTTTTTAAATTGCTCTAGACACTGCTCTAATTGAGCTAGAGAGCTGAGAAAGGTGTCATTTTGCATGCTCTTTACAGGGATAGCTATACAACAAAACATAGGTTCTAACGAATAACCTTTTTCAAAATACTAATTAATATTTTGATTTAATTTTTTTACAAAAAGTACATACTTGAAAATTTTTAAAATATTTACACAACTACTTCATACTGTTGTAAATCACGTAGCAAAATATAAATGTGGGATGATGATGATGGGTTCATAGTAAAAAAAAAAAATTATATATATAAAAACAAAGATGAGGTGACTTACCGAACAAAAGCGCTGGCAGGTCGATAGACACACAAACAAACACAAACATACACACAGAATTCAAGCTTTCGCAACAAACTGTTGCCTCATCAGGAAAGAGGGAAGGAGAGTGGAAGACGAAAGGAAGTGGGTTTTAAGGGAGAGGGTAAGGAGTCATTCCAATCCCGGGAGCGGAAAGACTTACCTTAGGGGGAAAAAAAGGACAGGTATACACTCGCACACACGCACATATCCATCCACACATACAGACACAAGCAGACATATTTTATATATATATATATCATTAACAGCCATAGTTTGAACAAACTGACTTT
Source organism: Schistocerca serialis cubense (assembly GCF_023864345.2). Classification (NCBI taxonomy): domain Eukaryota; kingdom Metazoa; phylum Arthropoda; class Insecta; order Orthoptera; family Acrididae; genus Schistocerca; species Schistocerca serialis. The sequence goes on from NC_064642.1 coordinate 246,595,839, forward strand.
TAACAAACAGGAATTTCATTAAAATATACTGAAAGGTAAGTAAAAAAAGTATTAGAAATATCAAAACATCACCTTATTAAAACAAAACTAATCAGCATATTTCATAAGTGATTACTTATTTTAATTTCATACAACTTAAAAGTATATCAACTGATAAAAGATAAAAGTTTGAGCATTTAACTACAAACTGAAACAAAGTATGAAAAAGCCCAAGTATTTACATAATAGTTCTGGTTCATGGTGTTTGGAATGGAACTATTAAACAAAATTAAATGCATAATGCTTGTCTTTGAGTAACAGGAATGTATACATAGCTAAATTTAACACAATAGGTGCTAACAGTAATTTTCAAACAACTTTCTACAAAATATACATTAACACTAACCTGAGACAAAAATTAAGTTTTGAGTTGAAAGCAGTTTCCCAATAAATTGTCTTGGAACTTCACAGACTACATTTTAATAAAGCCGACTGGGTTTGTTTTACATCACTTTCATTAAGAATGTATGTTCTCCCTGTCGGAGTAAATGGATTTACTTTCTTGAGAACATCCACAGGATATCTGCACCTGCAGGATGGGAGAATGACTTAGCTGGTCCATGTGGATGAAGAAAAGTTATTTTCACTTCATCAAGTTCATTGTTTTTTTCTAAAATTTACCCAAGCCACCAGTTTCTGCCATATACAGTGGTGACATAGCCTGATACATCTTGTAACATCAGTTTGTCTGGTGATATAGTTACTTCCCTCTCCCAACTCTGCATATCACCTGAAAAGTATTTGACTATTAATTTTGATGTAGTGTTGGGAATGAAAGTGTGAAGTAGTTGTGTTCCTTTGATTGTCAATGCCTCTTCAAGCTGGCTTTTTAATAATATTTCTCAAGCAGCATAGTATTCTTGAGTGGAATATGCAAAATCAACTTTTGTGATATTATCTACTGCCCACTCAAATAGATCTCGTGGGATTTGGATCTGATTTTCGTTTGGCCTTTGCAAACTTGCATGAGCTGCCAGTCCCTTTAACTGAACCCCCTACTCCATCACAAGGCCCTTTCCCATGTGCGGTCACTGAAAAGTGCCCCTCAGCTTTTATGTTGAAGTCTTCCTCATGAAGGCAAAGGCTCAGGAAGTTTCTCTTATTTTTGTACTGAACAGCAGAACCATCAGAATAATAGTATTTTTTAAGCTTTTGAAATTTATTTGTTAGATAAGAAATAAGCTTCTTTTGAAAGGTGTAAGCCGCAACTGTATTGTGCTCCAGGCAATCGAAAACAATGACAACGCGCATATGCTCAATTTTGTCTTTCTGTTTGTAATATATAACAAAAGGATAAATTGTAATCTGTTGTCTTGTCCAGCGGTAACTCTGAGCTTCATCCTGTAGAACTATACTATAATTTTCCAAAAAATCACATATGACAACAACTTCATACGGTTTTCTCTTGTGGAGTTAAGGAACGTTCGTTGTTGCTTGACAATGCTGAATCAAGGTAGACTTCTTACTACAAAATAAATCTATGAATTCTTCAGAAGTTTTCTGGACAATTTCCAGAGTACAGTGGTCAACTGACATCCACAGTCGGAACTGAACTTGTTCAATTAAGTTTTCATCAAAAGCGTGTTGTAAAATTTTACACATGACAGTTTCTCCTGGGCAATATTCACAGTTTCTCATGTTGCAATCAACTGCTGATGGGTTGCAAAGCATTTTTGCAATGCACTGCTTATAACTGTTTAAGTCGCTTTTTGTTACTGTATTTAGTTTGGCATTTTCTATCGTTAATTTTGTTTTGGTGAGTTGTGCACACACTGACAGTGTGCGTGCCACTCCAGCTGAGAAAATACACAATGTTTCAGTCTCAACTTAGCAAATTCAGAGAAACCGATTTTACACGAAATAGGTCTTTTTGATATTTTTGTTTTACTTCCACTTGTTTGTGTAATTGTCACACAATCTTTAATACCTGGCACTGCCCAGCTAACTTCATCATTTTCATTAAATGAATGTACAGTTTGGACAGTTCCTGTTGGTAAACACTTCCCTGGTTTTGGGTTTGGATCTTCCATGAATTCTTTCTCTTTCAAAATGTTTTTGGACTGCCAAATCAGGAGCATTAAATTCCCTCATTATTTTCCTGACACTTCACTTTTCAAGTAAACTTGTAAGAATCATTAGTTATTTTGCTCTATTTATAGTACTATTAAAGTCTGTTTTGAGATTTTGAACAATGGATTCATCAGTATCAGTATCTGACGAAGTTTCAGCAGCAACAAAAAGTTTACGTGTCACTGGTGAGGAGATTTTATTTCACTTTTGATTTGGCATAATGCCTAGATGTTACTTTTTTCTTATCAACTGGTGACTCATCTAGTTCTTGAAGTGATGTGTTGAGTGTTGGAACAACGACTGAAGTTGCAGTGAAGTCAGGGTCTTGGTCTGGGATGATTATCTCTGATCCAGAAGAAACTTCTTCAACACCTTTAACATTGATGGGCTCTGGTGTATTTTTCAATGTGGTTACACCTTCCCTACATTTATCACAAATCTTGCCACCACTAGGTATCTGTGGAAATAATTTGGGCATCTATGCTGTGACATTTCTCAGTTTTTTCTGCCTCTAATAAAATGATTTGACTTCTTCAATGGATTACAACACTGCACTCTTACAGCACTGCACCTTTTACTTGGTTCCATATTGATACAAGAACCACTTATAAACTCTCCTTCAATTTATATATTTACTTGTAAATGAACTATTAAATATACTAGATACAAAGTGGTCAACACAGAGGTAACGATTGATTTTCACTAAAACCACAGTACACAGTAATGCTGTAGGCACACTAAGCCTTAGAAGGTAACAGTCTTATATCCTCTCAACAAGGCTCCAGTCTCTGAATGATTGTACAAACATCAAACACTGTGCTTGTTTCAACTTGTTCATAATGTGCTGCAGACACAAACAGGAACACAAGCATGCTCAGCCTTCATACAGTGGCTAAAGTCTGTGCTAATGAAATGTGCACTTTTGGACCAGAAGTTTTACATCAATAGTCTACTTACAAGTTTTTCACACCTCAACATTGTGTTTTGCCAGTTAATAGACTATTAGTTTAAACTGTAAGAAACTTAAAAAAAATAAGCAATTAATAATAGAAAATGTTGTTTAGTTTTGTTTCAAGAAGGTGATATTTATAGTACTTTTTTACTTTCAGTGTATTTTAATGAAATTCCTTTTTGTTAAAGGTCAGTTTGGTCAAACTACGGCTGTTAGTTAAAAACATGAGTCCGGAATAATTTTTTTTAACAATGAACCCATCATCATCCCACATTTATATTTTACCATGTGATTTACAACAGTATGAAGTAGATATGGAAATATTTCGAAAATTTTCAATTGTGCTTTTTGTAAAAAAAAAAATTAAATCAAAATATTAATTAGTACTTTGGAAAAGGTTATTAATTAGATGCTATGTTTTGTAGTATATCACTGGAAAGAGCATGGAAAATGCTGCAAAATGACACCTTTCCCAGCTCTCTAGCTCAATTAGGGCACCTCCTAGGGCAACTTAAGAAAAAAAGAAAAGGCCAGTTTTTGAAAAGTTTACATGACCATATTTCAGGGATGGTTTGAGGTAAAAAAAATTGAAATTTGGTATTATTCTTAGTTTCAGCACCCACTATAAGTATACCAACTTTCAGCAAAATCTGAGAGGGTGAGGTAAAAATTTTATTTAAAATGTGTTGATTTGACATGGAGTGACCCATGTGTCGTTTCACAGATGTATTGCCATTTATCTGCATGTTGTAATGGCACATATTCTTTGTAACACACTTTTATAATTCAGCCTATGCAATGATATATTACTGGAATTTTAATGCAATACTTTTGCTGCTATTTTACACATGTATGATCTATGTACAACTAAGGTTTTAGTTTTGGTGTCACCTTTGTGCCACGGATGATGATCGCATATAATTTGAAACAGATAGAACTATTTTGTCTCACACATTTTATCATTGACTCCCTGTATGGGAGTCTTGGTACTGTATTCTGCAAGAAAAATCCAGGGTTGTACACAGGAGAGCGTAGTGAGTCACCATTTCCTGTCTTTGTATGTTTCATTTGGATGTTGTGTTATTTCGTGAAAAAATTTCATGAAATGTGAAATTGATATTTATCTCCTTTTTAAAAATGACAATGACTGTGGTCGCACCATAGAAAACTAACAGGCAGCCATACAGATGCACGTATGTATGATGGCAAGACTGACCAAGGCGTTTTGTTAATTATTTAAAGTAATATTTGGCAGTTGTTTGTGTCAATCTGATACAACAGTAAACACACAGGCTACTAGCAATGTGAGTACTTGTCGTCCACAGTTTGCTTTCTGTACGTAAATTATTCACACCTTATGGCACGATATTGCGAGATTCCCTACAGTTAATAACAAGGTATATTCATAAGCATACAAGTACCTTTAATATGGAATGTAGACTGTATTAAATTTTATTTTACAACATGTACGTTGTAAGTTTTAGATTTGTGGTTCACCACTGCAGCAAAAATAGTACATTCATGGAACTGAGACAGACAAAATTAAGAAATTATCACACTTTATTACTACGAAAAGTTTTGGGCACCACAGCTCCTCTAACGTTTCTACGGTCTTATCGACTACAGAACTTCGGGCCTTTCTCTCTACAGTGTAGCTCTTACCCACTGACCCACACTTACACGATATTACGAAATTACATTTTTGGTACTAACAAAATATGTAGAATATCTGAAATTATCAGCAGATCCCAAAACGCCAAGGTACAATGTTAACAAACTCGCTACATTTGTGCTATAGGGCATCTACATTCGAGTTCATGATTTCAAACACAATTCAATTGTTCAAAGTATCGTCGTTCCTACGGATATTTATACTCGAGACCCGTGGAAATCATTAGGGCGTGTGGAAACTGAGTTTGCAGTCACACATACACTAAAATCTAAATATTGCAACTATTTTGAATTATGTAACAGTTCTTCCGTCACACCTTCTTCTGTTCTTGTGATAATGTTCCATATTTTATAGTCTTCCACACATAATACTTTCCAGTAGTTCGGTTTCTAACTTTGAAGCACGTACCGAACGAACCGGATCCTATCATACAAACAGTTTCATATTCTAGAAGTTGACAGTTCATAATGACAACTCTCCGTTCACTCTCACAACCGTTGATAGTAAAAAACTGCCATTTTTAACGATTTAATCACATACAAAAAGAGGAGCATACGTGGCACAATGACATAAACAAAATAATGATTAGTTGCGTTCTTGTATGGACACCATACTCTACACAATGACAGAAGACAGTACTCGGCATTTAAACATTTAAATTCGTAAACCACTGCTGCAAAACCCCGCGTCAACGCTATTGGTTGTTGCGGAAACTAGACAGTCAAAGACTATCGTGTATAAAAGGATGGAGATACTCTACATACGTGACTACATTTGTACTCAGAAAACTACCATGAAGTGCGTGGCATAGGGTACGTCCGTTTGTATCAGTTATTAGGGTTTCTTTCCGTTCCATTCACGATTGGAGCACGAGAAGAATGCTTGCTTGAATGTCTCTGTGAGTGCTGTAGTTATTCTAATCTTATCCTCACAATCCCTACGGTATGTGAGCAATATGTAGGTAGTTGAAATATATTCTTAGAGGCATCATTTAAAGCCAGTTTTCCAAATTTTGTTAGAAGACGTTCTCAGGATAGTCTATGTTAATCTTCAAGAGTCAATGTATTAGTGTTTGTAAAATGATTCTTTCATATAGTGTTCTTTAAAAAAATTACGATCATTCTAGTTGTAAATATTTGTTATGTATTATTGTTTTTCTGACATGTTCTACATCCTTGGGGACCTCCTCACTATGGATCAATTGGAATGAAAGTAAATTTAATCTAATCTAGTCTGCCAGCACAGTTTCTTCAGTATCTCTGTAACGCTTTCCGACGGATCAAACAAACCTGTAACCTGTGACTGCCCTGGTCTTGTGTGTTCAATATCTTCTGTTAGTTCTATTTGATATGAGCACTACACACTTGAGCAATATTCTAGAACTGGTCACACAAGTGATCTTTAAGCAATCTCCTTTGTAGACTGATTGTATTTCCCCACTATTTTACCAATAAACCGAAGACTGCTACTTGCTTTACCTCTGACTAAGCATATTTGATCATTCCATTGCCATTGTCAGGCCTCTCTGCAAGGGGGACACCACAGATGTCAATAATTATCAGCCAGTAACCTTGAGTAATGTACTCAAGAGTGGTTAACCATCTCAACATAATGGGATGCTTAGTAAATCACAGTTCGGATTTCAAAAATGCTGTTCCACTGAGACAGCAATATACAATTTCACTGTCCACATAACAGAGTCTTTAAATAGTAAAATGTCACCAATAGGAATTTTCTGTGACCTGTCCAAAGCATTTGATTGTGGGAACCATGACATTATGTTACAGAAATTACAATTCCACGGTATAAATGGAATAGCGTATGAGTGGTTTAAGCCATACTCACAGAACAGGAAGCAAAAAGATTCCGTATATGGGTCAAGTGATTTAAATAAGTTTGCCACTTCATCTAACTAGGGTGAAATTACATTAGGTGTTCCACAGGGTTCAATCATTTGTCCCTTTATGTTCTTGATACATGTGAAAGATCTCCCTTCGAATCTGAAAAAGGAAGCTGAACTGACACTGTCTGCTGAAGATACAAGCATCAATATTAATCCAGTAAAAGAAACTCCAATTGAAAATGATACAAATAAGGTCTTTGGGAAAGTCGCTAATTGGTTTTCTGCAAATGGGCTTGCTCTAAGCTTTAAAAAAACACAGTACGTCCAGTTTTCTGCTGTGAAAAGTACAGTTCCTTCAATAAATACAACACATCAACAGAAGTCAGTAGACAGGGTACAGCATACGAAGTTATTGGTGGGTACATATAGATGAGAATCTTAATTGGAAAATTCGTATTTTAGATCTTCTAAAGCGACTAGGTTCAGCAGATTTTGCAATCAGGATAGTTGCCAATTTTGAGGATATAGAAATTAGGAATCAAACATACTTTGCATACTTTCACTCTCTGATGTCATACGGAATAATATTTGGGGTAACTCAGCATTTAGACAAAGAGTATTCACTGCTCAAAAGAAAGTGGTTAGAATAATGTGTGGGGTCACAGTCCCAAATCTTGTAGGCATCATTTTAAAAGCTTGCGAATTCTTACAACAGCCTCACAGTACATTTACTGACTAAAGAAATTTGTTCTTAACAACATGGACCAGTTTAAAAAGAACAGTGACATTCAGGATTATAATGCCAGAAAAAAGAAAGACTTACACTATCCTTTACTCAACCAATCTTTGGCACAGAAAGGAGTAAAATACGCTGCTATACGAATTTTCGATAAATTACCAAATGAAATAAAATGTCTGACAGACAGCATTAATAGCTTCAAAAATAAATTGAAATCATATCTCCTTGTCAACTCTTTCTATACCATAGATGAATCCTTGAATAGGAATAAATAAAACTTCCTGGCAGATTAAAACTGTGTGCCCGACCGAGACTCGAACTCGGGACCCTTGCCTTTCGCGGGCAAGTGCTCTACCAACTGAGCTACCAAAGCACGACTCACGCCCGGTACTCACAGCTTTACTTCTGCCAGTACCTCGTCTCCTACCTTCCAAACTTTACAGAAGCTCTCCTGCGAACCATGCAGAACTAGCACTCCTGAAAGAAAGGATATTGCGGAGACATGGCTTAGCCACAGCCTGGGGGATGTTTCCAGAATGAGATTTTCACTCTGCAGCGGAGTGTGCGCTGATATGAAACTTCCTGGCAGATTAAAACTGTGTGCCCGACCGAGACTCGAACTCGGGACCCTTGCCTTTCGCGGGCAAGTGCTCTACCAACTGAGCTACCAAAGCACGACTCACGCCCGGTACTCACAGCTTTACTTCTGCCAGTACCTCGTCTCCTACCTTCCAAACTTTACAGAAGCTCTCCTGCGAACCATGCAGAACTAGCACTCCTGAAAGAAAGGATATTGCGGAGACATGGCTTAGCCACAGCCTGGGGGATGTTTCCAGAATGAGATTTTCACTCTGCAGCGGAGTGTGCGCTGATATGAAACTTCCTGGCAGATTAAAACTGTGTGCCCGACCGAGACTCGAACTCGGGACCCTTGCCTTTCGCGGGCAAGTGCTCTACCAACTGAGCTACCAAAGCACGACTCACGCCCGGTACTCACAGCTTTACTTCTGCCAGTACCTCGTCTCCTACCTTCCAAACTTTACAGAAGCTCTCCTGCGAACCATGCAGAACTAGCACTCCTGAAAGAAAGGATATTGCGGAGACATGGCTTAGCCACAGCCTGGGGGATGTTTCCAGAATGAGATTTTCACTCTGCAGCGGAGTGTGCGCTGATATGAAACTTCCTGGCAGATTAAAACTGTGTGCCCGACCGAGACTCGAACTCGGGACCCTTGCCTTTCGCGGGCAAGTGCTCTACCAACTGAGCTACCAAAGCACGACTCACGCCCGGTACTCACAGCTTTACTTCTGCCAGTACCTCGTCTCCTACCTTCCAAACTTTACAGAAGCTCTCCTGCGAACCATGCAGAACTAGCACTCCTGAAAGAAAGGATATTGCGGAGACATGGCTTAGCCACAGCCTGGGGGATGTTTCCAGAATGAGATTTTCACTCTGCAGCGGAGTGTGCGCTGATATGAAACTTCCTGGCAGATTAAAACTGTGTGCCCGACCGAGACTCGAACTCGGGACCCTTGCCTTTCGCGGGCAAGTGCTCTACCAACTGAGCTACCAAAGCACGACTCACGCCCGGTACTCACAGCTTTACTTCTGCCAGTACCTCGTCTCCTACCTTCCAAACTTTACAGAAGCTCTCCTGCGAACCATGCAGAACTAGCACTCCTGAAAGAAAGGATATTGCGGAGACATGGCTTAGCCACAGCCTGGGGGATGTTTCCAGAATGAGATTTTCACTCTGCAGCGGAGTGTGCGCTGATATGAAACTTCCTGGCAGATTAAAACTGTGTGCCCGACCGAGACTCGAACTCGGGACCCTTGCCTTTCGCGGGCAAGTGCTCTACCAACTGAGCTACCAAAGCACGACTCACGCCCGGTACTCACAGCTTTACTTCTGCCAGTACCTCGTCTCCTACCTTCCAAACTTTACAGAAGCTCTCCTGCGAACCATGCAGAACTAGCACTCCTGAAAGAAAGGATATTGCGGAGACATGGCTTAGCCACAGCCTGGGGGATGTTTCCAGAATGAGATTTTCACTCTGCAGCGGAGTGTGCGCTGATATGAAACTTCCTGGCAGATTAAAACTGTGTGCCCGACCGAGACTCGAACTCGGGACCCTTGCCTTTCGCGGGCAAGTGCTCTACCAACTGAGCTACCAAAGCACGACTCACGCCCGGTACTCACAGCTTTACTTCTGCCAGTACCTCGTCTCCTACCTTCCAAACTTTACAGAAGCTCTCCTGCGAACCATGCAGAACTAGCACTCCTGAAAGAAAGGATATTGCGGAGACATGGCTTAGCCACAGCCTGGGGGATGTTTCCAGAATGAGATTTTCACTCTGCAGCGGAGTGTGCGCTGATATGAAACTTCCTGGCAGATTAAAACTGTGTGCCCGACCGAGACTCGAACTCGGGACCCTTGCCTTTCGCGGGCAAGTGCTCTACCAACTGAGCTACCAAAGCACGACTCACGCCCGGTACTCACAGCTTTACTTCTGCCAGTACCTCGTCTCCTACCTTCCAAACTTTACAGAAGCTCTCCTGCGAACCATGCAGAACTAGCACTCCTGAAAGAAAGGATATTGCGGAGACATGGCTTAGCCACAGCCTGGGGGATGTTTCCAGAATGAGATTTTCACTCTGCAGCGGAGTGTGCGCTGATATGAAACTTCCTGGCAGATTAAAACTGTGTGCCCGACCGAGACTCGAACTCGGGACCCTTGCCTTTCGCGGGCAAGTGCTCTACCAACTGAGCTACCAAAGCACGACTCACGCCCGGTACTCACAGCTTTACTTCTGCCAGTACCTCGTCTCCTACCTTCCAAACTTTACAGAAGCTCTCCTGCGAACCATGCAGAACTAGCACTCCTGAAAGAAAGGATATTGCGGAGACATGGCTTAGCCACAGCCTGGGGGATGTTTCCAGAATGAGATTTTCACTCTGCAGCGGAGTGTGCGCTGATATGAAACTTCCTGGCAGATTAAAACTGTGTGCCCGACCGAGACTCGAACTCGGGACCCTTGCCTTTCGCGGGCAAGTGCTCTACCAACTGAGCTACCAAAGCACGACTCACGCCCGGTACTCACAGCTTTACTTCTGCCAGTACCTCGTCTCCTACCTTCCAAACTTTACAGAAGCTCTCCTGCGAACCATGCAGAACTAGCACTCCTGAAAGAAAGGATATTGCGGAGACATGGCTTAGCCACAGCCTGGGGGATGTTTCCAGAATGAGATTTTCACTCTGCAGCGGAGTGTGCGCTGATATGAAACTTCCTGGCAGATTAAAACTGTGTGCCCGACCGAGACTCGAACTCGGGACCCTTGCCTTTCGCGGGCAAGTGCTCTACCAACTGAGCTACCAAAGCACGACTCACGCCCGGTACTCACAGCTTTACTTCTGCCAGTACCTCGTCTCCTACCTTCCAAACTTTACAGAAGCTCTCCTGCGAACCATGCAGAACTAGCACTCCTGAAAGAAAGGATATTGCGGAGACATGGCTTAGCCACAGCCTGGGGGATGTTTCCAGAATGAGATTTTCACTCTGCAGCGGAGTGTGCGCTGATATGAAACTTCCTGGCAGATTAAAACTGTGTGCCCGACCGAGACTCGAACTCGGGACCCTTGCCTTTCGCGGGCAAGTGCTCTACCAACTGAGCTACCAAAGCACGACTCACGCCCGGTACTCACAGCTTTACTTCTGCCAGTACCTCGTCTCCTACCTTCCAAACTTTACAGAAGCTCTCCTGCGAACCATGCAGAACTAGCACTCCTGAAAGAAAGGATATTGCGGAGACATGGCTTAGCCACAGCCTGGGGGATGTTTCCAGAATGAGATTTTCACTCTGCAGCGGAGTGTGCGCTGATATGAAACTTCCTGGCAGATTAAAACTGTGTGCCCGACCGAGACTCGAACTCGGGACCCTTGCCTTTCGCGGGCAAGTGCTCTACCAACTGAGCTACCAAAGCACGACTCACGCCCGGTACTCACAGCTTTACTTCTGCCAGTACCTCGTCTCCTACCTTCCAAACTTTACAGAAGCTCTCCTGCGAACCATGCAGAACTAGCACTCCTGAAAGAAAGGATATTGCGGAGACATGGCTTAGCCACAGCCTAGGGGATGTTTCCAGAATGAGATTTTCACTCTGCAGCGGAGTGTGCGCTGATATGAAACTTCCTGGCAGATTAAAACTGTGTGCCCGACCGAGACTCGAACTCGGGACCCTTGCCTTTCGCGGGCAAGTGCTCTACCAACTGAGCTACCAAAGCACGACTCACGCCCGGTACTCACAGCTTTACTTCTGCCAGTACCTCGTCTCCTACCTTCCAAACTTTACAGAAGCTCTCCTGCGAACCATGCAGAACTAGCACTCCTGAAAGAAAGGATATTGCGGAGACATGGCTTAGCCACAGCTGTGGCTAAGCCATGTCTCCGCAATATCCTTTCTTTCAGGAGTGCTAGTTCTGCATGGTTCGCAGGAGAGCTTCTGTAAAGTTTGGAAGGTAGGAGACGAGGTACTGGCAGAAGTAAAGCTGTGAGTACCGGGCGTGAGTCGTGCTTTGGTAGCTCAGTTGGTAGAGCACTTGCCCGCGAAAGGCAAGGGTCCCGAGTTCGAGTCTCGGTCGGGCACACAGTTTTAATCTGCCAGGAAGTTTCATATCAGCGCACACTCCGCTGCAGAGTGAAAATCTCATTCTGGAAACATCCCCCAGGCTGTGGCTAAGCCATGTCTCCGCAATATCCTTTCTTTCAGGAGTGCTAGTTCTGCATGGTTCGCAGGAGAGCTTCTGTAAAGTTTGGAAGGTAGGAGACGAGGTACTGGCAGAAGTAAAGCTGTGAGTACCGGGCGTGAGTCGTGCTTTGGTAGCTCAGTTGGTAGAGCACTTGCCCGCGAAAGGCAAGGGTCCCGAGTTCGAGTCTCGGTCGGGCACACAGTTTTAATCTGCCAGGAAGTTTCATATCAGCGCACACTCCGCTGCAGAGTGAAAATCTCATTCTGGAAACATCCCCCAGGCTGTGGCTAAGCCATGTCTCCGCAATATCCTTTCTTTCAGGAGTGCTAGTTCTGCATGGTTCGCAGGAGAGCTTCTGTAAAGTTTGGAAGGTAGGAGACGAGGTACTGGCAGAAGTAAAGCTGTGAGTACCGGGCGTGAGTCGTGCTTTGGTAGCTCAGTTGGTAGAGCACTTGCCCGCGAAAGGCAAGGGTCCCGAGTTCGAGTCTCGGTCGGGCACACAGTTTTAATCTGCCAGGAAGTTTCATATCAGCGCACACTCCGCTGCAGAGTGAAAATCTCATTCTGGAAACATCCCCCAGGCTGTGGCTAAGCCATGTCTCCGCAATATCCTTTCTTTCAGGAGTGCTAGTTCTGCATGGTTCGCAGGAGAGCTTCTGTAAAGTTTGGAAGGTAGGAGACGAGGTACTGGCAGAAGTAAAGCTGTGAGTACCGGGCGTGAGTCGTGCTTTGGTAGCTCAGTTGGTAGAGCACTTGCCCGCGAAAGGCAAGGGTCCCGAGTTCGAGTCTCGGTCGGGCACACAGTTTTAATCTGCCAGGAAGTTTCATATCAGCGCACACTCCGCTGCAGAGTGAAAATCTCATTCTGGAAACATCCCCCAGGCTGTGGCTAAGCCATGTCTCCGCAATATCCTTTCTTTCAGGAGTGCTAGTTCTGCATGGTTCGCAGGAGAGCTTCTGTAAAGTTTGGAAGGTAGGAGACGAGGTACTGGCAGAAGTAAAGCTGTGAGTACCGGGCGTGAGTCGTGCTTTGGTAGCTCAGTTGGTAGAGCACTTGCCCGCGAAAGGCAAGGGTCCCGAGTTCGAGTCTCGGTCGGGCACACAGTTTTAATCTGCCAGGAAGTTTCATATCAGCGCACACTCCGCTGCAGAGTGAAAATCTCATTCTGGAAACATCCCCCAGGCTGTGGCTAAGCCATGTCTCCGCAATATCCTTTCTTTCAGGAGTGCTAGTTCTGCATGGTTCGCAGGAGAGCTTCTGTAAAGTTTGGAAGGTAGGAGACGAGGTACTGGCAGAAGTAAAGCTGTGAGTACCGGGCGTGAGTCGTGCTTTGGTAGCTCAGTTGGTAGAGCACTTGCCCGCGAAAGGCAAGGGTCCCGAGTTCGAGTCTCGGTCGGGCACACAGTTTTAATCTGCCAGGAAGTTTCATATCAGCGCACACTCCGCTGCAGAGTGAAAATCTCATTCTGGAAACATCCCCCAGGCTGTGGCTAAGCCATGTCTCCGCAATATCCTTTCTTTCAGGAGTGCTAGTTCTGCATGGTTCGCAGGAGAGCTTCTGTAAAGTTTGGAAGGTAGGAGACGAGGTACTGGCAGAAGTAAAGCTGTGAGTACCGGGCGTGAGTCGTGCTTTGGTAGCTCAGTTGGTAGAGCACTTGCCCGCGAAAGGCAAGGGTCCCGAGTTCGAGTCTCGGTCGGGCACACAGTTTTAATCTGCCAGGAAGTTTCATATCAGCGCACACTCCGCTGCAGAGTGAAAATCTCATTCAGGAATAAATAAATCTGTAAATACAGTATATGCATTTAGTGCCATTTAAGGGAATGGGGTAAATAACTGAAATATTAATCTTTAACTCTGTCCTGTTATATATATGAAAAAACCTTGTTTCGTATGTGCTTTTCTTGTGCACTTGACACGTTCCACATCATAACGGCTACTGCACCGTGCAATTGATCAATGGAACATGCAACCAACCAACTAACTAATACCTCTGCAAACGCTTACACCCAGGTATTTGTACTGATTGGTAGATTCAACAGTGACTCATTGATGTTATACTCGTAGGATATTATACTTTTTCGGTTTGTGTAGTGCATTTTACATATTTTATCATTTAAAGCAAGTTGCCAATCTCTGCACAACTTTGAAACCTTACAAAGAATTGACTGAATATTAATGCAATTTCTTTCAGACAGTACTTCATTATAAATAACTGCTTCATCTGCAAAAGATCTAAGGTTACTATTAATTTTGTCTGCAAGGTCATTAATATACAACATGAAAAGCAAGGGCCTCAGCACTCTTCCCTGGAGCACACCCAACATTACTTATGCATCTGATGATGACTCTCTACCAAGATAACACGCTGCAGCCTCCCTACCAAAAAAATTCCCAATCCATTCACAAATTTCACTTGATATCCTATATGATCGATGCTGTTTAGAAATCAAGAAATACTGCACCTACGGGATTGATTACCTCAGATGTTAAGTCCCATAGTGGTTAGAGCCATTTGAACTGCACCTTCCTTCCTGCTTTGGTCCAAAGCTTTCAGTATATAATGTGAGGAAAGTGCCAGTTGAGTTTCACATGGTCGAGATACCCCATTATGTTTGAGCTCAGAATATCCTATAACAAATCGATCTCAACGATATTGGGCGGTAGTTTTGGGGATCACTTCTACTACCTTCTTGTATATGGTGTGACCTGTGCATTTTTCCATGAACTAGGCACAGTTTTTTTATCCAAGGGATCTACAATGGGTTATAATTAGAAGAGGGTGTAACTCAGCTGCAAATTCAGTATAGAATCTCATAGGGATTGTATTGGACCTTGGAGCTTTGTTCAATTTCAACGATTTCAGCTGTTGCTCAACACCACTGACACTAATACTTATTTCACTCATCCTTTCAGTGGTACGAGGATCAAAGCAGGGCGACTCTCCTGGGTTTTCCTTTGTGAAGGAACATTTGAAAATTGAGTTAAGCATTTCAGCTTTTGCTTTGTTATCTTCAGTTTCAGTTCCTGTCTCCATCGACAGAGACTGGACTCTAACTTTGGTGCCACTATCAGCCTTTACAGCTTTTATATACAACCAGAATTTCTTTGGGTTGTGTGAAAATTCATTTGACAGTATTCTGTTATGGTAGTAAACGAAAACTTCATGCATTACTCTCTTGGCAGCCAAAGGCGGTCCATTCAGTATCTCTCTATCTATAGCCCAGTGTTTTGTTTTACACCTATTATGCAGTAAGCACTGTTTCTTTAGAGGTTTAATATCGGTGACTGTATGCTGTGGAGAGTTCTTCTCATTATTAACTGTTCTACTGGATACATATCTATCCAGTGATTGGTCAATTATTCTTTTAACGTGAGCTATAGTTTCTCTTTATGCTCGAGTCATGTGCCAAAAGCTTCATGTTCCTCATTGAGACATGACACTGCTCACATGTTATCTAGCTTACTGCACATATGTACCTTTCTGCTTGTATTAGTTGTCGTTTGTACTTTGTAATCATTATTGCCACAACTTGTCATCGTCACTGGTACCAGATTAGATGTGAACGTCATTAAAAATATCAGGTATGTTTGTTGCCCTTAGATTCAATATATTACCATCGTAAGGTGTTCTGAATTATCTATAACGATTCACAGGATGTCTTATATTGCTCACCACTAATAAAACTGTAATTTTCCCAATTTCTTGCTGGATGACTGCCATCTCCACCAATGACTACAATATGATTGGGGAACTAAGGTACAAGTGAACTGGGGTTTTCTTTAAATTTTCTGTTACATAAGGAGATACATCTGGTGGGCAATAGAAGGATCCAGTTATCATATAATGCCAACCCCTGATACTGAGACTTGCTCAAACAATATCACATGCAGCTTTATTTTCTATCTCAGTGAATTTGAGATTTTTGTCTATTGCGACAAATACGCCATCGCCATTTCCCATTTATCTATCTTTTCGACATATACTTAAATTTCTCCAAAAATCTCATAGCTATCAATTTCAGTTTTCAACCAGCCTTCTGTACCTAGTATTATGTGAGGTTCACTGCTTGTCAGGTGCAATTCAAACACTGACAATTTGTTGCGAACATTTCAGGCGGTTAACCATTAGGATTTTAATACTCTCACCAGTGGGAGGTATTTCTTTTGGTCTTATTCTGATACCTCTGGGTTTCCTACAGCTATCCTTATTTGTACTGGGTGGAGGGTCACCTAATCTAAAACGTTCAATTAATACAAGTTTTACATATACAATTAGACAAGCAATGAAAATTTGCAAATGCATCCATATCATCATCCCAGAGACTAGTAAAAGCCGATTCTCGCTGGAAGTCAATGGACTATCATGTCACATCCTCCATCATGTGAGGGGGCATTCACACTCGACGTCACGTCACATAAATTCGCTTGACCCAGTACCAAACAGTGAAAGTGAGGTTATGTAATACCATACATCATACAAAAAGTTGGAGTATAGTATTGGAATTGAAGAACTAATAACGATAAAGTTTATTAATGGCTGATGCAAACTTCATAAACATAAGTTCTTGATCCATTTTACATGGTACGCCGCTGAGAAGTGAAACACCATTTCGAAATATGGACATTTATTTGTTAATGAAAAAATATACATTATATGCCGCAAAGCAATATTTATAAGGTAATAAATACAGCTTGCTTACCTTAACCACTATTTTTTCTCACTTAAGTAATGTCATATAAACAACTGATTTTTGTTCTTAGTTACAGATGACTATTTATTTATTTACTGAAGATTTATTTATTTAATGAAGTTTGCTTCATCAATATATGTTCTAGGCGTCAGCTCTGTTCTCTTACTGTGCTATATAAACAAATTTTTTCCAGGAATCTGACCACACTTATTGAAGAATATCAACTGGAAAAATAACCATATCGTTATGAAACATTTGCAATTCATCATGTGGACGAACAAAAGAAATAAATCTACCCTTATAACACGTGTTTGTGAGACGAAAACATGTTAACTTGAAATGTTAGCTTACAATGGCAACACCATCCAAACAGTTCTACTGAGAACCCTACTTAGATATTCAGATGCCTTTCACTGTCTAGGTTACACTATAGCATCTTATTCATGTAAACTTACATACGAAAAGAGGAGCTGTTACATACATTAAAGCCAGGTTCACACATACAACAAAACTTCGCCATAGGTAGTGGCACACTGAAATTGTATGTGTGAACTTACAGTTTTCGGTGGCGTAACTTAATAGACACAACTTTTGTTATGGAACAAAAATTTCAGTTTGGATGTATTTAATTACCCCACTTTCTTTCCTCCTTTGCTCCTTCGTGCTGGCTGTATTTCGAGATTAGAGCAATTTCTGGTGAACTCCATTCGATTTCAGTGTATTTTCATTTCATTACTGGAAAAAGTCAACACAGTCTTCGGCAGATACACTTTTGCAGCTTCTGGAACTACAAAAAGAAAAAGCTTTATTTAATATTCTCTAGCAGTGTCTGTCTGTCTGTCTGTGTGTGTGTGTGTGTGTGTGTGTGTGTGTGTGTGTGTGTGTGTATCTTTCAAACCAATGATGAAGCCCAGAATCTTGAAAGATTTTTAGATTAATAAATAAATAAACTCAATACGTAAACAAAAAAAAGAGTTGTATAAACTTGATGATTTGTGATACCAAGCAGTGTATAAATTGTGATTATATGCAGCAAATAGCCCCCAAAGTCTAATATAGCAGCAAAAAATTAGTTATTCGAAATGGCTAGATCAACAAATACAAAAAAATTCTAAAATCTTAGGAGAGAGGCAGATGATATTTACATGCTAACAGCTGGTTAGTCTAACTGCTGGTTAGTTTGGCACAGTATTCTCGTCTTCGAATGTTATTTCTTTTGCAAATGAGTTTGTGGCCCATGATTTATTCCTGAACACAATCTGTTCTCAGATCAAACATTTGGGTTTCTTCTTCCTTGTATTTAGCTCTTGGCACGGTTCTAATGACATAAACTGTACTATAACATAAATATCCGCCCATATCATCGAAACAAGGCCCCGGGAGTAGACAACATTCCATTAGAACTACTGACGGCCTTGGGAGAGCCAGTCCTGACAAAACTCTACCATCTGGTGAGCAAGATGTACGAGACAGGTGAAATACCCTCAGACTTCAAGAAGAATATAATAATTCAAATCCCAAAGAAAGCAGGTGTTGACAGATGTGAAAATTACCGAACTATCAGTTTAATAAGTCACAGCTGCAAAATACTAACAAGAATTATTTACAGACGAATGGAAAAACTGGTAGAAACCGACCTCGGGGAAGATCAGTTTGGATTCTGTAGAAATGTTGGAACACTTGAGACAATACTGAACTTTCGACTTATCTTAGAAGAAAGATTAAGGAAAGGCAAACCTACGTTTCTAGCATTGGTAGACTTAGAGGAAGCTTTTGACAATGTTGACTGGAATACTGTCTTTCAAATTCTGAAGGTGGTAGGGGTAAAACAGAGGGAGTGAAAGGCTATTTACAATTTGTACAGAAACCAGATGGCAGTTATAAGAGTCGAGGGGCATGAAAGGGAAGCAGTGGTTGAGAAGGGAGTGAGACAGGGTTATAGCCTCTCCACGATGTTATTCAATCTGTATATTGAGCAACCAATAAAGGAAACAAAAGAAAAATCCAGGGAGAAGAAATAAAAACTTTGAGGTTCGCCGATGACATTGTAATTCTGTCAGAGACAGCAAAGGACTTGGAAGAGCAGTTGAACGGAATGGACAGTGTCTTGAAAGGAGGATATAATATGAACATCAACAAAAGCAAAACAAGGATAATGGAATGTAGTCTAATTAAGTCGGGTGATGCTGAGGAAATTAGATTAGGAAATGAGACACTTAAAGTAGTAAAGGAGTTTTGCTATTTGGGGAGGAAAATAACTGATGATGGTCGAAGTAGAGAGGATATAAAATGTAGACTGGCAATGGCAAGGAAAGCGTTTCTGAAGAAGAAAAATTTGTTAACATTGAGTATAGATTTAAGTGTCAGGAAGTCCTTTCTGAAAGTATTTGTATGGAGTGTAGCCATGTATGGAAGTGAAACATTTACAATAAATAGTTTGGACAAGAAGAGACTAGAAGCTTTCGATATGTGGTGTTATAGAAGAAAGCTGAAGATTACATGGGTAGATCACATAACTAATGAGGAGGTATTGAATAGAATTGGGGAGAAGAGGAGTTTGTGGCACAACTTGACAAGAAGAAGGGACCGGTTGGTAGGACATGTTCTGAGGCATCAAGGGATCACAAATGTAGCATTGGAGGGCAGCGTGGAGGGTAAAAATCGTAGAGGGAGACCAAGAGATGAATACACTAAGGAGATTCAGAGGGATGTAGGTTGCAGTAGGTACTGGGAGATGAAGGAGCTTGCACAGGATAGATTAGCATGGGGAGCTGCATCAAACCAGTCTCAGGACTGAAGACCACAACAACAACAACATCATTTTCAGTTGATGTCATGTTGAAAACTGTGCAGCTATGTAGAACTTGTGGCGTTTTATGTCTATGTGTCAGTGCCTCTACGGAAAGCCCCAAGTTGCATGTTTGAAACTGGCTTAAGGCAGAACACATATTCAAAAACATTTGCATCTATGGCTATACTCTGCGAACCACTGTGAAATACATGGCGGAGGATACACGCTACTGTACTAGTTATTGGTGGTTTTTACCATTCCATTCACATATGGAACTGGGGAAAAGTAATTGTTTAAATGATTCTCTGCTTGCTGTAATTAATCTGATCTTATCCTCATGATCCCTTTGGAGAGATATGTACTGGGTTGTATATCCCTATGCTCATCATTTAAAACCGGTTTTTGAAATTTTGTTAGCAGACATTGTTGGTATAGTTTCTGTCTATTATCAAAAGTCTGCCAGTTCAGTTTCTTCGATATCTCTGTGACACTCTCCCAGGAATCAAACAAACCTGTGACCATTTCCCTGCTAGTTCAATCTGGTACAGATACCACACACTTGAGCTGTATTCTAGGATGGACCACACAAGTGATTTATAAAAAAAATCACCTATGTAGACTGATTGCATTTCCATATTTTTCTACCAACGAACCAAAGACTGCTAACTGCTTTACCCAAGATTGTACCTATGTGATTGTTCGACTTCATGTTCCTAGTAAGTGTTACACCCAAATATTTGCATGCATTTACAGATTCCAGTTGTGACTTAGTAAGATTATATTCTTAGGAGACTATGTCTTTTTTCGTTTTGTGAAGTGCACAATTTTATGTTTTTGAACATTTAAACCAAGCTGTAAATCATTGCAACACTTTGAAATTTTATCTAGATCTGGCTGAATATTTGTACAGCTTCGCTCTGACTGTACTTCATTGTACATAACTACATTATCTATGAAAAGTCTGCAGTTACTATCAGTAATGCCCATAAGATCATTAATATACAACATGAATAGCAATGGAGCCAACAAACTTCCCTCGAGTACATCCAAAGCTACTTCTACACCTCCATCCAAAATAACGTTCTGTGACCTTCCTACCAAACAATTGTTAATTCAGTCATATATTTAGTCAGAAACTCCATATGATCGTACATTTGATAATAAGCTAGTAGGTGTTGGACTGATTCAAATACTTTTCGGAAATCGAGAAATATTGCACCTGCCTGACTGCCTTGATCCGTGGCTATCAGGACGTCATGTCAGGAAAGTGTGAGTTGGTTCCCATGATCTATGTTCATGCTCGTTGGCATGGAGGAGGTCGTTCTGTTCGAGATACCTTATCGTGTTTGAGCTCAGACTATGTTCTAAGATTGTGCATCAAATCAATGTCAAGGATATTGGAGGTAATTTTACAGATCACTTCTGCTACTCTTCTTGTAGAGAGGTTGTGAAATGCATTTTCTTTCAGGTCTGGGATACTGTTTTTCGTTCGAGGAATCTACGAAAGATTATAGTGAGAAGAGTGGCTAACTCAGCCGCAGACTCAGTACAGAATCTGATAGATCTTTCAATTTTAACGATTTCAGATGTTTCTCAATGCTACTCATGCTGATCCCTATTTCACTCGGGATTTTACTGGTAAACGAACATCCAGAAAACAGCCCTAAGCATTTCTTCTGTTTCCAGTCTTGTCAATGAATACTAATGGATACTAATGTTGGTCCCACTAACACCATGCGCATATGACTGGAATTTCTTTGGGTTTTGTGAAATATCATTTGACAATAGTCTGGCACGGTAGTCATGAGAGGCTAGACACATTGCTCACTTGACTGCTAAACATGTTTCATTCAGCATCTCTCTATCTGCAGCCCTATTGTTTTATACCTATTATGCAGTGGCCTGTTTCTTCAGAAGTTTCTAGGCTGTGATTGCATACCATGGAGGATCTCTCTCATTATGAACTGTCCTACTGGGTAGATATCTATCCAGTGCTGATCAACTATTCTTTACACTGGAGCTGTAGTTTCTACATGCTCCTGTCCTGAGCTAAATGTTTCAAGTTCCTCATCGAAGTACGACACTATCGTTTCTCTGTCTAGTTTGCTGACTTTATAAATCTTACCACTTCTTTTAGTTGCCCTTTTTATTTTGGTATACATTGATGCTATAACTGCCTTATGATCACTGATACCAGTTATGATGTGGACCTCCTCAAAGAGATCGGGTCTGTTTGTTGCCATTAAAACTAATATATATCTGTCGTCAATGGGGCTCTGAACTATATGTTATATGCAGTTTTCAGAGAAGACATTTATTAACCGTAAGTATTCCAGTTCATTGTTTGATGATTACAGTATCCTCCAATGATTACAGTATCATTAGGGAAATTTTGTAGAAGCGAACTGTGGTTTTCTCCAAAGTTTTCTTTTACATCAGGAGGAGAATATGATGGTAGATAAAAGAAACCTATTATAATTTTTTGCCCACCATTGATACTGGGGCTTGCCCCAACAGTCCCACATGCAGCTTCAATTTCTACCTCAGTGGATTTGAATTTCTCACTTGCTGTGAAAAATCACCATCTCCATTTCTCATTTCCCTATCTTTCGGTATGAGCTTAAATTTTCCCCAAAGATCTTGCCACTGTCAACTTCATGTTTTATCTGTTCCTAAAATTAATGAGCTGTGGTGCTTTTGAGGAGCGCTTCAAACTGTAGTACTTTAGCCACTAGGATTTTGATAGAAGCATCTGCAGGAGCCATTTTTTGGGGCCTTGTACTGATACTTACGTGTTTCCCACAGCTGTTGGATAGAGAGTCACCTAATTTAAAAAACGCACACAGTTGAGTCGTTGCCTCTGATGTATAGTGCGTACTTAACTGACTTCAGGAGACTCTACAAATCTTAACCCTTAAGCGAAAGTCAAGGAAGTCACAACCTAGTTTGTCAAAAAAATGTTCAAATGTGTGTGAAATCTTATGGGACTTAACTGCTAAGGTCATCAGTCCCTAAGCTTACACACTACTTAACCTAAATTATTTTAAGGACAAACACACACACCCACGCCCGAGGGAGGACTTGAACCTCCGCCGGGATCAGCCACACAGTCCATGACTGCAACGCCTTAGACCGCTCAGCTAATCCCACATAGCCTAGCTTGTCACAGAACCCTTGCAGCCTCTGGTTCAAGCCTTCCACTCTCCAAAGAAACAGGAGGCCACGATCTGTTCTGAGAACTATCCTGCAGTTTTTGAGCTTCGGTGAAACTCTGTAAGCATGGCTGGTATTTTCAGCGCTTTCTGTAAGTTTCTGAAATGAACCAAATGTGACTTCATGTCTGGCCGAATAGTCTCTTCAGTATGCTGAATGAGGCTTCCAGGGATACACACTAAATGTACCTGACGTTCCTTTCCAACCTTGCTGCCGTTTCCCTAAGGGGTACCATTATTCTGTACTGCCGATGTTTAACAGACTTCTAACCATTTGCATATGCTCCCCTTGACAAGAGAGAAGGTAGGTTTACCCAAAACAGGTGAAGTGAGTCCCACTGGTTCAGTTTCAGTTTCAATGGGAGACAGTACCTCAAACTCATTTTTCAGATGGATTGTTGAAGCACCATGAGTTCTTCCTGGTCCCTGTGTACCCTGTAGAGGATGCCTAGACCCAACATTGCCACACAACTACCAGTCAAGTGAACATTTAATGATGGGGCTCGTATTTCCTGTGGGAGAGAGACAGTGTCCCCAGGAGAGGATATTACATGAGGTAACTTTTGTACCTCTGGTACACAAATCTCGTAACCCTCGAAACACTCCCATTTGCAGCAGCTTCCAATTGCTTGACAGTAGTCAGGGCAATTTCTAGCCGCTTATGAATATCAACCAACTCATATCCTGACCGAAATAGCGAACACAGTGGAGGTGCATTATGGCTGGTGCATTATTTAACAGAACAGTAAAATTTTATGTCTAGTGCAGTATTTTACAGAACTGCAAACAAATAACTTTATACTAAGCTTTCTGATTCTCTTCTAATTTATATCTTTGATATGTCACAAATTTTATTCGCAGTCTTTAGGAATTTAACTAATTTGTGGGCAAACATGAAATCCCTATTACAACAGAAAACTTGGAACAAGTTTTGCTACAACACTAAAACAAACAGATTTTCTAGTGATTAGCACATAGATATCTGTGCTTGTGAATTAATATGGAAAAACAATTAACTTTTGATTGTAACTGGATAATGATCCCCAGTGGAAGATTTTGACTTGTTGATAAACATTATGGATTCCTTATTATGCTATCTGTCAGACAGCAGGAAACAGTCAATAGTCTGTAGTGATTTCAGTGTAGATTTTCTAAATGACTCTGATAGGAAAAATGTTCTGGAAACTTTACTAGGAACATGATCCTCAGTGGAAATCGGTTGGAATAATTAATTATTCCAGGTCAAACATTTTGAAGGATAATTTAAAAGAGATGACCTGCAATGAAATGTATAATGAACTAAATGCTGAAACAAAATTTAAACTGTTCCATGATAAATCTATATCATCATTTGAAAATAGCTAGCAACATAGGCTAATCAGAAGAGACATTAAACAACAATGTAAAAAATCTGGTACTCTAGAGGGATTGAAGTACCTTGTGAAAAGAAGAGGGAAATCAATTTGTTGTCAAGAACAAGTAGAGATCCTGCTGTAGTTGCACACCACAAAAACTACTCAAAATTACTCATAAAAGTTACTAAGAAATCAAGAAACATGCACATTACCCCACGAATAAATTAGTCTGATAAAATATTTAAGGATACATGGGATGTAAAAAACGAGAGACAGGCCAATAAGCTACAGAATAGGATAACATCGCTATTAATTTAAATGACGTTCTCTAAATTATCAGTCAGAGGTTACAGCTGTGTTTAATAATCGTTTCCTAAATGTGGCAGAAAATATACGCACAAATAGTTAAATCAGTAGCATATGTGAGACAAACATACTTTCATTAAATTGAATCATATGGACGTCTAACACACTTCTCCTTTTGAAACTTAGAAAATTATGTAGTCCCTCAAAAACAAAAGCTTGTCTCGATTTGATGGGATTTCCAGTAGAGTACTAAGAACTTGTTCCCATATAATTAGCATTTTCTTTCTTGAATCATTTAATGCATCGTTAACTCATAACATTTTTTCATAGATACTGAAATATGCCATTATTAAACTTCTCTATGAGAAAGATCATATGTGAGGTGTCAATAATTACCAACACATTTCACTACTGTCATTCTGACATCATTTTCTAAATATTTTGCAGACATAATGAATTCGAGAATAGTATCTCATCTGAACAACAATAATATCCTCAGTGAATCACAGTTTATATTTCAGAAGACATACTTAACAGAGAATGCTATTTACAAATTCATTCATACAATTTTATAGGCACTAAATAGCAAAATAGCATCAGAACTGAGTGAAAATAATAATTGCTCACATAAGAAATAATTAGATGCCCCATGGCCCACCTGACACTAGATTGTAGAATTACAGCATGCCTGTAAATATCCAGGATGCGACTAATAAACCACAACTGGGAGCCCAAGCTAAGTTGTAACAAATTCCTTAAAATCTCCTTATGCTCGTCGATGGCGGTAGTTTCACAGGGTAGCGGTAATCAAGGCAGTCACGTCAAGTTATTACAATACAATAACAGAATTGATATCTGACATGAGTTAACTATGGATCAGCAAATGTGTCAGTCATACAGAAGTCTTAGTACAAGCCTCAGTACACACCATAGTTGAAAAAGATCCTACTACAATAGCATTACACAGATGTGACTTTGTCAGTGTCTTGCCACGGAATTTATTTAACACTATTACAGAAATAGACGAAGTTCCAGTTTAGCTGGTACAAAATTGTCATATAGCTGGAAGGCTAGGTGCTAAGCTGCAACCTGTCAAGTGGCAGACACAAGTACATGTTATAATAGGAAATGGAGTTATGTGGGTAAGCATATTAAAGTCGACGTGATATAAACCCCAGTAGAACAAGTCAGTAAGCATTAAGAGCTAAGTATTACCAGGGAATCGAAACAAATTTTCGAAAATAACGAGTACACCTGGTGGTAGTTCATCAAATCACTATTATGAAAGAGTCAGTAACAAAATCTATACATGTGATAAGCACTGGAAACTTCTTATCTTAATGCACAACAGTAACTAGAAATAACAAACATACTTCTCAAAATAAGAATTAACAAACATATTTTTGAAGTTCTAAGGTTTTGAGGAGACACGTCGTGTAACAAAAACATATGTGTACCACATTGATGTAATGGTAAATGACATGTTTTGCCATAAATACTACTCCATTTTGTGGACAAAGTGGGAGGCTGTTGACAGAAAAATAAGATGAATGCTACAAAGCTAGGTGACTGAATTGTCTCATTCCCAACACTGTAGTCCATTACTAGCAGTTAATGAAACTATGACCAAGTAAATTTAGTTTTGGCTGCATGTACTAATAAAAAATAATTGTGCTAGCTTCCATGCAACCTGAAAATTTAGAAGGGCAATTGCAAAAATTTCATGGAGTGCTCTATTTACCTGGCCTTGAGCTGAGATGTTCATACTGAAAGGTTGTATTGTCAACTGAATCTATGAAATACACAGCTCATGTACGTTCTGGCAGAAGTTACCACTCATGTTTTTACTTTTTGAACTTAACGTATGTTCTGATATGTTTATTATGATGCTACAGTCAGTTCTATGGCATGACCTCTGAGATAAAATAACATATGTTAATGACATCCTGACTGCTATTGCTACATAAGCGAAACACTTTGAATTACTGAACAGAATATTTTGTAAATTTTTGTAGGCTAGAGTGAGTTAACTTACAGTAAGGAAATTTTGATTATGAGGAACTTACATTTTTATGTCATATCATGTCTCCTTCAAGAATAACATCTGTTCCTGATAAAATAAGTGCAGTAAAAAATTTTCCAGCTTTGGAATCTAAACGGCAATTAAAAGCAATTCTTGGTCTCTGTTCGTTTTTTCTGGCTATTTTGTTCATGCGCAGCTGCTTAATAGCCCATCTCTGTTGAGTTTGTTGAAGAAGAATGTCATATGGTTTTGGACAGATAGATGTCAGATTTCGATGCAATAAACAATGCTTCGTTAAATTCTGAGATCATGTGACACAACAACATGAGTTTAGGTTTTTACATTGCAATTGCATCCTTTTCGGAAATTGGTGCTAGTTACTTCAAATGCCTGAGAAGGACAGTACAATTGTAGCTAACATAACCGATTTCACCAGTAGAATCCTTTCAGAGTGTGAGGCTGTATATTCAGCTACAAAAACTATAGCCATAATAACAAAACTCAAGAATATCAACTATTACGTTTATGGAAACACATTAAAGTATTTTGAGATCAACAGGATCTGTGCTTTTTGTTAACCTGTAAGTTACTTTACCCTGGAATTGCAGAACAGACTGCATTCTGGAATGAAATTTTCACTCTACAGTGGGGTGTGCATTGATATGAAACTTCCTGGCAGATTAAAACTGAGTACCAGACCTAGATTCGAACTTGGGACCTTTACCTTTCGTGGGCAAGTCCTCTACCGACTGAGCTACCCAAGCACGACTCACGCCCCGTCCTCACAGCTTTAATTCCGCCAGTACCTCGTCTCCAACCTTCCAAACTTCACAGAAGCTCTCCTGCGAACCTTGCAGAACTAGCACTCCTGGAAGAAAGGATATTGCGGAGACATGGCTTAGCCACAGCCTTGGGGTTGTATCTAGAATGAAATTTTCACTCTACAGCGGAGTGTGCGCTGATAGGTAGGAGACTAGGTACTGTGAGGATGGGGCGTGAGTTGTGCTTGGGTAGCTTAAGGGGTAGAGCACTTGCCCGCGAAAGGCAAAGGTCCCGAGTTCGAGTCTCGGTATGGCACATAGTTTTAATCTGCCAGGGAGTTTCACATCAGCGCACACTCTAGAAACATCCCCCAGGCTGTGGCTAAGCCATGTCTCCGCAATATCTTTTCTTTCAGGAGTGCTAATTTTGCAAGGTTCGCAGGAGAGCTTCTGTAAAGTTTGGAAGGTAGGAGACGAGGTACTGGCAGAAGTAAAGCTGTGAGGACGGGGCATGAGTCGTGCTTGGGTAGCTCAGTTGGTAGAGCACTTGCCCGCGAAAGGCAAAGGTCCCAAGTTTGAGTCTCGGTCCGGCACACAGTTTTAATTTGCCAGGGAGTTTCAGAATTAAAACACTTCATCATCACCAGAGCTTGAAAAAGTACATGCATAAGTACTTGTAATTTTTCTATTCTTTTAGTTAGGTGTTCACTAACGATTTATGAGTAAAAAACATAATGTATGCAATTCCATACCTGTAAACGTAGACAGAAAGTGTAGGTCACTGTTTTTATACTGTGTATTCTGAACTGAAAAGAATTTGTAGTGACAGTACTGAATGGTAGTTTCCATTTAAATAGGTTTTCTGTAATGTGTTAACATTCTGTCAACTAAAGCCTAACATATTGAACAATGCATCGCAAATTAAATATTCGAATGGATTTGTGTGCAGTGGATCACATCTAAAAGGACAAAAATTACTTTGAAACTCAATTTACTGCATGTACAGTATACCATGAAGTTTCGACAGTATACCATGAAGTTTCGTTACTAGACAGGTAGGAAGAAGGAACAGTACAGTGTCTATAGAGAGACGCTTGCTTCTCTTTTGAAGAAACTTAAAGACATAGTGTCATTATTTGAGTAATCGTTACCTATCAGATATTAACTATTTATTATGAGTATGCGTACATAGGAGTCTTTAAATTATATTGAGCAAATAATTGCTCATTTAACTGTAATACTGAAGTGAATAAACTAATATGAACTCCATCTTAGCTGCAGTGGTACTGATATATGTTCATAAGATGAAATTCTTGAGCCTAAATGGAGAAATGAAGCATTAACTTCAGACAAATATGATAGACGAAAGTTTTAATGGTAAGTTGTATGTGTGTTAAGACACAATGCTCCTTTGAATGAGCTTTCCTTTATTTTTAATTTATCTTGCATGTATTTTAGCGTGTACACACACCTTTGGTCTGCCATGTGCAGAGGATTCTGCTTTGGTGAGATAGACATTAACTGTTGCCCATAGTTTAAATTGTGCTGAACACATGTAGCTGAAGATTCTTAACATGAAATCTGTTTAACATCCATCTAACCATTCATTCACCCATTAGAAAGATCGAATATTAGAATTGCCATAAAGCACAAGGAAAAATGTGAAGATGAATGTGAAAAAACTAATCCTTTAAGGTAAATACTGCTAACGGATACTTCTTTTCGTTACAAATGATGGTATCCCCAGGATAAGTTCGAAATGTGACTGTTTAATATAAGCAACACAAACTCTGAAATGAAACCTCAAATGTTGAAACGATGGTGAAATCTTTGCGTGTTCCTTAACAAACAGTTAGAAGTTTGTCAATGAAATAAGGAATTTGCTGGTAGACTATTGTCTGAGTTAAATCCAATGATTGACGTGTGTTGCTGTGTGCAACTGGACTGTTTCGATGACTGATGCTTTGAGGAACGTAAAAATTTTATTTGCTGTAATTTAGTCCCAGGAGCAATTGATTTCCTGTGGCCCAATGAGTTAAAGAGGGATATTCTTGAAAAAATTGGCATTGCATTCCAGATGCACATGCAAATGTACAGACATGCTGGCTACTGTGAGTAGCACTGACTGACTGTGTACCGTACATCTGGGAGTGATCTTGGCGACAATCTCCAAACTTGATTGCCAAAGCAGAGTGTCACATAAGTGGTGTTGTTACAAAAACTTAAAAACATGAGCAAAATAGAGACAAAATCTAAGTTGATCATGAACCATTCTGTGCCTACTGTAAATATTCATAATGCATATGACTAACTAAACACTCTTTGTGATGTTCATTGATAAGAAACATTATTTATTTCCTACAAGGAAACAAGGAGGAGGAGACTGATTACTAGGAAATCGTGATGTAGGTTTTGTTACTTCACTTGTCCATAAGGTGGCTCTGTTGCATTGTACTTATGATGTCCCATGTCAGAAGGCGCTATGAATCAATGACAGACCCATTCATTACTCAGTGCTATTCAGAGGCTTGCAGTACAATGTGATGACGCAGTAATGGTACAGTTTTACTGAACTCACTGACATGCACCTTGTGTATGGGGAAGTAAGTTGCAATGCTCTCACTGCTGAAAGGCTGTACAGGGAATGATTTCCTTACAGTATCATTCATCAAGCTGAGTAATTATTTGTCTCAATCGACGAATGTGGGAGACTGATTCAATG
Organism: Schistocerca serialis cubense; assembly: GCF_023864345.2. NCBI lineage: Eukaryota > Metazoa > Arthropoda > Insecta > Orthoptera > Acrididae > Schistocerca > Schistocerca serialis. The sequence goes on from NC_064642.1 coordinate 246,625,768, forward strand.
GAACGAAGAAACGAGGGACCTGGCAACATGAGGACCACTCGCACACTTGATTTTGAAGAGGATGTGTGGAATGTGTTCCAGAGGACCCCACTACAAATATTTGTTGTATTGCATGCGAAATGGCGCTGCACATACTAGCAATTTGCAAGTATTACATGAACAACAATTAAACCTATATCACCCACAATGAGTTCACACAATGCTTGTGACTGACTTTGCTCTGAGGTCACATTGTGTCAGTGGTTGCTCCAACAATGGACTGATCGAACAGATTTCCTCCAAATCGTGCTGTTTACTGTTGAGGCCTCATTTGATTATGATGGTATTTCTAATAGCAAGCATGTGATGAGGAAAGCTCTCGTCTTGTAGTAGAGTCACACCATCAAGTACGTTTTGCTGGTGATATCTCATTGTGAAATATATTCTACCTGGCCGTCTGAATGGCCCCCTGTACTTAAGGTCCATGCAACCTGAGTTGTTGGAGAACATACCCTGGCTGTTCATGAGAGGATGCGGATACAACATCAACTGCCTCAATTCAGTGTGGATGGCTGCAACCATCTCAATATTGTATTTTCTGGTCGCTGGATTGGAAGAGGAGGTCCTACTGCAATGCTTGTACAGTCACACGACCTGAATAGCCTTGATTACTTCCTATGGGGATACTGAAGTCAATTTTGTGTGAGACCCCAGTGGATACAGAGATGGAATTAATTGTCAGAATGGTAGGTATCTGTGATGGATTTGAAGCATACCAGGGATATTTGTCAGGCTGCATCAGAATCTTATTTGCCATTGTCCTGCTTGCATTGAGGATGATGGTCATCAGTTTCAGCGCATTTCGTCATATATAGGAGAAATGGTTCGTTCATTGCGTCAATGATCGTATTTGCACTTAACTATAACTAATGCAAATAAAAAAGTACACAGAAATGTTGAGAGATTGCAGAGCACTCTCACTTCTGATCTCGTGTAGGGATTACGATCTACTGCGATTTGACTTCATACATTACGATGAAATGGTGGGCAGTAGTTTATGGTTTTGTTTGCGTGCTCTAGGGAAGAAAATACGGTAAGCTTTACCTGCGTTCAAAGGAACAGGTTGCCGACTTAAATGACTGCAGTAAAAGCACGGCGTTGGTGGGCCGACAAAGCGCGTTTTCTCTGGAGAAAACGTCTGTGTGCCGCGGTCGCATTGTGCAGAAACACATTAAGATGGCGCTGGACGACAGGCAGACGTCCAGGTATATGGCCTAGCGCCAAAAAGCCGCCGACAGCACATTGTAGGCCCTTGTTATGGAGCATGCCACCAAAAGGAATGTAAACATTCTGCGAATCTCCATGGGACAGGGAAACTAACGTCCAGACATCCAGACTCTGTTTCAAAACATGTTTTGTCAATGGACGAAGCTGTCTGCGTGTTTATGGCCGTTCTTTGCAAACTTTGAAATGGACACAACAGGGGAGATAACAAGCTGTTTATGGAGGGCTGCTTCCACCCTGTATTGTGTTAGCAAAAGAGACGGCAAATGTGTGGGAAAGAGGCCGCGTAGCTGAATTTTTTTTCCGTTTTCTGCCAATTAATTTTAACGTTTCTGGTTGGCCAAATCGGTTTGCAGTGCAAAGACCATTCTACGAGCTGAGAATGCCGGCTCCAGATCGTGATTGGCTTGTGTGAAATGGGGGAAGTCAAAAAAGAGTAATGTGCTTTTGGAACCGAGCTGATAGGAAGTGGTGAGAAAGGAAGAAGGGCCACTCTTGTACAAGTCTCTTGTACTGGTGCTTCGCTAGTAAAGAACTGCAGGTCTCTACCTAAACGGTGAGACTTGTGTCCTTTGCTAGTTGCTTATACCATCACGGTCACAACGACTGATGTATCCGTGTACTTGTTTGTCTTGAGTCTGCCGTCCAAACATTTGATATATTCCGACATGCACAGTCGTGGGACAGAGCCAAATTGGTTTGGCAGACCAGCAAACGAGTCTACCTGCACTCTGGAATCAATCAGGGTTTCAGAGGCTCATAGGGAAGTACCTGCGTTCTGGATTAACTGAACATGAGACCGAGTACTTGCATTTTTCGGGAACTCGGATTTAACAATATATTGCCGCTGTTCATGACTTCAGTCGCCAAACGCATCGTGGTGAGCCGCGTTGACCAGTAGGATGGTAAAGTATTCGCTTCTGCGACGTAGGGCTATAATATATATTTCTCAGCGCCCTGTTCTTTCGAGCAATATTTTTCCTTTTTTTTATATGGTAGAATATAGATGCTTGGTGGTGGCGTGGTTTGATGCCATAACCCGGATTCACGTGTATGAAGTGAGATAGAGCGAGTAGTGTTCTGGTTAGTGTCGTGTGTCGATCCCCAGCAGATCACTTTGTCCACCATAGATCTCATGTTAGTAAGGCGTTTGTTAAATAAAAATTTTTTGGTATAATGTTTCTTTAATAATTTTGTTGTCTTGTCACGTTTAAGATCAATAAATCGATTGTGAATTAGGCTACAACTTCTCCCTGAGTTCTGATTAACAGTTCCTTCGCATTTTTATGGCAGTCTAGATCTGAAACATAAGGAGTAGCGTTTTCGTTTGGTGTCCACTGTGTGAATCTTTTACTACATTACCAGTGATCTTCTTTCAATATGATTTGATTCCTGTTATCTCCTTAAGCTGGTTTCACTGACCCCAGTTTCCCTGCCTCAAATTGTTCACTGGAGCATGCTCTATGTTCTGTTAATTTTGCACACTCTTACAGAAACACCCTATATATAACACAAATAAAAGAATTCCTGTCTAGAAAGACATAAAATACGTGTACACACACACACACACACACACACACACACACACACACACACACACATATATATATATATATATATATGTATATATGTGTGTGTGTGTGTGTGTGTGTGTGTGTGTGTGTGTGTGTGTGTGTGTGTACATGTATTTTATGTCTTTCTAGACAGGAATTCTTTTATTTGTGTTTTTAAAAATTTTGTCTCAGCAAGACTGTAATTTTTATACAAAGATGTTACTGATTCTGCTGTACATTTGTTTTATGAGATTGAGCCTTTGCAGAACATCTGATGCCCACATGAGGACAACATGATTAATTTATGACATTCTGTATCAGTGCAACAAGAAACTCAACACGTGGATCATCTTGTCCTGGCTATTAATGTCTGTCAGCCTCTCCTATTTCCTGTCACCTGTAATCTGTGGATCTATGTCGTATGCTTTAAAAGGATAAAAGGGTAAAATTTCAGTATTTTAGATATTTAATTGTGAGAAGTGAGTATATAAGCTTATTGTCTGTAAGATGAAAGTTCAATCTGAAATCCCCATTTACCTGAGTTGTTTCCGTGATCACCAAATTTTAACAAAGATTATTGAGGTACAGACTCTACATACTAAAGGAAATGAAACATATTAATGTACATGTAACCATTTCTTGTATCATACAGAACTGAGATACAGCAAAATGATTTAGATAAAAGGGTCACATATTGCTACCAATGGTCTTGACCTTGAAAGTTATTTCCAAGGTGTTTTTTTAAAATGGGAACCATAACATTTGATCTCAGTTTTGAAAAGAAAGGAAAATTTTACATATAAAATGATACATCATTCAAGGCCATGTCAAGGTTCAAAAAAGGTGAATTAAGCAAATTTGTTTTTAGTTCTAGTAGAGATTAACTCAGAATAGAGGAAGTATGCAGCAAAATACATTAGATACAAGTTGGAAGGGGCATAAGGGGTCACATATCATTAGCAGTAACTATGATCATAAATGTAATCAACAAAGATCACTTGAAGGTTGGGTTTTGTTTCATGGCCTCCTTTTTGTGATGCCAGCTTTGGAAAGAATGAACTTTAAGTTTTAATTATTTGTGAGTGTAAACACAAGAAAACATATAAATTTTATTTTGACATTTACAAGACAGAAAAACATAAATAAAAGTTAGATAATTTATTTCCAAGCTGCTGAGTGAGTCCCCTCACCTGTCATTCCTTGGGATGTACCTTCCAATTAGTATTTAACTTTATATTTTGCTGTATTCTTCCTCTTTCCAAATCAATCCCTATGAGAATAGAAAACATATTTCCTTACTTGACATTTTTCAGACCTTGGTATGACCTTGAATAACGTATCATTTTACATATAAAATTTTCCACTATTTTCAAATCTTAAATAAAACATTAAGGTTCCCATTTTAAAAAGTCCCTTTAACCTCCAAATTACCTTGAAAACAATTGGCGTACAACTGGATTTGCACTGAGATGATACTGTCATCATAAGTGATGATTAAAAGTAGTCACTGATTGCATAGAGACTGTATGATTACATAGGGACTTGGACAAGCAGCATTGTGCCAGGATATAAGTAACTTTCTGTCTGTAGGAGAGTAAGCAAACACTTCGGGCTGTACCCATGCAGATATCTCCAATATGCTTCTGTGTTTGTCAGCGAATGTCTTTACCTGTGGTGCTGTCATGAGGTACCAACTTTTTGCATGAGATATCAAGCGGGATATCACAGTGGTTAGCACACTGGACTTGCATTTGGAAGGATGACCCACATTCGGCCATCCTGATTTAGGTTTTTCATGATGTCTTTAGATCACTTGAGGCAAATGGTTCCATCGAAAGGGCATGGTCACACTCCTTTCACATCCTTCACTAACTTGAGCTCCATCTCTAATAACCTCATTGACAACAGGAAAATAAACACTAATTTCACCCTCCTTCTTACAAGAGACATTGTTCAGCAGTGGACACCCCACTCACATTAAAAACAAAGTCCTAGCCCAAGTGAAACTATAAGTTATGCTTCGGTATTTATAATCTTGTAATGACATCTTTCCAATATTTAGGCCTAAGCCAGATACTCATAAGTATAATTTCAAAGTTTGTGTGTGACATGTTGGATGTTTTTTATGATACCATAAAGAGTAAAAACTCATTTAAAAGCTAATATTTCAACTTTTCACTTAAATACGACGCAATATTAAATTTATTCTTTACCAGTTTCTGGAGCTCTCCTTTGAGGAAGTGAACTGAAAGACACTGTAATGTAGTTGATTTCGTTTATTAAAAGGTATGCTGACAATGAAATCCTTATTATTTCCTTCCTCAAACCAGCTGGACAAGTTTTGAAGTTTGTCATACCAGAATCTGAATATACTGCAGTACAGCATTAAATTTCGTCATTTTTAGAACAAAGTGAGTTAATGCAAACCCACAAATCACTTTTCACTATTAGTTAATATATTTGTTTATTCACAAACAAATTGTATCCATATGTCATAAAACAGACACCAAATACTTCTAGCACATAATGTGCACATAAACACAATGGCAAAACCTTTACACACCAAAGTGGCACACCCTACCACTATAGCATAGTAGACATGCTCAGAACAATGTGTTTTGGACAGATCTGTAACATGATATATCACTGAAACTACATATTTTCGTAATGCTCAAGTATAAATATGAAAGCCATCAAATACAGCACGTTAGTTTCAAAGATAGCAGCTCTCTCTGACGCCAATGGTGGCATCCTTGTTGGCTGTCAAATCACATCATGTCATATCACAGCACAGTTCTACCTGTTTCTCAGACAGACTGTTTTGATGACTGACATCATTATCCATTGTTGATCACATGACCCTTAAGCTCATTTCCATGCATCACAAAGTCATGCATACTTCGTTTAGTCATGCTATTTGTGGATGATATCAGTTGTTATTCGGCATGTTTGTTATTTGATATTTTTGTTATTTGTTATAATTTTTTCATTTCGTTATTTTAATTTCATAACGAATTACTAAAGATTAATTGCGGGAGTGAGAAAGCTGTGTGAATTGTATGACGTAAGTGTACTGAATTCCCCTCTCTCTATTACATTTATAAAGAGGACTTTCATGTATAATGGTACCGTTTCTAAGATTTTACAATGAAATGGATTGTAGTATGGCTGCAACTTGAAGTGAACAAAACACTACAGGTAGAACCAGACTGATTAGTAAGTGGAATTTATTTGTATTTTGTCAGGCATTTGTAATGTTTGATAAAGAAATGAACTGAAACGTTCAGGCGCTGCAGCAGTGCCAAAACGCTTTTTTGTGATGTATACATAAAACAATGCATTAGAGTTGCTTGTTTAGGAATGTGTTTGTGGCAGGCTTATTTTATGTTAAGTAGCTCTCTGTATGGCATGTGAAACAGTTTTGCAAACATCAGTAGTCAGTATTTATGTGGTTTCACTAGCTAAGCGCAGTAAATATAAGGCCCTTACACTATTACAAGCGAAATACAAGCGTAAATCCCGAAGGGAAAGATATTGAGGGAGATATGACATACAAAAGTTTGCAGAGGACTGGCAAATGAACTGAAACAAACAAATTTTTCACAAGGTGTGATGACAGCTTGTAGCACTGAGTTTTTTTAGTAATTCTGGGTGCACTTTCACATAACGTATGAAAAAAATTGATGCTTCAGCTTCCTAAAATGTTTATAAAATGCCGTTTTCTCTTCTTTGAGTTCCTTGTAGGGTGTGTGAAATTCTCGTTCTTTACCATGTAATGACATGCACTGATGTGCCAAAACATTATGCCCAGTGCCCACCGTCACATTAGATGTCACATGGTGGCATTGTGGGCACATTACATGGTAACAAAAGTAGGTATGCGGAGCACACATGGATGTGGGATCACCCTAGTGAAGACATGGGATGCAAATGGGGGCATAGCCTGAGAATAAGTATCTCGAAAATGACGAGCTGGTCGAATGTTCACATGCTACTGTTGTAATCGTCTATGGAAAGAGGTAGGAGGCAGTGAAAATAACATTAGGCGCTAAATGACTGGACGTCCAAGACTCTTCAGGGGATGTGGGTTTCGGAGGCTTGTGTGCACTGTAAGTACAAATAGGATAGATGGTGATATGTGGAATTTCTGCGAAAAGAACATAGTACAGGTCCATCCACAAGTGTTTCAGAGCAAAACATTCACTGTACATTGATGAACATGGAGATCTGCAGCAGGCCACCCCTATGTGTTTACACATTGATCCAACAGCATCGTCAATTAGGATTGCAGTGAGCGTGGGACAACAGGTATTCGGCTGCCAATTAATGGAAGTGTGTCGGAGTTATCATGAATTACATTTTTGCTACACTAGGTCGCTGGTCTTCTCCACAAACGCCACCATCGAGTTGATTGATGGGTTGAAAGATACAGTGCGTCACGGATGCAGGCTTGTGGGAGTAGAATTATCTCTCCCGTTTGTATGGGACACGCTGACAACTGTGAATCACTTGCATCCCTTCTTGCTTGATGTCTTCCCCAAAGGTGATGTCATCATTCAGCAGTATAGATGTCTGTGTCACTGAGCCAGAACTGTGCTAGTGGTTTGAGGAGCACTAAAGTAAACTCACTTTGATGTCTTGGCGACCAAATTGATCTGATGGAACCCATCTGCGTCGCTATCAGACGCCATCACCGTGTACGCAAATCAGTGGCTCATAGTTTACGCGCATGCATAGGTATCTGATGCCGCATACTTCCACAAACATACCAACGAACTGCCAGATCCCTGATACTCAGAATCAGCGATGCATTTCGTTCCAACGGACAAACAAGCTGTTAAGCTAGTCTTTGTTTGCATTTTTTCGTACTTCAGTCTTCCTCCTCTAATATGAGAACTTCTCTTGCAATCTACAAACCATTTGACTTCATTAAATGTCATTTTCATACAAATGTGGACTCGAGTAGTCACATATATAAGCTACCGCATTGTGTATGTACACTTCACACATAAAAACAGTTGGGAATCATCGTGTAAAGCCCGCAATTCCAGCAGAAAAACAGTTGAAAGCAACCAGGCCTGTATAGTGGCGGCTGTGGGACAGCCATATGAGCTGTGATCATGTGACTTGAATTTTCTTGACATGGCGTAAAGTTATGGATTGTACTGAAAAACCCTGACGTGACGATGCTGTAACGTGATTGTGCGACGACAGCCAGTGTGAACTGGCCTTAAAGTGGCATTAAGAAGTTAAATAATTTGGATTACACAAGGAATAAAGATATTATGTGGAAAAAAGGAGGCAGTATCTACTATCTGGGAACAGCTCTGATGTTAGCATTGTAATACATTTCAAAGAACACTGAAAAATATTGAAGCAAGTAATTCAGAAATCGAAGCAGCTTTATTATGAGAAAAAGATAATTACATCAGGCAACAAAATAAAAACTGTATGGGATATAGTGAAGAAAGGGAAAGGTGGGGCCATATAGGAAGAGGAACAGTTAGCTCTAAAAACATATGAGACTTCGATGACAAGTGCATGTAGTGTAACAAACTTCTTAAACAAGTACTTCGTTTCTGTTAATGGCAGCTTGGGGTTATCAGCTTCAGTGAACAGTGCAATGGAGTACCTGAGACCAGTCTTTAAAAGTAAGTTCAGCAAGTAGCATCCATCATAAAACCCTTAAAATCTAAGTAGTCTAGTGGGTATGACAACATGTCATTGAAGTTAATCAATGAGTGCTCATGCGGGTTGAGTTCTTGTATAATCAATCTCTTATCAGTGTAACATTTCCAGACTGGCTAAAATAAGCCTCTTTACAAGAAGGGAGATAAAGAGATACCATCAAACTGTCGACCAGTTTCACTTTTGCCAGTTCTCTCAAAAGTATTAGAAAAAGTTGTGTTCAAGCATCTCCTTAAGCGTCTGGCTGCAAATAATATATTGTCCAAGTCACAGTCAGGGTTTCTTAAGGGTTTTGATATAGGAAGCTGTTTACACTTACAGTGAGAAATTACTTAATTCATTAGATAATAAATTAGAGGCTACTGGCAATTTCTGTGACCTTCAAAAGCCTTTGACTGTATGAACCATAGCACTCTCTAAAGTAAATTAGAAAATTGTGGTGTCACCGCCAATGCCGCAAAATGGTTTGTCTTATCTATCTAACAGGAAACCAAGGATGTCTTTGAGAAATACCAGTGCAGCAAGCAGTCAGTCTTCATCTGATCAGGAATTAGCTACATGTGGTGTCCGTCAAGGTTCCATCTTGGGTCTGTTGCTTTTTCTTGTGTACATTAATGACCTCTCGTTTGTTACATTGCCAGATGCCAAGTTTGTTTTGTTTGCAGATGATGAAAACATAGCATGTCAAGTACAGATTTAGAAATAGCTGCTAATCAAATTGTCACTGACATTAACAACTGGTTTAAAGCTCTCATTAAACTATGAAAAGACTTACTATAGGCAGTTCAAAATCTGTAAGAGATTTCCTTCCATCATGTGTATAGCATATGAAGACATGCAGATGAAAGAAGTTAAATTTCTGGGATTACTACTCAATAATAAATTCAGTTGGGAAGGACATACCACAGAATTGCTTAAGCGCCTAAGCAAGTCTGTATTTGCAGTGAGAATGATGTCAGATGTAGGAGATATAAATATAAATAACTTCCACACTTTGCTTACTTTCATTATATTATGACATACGGGATCATATTCTGGGGTAGCTCATCAAACCGAGTACAAATTTTTAGAGTGAAAAAGCGTGTAATTAGAATCATTTGCGGTGTAAATTCAAGAACATCATGTAGAAACCTGTTCAAGGAATTTGGTATTCTAATCACTGCTTCTCAGTGTATTTATTACTTAATGTAACTTGTTGCAAGTAATATATTTCTATTTGCTACCAATAGCTCAATATATAGTATCAATACTAGGAATAAGAACACTCTACATAAAGACCAAAAAACACTTATCTTGGTCCAAAAAGGGGTCCAATATTCAGGAACACATTTTCAATAAATTGCCAGCAATCGTTAAAAACTGGTTTCAGATTCAGCACCGTTTAAATACAGTTCGAAAGACTTTTTGATAGACAATATCGCGATAAGAGCTGTGATAGCCATATAGTAACAATGGAAGAACCTCACTTCGATATACTTTCTTTTGGAGATATTTCCAGTCTTCATACCGCTTGTGGATGTAAAACTACTGTTTCATGACATTTCTGTTATTCCCGATTTGAGAGAACATTTCGCACTTTTTTATCGGTGGATGTTTAGTATCTGCCATCCGCTGTAATAATAACGATCATACATCATAGTTCTGCGAATATGTAGAGGAATTTCTGATGTTTCCAGGAGAAGGGAGTTGGTGGGAGAAGAATACATAGCTCCAAGGCAGATGCATAAGCTTCTGTACTGCAGCTTATTCAGTAGTGTTAGGTACTTATTAGCACCAGTGTGATAGACCATGCATCCATAGTCCATGTGGCAACGTATCAACGTTGGTAGAGGGTGAGCAGAGTGTTGGGGTGTGCCCCCCATCATACTCTTGTCACTGAACTGATAAGGTTCAATGGTTTTTCACACGTACTGACGATGGTTTGAATATGAGGTATCCAACTCATTCTGGAATCACACCCAGAAACCTAGCCTCGGATCTCAGTGATATTTTATAACCAGAAAGTCTTACACTATTCAAATAGCCTGGCATAATTTGGTTCGCGAAAGGAACAAGTACCGACTTTTCTGCCGGAATCTGTAACCACAGTTATGTAATGTTTGATCCACTGTGCCCATCGCCTTTGATAGCTCATACACAGCCTGATCCATTACTGTTGTCGACACATACAAAAAATATCATGTGCATACTGGAGGATTTTAACTGGAAAAGGAATGATCCTCGCCAGTTCGTTAGTATATAGTGCAAAGAGTAGGGGGCTGAGGATAGCTCCTTGTGGAAGACCTGTTGTAAGACGACGTGGTCCAGTTAATTTATTTTGGAACCGAACCCATATGTGTCTTTCAGTGAGTCAAGTGCCGATTCCATAAATCAGTTGTGGCGGGATTCCAATTGTTTCCAACTTCCATAGCAACACAGGTATAAGAACATCATCATACACTCCAACTATAACTAGGAATATAGCTGTTACATTCTCTTTTCTTGCTGTTGCGTCATAGATCTCTAAGGTTGAGATATTTAAATTATCTATTGTTCCCTTGCCTTTTCTAAACCCATACTGGCTTGATGACAGGGTCTGATTAGATTCCAACCACCATTCCAGGCGATTTTTTACCAGGCATTCTAAAGTTTTACCAATTCAGGAAGAAAGAGAAATAGGTCTGTATGATTTGGCCTGCTCTTCATCCTTATGTGGTTTCAGTATGGGTACCACTACTTGAGTTGTCCAATCTTCTATAAGCATGTCATTCATCCATATTTGTTTAAATATCTGTAACAGTTTTCTGAGTGCTATGTCTGGGAGATTTTCTATCATCTGATAGTGTATATCGTCCGTACTGGGAGTGGAAGTCACGCTCTTTTTAATACCATTCGTCAGTACTTCATACGAAAACGGCACCCCAAGCCGATGCTTGTGATCCCGTTGCTCCGGGAGGCAATATTGCTGCTCGGCTGTGGAAGCTGGTGAGATTAAATTCTTCAAGCCATGTGTCACTTAATGGAGTGGAGTTTTTGTTTTTGAAAAATCTTGATTTCTTTCAAACATCAGCGATACTAACATCGTTATTAAAGATTCAGAGAAATTTTACCAGCTATTCTTTTTACTGTCTTTTAACCGCCTTCGAACTTTCGCTGCTATTTTCTGATATGCAATTTAGTTTTCTGCATTTTTTTGTTTACAGCAGTTACTGTACGCAAGTTTGCGCTGTGCTATGGCTCCAGAGCACTCTGGTGTCCACCAGACTGAGGGACATTGCTTCAAAACGGTGACTTCTTTTTTTCTTGGAATAAGAATTGTTGCAGCATCTTCAGTAATTGAAATTAGTTGTTGGTAGGCCTCTTTCGGAGCTAACAAATTGTTAAAAGATTGAAACTTCGCCTGGACTGTTGCAGTATACTTTGGCCAGTCAGCATCCTTTATTTTCCACCTGCTGATTGGGTAGATAATTTCCACTGTATTTATAGGTACGTCTATTGTGATTTCCAAAGGGAAATGATCTGAGCCAAGAGGGTCTCGTTTGACAGTCCACTCCGTTACAGAGGTTGAAGTCAACAGAGCACAATGTCAAATCGGCGGCCGACGGTCGTCTGTTTGGGTTATGTATCATAGTAGGAGAACCATCATTTAGAAGAATCAAATTGAACTTTTCAAAACGTGTAACTAACTCTCTGCTATCCACGTTATCTATTACGCAACCCCACAGTGAGTGGTGTGTGTTGAAGTCTGCATGAAGGAGAAATGGCGTTTGAAGCTGGGCTACAAGCTGATCCAGTGAAAGATCTTGTATTTTACACTTAAGTGGTTTGTAAATGGTGACGATGATGAATGCGCCGTTAGGGCTGTAAATTACAGCAGCAACTACCTGTCATTCTGTTGTCCTAATAGTGATGTCCAATTTTGCAAACTTAATTGTCTCTCTAATCAACATGGCTAATCCTCCTCCTTTTCCATCGTCTCTGTCGTTTCTGAGAATAGCGTATCCTTTGAATTGTATTCGTTGGGTTGGCTGAAACCAAGTTTCGCAAATACAAGCTACCAGTATGTGGTTGCTGTTAAGCTCCTGATAAAGACTTTCCTTTTGGAGATTGCTGACCTTGCAGTCCACTGGAGTATATTAAAAGCCATTGTAAGATTCGCAGAAGTCTTCAACAGAATTACATATAAGAGCAGTCTGTGCCGTTACCATGTCTGTTTAATTTTTAAGAGAAAGATAGATCTGCATTATTAAAGCACAAAGGCTGTTAATAGTAGTTTCTCGAGAAGTTTAAGATGTTGCCAGAGGAGTGGGAGGGTATGGATTGTTTTGTATTGAGTTCTGTAGACCCTGAAATTCGTATAACATATCAGAATAACCCTGCTTGTATGGACTGCGAGTAAATGATTCATTTTTGTAAGACCTGGGAGCTGGAACCGACATAACTGCATGCTTAGGTCCCTGTTGTAACCTTTTGTCCGTCATGTTCAAACCTTTTGGTTTCTCGCATATTTTAGGCTAGTCACTAGAAGAGAGCTCTCGTGTCGTAGAAACACCAGCAGTAGTCTGTGCAAATGATGGTCGCAGTGACTAGACGGCAGTTGCGTAAGATGCACCATAGGCTTCGTTGCACTTTGCTTCGATGTGCTACTGATAAATTCGGCAACACCGATCAATAGCGAGGTGTTTTCCGTTGCAATGCAAACACCTGGGCTCTCTGGCATATGAGCGCTGTGAGGTCTCGTGGCCTCCCGTGCATTTGGCACAGCGGGCACTATTATGACATTGCAAACTTAAATGGAAATATCTAATGCAATTATGACATTGCAAAACTGACTGGACATACGGTTCAACAGGTCATCGCATACCGCACAAATATATATATACTGGGGAAGTTGTTGAGATTTAAATGTTACAACACATTTTGGTGTGGGAATTAGTTTCAACTCTCAATTTTGTATTCCTTTCTTTGCGAACCTTCGGACGTCGGTTACTAAAAATTGCGACTTTATTTCTGCAAGGATGTCTTCGTGGGATAATGCAATATCAACATCACGGATAACTCCCCTTTTCTTTGTTAGGAAATTTGGAATGTAAGCTTCCATATTCTTCAGCCGAAAAACGTCAAGCAACCGCAACCTGTTTGCAGACTGCCCTGTTTTGGTTTTAATTTTGTACCTGTTTCTACCAATGGCTGAGATATTAACTATTTCATGTCTTAAGCTATTACTTTCTGTAAACAACGTTCTTCCAAGAGCCATCGGATGTAGCTTTCCTACATTACCATTTTCTCCCTCTACAAAGACGATGTAGGAACCCATGTCTGTTGATTGATATGTACTATCTTTAGTAGCATATTTGTTGTTACCAGGAAACGTGTTATTTCCTGTAGGAGGTACCGTTGTGGTCACTGAATTGTCCAGGTTTTTACGACTAACAGACTTTTGGGGAGCAGGCTGCTCATTGCAATTCCTGTCTCCTATATTTACAAAGTTACTGTCTACTCCTGGAACTTCCACAGTGTGTGCAACATTATCAATATCTACCATATCTACGTCCCCTTCAACATTACTACTGTGCTTTTCACTTGCCTTTGCTTTCTTTGGAACATTTGCGTCAGGAGCTGCTGCGTGTTGGGGTGATGGTGATCGGTGTCTTGCCTTTTGTCGCTGGGTGTTGTTTGTCCGACACTGCGACAAGACAGCTGAACTTGATGAAAGCTGCTCCATCTCCATCTGATCATTCTGAGGACAGTAATCTTGAGAGCACATTTCTATGGTACCCAGTTGATGCTTATTTGTAATTAACACTGTTTAATGTGGGTGCATCATGACTGTCTCGTTGTTGTGATTCCCATACAAGCGATAGCCGACCCTTGGCCGGTATCGACTGGGATTTCGTCATTAGTTTCCATTTTAAAAATAGCCGCTGAGAGAAATCTCCCAGCAACGATGCTTTGACACTTGTTACTACTTGTAGTTAAAATATCCAGTAAATTAAACTAAAAGAATTTGATAACAGTTCAACGAAACACCTGATCTAATCGGTGCCGGCCGCCGCACGAAGCATAAACGACTGCTCAGCGCGGCTGCCGCAACTGCAAGCACCAATTTGCCCTTACCCGCTCGTCGGAAAGTTTTTCACTGCAGACAACACAGTTTAGAGTAAAACAGTTAATAATTAATCACCCTTTCTCAATATTCTTGAGAGCAATCGGAAAAACCATGGGAAAAACAGTGTTGTTTATTTCAATGCTAACCAAAGATCCCCAGATACTAACCTGATTCCACAGTCTAACCTGATTCCATCTGTGATATGATGCAATAAAATCGATGGTTTGTTTATATTCCCATGTGGCGCGATAGTGGTATAGGTAATGTAAACATTACCTTGGTAATGTTTCGCAGTATGAAGTATAGGCTGTTACTAAAGAAAATTATTCCAGAATGTCGGGAAATGTTCATAAGAAAGGGGAGGTCTGTAAGAATTACCGGCAGTGGACGTCCCATGTGTTGTTATATGAATCTTCACTTCTATTCTCCAAAAATAAGGCCTATTACGAATCCAAGAGTTGAGAACTGTGGCAACGCACGTCATTATAATGCTGTTAACGTCGAAGAAACGCGCGCCGTTACGGTTACAGATATTAAGAAGTCCCTGAGGAATCATAATCTAACTTTTGAGGATGGGCATGCTTGTATTTCCGTGAAATGTCCGGTGTGTATCTACTTACAAGAGCCAGACAACAATACTGGCAGAGCTTACATAAATAAAACTACAGGTAATTATGTTGGTACAGACTTTAAGAAAATTGAGCTCTTCGTGGTGTTTTTCGTAATCCCAGTGTGGATATGTTTGATTAAACTTTTTCCGTACCAAAGGATTCATTCAGTTTTTACCTACTGATTTTTTTTTCATATTTTTATACGTGTAAGACCACTGTTCTGTCACAGATTGCATTACAGTGAAATAGTGAAAGCAATCAGCTACATGTGGTGGAAGAACTGTAAATTAATCAGTGACCGGTCATGATGTATTTACATGTTAGTTCCATGTACTTTACATTCACTGCAGATGCATAGTGTGCTATCGTCATTCTTACAATGCCCCTATATCACTTCTATTCTAATTAAATTGAATGTATTATGGTCAAAAGAGCCTCGTTCGTGTATAACAATGGTAGTCAAAATTACGAACGCTGGAACTAGTAGCAGCAGCGGCTCTGCCACTAGTACAAATAAAGCCCTGTAATTGTCAGGCAAGTACAAATGCGTGACTTGCATCATTTTCAGTTTCTGTTGTTGAGAGATGTACGTAATATGTGAAATTACATGGACAGTATTTACAAACATACATAAAACAGTTGTCCAAGATTGAAAATAAAGGTTTGTTATTTGTAAAGCGACAGTGGAATTACAGTCATGAAGCGAGTCTTAAACCATCACAATGTGCCTCATGTATAACTGGTAGCTGTGTGTGTGTGTGTGTGTGTGTGTGTGTGTGTGTGTGTGTGTGTGTGTGTGTCGGGAGGGGGGAGGGAGGGATTAGTACACACAATTTTTCGTATGCCGGTCTTAAATTTAATGAACTTGTAGCTACATTTTTCTCTACTTCACACGGGTAAAGAATAGTAGCATTAAAAATTGCACCGAAGCGTATCAAAACTAAATGAAGACTGTTTACAGAAAAAGTGTCCTGTGTGAAATGCCCCAGGACAGTTTTATCTGCTTTATTATAGGAAAAGTATCCCTTGTGTGAAAGAATTTTTGGTCAGTACTCCTCTTCAGAAGATGAATTTTTAAGCATCATCAGTACTGTCAATAGCCACAAAAGTACACACCATTATCCAAGCTTTCAGAACTATTAGGTCCTAACTTGGAGAGGAATGATGGATAGGTTGGACAACCTTAAAAAATAAGGGCAGCTCACTCAATGCTCTTGATGAGAGGGATAGACCTGTCGTGAGGACCCCTGAAATCGCGGATGTGGTGACACTAATTTGTAGCCCAGTTTGAGGTCTAGGTTTGGTTGAAAGGTGGTAGTTTGATTGTTAGTTGGCAAAGCCAACAAATGTGAAAGCCAAATAAACATTGTGGTAGTGACTTTACTGGTTAATGTTTACATCCTCACCATATTGAAAAATGCATCGAGGGGAGGGGGTTCTAATGTGAATTTTTGCCAGACGAGGGATGACTAACAATAAACTGACACCTTGTAGTGACACACACCATTGTCAGTTCTTATTAATCTTCTAGGCATATGCTTTTTCTTGGGAAAGTGTACATCTGCGTGTCAAACGGTAAGCATAATACAGATTGCAGTTCAGCTGATTGGACCATTGGAAATGTCGAATTCGTTAAAGCCTTTACTGTGTACAATGTGCCAGATTAGGCTACAAATTTGTGCTTAAAGATGGAAGAAAGTTCCTCAATATGTTGCACTGTAAACAGGTTAAAATATGTTAGCTAGTTACTTATGAACCACAATATCGACAATACCATCCCACACATTTACTGAGGATGGAAAGAAAACAAAGAAAACTGATGTATGTATATATGAAACAAACTTTATTTATGGGAGTCAGGCAAGGAGAGCTTCCAGGATATTGGTGCCAAAGCATTGTACTTCATTTACATAGACGATTCATCTCGCAATGAAAACAGAGCTATATATGATGTGTGAAAGCATTATGTGTATTGTACAACTAAATGAGGAAATTGGTATTGTGAAAACAACTGTTTTTATTTGTGCACAGTGAGTGAGTTCATTGTTAGAAAACTAATAGTAGCCAAAAGGGTAATGGAAAGGTAATTGTTGAGCTACACAAAGATAGGTAAAAAGAAAGCAGTCAGTATCAGGTCAGTGACATAATAGAAAGAGTGAATACCTTGAAATGGCAGTAGGCTGCCTATATCACTCGAAGAAAATATGGCAGGTAGTCAAAACAAGTACTAGATTGGAGCCCAACTAACCCAAAAAGACCAGGGGAAAGACCACTGGACAGATCGGACAGAGACTTGAGAAAGACAGCTGGAATGAACTGGCAATGGGAAGCTCAAGATTGGCAGAAATGGAAAAATCTGTAGGGCTCTGCTGACTCAAAGGAGCCACATCACCAAATGATTGAACTGGCTTATTTTTTATATAAGATCAGGTCTGCAGATTTTGAGATTTATTGTGGTAGAGCTTTAATTTTTAACAGTACAAATGTTGTATTCACACTTCAAAATTGCTCAGAAAAGTGTTAAAGTAACATTTTAAGAACTCTAAATTTCACGTGAAACGCACTCTCTTGATTGTAAGTGCATGGAATACGCAATATTTCCAGTTCTGAAACTGTTATCATACATGTGTTTAGTGACAATTTTATCATGTTTTCCACAACTTGCCTTTGCATAAGATATTATTTGCTTACATGTTGACCAACAGTATGTAATATTATACAAAGTAATTGCTGTTGTAGAAGCAAAGTATACTCTTCTCATTGTTATCGGGTCACTTGTTAGACTGCTCCCTCTATGCCCCAGCTTGCGATCGCATTCTCACTTCCCGAGCATGGGATCCCGGGTTCGATTTTCGGCGGGGTCAAGGATTTTGACCTCCCTCGAGATGACTGGGTGTTTGTGTTGCCCTCATCATTTCATCATCATTCATGAAAGTAGCGAGATTGAACTGAGCAAAGATTGGGAATTTGTATGGGCACTGATAACCACACAGTTGAGAACCCCACAAACCAATCATCATCATAATGCTCCCTCTGTAAACACTACCAAGTTTTTTATACAAATAAAATCTTCATGCTACATCAGTTAAAATGAAATTCTCACACATTCGACAGGCGTCTCTGCCTTTGACACTGGGAGAAAAATTGTTAACTGCCAGGGCCGGCAATCTGTTTGGCTTCTTGATTCTTCTAGAGCAGGGCTGAAGTGATGTGTGTGAAGTGAGTTGAGCAGCTTCTGGCTTTGGATATCAAGCAGAAATAAAGATGGATGTTTGACACTTATAAGGAGTGGACTGCTTCTTTGGAACGATCATTTTGCAGTTACAGTTCTCTTTCTTTTTTGCTTACAACTTCTGTTGTTTTCTATTATTAATCTGTCATGTAACGCAGGTTGTTGTAATTTTTAAATGTTTTTAAACTGTTTGTCAGACATTTTATATCCCTGGGTAAGTGATCAAAACTTTTTGTTGCAGTATTGTGCACCGCTTTTTGTGCTAAAGACAGCCTCGGTGTGGAGTAATGAACATCATTTTTCCCTCTGATATTGTAATTATGTGCATCATTGTTCCTTTTGAACTGTAGTGGATTACTTACAACAAATTTCATGAGGGAATAAATATAGTTTGAAGCAGTAGCCAGAATGCCCAACTCTTTAAACAGATGTTTACAAGTGATCATGGATGAGCACCATGTATTATTTTTACAGTTTGTTTTTGAGCAAAGAAGACTTTCTTTCTTAAAGGTTAGTTACCCCAGAACATTATTCCATATGACATTATTGAATGAAAATATGCAAAAATGACAGCTTACTGATATCTCTCTCCCTAAGATTTGCGATGACTCTAAGTGCTGAACTGAGTTGTTTTAGAAGTTCTAAAATGTGGTTTTTTCCCAGTTTCAATTCTCATCAATATGGATCCCTAAGGATTTTGAAGTTTCTGTCCTATTTATTATTTCCTCACGTGCATACATCTTCCTCCATTCTTCTGGTCAAATGATTTATAGGAGATATTATGATTCACATGGCAAAATGCCTTAGATAGTTCGCAGAAAATACCAACTGGCACTTTTTGTTACTTAGCGCTTGTAAAATTTGGTGATGGAACCTGTGAATGGCATTTCAGTAGAGCATCTCTTCTGAAATTCAATTTGTGATTTGCTGAGGATATTGGTGTAGCTCAGGTGAGACTCTGTTCTACAATGTATCACCGTCTCAAAAATTTTGGAAAATTTCAGCTGTGAAACTGGTTGGTAGTTACTGACATCTCTCCTATCGTCTTTCAAAAATAGGGGTATGACTATGGCATAGGCCTATTTTAGCCTCTACGAAAAAATGCGTTCAGTTAGTGGTGCATTACATATTTCAGATACGACTGGGCTTATTGTATGGGAACAAATCTTTACTACTCAGTTTAAAAACCCATCAAAACCAGATAAACTTTTATTCTTTAGCTCTCCAATGGTGCGCGGGGAAAACGGGCACTTAAATTTTTCTGTGCGAGCCCTGATTTCTCGTATTTTATCATGATGATCATTTCTCCCTATGTAGGTGGGTGCCAACAGAATTTTTTCGCAATCGGAGGAGAAAACTGGTGATTGAAATTTCATGAGATCCCATCGCAAGGAAAAATGCCTTTATTTTAATGATTGCCAGTCCAATTTATGTATCGTGTCTGTGGCACTATCTCCCCTACTTCATGATAATACAAAACCAGCTGCCCTTCTTTGTACTTTTACAGTGTCATCCGTCACCCCCATCTCATGAGGATTCCGCACTGCACAGCAATACTCCAGAAGAGGGTGGACAAGCATGGTGTAAGCAGTCTCTTTAGTAGACCAGCTGCACCTTCTCAGTGTTCTGCCAATGAATTGCAGTCTTTGGTTGGCTCTACCCACAACATTATCTATGTGATCATTCCAATTTAGGGTATTTGTAATTGTATTTACTTGAATTTACAGCCTTCAGATTTGTGTGACTTATTGCGTAATCGAAATTTAGCGCATTTCTTTTAGTACTCATGTGAATAACTTCACACTTTTCTTTATTCAGGGTCAATTGCCATTTTTTGCACCATACAGATATCTTATCTAAATCATTTTGCAATTTGTTTTGGTCATCTGATAACTTTACAAGACAGTAAATGACAGCATCATCTGCAAACACTCTAAGACGGCTACTGAGATTGTCTCCTGTGTTGAGAGCAGGAACAATAGAGGGCCTGTAACACTTCCTTGGGGAACACCAGATATTATTTCTGTTTTACTCGATGAATTTCCGTCTGTTACTACGAACTGTGATCTTTCTGACAGGAAATCACAAATCCAGTCACACAACTGAGGCAATATTCTGTAGGCACACAGTTTGGTTAGAAGACGCTTGTGAAGAATGGTGTCGAAAGCCTTCTGGAAATCTAAAAATATGGAATCAATGTCACATGCCCTGTTGACAGCACTCATTACTTCATGAGTATAAAAAGTTAGTTGTGTTTCCCAAGAATGATACTTTCCGAATCCGTGCTGACTACGCGTCAATAAATCGTTTTCTTCAAGGTACTTCATAATATTTGAATACAGTATATGTTCCAAAACCCTAATGCAAATCGACATTGTCATATGGGCCTTTAATTCAACGGATTACTCATACTGCCCTTTTTGGTTATTGGTGTGACTTGAGCATTTTTCCAGTCTTTAGGTGCGTATCTTTCTGTGAGTGAGCGGTTGTATATAATTGCTAAATATGGGGAGCTACTGTGTCAGCATACTCAGAGAGGAACCTAACTGGTATACAATCTGGACCGGAAGCCTTGCTTTTAAGTGATTTAAGCTGCTTTGTGACTCTGAGGATATCTGTTTCTATGTTTCTCATCTTGGCAGTTGTTCCTGATTGGAATTCAGGAATATTTACTTCCTCTTCTTTGGTCAAGGAGTTTCAGAAAACCGTTATTGTACAATGAAGGTATTGATTGCGTCTTGCCACTGGTGTGCTTTATGAATGACCAGAATCTCTTTGGGTTTTCTGCCAGATTTCGAGACAGAGTTTTGTTGTGGAAATTATTGAAAGCATCTTGCATTGATGTACACACTATATTTCGAACTTCTGCAAAACTTTGCCAATCTTGGGGATTTTGCGTTCTTTTAAATTTGGCATGCCTTTTTATGCTGCTTCTGCAACAGCGATCTGACCCGTTTTGTGTACTGTGGGGGTTCAGTAACATCACTTATTAATTTGTGTGGTATATATCTCTCAATTGCTGTTGATACTATCCTTCTGAAATCATTCCCCAACTTTTCTACGCTTACATGATCAGATTGGAAGGAGTGCAGACTGTCTCTTAAAAAGGTGTTAAGGGCATTTTTATCAGCTTCTTTAAATACATGTACTTTGCATTTCTTTTTAATGGTTGTAGGAGTTATGGTATTTGGCCTAGCAGCTACTGCCTTGTGGTTGCTAATCCCTGTATTCATCAAGGTACTAACTATTTGCCAGGATTATTTGTTGCTAAGAGGTCAAGTATGCTTTCACAACCATTTATGCTTCGAGTGGGCTCATGAACTAATTGTTTAAAATAATTTTCTGAGAAAGCATTTAGTACAATTTCAGATGATGTTTTATGCCTGCCGCTGGCTTTAAATGTATAATTTTTCCAGCGTATCTAGGGTAGATTAAAGTCACCACTGACTACAGTTGTATGAGTGAGGTACCTATTTGAAATGAGACTCAAGTTTACTTTGAACTGTTCAGCAACTATATCTTCTGAGTTGGGGGTTGGTAAAACGACCCAATTAATAGTTTAGTCCGATGTGTCAAGTATAACCTCTACCCATACTATTTTGCAGGAACTCTCTACTTCAATTTCACTACAAGGCAAACTACTTCTGACAGCAATAAATACTCCACAACCAATTGTATTTAATCTATCCTTTCTGAACACTGTTAGATCGTTAGAAAAAATTTATGTTGAGCTTATTTTCGGCTTTAGCCAGCTTTCTTTACCTATAACTATTTGAGCTCCAGTGCTTTATATTGGGGGTTGGAGCTCTGGTTCTTTCGCAACACAGCTACGACAATTTACAACAACAATACCAATCATTTCTACAACTAACTTACTGTGTTTTACTGCCCCCTTTCAGACGGACGCCCTTTCTGTGGCTCCCTGATGCCTTCTAACCCAAAAAAAAATGCCCAGTCCCTTCCACACAGCCCCCACTACCTGTGTAGCTCCTTCCTGTGTGTAGTGGACTCCTGACCTATTAATCGGAACCCGGAAACCCACCACCTAATGGTACAAGTCAAGGAATCTGCAGCCTACAATGTCACAAAATCGCCTGAGCCTCTGATTCAGACGCTCCACTCGGCTCTACACCAAAGGACCACAGTCGGTTCTATTGACGATGCTGCAGATGGTGAGCTCCGCCTTAATCTCGCAAACAAGACTGGCAGTCTTTACAATTTCCACTAGCCGCCCAAAACCAGAGAGAATCTCCTCTGATCCAAAACGACATACATCGTTGGTACTGACATGAGCCACCACCTGCAATTGGCTGCACCCTGTACTCTTCATGGCATCCAGAAGCAGCCTCTCCACATCCAGAATGACTCTCCCCAGTATGCACACGGAATGCACACTGGCTACCTTCCCCTCCTTGGCAGCCCTGTTCCTAAGAGGCTCCATTATGCATCTAACGTTGGAGCTCCCAACTACCAGCAAACCCACCCTCTGTGAATGCCCAGACTTTGCGGGCCGAGAAGCTTCCTCTGGAACAGGGTGATGACTGCATCTGGCTCAGAGACATCGTCAGCCACAGATAACGCCCGAAACCTGTTTGTCAAACAAACTGGGGATGCCGTACGATCGGCCCCTCGGAAAGTTTTTCGCTGCCTGCCAGACTTTGGAAAGTTCTCCCACTTGACCACGGGTGAGGGGTCAACCTCAGTGGAGGCAGTACCCGGGGCAGCCACAGCAGTGGACCAAACGGGGGACACGTGGGATGTGCTCGACGTCTCTCGCATCCCCGTGTGTCACCCCCAACAGTGATGCCCCTTGGCAGCAGTCTCAAGCTGTGTGACAGAAGCCAACACAGCCTGGATCTGTGAGCGAAGGGTCGCCAACTCAGCTCGCATCTGTGCACAGCAATCACAGTTCCTATCTGTTACTGCAGTCACTCCCGTTTGTAGCTCGTAAAAATACACATAAAAATACACAACAAATGAATGGTGTACTTGCCTTTTTAGCAGCAGGAATGTGAGGTGCTCTGTCACTGATGATCTATCCGACATGGAGCTATACTAACCAAAACAAACAAAAGTCTGTACGAAACGAGGGTCGATAGCAACACTGGTACGGCACAGAACACTACACTGTTATTAAAATAAAAGCTTGTGCCTCGTAAGGACATGAACACACAAGAAATTACAAAAATAATCTAGTAACTACATAGGTATCTGTAAGTAAATAAGTCGCTCCTGCAGGAAGCTTGTAAAAATATACAACAAACGAACGGTGTACTCGCCTTTTTAGCAGCAGGAACGTGAGGTACTCTGTCACTGACTGCCTATCCGACACTTGTTTGTCCATACTTTCTGCTATATTTGTACTGTGCTATGAAATTTTATTTGCTACATATGACCCATCATTTATACCCCTTTCATTCAGTTCAATAGGGATGTTATCCTAGTCTGTTGCTGGTTGTCCTATCTCTTGTTTCACTATATTCCATGTAGCACTATATCTGTCATTGAGAGTACTGATTCCTGACAATATTGGCATGTTTATTTATTTTTTTAATAATGTTTCTGAGTAATTTTGAGTAGTTTTTCTATTGTGAAACTACTGCAGGAACTATACTTATTCTTGCGAACAGGTACAGTTCCCCTTTTGTTTCACAAGATACTTTAATCTGTCGAATGATCCATGTTTTTTTACATGGCTGTTTAATGTCATTTCTGTTTAGCTTATGTGGAAAGGTATTTTCATGTAATGATATGAGTTTATCATAGAATAGATTAAATTTCATGTTAGCATTTGGTTTATTATAAATTTCATCCTATGTTTTAACTTGTAAACTATTCTTAAAAACATTTGTGCTGGAGTCCTTAATTACTCTAACTGATTACTACTGACGACTACCCGCACCACTATGTTATTTACCCTCACTAACTGTGCATCATGATCAAAGAGAGCATTTATTACTGGTTAAACAGGCGTTCTCTTGCTTTGAACTTCACCAAGGACAACATTATCGATTAATCACTGAGATCAAATGTTAGGAGCCACGTAAGGTTTGCAGGTCATTTTTCCTATCAGAATGCTTTAGAAAATCTACGTTTAAGTCACCACAGATTATTAACTGCTTGCTGATGTCAGACAGATAGCATAGCAAGGCCTCCAGATTCCTCATAAACATTTCAAAATACACCAGTGGGGATCTGTACATAGTTACAGTTAAAACTGAATAGTTTTTCAGTATTTATTCACAGGCATAAACTTCTATGTTCTGATCACTACAAAATCTGCTTGTCTCAGTCTTTTTGAACTTTCATTCTGTCTAAATCTATGCAGTAACTTCTCCTTTTCGACATTAGTTCTGCATGAGTAAGTTGCTAGAGTGTAATCTTTTATATGTGACTTATATAACCGTGTGATTACTCGTTGCTCAGATAGGCACAGGATTCAGTCTTTTCCAAACAGACGAGCTCTTCTACCTTATTAATCAGCCTTCTAATATTTTAATGAAATAATCTAACTGTATTTTTTTGTGTGTCCTAAGCATTTTTGGGCTCTTCAGTTATTTTGACTTAGTTCAAAACAGTGTTCATTCATCCTGATTCTTACCAAAAAAAAAAGTATCTCTCTGACATCAGTAACCACAGGATTATACTTTGTGCGAGGTAGCCCCCCCATATATTATCCGCAAAAATTTCAGCCAGCCTATCTTCCCCTTTCCCTTTCAGGTGTAGGTCTTGTTTAGTACATCCCCATCTCCCAATTGTAGCAACAAACGCTGCACCCATATGAGATTTCATTTCATTTCAGTCACCATCAGCCTGCTCAACTCAGTGTTCACCCACCTCACACATTTTGAATGTTGTTCCCACTACAGAGTGCTAAAAGAAGAAAGGCCAAAAGTGCTATAAACAATCAATTATCTTCTGTGGTTATGCTCGAGTTGTTTGTCTATGAATAGGAAGAACTGTCCAACAATAATAAAATGCCTTGTCAAAATTGTTATGCTCAGACAATACTGTTATGCTTTTCAAGTACGCTTCTTATTTGTATTGTCCTTCTCTTGTTCAAAAACAAAATGATAACACAGCTATAAAAATATAGCAGCAGACATTGAAAATGAATATCAGTTTAATTTTGGTGGTAATGAATACTAAAAATGTTCCAGAAGAAATAGGATGACTGTGTGGTGCACCAATTTGTTAATTAACTACAGAGAAAGAACAGTTTCGTCCATACCGAAAAGTATACTCATACAAATACCTGCGTGTAATACTTTGTAGGGATATGAAATGGAATGATCACTTAGGTTCAGTTGTGGGTAGACTGTCCTCAAGAGTTGGCCAGTTCAGTTCTCTCAATACCCCTGTGACACACTCCCACGGATTAAACAAACTGTGGCCATTCGTGCTGTCCTTCTCTGCATATGGTCAGAATCCTCTGTTAGTCGTATCTGATACAGGGCCCACACACTTTGGTTCCCACTTTACCGGGGAAGTGCAATCAGTCTACAGAAGACAATGCTTACATGTCAATTGTGCGACCAGCTCTGGAATATTACTCAAGTGTGTGGGACCTGTATCAGATACGACTAACAGGGGATACTGACCGTATGCAGAGAAGAGCAGCACGAATGGTCACAGTTTGTTTAATCTGTGGGAGTGTGTCGCAGGGGTATTGAAAGAACTGAACTGGCATACTCTTGACAGATCTAAACTATCCTGAGAAAGACTAGCAACAAAGTTTCAAGAACTGGCTTTAAATGATTACTCTAGGGATATACTACAAACCTCTACATGTCGCTCACATAGGGATCATGAAGATAAGATTAGAACAGTTACTGCACACACAGAGGTATTCAAACAATCATTCGTCCTGCAATTCATATGTGAATGGAAGAATCAAGAAATCCAAATAACTGGTACAATGGGATGTACCCTCTGCCATGTTCCTTATGATTGTTTGCAGAGTGTAGATGTAGAAGTTCATTAAAAACTTACACTCTTATTAATGTTGGTACTCATAAACTGTGGTAGGAAATGTGGTTACTTCACTTGTATGGAAAGATGCTGATACATCATATACTGAGCTAGTATCAATTTTATGATACATTAATATTGAGCCTGAAGAATATAATCAAAGGAAATGCCAGAATTGAAGTGAAGGTAATACTGCAGTCAGTTACTCATTTCCAACTTCCTGGAAAGATTTTAAAATGCTTAAAAAAATGAGAACACTTTTAGTTAGGGGAGAAATTCTTTTGAATTACAAAAAACAAAAGTTTTCAGCTTTATGCAACAGAAAAAAGTTTTCGAACAGGGGAGAGGTGCACTTCAGAAACCTATGATATTGTGTATTATGTGATACATCAGTAATTTCTTCATTACATGAAAAAAGGGTTACACTTGTAATAAATTTTTGAAAGCTGAAAGATATGTGTAAAATTCCAAAAAATTGTAATTATAGATATTGTGTATTTGGAAAAAAAGAGTAAGAACTATGTAGGTATTAGACCTTAACACTGGCGAGAGTACTGAGAACAGAGAATTTTTAGATATGTTGCCTGTGGGAATCTTTACAAACAAATGTCTTTTGAAAATTAAACTGAGGGTACAATATGTCTATCATTCATAATGTATGAATGTTTTAGCTAAGATAAATCAGTTCCACATTTCAAGCAGTGAAATATTTTTCTTGATTCTTCCAAACAAATGAGTCATGCCATAGTTTGGGCACTGGACTCTCATTTGAGTACCAAAATTTCATCTTTAACAAACTCATCATTGATGAGATGTAAAAGCCTAGTTTTCCTTCCTTGTGTTGATTGTGCTGCTTATGTTAGTCATATCAACCAAATGCCCATACTGTCAAATAAACAGAAAGAATCAATTTATCTCTATTAGCAAGCAAATACGAGGTGAACTGAGAATATGTGGAAACTACAGGAGCTTCCATGACCTTTTTCTTACTTAATTAACTACAGAAAATGTCTTTACCAATTGAATATTTATCCAATCAAAGATACAACAATCAGTTCAGAATGAAGGGAAAGGAAAGTGTCTTCCAGAGAAGAAGATACAAATTCTGGTGCATTTTAACTCTCACAGTTTCAATCAAGTAGCGAGTGATGTAGCATTTTTTATGTTCTTTGACACTTTCACCTAAACTGTGTTAGGGAAACTTTCGAAAATTGAGATCTGGGTGTGCAGACATGGGGGCATCAGAAATATAATTTGGTTTGATTCTCAAAATAGGTAAAGCCAGTCCTAATTTCTCTGTAGAGGTATACCTGTTCACTGCCTGAGCAGTTTAGTTTCGTTGTCCCTGTCTAGATCTTTGTTTTCCACTGTTCGTTCTATATGGGTGATGTGGCTCTCTGAGGGCTAGATAATCATGTGAGACAGGTGTTTTTGGACATAACAGGCAACATGATACCACCTCATCTTTCATCTGTAATGAAGCAAAAGGGTAGAGTGAAAGCTGAGAAAAATTATGGCTAACATCTGGCTGTGTTTAATCCAGAGGACTAGCGATCAGGACATAAAGGCACACTATAAGCAATAGAGTGAAATTCTTCACTGTGTTACCCAAAAAGCAAAAACCATTCCCTGTGCACAAAAAATTCAAAGAAGAAAAAAAAAGGCAATGTCATGCAATTACTATGTGTATAAGGACAAAATTGGCAAGGCAAATGATATTCAACTCCATGATGACAATAGCAGTGTGGCAGACAATGTTAAACTCAAATCATGTACCACTAAATTGAATTAATTCTTTCTTAAAGTACCTGAACACAATGTGGAAAAGTGGATCACCAAAAGCAGATCTGATAGATTTACTTAGGCAGACACTGGAAATCCTGCCAGCAGACATCAATTTTGGCATATCAGATATTAAAGAGATTATAAAAATAATTAGAATGTCACAAAATTCCAGCCAACTGGTTGCAAATAGAATATAAAATTCTGTAACTAGTTTTCAATGCCAACTAGGGGCACCTTCTTCTGAAGAAACTGTTACCTCACATGTAGTAACAGTTTCTTCTGAAGAAGGCGTCCCTAGTTGGCGTTAAAAACTACTTAAAGAATTTTATATTCTATTTGCAACCAGTTGGCTGGAATTTTGTGACATTGTAATTAATTACGGTTGCTGATCACAGCCATGTTCAAAACCTTAAAAATAATTAGGTTGCTGAAAAGCATTAACTCTTCTAGTTTGCTGTTATTTCAACCACAGTATTGGTGCTGATTTGACAACATTGTCCTTGAATTACCTGTGTAATTAGTTGATGAGTCAAGGTGAATTTCCCAATAGACTGAAATAGGCAATGGTAACACCCATTCACCCATTTATAAGATAAGTGAGTGTTCTTATAAATGGGTGTTATTTATAAGATAAGTGAGCATTCTTCTTCCCCCATGAACCATGGACCTTGCCGTTGGTGGGGAGGCTTGCGTGACTCAGTGATACAGATGGCCGTACCGTAGGTGCAACCACAACGGAGGGGTATCTGTCGAGAGGCCAGACAAACGTGTGGTTCCTGAAGAGGGGCAGCAGCCTTTTCAGTAGTTGCAGGGGCTGCAGTCTGGATGATTGACTGATCTGGCCTTGTAACACTAACCAAAACGGCCTTGCTGTGCTGGTACTGCGAACAGCTGAAAGCAAGGGGAAACTACAGCCGTAATTTTTCCCGAGGGCATGCAGCTTTACTGTGTGGTTAAATGACGATGGCGTCCTCTTGGGTAAAATATTCAGCGGGTAAAATAGTCCCCCATTCGGATCTCCAGGCGGGGACTACTCAAGAGGACATCGTTATCAGGAGAAAGAAACCTGGTGTTCTACGGATCGGAGCGTGGAATGTCAGATCCCTTAATTGGGCAGGTAG